>NC_088402.1:61057057-61657057 GCF_034236695.1 Oncorhynchus nerka
AAACTTTACATCACCTACAGAGAGATTAACCTAGAGAGAAGAGCTCCCTATTGGTTCTGGGGCTCTGTTTACAAATGCAAACAGACCCCACAGAGCCCCAAAACAGAAACACCATTAGGACCCAATCAAATAATGAGGAAACAAAAAGAGAATTACACTGCCACGCTGATCCTCAACACAGGGGCCCTTCAGGGGTGCGTACTCCCTGTTCACCCATGACTGCGTGGCCAAGCAAGACTCCATCATTAAGTTTGCCGACGACACAACAGTGGTAGGCCTGATCACTGACAATGATGAGACAGCCTATAGGGAGGTCAGAGACCTGACAGTGTGGTGCCAGGATAACAACCTTTCCCTCAACGTGATCAAGACCAAGGAGATGATCGTGGACTACAGGAATAGGAGGGCCGAGCACGCCCCCATTCTCATCGACGGGGCTGCAGTGGAGCAGGTAGAGAGCTTAGAGTCCCTTGGTGTCCACATCACTGACAAACTTTCATGGTCCAAACACACCAAGACAGTAGTGAAGAGGGCACAACAACTTCTATTCCCCAACAGGAGACTGAAAAGATTTGGCATTGGTCCTCAGATCCTCAAAAAGTTCTACAGCTGCACCATCGAGAGCATCCTGACTGGTTGCATCAACTGCTCGGCCTCCAACCACAAGGCAGTACAGAGGGTGGTGTGTACGGCCGAGTACATCATTGGGGCCAAGCTTCCTCCCATCCAGGACCTCTATACCAGGCGGTGTTAGAGGAAGGCTCTAAAAATTGCCAAAGACTCCAGCCACCCTAGTCATAGACTGTTCTCTCTGCTAACGCATTGCAAACTGTACCGGAGCGCCAAGTCTAAGTCCAAAAGGCTTCTCAACAACTACTACCCCCAAGCCATAAGACTCCTGAACAGCTAATCACACTTATTTTTCTTAAAACTGCATTGTTGTTTAAGGGCTTGTAAGTAAGCATTTCACTGTAAGGTCTGCACCTGTTGTATTCGGCGCATGTGACAAATAACATTTGATTTGATTTGACACATTGGAAATAATGAATCCAAAAACTGGAATGCTATCCGGCAGAGAGTACACAGTGTCAGAATACTAGACCACCGTGACTGACTCAAAATTAAGAAACGCTTTGACTATGTACAGACTCAGTGAGTACAGCCTTGCTGTTCATAGAGGTTGCCATAGATAGTAGACCTGGCTCTCGAGAGAAGGCAGGCTATATGCAGACTGTCCACAAAATGAGGTGGAAACTGAACTGCACCTCCTAACCTCTGCCAAATGTGCAATGATATAAGAGAGACATATTTCCCTCAGATTACACAGACCCACAAATAATTTTAAAGCAATTTAAATGTTGATAAACTCCCATATCTGTTGAAGTAAAATACCACAGTGTGGCATCACAGCAGCAAGATTTGTGACCTGTTGCCATGCGAAAAGAGCAAGCACTATTGTAAATACAACCTATATTTATCTGTTATCTTATTTTCCCTTTTGTATTTAAACTACGTGCATGTTGTCACAACACTGTACATAGCCAATAATATAACATTTGAAATGCCTCTTTTCTTTTGAAACTCTTTCCCATGCCAATAAAGCCCATTTGAATGTAAATGAGAAGGAGAGAGAGGACTAGAGAGAGAGAGATACATAAAGAGAGAGAGCAATGACAAAAGGCTGCTTCCTTCCTGCTCGCACCACATGTGTTGCGCTCTGCATCAACACCCACTCTTATTAGGCGGATATTGATTTGAGGTTTGTTTGGGGCCGGGATGGGGGATTGAGGGAGAAGGGGAAGAGGGTAGTAGAGGAGGTTGGTGCTGTAATTGTACACTAGATGCTCTCCTCTCTGGCGACAGGGGGGGAGTGGGTAAAGAGGATTGAGAGGGTGTTAATGCGAGGCGAGAAAACTCCCCCATACTCCGATGGGAGGAGTGTTCAAACGCACCTACAGGGTTAAGAGAGAGAGAGAGAGAGAGAGAGAGAGAGAGAGAGAGAGAGAGAGAGGGGGGGGGGTGAAGCGAGAGGAACAGTTTGTGTTTCTGTGAAAGAGAGTAGAGAGAGATGGGAAAACGCAGGGCAGAGACATGATGCACTGAACTAAAGAAGAACGAAGGCTACCTAAGATTTGTGATGAAAGGAGGACGGAAGGTTGACTTTCCCTTGACTCTGACTGCTCCTCTTTGACTGTGAGGTTTGGGGCATTCATTCTAATAAGTAATAGCACAACCAAAGGCTTTGTGTGATGACTGACGTGAGCAATAGAGGGAGAGAGAGAGAGAGAGAGAGAGAGAGAGAGAGAGAAAACGAGAGAGAGAGAGAAAGAGAGAGAGAGAGAGAAAACGAGAGAGAGAGAGAAAGAGAGAGAGAGAGAGAAAGATAGATGGGGGAGAGAGAGAGACAGAAAAGAGGGAATACAAGATAGAATGTTAGGAATAGTGTGGAAGAAAGAGTGAAAGAGCAACATAATTCCCTCTCCCCACACGCATACGTACGCACCTTTCTCAACCATGTACTCAGGTACGTAAAGAAAAGAGCAGGAGACAGATAGGTGAACCTCTGTGTACTTGGAGGCCTTAACTGACCACTATGTGTCTGCGTGACTGTTCACAGATAACCTTCTAGGCAAGAGGAGAGCCTACTCCCCCAACAGCAGCAGCAAGTGCCCCTCGGACATCAAGAAGTCGCGCAGCGTTTCCCCCAAAGGTAAGATTGCACTGTGTGTGTGATGTTACTGATGTGTTGAAATAAAAAAAATTAAAGGAAGGTTGGTGGACAAAGGAACATGAGAGAAGGATAGAGGAGAGGGGGGATAGAGAGGAGTAGAGGGAGAGGAGGAGTGGAGCTTCATTGATTTACAGAAAGTGTGAGCTGGTGTTGAGTGACAGCATGGGGTCAGTGTTACAGTGAGGTTAGCCGTTGTGCGCGCACACACACACACACAAAAACACACACACACGCACACACACACACACAAAACACACACACACACACACACACACACACACACACACACACACACACGCAGTCTGTGTGTTCACCATAGTCAGTGAGAGTTGGGAATGCCATTATGAATTGCCACTTCCTTTCCTCTCTTATCCAGCCGCTTCCCTCCCGTTTAATTTCTCCCTTGTGTGGAATGAAACTGCGATCCCTGTGAGGGGCCGTCTTGTCCACCCTGTCTTGTCTCCGGGGTCCTGGGGAAGACTTCCTCAGTCACTGATGCATTGTACAGCAGGCAAAGCCAAGGGCAGCCCACTCCTATCCTGCCCCATCTCTAGGGAGCCACAAATTACATGCATGCACACATGAGAAGACAGCACATGCCAAGCACATAACGAAACAGCGCACCACACAAACACACTGTGCAAAACTATCTTAGTTAGCTATAACTTTAAAATGTAAATGCTTCAAACTTAGAAATGACCTTGTGTCATTGAGTTGATTAAAAATATCAATTTTGACATAATGTAATATTACATCCCAAATGACGCCCTGCTCATAGCGCACTACCTTTGATCAGAGCCCTATGGGTCCCGGTCAAAAGGAATGCACTATATAGGGAATTGGATGCCATTTAGGACGTCTATGTGACGTTGAGGTGTGTGTTGAGTAGAGTGGATTTCTGTGCCGTGTTCAGTGACCTTTGCCTTCTGTATGACCTCTGACCTAGCAAAGCCCTGACTGAGGCCACATCAATTAGAGCCTCCACTTACAGACACTACAGCCACTCTGTGTGTATGAGTGTGCGTTCATGTGCATGTGAACGTGCATGTGTGTGTATGTGAGTATGCGTGTGTGTGTGTGTGTGTGTGTGTGTGTGTGTTTGACTCTGCAGCAGGAGAGGTGGATTAACTAAGATTTAGAACACTGTTGAGCTAATGTCTCAGCCCTCTGAGCCACATCCACACCCAAACACTGACGCCGCACAGGGTCGTGTGTGGGAGGGAGTTTGTGTGTGAGTGTGTGTCTGTGTTTATGTGTGAGAGAGAGAGGGGTGGAGAGCGAGAGAGGTGGAGAGTGAGAGAGGTGGAGAGAGAGAGAGAGAGAGAGAAATAGAGAGAGAGAGAGGGTTTTGGTTTGGCCCACTGACTGTTTTTCTATCTTTGGCGGAGTTGGCACCTGAGCAGAGCTTATAGAGAGAGAAATGCAGACGGGCAGAGACAAGTAGTTTGCACACACACACACACACACACACACACACACACACACACACACACACACACACACACACACACACACACACACACACACACACACACACACACACACACACACTTGCGTCATAAGACACAATCATACAGGCACTAATAAACTAAGACAATCATGCAAATACCACATTGTGCATTGGTATAAACAAATGTGCTTGCATGCCCGCCCGCACCCACAGGTTCCCTGGGTGGGTGGATTAGTTGGAACTTGGCAGAGTTATTGGCAGAGTTATCCTCCCCCTTCCCCCCCACCCCCCCCTGCCTGGGGTCAGGCTCAGGTTTCAATGAGGAGATGGTAAAAATAATGCCTTCCTCATCACCTTCCCCCTCAAACGCCAACCACCTCCACCCTCCCTCCCCTCTCTCCCAAACCTCCACCCTCCCTCCCCTCTCTCCCAAACCTCCACCCTCCCTCCCCTCTCTCCCAAACCTCCACAGTCCTTTACCTCCTCCTCTTTTCCTCTACTCCCAGTATCATAGAGAGAGAGAGAGAGGGAGAGAGAGAGAGAGAGAGAGAGAGAGAGAGAGAGAGAGAGAGAGAGAGAGAGAGAGAGAGAGAGAGAGAGAGGTGGGGAAGGAGGTGGAGGGGGGAAGAGAGAGATGGGGGAGAGAGGAAAGAGAGGAGAGAAAAGAAGCGATAGAGACAGGATAGTGCACATCACACCCGTTTTTTACACCCAAAGTACAGCGATATCACACCACAAGCACACACACACGCATATACATACATTTATACTCAAGAAACAACTATGTATTTGTGTAAGATCAGAGTGACTTCTACATTACCCCTCACCAACTCATTATACAGCACACTGTCACAGATTATTGTGAAATAGTCTAGTCGAAAATTGTGACAGGCACACACATTTTTTTTTTGGTTAGCTAGGTGGCTAGGCTATGGGTTAAGGATAGGGCTAGGGCTAGGGGTTAGGATTAGCTAACATGCTAGCTAAGTACTTAAAGGGTTAAGTAACCTACTGCCTTCGTCTGTGATTGAAATGCACTGTATGCAAAATCATGTGGTGGACACATGTCATTTTTCTTTTCGTGTGTCTGTCGCGTTAGTTATTTGTGTCTATTTCCAAATAATTTGTGATAGTGGGTTGCATTATACTGTTGAGTACATAGTAAGCCTTTTTGATATATATTTGGTGAATGTCTGACCCATTGTTTGTTGATGGACTATAATTATTTATGAAGAGTCTTTGTTTTGAAGAGAGATAACTTTGGAGCACCTTGTTTTGGTATTTGTTTTATTTCAGGGTGAGTGAGATAGTGGTGAGTTTTTAGTTCATGGTGGTGAGTTTTTAGTTCATGGTGAGATAGTGGTGAGTTTTTAGTTCATGGTGAGATAGTTGTGAGTTTTTAGTTCATAGTGAGATAGTTGTGAGTTTTTAGTTCATAGTGAGATAGTTGTGAGTTTTTAGTTCATAGTGAGATAGTTGTGAGTTTTTAGTTCATAGTGAGATAGTTGTGAGTTTTTAGTTCATGTTGAGATAGTTGTGAGTTTTTATTTCAGGGTGAGATAGTGGTGAGTTTTTAGTTCATAGTGAGATAGTTGTGAGTTTATTTCAGGGTAAGATAGTTGTGAGTTTTTAGTTCATGGTGAGATAGTGGTGAGTTTTTAGTTCATGGTGAGATAGTTGTGAGTTTTTAGTTCATGGTGGTGAGTTTTTAGTTCATGGTGAGATAGTGGTGAGTTTTTAGTTCATGGTGAGATAGTGGTGAGTTTTTAGTTCATGGTAAGATAGCGGTGAGTTTTTAGTTCATGGTAAGATAGCGGTGAGTTTTTAGTTCATGGTGAGATAGCGGTGAGTTTTTAGTTCATGGTGAGATAGTGGTGAGTTTTTAGTTCATGGTGAGATAGTGGTGAGTTTTTAGTTCATAGTGAGGTAGTGGTGATGTAGCCCTTTACACTCGCAGACCCTGTCATCCCGTATACAGTTTGAAAATGGCAGATTTGGTCACTGATAAGCTCCTAAATGGTAACTCAGTGGCTGTACAGTAACATACTATATATGAAGTCAGAGCTCAGGCTCTTCACTTTACAGCGCTGTATGGGATTCAACTGACAGCCATTTTAAAAGTGTGCACCACACGCAACAAAAAGATGCCCCCATCCCTCCCGCTAACTGGGCTACTTTAATGGTGTTAATTGAAATGAGTCGATGTGTTCTGAAAGATGAGACTTTGAGGATTACAATAAATACCAGTTTGATGTCGTACAAGCCAACCACACACCCAAATGTCCAAATGTGCACTTCACATTTCTATATTTCTATAACTTTGGAAGTATGCTTGGGGTCATTGTCCATTTAGATGACCCATTTACTACCACGCTTTAACTTCCTTACTCATGTCTTGAGATGTTGTTTCAATCAAATCCAATGTATTTATATAGCCCTTCTTACATCAGCTGATACATCAAAGTGCTGTACAGAAACCCAGCTTAAAACCCCAAATAGCAAGCAATGCAGGTGTAGAAGCACATATTTTTGATGCCATCTATTTTGTGAAGTGCACCAGTCCCTCCTGCAGCAAAGCATCCCCACAACATGATGCTGCCAACCCCGTGCTTCACGGTTGGGATGTTGTTCTTCGGCTTGCAAGTCTCCCCCCTTTTCCTCCAAACATAATGAACAGTTATATTTTTGTTTCATCAGACCAGAGGACATTTCTCCAAAAATTACGATCTTTGTCCCCATGTGCAGTTGCAAATCGTAGTCTGGTTTTTTTATGGCAGTTTTGGAGCAGTGACTTCTTCCTTGCTGAGTGGCCTTTCAGGTTATGTTGATATAGGACTCATTTTACTGTGGATATAGATACTTTTGTACCTGTTTCCTCCAGCATCTCCACAAGGTCCTCTGCTGTTGTTCTGGGATTGATTTGCACATTTCGCACCAAAGTACGTTCATTTCTAGGAGACAGAATGCGTCTCCTTCCTGAGCGGTAAAGCTCAGGCATAGCTTCTAAAGCTATGACATCATTTTCTGGAATTTTAAAGACACAGTCATCTTAGTGTATGTAAACTTCTGACCCACTGGAATTGTGATACAGTGAATTATAAGTGAAATAATCTGTCTGTTAACAATTGTAGGAAAAATGACTTGTGTCATGCACAAAGTAGATGTCCTAACCGACTTGACAAAACTATAGTTTGTTAACGAGAAATTTGTGGAGTGGTTGAAAAATGAGTTTTAATGACTCCAACCTAAGTGTACATAAACTTCTGACTTCAACTGTATGTGAATTCAACCGTTTTCCTGTCCTGCTAGGCATTCAAAATGTAACGAGTACTTTTGGGTGTCAGGGAAAATGTTTTGAGTAAAAAAAACAATATTTTATTTTGGAATGTAGTGAAGTAAAAGAAAAGTTGTCAAAAATATAAATAGTAAAGTACAGATACCCCAAAAAAACTACTGAAGTAGTACTTTAAACTATTTTTACTTAGAAACTTTACACCACTACATGACTCCATTTTATGTGCTCCAAAATTACAATCTGTTTGTCTGAAGTGTCTTGTGAAGTTCTAACTTAACTTGTCAGGTGGGCAATTTGAATACACTTTCAAATGATGTGATACATAATGGAAAGTTTGGGGATTTTGTAAACAACAGTAATTGTGTGATGTGAGGACGCAGGGCTGTGTTCCAAACAAAAAACTACAATCAAATTCAACTTTATTTGTCACATGTGGTGAATACAACAAGTGTAGACCTTACCTTGAAATGCCTACTTACAAGCCCTTAACCAGCAGTGCAGTTCAAGAAGAGTTAAGAAAATATTTACCAAATAAACTCAAGTAAAAAATAAAAAATAATAAAAAGTAACAATAACGTAACAATAACGAGGCTATATACAAGGGGTGTTGGTACCGAGTCAGTGTGCGGGGATATGGTTAGTTGAGGTCATTTGTACATGTAGGTAGTGGTGAAGTGACTATGCATAGATGATAAAAAGTGAGTAGCAGCAGTGTACAAAAAATACAATAAATCATTTATGTATTTTCCCATTTTATTATAAACAAATGCGGCGTAAAGTACAGTAAATAAAAAATGCACATAAATTCAACAGTTTAATGTTTGGATTCAGTCTCATGTCAGGTGAAGTGTTTTGTCCTCACCTTTGGTCTGATAATTTCCCCATAATCTCCAAACGGTTCCCTTTCAATTGCTATCATGGTTTTGCATATACTTTCTATATTTATTTTGTTAGAAACATTTCAATTTGACCCTATCCATATAAGCCCATTTCCATGAGTGTAAAGGGTTAATGGTAAGATAGTTGTGAGCCAGTGGTGAGTTAGTGGTGAGGTAATGATGAGATAATGTTGAGCGAATGAGATAGTGGTGACTCAGTAGTGTGACAGTGGCGAGTTAGTGGCAAGGTAATGAGATTGTGTTGAGTTACTGTTTCGAATCCCTGAGCCGACTAGTTGAAAAATCTGTTGATGTGCCCTTGAGCAAGGCACTTAACCCTAGTTGCTCTGGATAATAATGTCTGCTAAATTACTCAAATGTAGACGGTAAGCTAACTCTCTTCCTGACCCCCCTACAGAGAAATCCCACACCCCTGTGCTGGAGGGGGGCGGCCACAGTCACATGACCCCGGAGGAGCACTACAGGCGGATGATGTCAGCGCTGAGCGAGCAGGGCGAGGAGCAGCAGCAGCGCCTCTACCAGCTGGCCAACAACATGGGCCTGCCCAGCCATGGTAAGACTTGTGTGTGTTACCCACAGTATATACAGTAGTGCACTTCATTTGACCAAGACCCAGAGTGGGACCTCCCAGAATAACTGTGTGTGTGTGTGTCTGGGAGGGGGAGGGGGGGGTGACATGCTGTCCGACTCAGAGTCTGGTCATCCTCTAAAACAGGGTTTGTTATATCAGCACTTCAGTATTCAGTCAGTGTACTAAACTGCACACCACACACACTTTATCTTGGCCTGACACACACCTAACCCTACTCGACCACTACCACTAGTAACCCCGGGTTATGGCCTTTCCCGTGTGGCGTCTGTCTGTGTGTGTGCCACCCCTCCCAGTGTAAATCTCCAGCATGGACACGGCTGACATTTCTATTTGGGGTGCCAGTCCACCCAATGTCACTCTGGGTGATTTGTGACCGACGCTGCGTTCCGTTGTAAACAATGGTCCCCACCAGCTTCCACGGACGCCGCTGCTATCGATCCGCCGCTCACTCATTGGCTGCCAGCCAACCTTGTAAATCTCCATAGGAACCACGCATCTTTTTTCTTTCTTTTTGTTCTGAGGTTGAAATGGATAGAGGCACTAACTTATGGTACAATGAATTCACTGGGTTGGAACTGGAGAGATGGAAGAATCCTCATAAAGAAGAATAATCACCTCAAAAAATAAAAAAAAGTCACCTAATTGTATTTTTTATGTGACGGGGTGTATTTTCATTTCACTGCCCCTTTAAACTTGCGGGGGCATCAATTGTTAACCTTCCCTCCATTTTTAAAACAATGTATCATTAACCTATTGACACGTCTCAACACAGGGGTGCATATGCTCAAGCCGGTGTGATTGGAATGCTTATTTAGAACGTCCAGTTTCGACTGACGCAAAAGTCATTGTTTGAGATGGCCACACTGTTTTTTCACAGAAACATTTTCCACAAACACAGTCCTTACAAAGTTATGTCCTGAATGTGACCCGTTTATTTATGAATGCAATGTTCAAACATTCACAGAAGTAGCGACAGCATAACACAATCATACAAACCGGAAAATGATTTACTTAACACAAGCGGTCATATTTAGCTAACTCTCGGCTGACAGTAACTATAATATGAATTGGCTAATAGCAACTACTATTTACAATTCATCACATCATGGGTGAGCTCACCATTGATCAAAATAATTGAGTAAAACACTTTCTAAAAATCGAAGGTAATCCAACGATGGGTAGTTTGTGCATACTGCCATGTTTGTTTTTTCGCGTCAACCAAAGATAAGAAGAGGAGACAAGATGAGTTTGGTCTGTTTGCAGATTGCATGTTGAAGGGGGTGTGTCGTCTACGATCATTCACTTCCCTTCATTCACTTCTGGAAGTTTACTCGAAAGATGAGTGAACCATCCCTTCACTTCATTTTGTAAATAACATCTTTGGTCTGACAGACGTTTACGTGACATCCAGAATGCATTTTATAATGTCAACAAACATGGTGCCACACATAGCTGGCAAATAGCTTAGCATTAGCTCATCATAATCAGTACAACCTTCAAAAAAAGTATTTTACACACATCATATGCATCCATTACAATCTACGCAAGAATCAGTATGCATGATTTGTTACCAGTACTTGAAAACATGTGAATAAAACAGTAAATACATTATGCTCCATACATACATACATACATACATACATACATACATACATACGGTATGCTACCATAGAAACGACAACATGATATACAGAAAATAAGGCACTTAGGTTGATAGGAACGCACACATGTCCAAAGTTATTAGCTATTTGCAAGGAAAACAACAATGAAGGCCATGCGAGCACCAGCCAGAAAATGTGCCAGGGGCAAAAAGTTTGGGGAAGTGCTTGGGCTCTCTTCGAAGAGAGAAGTTCTCTCGGCTCAGTAAAGCCTCAAACATGAATTGCCCGCAACAGTGAAATGGGCTACTTCTATGTGAATTAATGAGGAGCTGTTGTTAGAAAATAAAACTTGTTAAAAATCATTTGAAAGAGACAAGTTGAAACATAGCCTATAGATAATTAGCAGGCAGCGTGCCTTGGTTTGAGGGCAGCGTGGGTTAACTGTCCTGTTGCGTAACAATCACATTTTGGAACAGAGAGTGCCTCACGTGCATAAAACAACTCACACTGGAGCTACCATTAGAGATATTTGGAACTCACCTGTGAAAAGGTTAATTGCCGCCAGGTTTTACGACCCCCATCGCAGTAACATAAATCTAACCAATTTCACATCCCAACCCCAATCATAGTTTGAGCTACTTTTATTTTAATTTGATTAGTAATGATATTTAATTGCAGGTTGCAAATCTAAGGGGTGAAGCCAATAAAGGCTTTAATTGCCTTCCCCTGCATCCGAGAAGAATTAAGGCTGATGTGTAGTGCATTCTGGGGGTTTAATGGCCCAAGGTGCAGTATTCTTCGTTTTTCCTCCCCTGTTTTAAAGGCGGACACTGTGGCGCAATGCAGACGTCTCGTGGGGATGCTCGCGCTAGCGCTCGCGCTCGCTCTCTCTCTCTCTCTCTCTCTCTCTCTCTCTCTCTCTCTCTCTCTCTTTCTTTCCTCCTCCTCCCTCTGAGTTTGAATCCTTTATTCTCTGCTCACACTCCCTTTTGTCTACAGTCAGACTTACTGAAGTCCTTCCAGGTGTAAAATAAATAAATAGAGAGGGAGAGAAAACAAGGTTTTAAGGAGGGAGAGAATGGAGAGAGATGAGTGAAAGAGGTAGACTTGCCTTTCCTTAGCGCAAGACAAGTAAAAGACACAGGGTGAATGTTGAGGATTCATTAATGATGTGTTTGCCTTTTGGCAGTAATAACCAGGAAATTATATACATACATGTATATGTGTGCCATTTAAAACACACACACACACACACACACACACACACACACACACACACACACACACACACAAGCCTCTTCCCCCCCAAGGTAGGCAGAGAAAATTCTGAGTTGCCAAGTTTACAGCACCTATATCAGTCCATCCCTCCTCTTCTATTTCACTCTGTTATATTAAACTATTCCACCTCTCTCCCTTCCCCCAAGCTCTTTTAATTAAGCAACTAATTGGTTTTCCCTGAGTATAGTCATATTTTTTTGTAATTAAAAAAAAAAAAACTCTCACTTCGTCGCACAGGGGAGCACGCATCCCCCTTCCTTTCCTCTTTCTGTCTCTCTCCTGTCCTCTGAGGGGATAGAGCGGAGGTGTGATGGAGGGAGGGATGGAGGGATGGCCCTGTTTCTTCCTGGAGAGGTTGATCTGAATCGCTCCAGTGAGAGCCCCCTTGACATTGACCTGAGCTCTGGTCGGCCCCTGTAACCCTCCCTCCCTCCCTCCCTCCCTCCTTCTCCTGCCCCCCACCCCCTCTCTCACACACCTCCCTCTCCAAGCACACGGGTGCTTTTATATTCTCCCTTTCCCCCCCTTGCCCCCTTTTCTTTTTTTTCCTCTCTATGACTTTCTCTTTCGCCTTGGTCCCCGCAGACCATCCTTTCATGTATTTGAAGTGTAGGCCACTGAAAATGAAAGTGTGTGTGTGAAGGGGGCCAGATGGAGCCGTGTGTGTGTGTGTGTGTGTGTGTGTGTGTGTGTGTGTGTGTGTGTGTGTGTGTGTGTGTGTGTGTGTGTGTGTGTGTGTGCGTGCGTGCGTGCGTGCGTGTGTGTGTGTGTGTGTGTGTGTGCATTAGGTGTTGATTCGGGGGGCTCTCCTTGGACCTGACAGGGTGGAGAGGGGCAGTGGAAGTGGCCAGGGGGGCTCCACCTCCTCCTCTCTCTCTCTCTCTCTCTCTCTCTCTCTCTCTCTCTCTCTCTCTCTCTGTCTCTCTCTCTATCTCTCTCTCTCTCTCTCTCTCTCACTCTCTCTCTCTCTCTCTCTCTCTCTCTCTCTCTCTCTCTCTCTCTGTGTTATGATGAAAGGACAGAAGATGAAGGAAGGAAGATTTGGAGGAGAGAAAGTAGAAGGACGTAGACATGGAAGATGAAAGAGGGCCTCATGTTTTGTTTCTCCTGTACTTCTTTCTGTTTCTCTCCAAGTGGGGCTGCACTGTCTACCATCTAGTCGTTACGATCACATGGTTGGAACACATCTCCAAATGCCCATAGTCAACAGCCTTGGGGAACTCACTTCCTCTGGCTCTTGTTTTTCCATCACTGCATCTACTTGTTTATCCATTGGCATAAGAAGCAGAAAGACCCTGATTTGCATTCCAAATGGCACCCTATTACCTATATAGTGCTCTTCTTTTGACCAGGGCCCATATGTAGGGAATAGGGTGGCTGTTTCACAGGAATAACGGGAATAACTCTGCAGTCTCACATGGAGAACAGCTTAATGGATGGGATTTCTGCCTAATTTGTGAAAAGATGCAGGGAAACTGGGATGGGACAAAAGAGTGATAAGCAGGATGGGTCCAGAGTGGGACCTTCCACAATAACTGTGTGTATGTGTGTGTATGTCAGTGCATGTCTGTGGCTGTATGTGTCATTGAGTGAGTGTGTGTCTACCTTTCTGTTTATGTGTCTGTCTGTCCATCTGTTTTCCCATCTCTCTCACTCTCTCTCCATTTCTGTTCCATTTCTATACCCCATCCTACCCCTCCTCCCCTCTCCATTGTATAGTTTTGGTTGGCTGGTTCCCCCTTGGAGGGCATATCCCCAGGTGACCCTACTCTACCCTACATTAAAGAGAATAATGTAGCGAGAGAGAGAGAGAGCAGGAGCACGAGAGAGAGAGAGAGAGAGAGAGAGAGAGAGAGAGAGAGAAATTGAGATTCTGCCCACTTTTATATCTGCCCATTGCCACAACAGAAAGAAAGAGAGGGGTGGGATTGGGAGAGCTCCTGAATATGCAGGCTTTTGCTCCAGCCCTGCCTAGGGCAGGGATTCAATCCGATCAGTAGTAAATTGGCATCATAGCGAGTTTGACATTTAAAGGTAATTCCAGATTGAGACGACATATATTAAGATAATTAGGTCAAATCAAATCACATTTTATTGGTCACATACACATGGTTAGCAGATGTTATTGCCAGTGTAGTGAAATGCTGATGCTTCTAGATCCGACAGAGCAGCAGTATCTAACAGGTAATATCTAACAATTCCACAACAAAACCTAATATCTAATAAATTCCACAACAAAACCTAATACACACAATCTAGTAAAGGAATGGGATAAGAGATATGAGATATGTAAACATTATTAAAGTGGTATTATTAAAGTGACTGGTGTTCCATTCATTAAAGCGGCCAATGATATCAAGTCTGTAGGTAGACAGCCGTCTCTCTGTGCTAGTGATGGCTGTTTAACAATCTGATGACCTTGAGATGGAAGCTGTTGTTCAATCTCTCTGTCCCAGCTTTGATGCATCTGTACTGACCTCACCTTCTGGATGATAGTGGGGTGAACAGGTAGTGACTTGGGTGGTTATTGTCCTTGATGATCTTTTTGGCCTTCCTGTGACATCGGGTGTTGTAGGTGTCCTGGAGGGAAGGTAGTTTGCCCCCGGTGATGCATTGTGCAGACCGCACCACCCTCTGGAGAGGCCTGCAGTTGTGAACGGTGTAGTTGCCGTACCAGGCGGTGATACTGTCCGACAGGATGGTCTGAATTGTGCACCTGTAAAAGTTAGCAAGGGTTTTCGGTGACAAGCAGCGTAGGTGGGTCCTATATGTAGTGTTTATTGTGAATAGTGGGGCGTCAGGTAGCCTAGTGGTTAGAGCGTTATACTTGGAACCAAAAGGTTGCAAGATCGAATCCCCTCACAAGGTAAAAATCTGTCGTTCTGCCCCTGAACCAGGCAGTTAATCTACTATTCTTAGGCCGTCATTGAAAATAAGAATTTGTTCTTTAACTGACTTGCCTTTAGTTAAATAAAGGTTAAAAAATATATATATACACTGCTCAAAAAAATAAAGGGAACACTTAAACAACACAATGTAACTCCAAGTCAATCACACTTCTGTGAAATCAAACTGTCCACTTAGGAAGCAACACTGATTGACAATAAATTTCACATGCTGTTGTGCAAATGGAATAGACAACAGGTGGAAATTATAGGCAATTAGCAAGACACCCCCAATAAAGGAGTGGTTCTGCAGGTGGTGACCACAGACCACTTCTCAGTTCCTATGCTTCCTGGCTGATGTTTTGGTCACTTTTGAATGCTGGCGGTGCTTTCACTCTAGTGGTAGCATGAGACGGAGTCTACAACCCACACAAGTGGCTCAGGTAGTGCAGCTCATCCAGGATGGCACATCAATGCGAGCTGTGGCAAGAAGGTTTGCTGTGTCAGTCAGCGTAGTGTCCAGAGCATGGAGGCGCTACCAGGAGACAGGCCAGTACATCAGGAGACGTGGAGGAGGCTGTAGGAGGGCAACAACCCAGCAGCAGGACCGCTACCTCCGACTTTTTGCAAGGAGGATCAGGAGGAGCACTGCCAGAGCCCTGCAAAATGACCTCCAGCAGGCCACAAATGTGCATGTGTCTGCTCAAACGGTCAGAAACAGACTCCATGAGGGTGGTATGAGGGCCCGACGTCCACAGGTGGGGGTTGTGCTTACAGCCCAACACCGTGCAGGATGTTTGGCATTTGCCAGAGAACACCAAGATTGGCAAATTCGCCACTGGCGCCCTGTGATCTTCACAGATGAAAGCAGGTTCACACTGAACACATGTGACAGACGTGACAGAGTCTAGAGACGCCGTGGAGAACGTTCTGCTACCTGCAACATCCTCCAGCATGACCGGTTTGGCGGTGGGTCAGTCATGGTGTGGGGTGGCATTTCTTTGGGAGGCCGCACAGCCCTCCATGTGCTCGCCAGAGGTAGCCGGACTGCCATTAGGTACCGAGATGAGATCCTCAGACCCCTTGTGAGACCATATGCTGGTGCAGTTGGCCCTGGGTTCCTCCTAATGCAAGACAATGCTAGACCTCATGTGGCTGGAGTGTGTCGGCAATTCCTGCAAGAGGAAGGCATTGATGTTATGGACTGGCCCGCCCGTTCCCCAGACCTGAATCCAATTGAGCACATCTGGGACATCATGTCTCGCTCCATCCACCAACGCCACGTTGCACCACAGACTGTCCAGGAGTTGGCGGATGCTTTAGTCCAGGTCTGGGAGGAGATCCCTCAGGAGACCATCCGCCACCTCATCAGGAGCATGCCCAGGCGTTGTAGGGAGGTCATACAGGCACGTGGAGGCCACACACACTGCTGAGCCTCATTTTGACTTGTTTTAAGGACATTACATCAAAGTTGGATCAGCCTGTAGTGTGGTTTTCCACTTTAATTTTGAGTGTGACTCCAAATCCAGACCTCAATCCATGGATTGATAAATTTGATTTCCATTGATAATTTTTGTGTGATTTTGTTGTCAGCACATTCAACTATGTAAAGAAAAAAGTATTTAATAAGAATATTTCATTCATTCAGATCTAGGATGTGTTATTTTAGTGTTCCCTTTATTTTTTTGAGCAGTGTATATACATATATATATGATCTCTGTGAATGTGGGAACATCGACTTTAAAAGGTTCATAGCCAAAAAAGCATGTTAAGATTGAATCTCAGCCTAGGTCTCTCTACAGTCCAGACAGTGTAGACAGGGACTGGTAGAGTCCAGACAGTGTAGATAGGGACTGGTAGAGTCCAGACAGTGTAGACAGGGACTGGTAGAGTCCAGACAGTGTAGATAGGGACTGGTAGAGTCCAGACAGTGTAGATAGGGACTGGTAGAGTCCAGACAGTGTAGATAGGGACTGGTAGAGTCCAGGCAGTATCGATGGGGGCTGGGTGACCATTGTCAACATGAGGGACCTATATCTAGAGGTGAAGTCTGCCGCCAGTCGAGTCCCCCGCAGCAGCAAGCAGATCGATACTCTTGTGCTGGGCCACATTAATATCTGTCGCTCCACCCCCGACCCTAGCACCCGCTCTACGCCCTAGCACACACACACACACCAGCGTCGGAAATGGCCCCTGGCTTCCACGGGATCTAATTAAAAAAGGGAGGAGAGAGAAAGTGTGAGAGGGAGATAGGGAGGGAGATAGATAGAGGGGGGTGAAGATAGAGGGAGAGAGCAGGATGGATTTTCTCTTTAACAGCCTCTCATTAGAGGCCCTGTCTCGTGGTGGGGCCTGGCCTGGCTGATAATGATGGAGAGAGAAAGAGAGTGGGACAGAGAGAGAGAGAGAGAGTAGGAAAGAGGGGAACGGGGAGAATGTGTGAGATAGAGAGCGGGGAGAGAGGGGGGGGGGGCAGAGGGAGGAAGAGAGAGAGAGAAGAGATACATGGTAATATGGATCCTCTTGGCCATGTGGGAAGTTCCCCTGTCCTAACATGGAACAAAGGCCAAGACTTCCTGGTTCCAGCTGCCTGAGATTCCGGTTTTCCATGGTAGTTGCACTCTCTCTATCCATCTCCTTTTCTCTCCTTTTCTCTTTCTCCATATAATTTGCTCTCTCTCTCTATCCAACCAGATATAACTTCATTTTGAATGTCTAAAAAAAATGATGTAAATGTGTGGAAGCGAGAGAGAGGGGGGGGGGGGGGGCAAGTTTGTGTGCGTGCGTGTCTCTGTTTTGAGAGTGTTTTCCGATGAGTGTGCCAGTATTTAGGTACTCAGTGTGTCTCTTTATTTTGTGTGTGTGTGCTATTGTTCAGTATGTAGTGTACATGTGGACCTGCGCTCGCATGTGCGTGTGTGTTTCTAGAATGTCAGGTTATGAACAGGAGGTGCCATTTTGGGACACAAGTCATTCACTCCACATAACTGCAGAAAATGATAGAAACCTCCCGTTCATACACATCCTCAACTTATATCACAAAAGGAAGCACATTTCAATTGTACTGCACCACTCCAGTTTCAGCTAAACCTTAAACACTCTCCATGCATTTCGAATGAAATGGGGGGAAAACACACTTTTAGGATGAGATATAAGCTGTAGGAAATGAAATTTATAGCTGTGATTTTCTCTTTCCCTTGAGTTGAACATAGAACTGCTTATTCCCAGTTATGCTTAACTTTCTCCCTCCCTCCCTCCCTCCCTCCCTCCCCTCTCTAGATCTGTTGCGAGTGCGCCAGGAGGCCCTGGCAGCGGTGAGGAACACAGGGGGTTTGGAGGCCCATCTCCCTTCGGCAGGCAGCTCGTCCAGCCAGAGACGCAAACAGGGCCTGCCCCAGCACAGAGACGCCCACTACACCGAGAGGTAGGCCTGGCTAACACACAATGGTAGCCTTCAAGTTCCAGCATTGGGGCAGTAACTTAAAGGTTGCTGGTTGGATTCCTGGAGCCAACAAGGCGGGGCACTGGGGGACATTGGTGACAATGCCCACGACCCTACTCCCTGCGGGTTTCTCAGGAGGAGATAAGATATGCAAGAAAAACATTTTGATTTCACACTTGGAACGATGAAAACAAGTGTGTAACAGAACAAATATAAGCGCCACCAAATTATTATTATACACACACACGTACAGGAACATACACACAGAAGCACACACACACACACACACACGTACAGGAACATACACACAGAAGCACACACACACACACGTACAGGAACATACACACAGAAGCACACACACACACACGTACAGGAACATACACACAGAAACACACATACACACACTGGGGCTCATGCAGTATGTATAGAGGAGGATGTAGGCTTTATTTTTGAATGTGGAATATTCCTGTTATTTGCAGGGCAGTGGTGGTGCTGCCAGGGAGATAGGGCGGTTGGGTTGTGGTGTGTGTGTTTCTATGTGGGTGTATGTTCCTATCCATGTGTGTGTGCAGGGGCACAGCTTTTACTGGGGACGGGGGTGACAATCTGAAATGGCATTCCTCCCCTAGTTTTATCATTGGAATGGGATACACAACCAGGCGACGGTGTGCTTTAGGACCATGCGGACGCCTCCAAGTGGGGGGGTCACCATTTTATTTGTATAATTTCATATATATATATAAATACAAATAAAATGGGGACCCCCCCCCACTTCTCAAACGAAAGTGTTCATCGTTCCAAGTGTGTCATCAAAATGTTTTTCTTGCATATCTTAACTCCTCCTGAGACACACAACTGAACTCTGCAATAAAGAGAGGGAATAAAAAAAGAACAAAAATTGTGAAAAGAGGGGAAAGTCAATAGGCTGTGCTAGTTTGCATTATGAACGTTGCATCCCACCCCCCTCTCTCTACATCCCCCTCTTTTTCCATCCTCCTCTCTCTACATCCCCCTCTTTCTACATCCTCCTCTCTCTACATCCCCCTCTCTACATCCCCCTGTCTCTACATCCCCCTCTCTCTACATCCCCCTCTTTCTACATCCTCCTCTCTCTACATCCCCCTCTCTCTACATCCTCTTCTCTCTACATCCTCCTCTCTCTACACCCTCCTCTCTCTACATCCCCCTCTCTCTACATCCCCCTCTCTCTACATCCTCCTCTCTCTACATCCTCCTCTCTCTACATCCCCCTCTCTCTACATCCTCCTCTCTCTACATCCTCCTCTCTCTACATCCCCCTCTCTCTACATCCCCCTCTTTCTACATCCCCCTCTCTCTACATCCCCCTCTCTACATCCTCCTCTCTCTACATCCCCCTCTCTACATCCCCCTCTCTCTACATCCTCCTCTCTCTACAGCCCCCTCTCTCTACATCCTCCTCTCTCTACATCCCCCTCTCTCTACATCCCCCTCTCTACATCTCCCTCTCTCTACATCCCCTCTCTCTACATCCTCCTCTCTCTACATCCCCCTCTCTCTACATCCTCCTCTCTCTACATCCCCCTCTCTACATCCTCCTCTCTCTACATCCCCCTCTCTCTACATCCCCCTCTCTACATCCCCCTCTCTCTACATCCCCCTCTCTCTACATCCCCTTCTCTCTACATCCCCCTCTCTCTACATCCTCCTCTCTCTACATCCTCCTCTCTCTACACCCCCTCTTTCTACATCCTCCTCTCTCTACATCCCCCTCTCTCTATATCCTCCTCTCTCTACATCCTCCTCTCTCTACATCCCCCTCTCTCTACATCCTCCTCTCTCTACATCCCCCTCTCTCTACATCCCCCTCTCTCTACATCCTCCTCTCTCTACATCCTCCTCTCTACACCCCCTCTCTCTACATCCCCCTCTCTCTACATCCTCCTCTCTCTACATCCCCCTCTCTCTACATCCCACTCTTTCTACATCCTCCTCTCTCTACATCCTCCTCTCTCTACACCCCTCTTTCTACATCCTCTTCTCTCTACATCCCCCTCTCTCTACATCCCCCTCCCCCTCTCTCTACATCCCCCTCTCTCTACATCCTCCTCTCTACACCCCCTCTTTCTACATCCTCCTCTCTCTACATCCTCCTCTCTCTCTACATCCCACTCTCTCTACATCCCCCTCTCTCTACATCCCCCTCCCTCTCTCTCTACATCCTCCTCTCTCTACATCCTCTCTACACCCCCTCTCTCTACATCCCCCTCTCTCTACATCCCCCTCTTTCTACATCCTCCTCTCTCTACATCCCCCTCTCTCTACATCCCCCTCTCTCTACATCCCCCTCTTTCTACACCCTCCTCTCTCTATATCCTCCTCTCTCTACATCCCCCTCTCTCTCCATCCTCCTCTATCTCCATTCTCCTCTCTCCATCCTCCTCACTCTAAATACTCCTCTCTCTCCTCCTCTCTCTACATACTCCTCTCTCTCCATCCTCCTCTCTCTCCATCCTCCTCTCTTCGTCCTCCTCTCTCTCCTCCTCTCTCTACATCCCCCTCTCTCTACATCCCCCTCTCTCTCCATTCTCCTCTCTCTACATCCTCCTCTCTCTCCATACTCCTCTCTCCATCCTCCTCTCTCTACATCCCCTCTCTCTCCATCCTCCTCTCTCTCTCTATACTCCTCTCTCTACATCCCCCTCTCTCTCTATACTCCTCTCTCTATATCCCCCTCTCTCTCCATCCTCCTCTCTCTACATCCCCTCTCTCTCCATCCTCCTCTCTCTCCCCCTCTCTCGCCAAACTCCTCTCTCTCCATCCCCCTCTCTCTCCATACTCCTCTCTCTCCATCCCCCTCTCTCTCTCCATCCTCCTCTCTCTACATCCCCACTCTCCATCCTCCTCTCTCTCCCCCTCTTTCTTTCCCTCTCTCTCCATACTCCTCTCTCTACATCCCCCTCTCTCTCCATACTCCTTTCTCTACATCCCTCTCTCTCTCCATCCTCCTCTCTCTCCATCCCCTATCTCTCTCCATCCTCCTCTCTCTCCATCCCCTCTCTCTCCATCCGCATCTCTCTCCATCCATCCTCTCTCTCCATACTCCTCTCTCTCCAGCCCCTCTCTCTCCATACTCCTCTCTCTCCATCTTCCTTTCTCTCCTCCTCTCTCCATCCTCTTCTCTCTCAATCCTCCTCTCTCTCCATACTCCTCTCTCTCCAACCCCCTCTCTCTCCATCCTCCTCCTCTCTCCATCCTCCTCTCTCTACATCCTCCTCTCTTCATCCTCCTCTCTCTCCACCCTCCTCTCTTTCCATCCTCCTCTCTCTCCATCCTCCTCTCTCTCCATCCTCCTCTTTCCCCTTCGCTTGGATCTGATGTTGGTATTTTACTGTACAATATACTGTGTGTGTGCATGCATGTGTGTAGCCTATACGTTTGTGTGTATGTGTGTGTATATGTGGCTGAACTAGGACCCCACTAAAAATCATTGCTGCAACCCTCTCCTCCCCCTCCTCCTCCTCCTCCTCTTCCCCTCCTCCTTCCCCCCTCTTCACCGGCGCTGGCTGCTGTGCCTCCCAAACAAAGCCAGGGGCAGCGGGAGTGGGCGGGTAATTGCTTGTCGATTATTTATGTGGCGCGGGGAGAGGCGGGCGATCGATAATGGGCCGGCGGGGCGGCGGCAGGGGGGCGCAGGGGAAGTGTGTGTGTGGGGGGGTGGGGTGAATTAAGCAGGAAACGGAGCGGCCCAAGGAAGGGTGTGTGTGTGAGGGAGGTGGTGGTTGTACGGGTTCTATTTCTAAGCCTAGAGACCTATGTGTGTGTGTGTATTTGTGCAATGTGTGTGTATGTGTGTTTGAAGACGGTGTATGTGAGTGCATGCATGTATGTGTGTAGACTGTCTCTGTGTGTGTGTGTGTGTGTGTGTGTGTGTGTGTGTGTGTGTGTGTGTGTGTGTGTGTGTGTGTGTGTGTGTGTGTGTGTGTGTGTGTGTGTGGCCCAGCAGTGTAGCTGTAGTCAGTGAGTCGCGGCGGTTCTCCGCCTGCATAGAGAGTAATTAGCCACACAGGACCGGGGGATGTTAACTAGCCCTCTGCACTTCTCTACCTCCATCCATCCATTTACCCTCCATCAATCCCTCTCTCTCTTCCTTCCTTCCTCTCTCTCTTTCTTTCCCTCCATCCATTCATTCATCGCTCTCCTTCTCCCTCCATCCATCCCACTTCCCTCCTCTCTATCTCTCTCCCCCTCCCTCTCTATCTCTCTCTCCCTCTCTTCATCTTCCATACTCTTCCACTTCTCTTTAAATCTTTCTCTCTCATTACATTCAATAGATAAAGAGGAGAGGAGACCAAAGCCATCCCTCTAGGCATCTCACCTTTCCATCGACCCCCCATCATTGATTATCTGAGGCCCATTAGGGCCCATTGTTAAAAACAAATCATTAGGCGGGTCGATAGACTTAGAGCCTGGCTTTCCCATTTGTCTGGCCTTTGTCCAAAATGGCACCCTATTCTCTATATAGTGCACTACCTTTGACCAGAGCCCCTATGGGAATAGGGTGCCATTTGGGACACAGGTTTAGACTAGCTATCGGCAGGGCAATTCCCAGTGTTTGGCATGGGTGGAGACACTTGAAGAGACAAAGGGAGAGGAGAAGGAGAGGAGAAAGACATATAGAAAGGGAGAGAGATGGTGGTAAAGAAAGGTAGAGGAGAGGGAGAGAGATGGTGGTAAAGAAAGGTAGAGGAGAGGGAGAGAGATGGTGGTATAGAAAGGTAGAGGAGAGGGAGAGAGATGGTGGTATAGAAAGGTAGAGGAGAGGGAGAGAGATGGTGGTATAGAAAGGTAGAGGAGAGGGAGAGAGATGGTGGTATAGAAAGGTAGAGGAGGGAGAGAGAGATGGTGGTATAGAAAGGTAGAGGAGGGGGAGAGAGATGGTGGTATAGAAAGGTAGAGGAGGGGGAGAGAGATGGTGGTATAGAAAGGTAGAGGGAGAGAGATGATGGTATAGAAAGGTAGAGGAGGGGGAGAGAGATGGTGGTATAGAAAGGTAGAGGAGGGGGAGAGAGATGGTGGTATATAAAGGTAGAGGAGAGGGAGAGAGATGGTGGTAAAGAAAGGTAGAGGAGGGGGAGAGAGATGGTGGTATAGAAAGGTAGAGGAGAGGGAGAGAGATGGTGGTAAAGAAAGGTAGAGGAGGGGGAGAGAGATGGTGGTATAGAAAGGTAGAGGAGAGGGAGAGGGATGGTGGTATAGAAAGGTAGAGGAGATTGAGAGAGCTGGTGGTATAGAAAGGTAGAGGAGGGGGAGAGAGATGGTGGTGTAGAAAGGTAGAGGAGAGGGAGAGAGATGGTGGTAAAGAAAGGTAGAGGAGAGGGAGAGAGATGGTGGTATAGAAAGGTAGAGGAGGGGGAGAGAGATGGTGGTATAGAAAGGTAGAGGAGAGGGAGAGAGATGGTGGTATAGAAAGGTAGAAGAGAGGGAGAGAGATGGTGGTATAGAAAGGTAGAGGAGGGGGAGAGAGATTGTGGTATAGAAAGGTAGAGGAGGGGGAGAGAGATTGTGGTATAGAAAGGTAGAGGAGGGGAGAGAGATGGTGGTATAGAAAGGTAAAGGAGGGGAGAGAGATGGTGGTATAGAAAGGTAGAGGAGGGGAGAGAGATGGTGGTATAGAAAGGTAGAGGAGGGGAGAGAGATGGTGGTATAGAAAGGTAGAGGAGAGGGAGAGAGATGGTGGTAAAGAAAGGTAGAGGAGAGGGAGAGAGATGGTGGTATAGAAAGGTAGAGGAGAGGGAGAGATGGTGGTATAGAAAGGTAGAGGAGAGGGAGAGAGATGGTGGTATAGAAAGGTAGAGGAGGGAGAGAGAGATGGTGGTATAGAAAGGTAGAGGAGAGGGAGAGAGATGGTGGTATAGAAAGGTAGAGGAGAGGGAGAGAGATGGTGGTATAGAAAGGTAGAGGAGGGAGAGAGAGATGGTGGTATAGAAAGGTAGAGGAGGGGGAGAGAGATGGTGGTATAGAAAGGTAGAGGAGGGGGAGAGAGATGGTGGTATAGAAAGGTAGAGGGAGAGAGATGATGGTATAGAAAGGTAGAGGAGGGGGAGAGAGATGGTGGTATAGAAAGGTAGAGGAGGGGAGAGAGATGGTGGTATATAAAGGTAGAGGAGAGGGAGAGAGATGGTGGTAAAGAAAGGTAGAGGAGGGGGAGAGAGATGGTGGTATAGAAAGGTAGAGGAGAGGGAGAGAGATGGTGGTATAGAAAGGTAGAGGAGAGGGAGAGAGATGGTGGTATAGAAAGGTAGAGGAGGGAGAGAGAGATGGTGGTATAGAAAGGTAGAGGAGAGGGAGAGAGATGGTGGTATAGAAAGGTAGAGGAGAGGGAGAGAGATGGTGGTATAGAAAGGTAGAGGAGGGAGAGAGAGATGGTGGTATAGAAAGGTAGAGGAGGGGAGAGAGATGGTGGTATAGAAAGGTAGAGGAGGGGGAGAGAGATGGTGGTATAGAAAGGTAGAGGGAGAGAGATGATGGTATAGAAAGGTAGAGGAGGGGAGAGAGATGGTGGTATAGAAAGGTAGAGGAGGGGAGAGAGATGGTGGTATATAAAGGTAGAGGAGAGGGAGAGAGATGGTGGTAAAGAAAGGTAGAGGAGGGGGAGAGAGATGGTGGTATAGAAAGGTAGAGGAGAGGGAGAGAGATGGTGGTAAAGAAAGGTAGAGGGAGGGGGGAGAGATGGTGGTATAGAAAGGTAGAGGAGAGGGAGAGGGATGGTGGTATAGAAAGGTAGAGGAGATTGAGAGAGCTGGTGGTATAGAAAGGTAGAGGAGGGGGAGAGAGATGGTGGTGTAGAAAGGTAGAGGAGAGGGAGAGAGATGGTGGTAAAGAAAGGTAGAGGAGAGGGAGAGATGGTGGTATAGAAAGGTAGAGGAGGGGGAGAGAGATGGTGGTATAGAAAGGTAGAGGAGAGGGAGAGAGATGGTGGTATAGAAAGGTAGAAGAGAGGGAGAGAGATGGTGGTATAGAAAGGTAGAGGAGGGGAGAGAGATTGTGGTATAGAAAGGTAGAGGAGGGGGAGAGAGATTGTGGTATAGAAAGGTAGAGGAGGGGAGAGAGATGGTGGTATAGAAAGGTAAAGGAGGGGGAGAGAGATGGTGGTATAGAAAGGTAGAGGAGGGGAGAGAGATGGTGGTATAGAAAGGTAGAGGAGGGGAGAGAGATGGTGGTATAGAAAGGTAGAGGAGAGGGAGAGAGATGGTGGTATAGAAAGGTAGAGGAGGGGGAGAGAGATGGTGGTATAGAAAGGTAGAGGAGGGGGAGAGAGATGGTGGTATAGAAAGGTAGAGGGATAGAGATGGAGGAAAAGAAGAGAATGAGGTTGGGGAAGCGAGGGACAGGGAAAAGAAGATAGGAGAAAGGCAATAGGATAGAGAGGAGAGAGAGGGAAAGAGATAGAAAGAGAGAAGGAGCGTTTGAGAGGAAGAGAGAAGGATAAAGAGAAGGAGCAAGATGGAGAGAGGAGCAGAGAGAGAGAGAGCGTGAGAGAAGCAGCAAGAGAAACAGAGAGATGGAGAAGGAGTGAGAGAGAGGGGAAGCCTCATCCATTTTAATGAGCTTCCTGTGTAAATGTTTTTCCGTGGAGCGAGAGCCGAAGGCGGCCGCGCGGCGCTCCTAATCCCCCCACGCTCCCGTCATTAAGGACAGCCCTGTCACACACACACACACACGCATGCGTGCACACACACACAGATGCACACAGTATGCAGCCATTTACTATTAAACACACTAATATGCACACATGCACACACACACACACTGTCCCGCTGTGGGAAGGGGCCGCTGTCGCCACTCTGACAGGTCGTCACACATGAGTGAATCCCCAGGAGCCCCTGGCCTCTCTGCAGGCGGGAAGAGAAAAAGAAAGAGAGAGGGTGGGGAGAGAAGGAAAGAGACAGATAAAGCGAGAAAGCGAGACAGAGAGAGAGCGAGAGAGAGAGAGACTTGGGATGTTACTAGTGCTAGCTAGAGAGAGACGTACATTGAAGAGAGAGACATTGTTTAATGTAATATTGTGTTCTGTGACTGTGAAAGTGTGTGCAAAATGCTGTGTTGTTAAATGTTTGTGAACAAATATATGAACATTTAAAGTGTTTTGAACAGAAATGCAATGGTTCATTGGATCAGTCTAAGTTTTAATAAATCCAATGAACCATTGAATTTATGTTAAAAATGTTGTATTAAGACTGCCCAAATGTGCCTAGTTTGTTTTTTAATAACTTTTCATGTTCAAAATTGTGCACTCTCCTCAAACAATAGAATGGTATTATTTCACTGTAAATTGGACAGTGCAGTTAGATTAACAAGAATTTAAGCTTTCTGCCAATATCAGATATGTCTATGTCCTGGGAAATGTTCTTGTTACTTACAACCTCATGCTAATCGCATTAGCCTACGTTAGCTCAACCGTCCCGTGGAAGGGACACCGATCGCGAAGAAGTTTTAAATCCACCACGCAAAAGACATCCAACTCAATATTAGGAAGGTGTTCTTAATGTTTTGTGCACTCGCTGTATATGTTGTTGATAAAATAAGGAACATGTGTTTATGGTTGGTTATATGGGAGTTTGTAAGGCACTTAATAGAATGCACAGTAAACTACACAGACAGGCAGAGCAAACTGGTTAATACATTATATATATATATAAAAGTATGTCGACACCCCTTTAAATTAGCGGATTTGGCTATTTCAGCCACACCCACCCATTGCTGACAGGTGTATAAAATTCAGCACACAGGGATGCAATCTCCATAGACAAACATTGGCAATAGAATGGCCTTACTGAAGAGCTCAGTGACTTTCAACGCGGCATCGTCATAGGATGCCACCTTTCCAACAAGTCAATTTGTCAAATTTCTGCCCTGCTAGAGCTGCCCCGGTCAACTGTAAGTGCTGTTATTGTGAAGTAGAAATGTCTAGAAGCAACAACGGCTCAGCTGCGAAGTGGTAGGCCACACAAGCTCACAGAACGGGACCGCCGAGTGCTGAAATGCGTAGTGCATAAAAATCGCCTCTCCTCTGTTTGGCGGATGCCAGGAGAACGCTACCTGCCCCAATGCATAGTGCCAACTGTAAAGTTTGGTGGAGGAGGAATAATCATCTGGGGCTGTTTTTCATGATTCGGGCTAGGCCCCTTAGTTCCAGTGAAGGGAAATCTTAATGCTACAGCATACAATAACATTCTATTTCAGCATTGTGGCAACAGTTTGGGGAAGGCCCTTTCCTATTTCAGCATGAAAATGCCCACGTGCACAAAGTGAGGTCCATACAGAATGGTTTGTTGAGGTCGGTGTGGAAGAACTTGACTGGCCTGAATAGAGCCCTGACCTCAACCCCACTGAACACCTTTGGGATGAATTGGAACACCGACTGCAAGCCAGGCCTAATATCCCAACATCAGTGCCCGACCTGACTAATGCTCTTGTGGCTGAATGTTCCAATATTTAGTGGAAAGCCTCCACAGAAGAGTGAAGGCTGTTATGGCAGCAAATGAGGGACCAACTCAATATTAATGACCATGGTTTGGAATGAGGTGTTGGACGAGCAGGTGTCCACATACTTTTGGTCATGTTGTGTAGCCGCCACCTTCCCCCCAAATTGCTTCCTATAAAAGGAGAGAGAACACGTCTGGCGCCCTCTCTCCCCCACCCTTCTCCCTCTGTCTCGCTCCCTCCCTCAGACTCTCCCTACTCCTTCCACATTGTGATTTAGGCCTAATTATGGTGTAGCGGACGCCTGGTGGCCTCAGTCATGCAGCTTTAATTGACCGTTATTCATCTGCGGGCTAGCGCTAATGCTAGGCTAGGCTAGGCGACACAGGGAGGGGGTGAAATGAATGGAGGTTTGGCATACAGGGGCCCTAGTCTACTGTGGCCGTAGCACAACGGCGCGGCCCAGTCTAATTGCTAGCCCCGAGGGATTAGGCCAGGTGATTACAAACTGGGCGGTGTAATTACATAAGCAGCGGCGGGGCCCTGGCTAGTGGGCCACAGGGTCACACGGCCCCGGCCCTTCCCCAAGATTAATTGGAGCTGCCACCAGAGTGCGAGGCACCGCCGGAGAGAGCGGTTATACGATTTGCATGAACATTTTAGCGACGGGCTGCCGATCAATAAATGGTTCTCACCACCCCCCCACCTCCGTTTCTCTCTCTCCCTCTCTCGTTCCTTCTCTCTCTCGCTCTCCCTCCCTCTCCCCCCTCTCTCTCTCTTCCTCTCTCTCCCTCCCTGTCTCTCTTTCTCCCTCCCCTTCTCTCTCTCTCTTCCTCTCTCTCCCTCCCTCTCCCTCCCTGTCTCTCTTT
Organism: Oncorhynchus nerka; assembly: GCF_034236695.1. Classification (NCBI taxonomy): domain Eukaryota; kingdom Metazoa; phylum Chordata; class Actinopteri; order Salmoniformes; family Salmonidae; genus Oncorhynchus; species Oncorhynchus nerka. Next base: position 61,085,565 of record NC_088402.1, read on the forward strand.
CTCCCTCCCCTTCTCTCTCTCTCTCTCTCTTCCTCTCTCTCCCTCCCTGTCTCTCTTTCTCCCTCCCCTTCTCTCTCTCTCTCTCTCTCTTTCCCTCTCTCCCTCCCTGTCTCTCTTTCTCCCTCCCCTTCTCTCTCTCTCTCTCTCTTTCCCTCTCTCCCTCCCTGTCTCTCTTTCTCCCTCCCCTTCTCTCTCTTTCTCTCTGTATTTCTTTCTCTCTCTCTGCTGTATGTGTAAGGACAGAGACATGTAGGCGCTAGTTGATTTTCAACACAAATGCTCCAAACCAATAGCTGTGGTCCCATGCAAATATGGTGTAATTTGTCTGTATTCACCATCATGATGTCCTTATGTGTGCTGCATATCTCCAAAGCAGCAAACTGATGCTATTTAGCCCAATTGCACGATTGAGAGAGAAAGTGTGTGTGTGTATGTGCAGGAAAAGGCCTAAATGGTTTTGCCAGAAGACACATAGACAATCAACAGATCACCACACACCCCCGTACCCAGTGACACTTCCACATGCTCCCTGAAACACACCAAGCTGAAGAACAGATTCTTATGTCTCTTCTTCTCCAACCCTTCACCAACCGCACATTTTTCCTCTTACATCAAATTCCCTTGTCTCCCCTGCCCCTTTGGGACGATTGACAGAGCAGGGAGAGAAAGAGAGAGGAGCTTTTCTTTGCTCAGAACAAGGACAAAAGGAGAAGCACATAATAGAGAGGCCTTTTCATAAATAGGGTTTGCAGGACACGGCCGCCTTTTCAATCGCTCAATGCGGCCCAGAGAGGGAGGGAGAGGGAGGGAGAGAGAGAGAGGGAGGGGCGGAAAAAAAAAGAGAGAAGAGGGGAGGATTAGTGTTAATTAGAAGGTCCTTCAGCCCGTGGCCCCGGTCGAGACGCAGGGGCCGCCCCAGCTGTCGGAGCCTGACACACTCCCATTGTGTAGTCAGCCCTCATTATGTGTGTGTGCATGTGTGTGTAAGGATGAGTATGCATGTGTGTGTGCGTGGCCAGCGCCAGTCATCAAAACACACCACAAACCGGGTCCTGGAGACCCACTGTAGGACATACAGGTTTTCACCTCAAACCAGTTTTATACTCAGTGCTTTCTAATATACTGTATAGTACTGTTACGAAACCAACTAGCCAGCCCAGCCTACGAATAAGTCTGCTCGCATTATTTCTCAGGGTTCTAGGCCTGACGAACTGTTCCATAATCTGCCTGAATGTGTGCATTTAACGTGAAAGTAATAGCAGAGTATTCCAATGAAAAGATCCCAGCAATTTGTTTGACGGTTTCTAGTTTTTACTGTTATTTTCTGTTGGTTTTAATGTGGTGTGTTTTTGTTTGTGTGTCCGCAGGGAGATGTCCCATCCTCCTCCTCTGCTGTCCACCCAGAACGGCCCTCACATCACATTGGGACCCCACCTGCGGCCCCCCTTCTTGGCCATGCCCTCCTCCCTGTGCCAGTCCCCCGGTAAATCAGATGCTTACACTAGCAGGCTAACTACAGAAATGAATATGGGGCCTACACCTAATGATAAATTACATGCTAATGCTAGCAGGCTAACCACAGCCTGCACTTATTAATGGCGAGTTAGATGCTAATGCAAACCAGAACCACAATTGGCTTATGGTAGACATTAGTTGTATTCCCACCAAAATTGGGAAATGGGAACATTTTCTATGGAATGACTGTGCCTATTGACTGTCTTGATTGAGAATCATGAATCAATCCTAACATTTATGTTTTAAATAATGTCATTTTCTTAGTAAAAATCAGATTCTTTGTGAGGCATTGATATTACACAGGGGGTCATTGCATTTGAATACTCCATGTAAACTGTATGTCAGAAATCTCTTAATTGGGGTGTGTGCTTATCGATGTGTGTTTTCTGTGTGTGTGTTTTCCTCAGGCTATGGTTTCCTCCAGCCTGCCCAAGCTGAAATGTTTGCCCGGCAACAGGAAATGCTTCGGAAGCAGAACTTGGCCAGGTTTGTCTTTGTCTTCTAATGTTGTGGTGCATGTGTATGTGTGGCTGTCAGTGCTGTGACGGGGTGTGTGTGTGATGTTAATGCTGTAGTAGTGTGTGTCTGTATCGTAACATTCTGTGTATTGTGTGTGTGTAGTACCACCAGCCCTAACCTCTCTTCTCTATGTCCGGTCCCAGGTTGGAGATGTCAGCAGAGCTGCTCAGACACAAGGAGCTGGAGAGTCTCCACAGGCAGCAGCAGCAGCGTGCGTTGGGGGGTTCTGACCCCATGGGCCTACCCCACGGCCTCCCTCCGGACCATCCCGCCCTGCGCAGTCTCCACCACCTGCCCGAGGGACACCCCCTCCACGAGGAGCTCAGCCGACGCCAAAACGCCATGCTGATGCTCCGACACACCAGCACCCCTTTACTCTCCCTCAACCACCAGGGGCCCTCGGGGTCCACAACGCCCAAAGATACCCAGGGACAAGGCTCCGGGGCTGGGGCCGGATTGAGTAAGGGGGGCTCACGGAAAGGCCCCCAGCAACCCAGGGGGGGAGACCACCAGGAGAGGGAGGGCCGAGGGAGGGACGGAGATGCAGATGGGCAGGATGAAGAAATGAAGGACTCGGATAGCGAGACGGAGATGGGCGAGGATAGGCATGAGGGATTGTTTGCCAAGGCAACCGACTGGCATGGGCTTCACAGGGACAGGGGGAAAGAGAGCGGCGGGAAGGGGGGGTGTGACGGAGCCAAAGAGGCGGGCGAGGGCTCGGGTCGGCTTAGTGCCCCCTGTAGCTCGGCGGGTGCGGATTCACCACCCGGTCATCACCTCTTCACCCCGGGGTTGGGCAAGAGTGATGTCAAGTACCACTTTCCACCTGGCGCTATGCCTCCTCTGCCAGGGCTCCACGGCCAGTCGCTGCCCTTTGGATTTCCCTACACAAGCCCCTACTTCCACACTGGTGAGTAACACATACACATGCATCATAACACTGTCACCAATCAACTGTATGATACTTAGAAGTCACTCCCAACTGCAACCTGTAAATGCTATTTGGCTACCAGCCAATCACAACAGGCGTTACAACTGCTGCACCCGAGAGAAGTGTTATGCAACGATAACAGCCAAATACAATCTTAGTGATTGTCCAAACAGCATAAGTGGTCTTGTTGTGTTGCTATGAAGGCAGGGATGCGTTCAGTTTGGTTTGTACTGAACAACATGTTTCCCCAGTCATTTTGTGAGCAGTCCCAAAGTGAAGGTTGCTTGCTAGATAGCAATTTGGATTGCATACCAGATGAAAAGTAGTGCCACTGTCTGTTTGCAGCCTACCATGAAATCAGAAGAAATACCGTAAATGAACTTGTTCTTGGTCGGGTTTGAGCTGGGGGCCGGTAATACTCAAATAAGCCACAAGCTCATACCCCCTCTCTATCCACTGGTCCGCAAAAAATATAATAATAATAATATTTCAGGTTTACCTGCCGGTCCACAGAGAAAAAGAGTTTGGGAACCCCTGGTTAAGGGGATTTCACTTTTATGTAGTATTGCAGACTGTTCCATTTGAATTCACTGTAGCTTAAACTTGCAAATACACACAGAATTGCACCTTGACCCTAGAGCAACTCTTTTTAGGTTAATTAGATACCTGGTTTTAGTTGCCTATGTATAATGACTGTCATTAAATAAAGAGAACGTTTGAAAACACAGACAGAAACTGCTTAGGGAACCAGATGCAAAATGGCCAGGTTCACAGTGGGGGCCAAAACACACACACACACACCCACGCACGCACGCACACATACACTAGCACACACTAGCAGACACACACACACACACACACACACACACACACACTCACGTACACGCACGTACACAGGCACACAATAACACACACTCTCACGGCCCTGGGCAGGCACATGAAAGTAATGAGCGTGGAGACCTCCCTCTGGAAGGGGCCCTGCCACTGACCCTTATACACACAGGGTTATCACCACAACCATATGGAGGGAGAGGGGGAGGGGCACAACAATAGTGAGAAACAGAAAACATGGATGAAGTACACTTTTAAACATGAGATAAAGAATCACATTCTTATTCACACAATTGCCAAACAGCCACCAGGACAAAGAGAGAGTCAGCGGGAGAGAGAAAAAGTTTGTGCGTGAAAGAGAATTAGATATTGAGAAAGAAAGGGAGAAGCGCTGTTGGGGATATGTTCGCTGTTTGTCAAGGTCTGTTCTGGGTAGTGTTCAATAGGCACCTAACGGAAGAAACCTGATAGAAACAAGGAGAGAACTACCGGAACTTGTTCAATAGGGAACGCTCATTTTCATTGTCCATTGCAAGTTTTACTACACTGTGCCCTTAGAATAAGACTTGGTGATTTACAACCCCTTTCCCCCTCTTCCTCACCCAGGCGGTATGGGAGGTCTGTTAATGGATAGTGAGGACTCTGCGGCGCCCCCGGTGGAGGACATAAGCAAGTGGAGTGTGGAGGAGGTGTGTGGTTTTGTGGGAGGCCTGGCCGGCTGTGCGGAGTACACACAGGTAAGAACCAGATCAGGATTCTGGTTTATCCACACTTTCAACCAGAGAAAGAGAGAGACAGGGGGAGAGAGCGGTCAGGGCGGGCTGGTGGAAGAGTAGGGTAGAGTATATTTTGTCACCTCAATCAGAGGTTTTACTACTATTTAATTATATAGCTATTATCTCTCACAGCACCACGGCCCGCTCAATGTTATACACACTCATACACACACACACGTCACTGTTGGAAATGAGAGTGGTGTGAGTGTTGGTTGAAGCTCTGTGAGCGTGTGTGTATGAGTGTGGGTTTGTGTGTGTGTGTGTGTGTGTGTGTGTGTATATGAGTGCTGGTGAGTGTATGAGTGAGCGGGTGATTGTGTGTGTGTGTGTCTGTCTGGGCCCTGGCTGAAGTGGCTGTGTCTCTCCTGAAGGTGTTTCGGGAGCAGGCCATCGACGGAGAGACACTCCCGCTGCTCACAGAGGAGCACCTGCTCAACACCATGGGACTGAAGCTGGGCCCTGCGCTCAAGATACGCTCTCAGGTACACACCACTGAATGGCAACACACTGCAGAAGTGTGTGGTGTGTGTGCAGCCTCAAAGTCCAAATGTGCGTGTATGTGTAGACTGTTCTTGTGTGAGTAAACCTCAAGTGTGTGTGTGTGTGTGTGTGTGGGCATGCGTGTGTGCGCGCGCGTTTGTGTGTGTGTGTGTGTGTGCGTGTGTGTGTGTGTGTGTTTGTTAGTGAGTGCTGGAAGCTAGTAGTGTGTCATAGAGTTAACCAAAGCAGATAGATAGTGTAGCCCCTAAAAGTGAGTCCATTTGTCAGAACACAGATTGTCAGGCATACCGTACCATAGCCCTTACCCCTCTCCTCTCTCTCAGGCTGGTGGTACAGTAGAACACAAGGCTGCTTTCCAAACGGTACCGTCTTCCCTACATAGTGCACTACTTTTGGGCTTCTACGTCCTATGGGCTCTGGTTATAAGTAGGCCACAATATAAGGAATAGGGTGCCATTTGCGACGCGGCTTGTGACATGGTGAGCTGAGCGGCTCTAACTTCGGCATGTGGCTTTCGCTCTCTCCCTCTCAGGTGGCGCGGCGCGTTGGCAGACTCTTCTACATGACCAGCTTCCCGCTGGCGCTCCCGGTGCCGCCATCTGCCCTGCGTCTCCCGGACAGGGACCCCCTTCTGTCCGACACCCTTCTGGCGGTCCCACTGCGACCCCCCTCCGTCGCCAGCAGCAGCTCCTCTCCCTACAGCGGCCCTCCGCCCCCGTGTCACTCCTCCCCCAAGCAGGAGAACGGCTCCGCATCAGGGGTCTACGAGGGGGCCAAGACGCCCTCCTAGGACTCAACTGGCTGCACAGGGAACATGAACTGTAGAGGAGGAGGAGGGGTGTAGAGAGGGTTCAGAGAAACCCCCTGTAACAGACATAGAATTGTCCCCATTTCATGTAAAAAATTTAAAAACTACAACTAAAGAAAATGAAATGAAAAGACTTCAACTTCAAGCTCCACTGTGGCTGTAGCCAAGTAGAATCCAAAGACGTGACCGACAGTGGGCTGGAGGGAGAGACGTCATGAAGCAACAGAGGGAGAGAGAGAAAGAGAGAACGAGAAAGAGAGGGAGGGAGCAGACAGCTGGTCTCAGTCAGATTGCCAAAAAAAAGAGCGAAGCGCCACAACTACGACATTCTTCTGAGTGAGACAGACAGACGCTAACGGAAACTATTCCTTCCTGGGCTGAAGGAAGCCCCCCCCCTCTCGCTCTCTCTGCTCCACAACACACCCGGCGGCGCCCAGCACTTAAAAGGAAGACGCCTCTTCCCTCTTTTCTCTCACTCACTTTTCTCCCCACTCCCAGTCTCAGGAGCCCAAACAGCTCAGAAGAACTGAGAATTCCGGAGGCTGGAGCGAAAGGACTCAAACCCCCTCATTATTGCAACTATGCATTCCACAGTCCAAAACCAAAGATTACCGGATGTGTGGAATCAGGACGATATTTCATGTTTGTTTCTGGTGTTTTATTTTTGGTTTGTTTTTGCTTTGTGGGAAAAAATGTGTAGTCTTAGGGAGGAGTGGTATATTAAGGAGAACAGTGGGCCAGGTACCATATAACTGTCTTTAAGAGACAGAGGGGGACTCTTTGAAAGGTGACAAAGGCACACAACACAGTGTTGTGCCCATAAGCCAACAGTCTACGCTGAGTTGTTTCTCTGACACGCCCCTGATAAAAAAAGGGCCAAATGTTACTGATATGGGATGGTGACGAAACGGTGGCTTCGGCTCATAGAGCTAATGTCATTGGAAAATCCTGTTAACTACTGTGGGAGATACAAACACGCTGAATTGTACAGAATGATGCTTATGATGGAAATAAGGTTACAGATGTGTTTCGGGGGTTCATTAAATGTAGTTGCACGAATAACGTTTTCTTTGTGACTGAGCAAAATGTGACTCGCTTAACTTTTGGTGGTACTTTTCTTACGGACGTTTTTGTTGGCCGTTTTATTTTCTCCAAATTGTATATTATTAAAAGAAAGCCCCAATCTTGAATGCTACTTCAGCAGATTAATATGAGGGAATAATATTTATTAGGACTTTTGATGTACAGTGCCTTCCGAAAGTATTCACACCCCTTGACTTTTTACGTATTTTGTTGTGTTACAGCCTGAATTTAAAAGGGATTCCATTTAGATTTTGTGTCACTGATCGACACACAATACCCCATAATGTCAAAGTGGAACTATGTTTACAAATTAATTAAAAATGAAAAGCTGAAATGTCAAGTCAATAAGTTTTCAACCCTTTTGTTATGGCAAGCCAAAATAAGTTCAGGAGTAAAAATGTGCTGAACAAGTCACCTACTAAGTTGCATGGACCGTGCAATAATAGTGTTTAACATGATTTTTAAATGACTACCCCTATGGCCATTACCAGTTTCTTTTTTTTCAATTTAAATTATATTTGGAGAACAGTAATTACAAACAAAAATGACCCCAGCCATTGTCACCTTGGTGGCTATAAGTTCAACACATAGCCTATTATCTATACAACAGTAACGTCATACCCCTGAATGGGGAGAAATATGAGAAAGGATTTACACTGACACATAGCAGCAGTGACGAAACAAAAACATGTTACATTTTTAAAACTGTAGAGTTTTGGGGTGTATTTTAAAATAGGGAATATAGGCCATGTGGAGATGTTCATTGAAACATATATATATATATTTTTGTTTTAGTTCATTCCTAACATGTTTGATAAGATTAGTACAGGTGTTCTCAGGGTACCCCACATGGGGCCCTGGCCCCAAGTTTGAAAACCACTGTACTAACCTCTGGTTGCTTTCTTTCCCTCTCGGCCTCCTCTGCTTCCTCCTGCATGCATTGCAGCCTGCCTTAGCCTCACCACTGAGCTCTACATCACTACCTGTCTCAGTAGCCTCCTCTCTGTAAAGCAAAGTTATTACGAGAACTTAGTAGCGTATTTTTTACTCCTGCTGAGGTAGGCTCCGTTTAACATTGGCTTCTTATTTCATCCTTCTAGCTGGCTTAGCAGTAGTAGCCAGAGCCCTTGAACGTTACTTGAATAAAAGTCTCTGCCGGCAGACAACTATCTGACTGACTGACATAATCTAGAATCAAGTATTTACCAGATGTGCACTCATTCTCCAAGAGTCCGTTTTTGTTTGTTTGAGGGATGTCTGTAGACATAGCAGGAGTCGCAGGACGGTTTTAAAATGGCCTTTTGTCCAGGATCTCGCAGATACACTGTCAGCAGCATCTCTGACTCTCTCTAGCTGGCTACTTGAGCCGGCTGCGAACTGGGGTAGTTCGTTTCAGGTCTCAGGCACCCTAAAAAGGAAAATCAGGGAGGTAAATCAGGGGGACACAAGAGAACATAACGAACAAACCACTGTTCATGATTCTGTTCATTTCCAAAGAAGCAGTGTGATTAGAATTGTCAGATCAATAATATAAGCACTCTGAGCTTTGATCAATGCAATAATTAGATTTTGACCCGTAACTGATTTTATTTATTGTGCACAAAATATGTATATTTGTTTTTTCAAATGAGAAAAAAATGACAGAAGTCTGGACCTCTGTGTCCTCATATGTAGTTACGGCCATGACTACCCCATCTCTGTCACAGGAGGTTGGTGGCAACTTAATTGGGGAGAACGGGCTCATGGTAATGACTGGAGCAGAATTAGTGGAATGGTAACACATACGTCAAACACATTCCATTTGCGCCGTTACGGCCATTATTATGAGCTGTTCTCCCCTCACCAGCCTCCTGTGATCTCTGTACCCTATACATACAATTACTTGTAAGGTCCCTCAGTCGAGCAGTGAATTTCAAGCACATATTAAACCACAAAAACCATGGAGGTTTTCCAATGGTTTGCAAAGAAGGACACCGATTGGTAGATGGGTAAAAAAAAAGCAGACAAAGTCTAAGCCATTGGGGAGGGGGATACTAAACTAGAATTGGAACTGCTATTGTTTTAAGATGGTCATACCATGGATAATTTAGCTATTTGGTTTTTAATTTTAGGACCTACAATTTAGGTCTACTTTTTTTTTCTTCATTATTTGATCAAATATTGAATTGAGTCTTTTACCATTATAGCCCATAAAAACGCGTGGAATAAGACATTCATAAATGGCAAAAAGACAGCAAAACATTTTATAACAAGGAATAAGGTTTGAAGTGTCTGTCCTATATACAGGAGATATAAGAAAGCTCGGGAAATATATATTGAACAAAAATATAAACGCAACATGTAAAGTTTTGGTCCCATGTTTCATGAGCTGAAATACAAATCCTGGAAATTTTCCATACGCACAAAAAGCTTATTTCTCTCAAATGTTGTGCTCAAATTCGTTTACATCCCTGTCAGTGAGCATTTCACCTTTGCCAAGATAAGGCATCCAACTGTCAGAAACGCTCAACAACTTTTTTCTCTCCTCACTTGAATACTAGCAGTCAGTGATACGAGTAGTCAGAGAATACTCTTTGGAGTGTTTTCTCTGACTGTTGGATGGTGTGTGTTTGTAGGAGAGTGGACTCCTGGGGGCATGGTTCAGGTCAACACCAGCTGTCAAAGTGTGAGGTTGTGCCGCAGGCCAAGGCCTCCCTGCCTGTGGGGATAAACCTGACCCTTCCACACACACACACACACTCACACCCACCTTTATCCTTCAAAGAAAACAGTTTCCACTGAAGCTGTCAAACTGACATGTATTGGTCACTGCTGGGATTTCTGCTGGGATTTCATTGGCTTGGTCTTCAGCTCTTACTCAACTGGTTGCTATTGTGTGCAAGTGATGTATGCAACAGGGTTTCCGTTAGCCGGTAGGCCTAATAGCCGGCTTCTGTACGATCATTTATAGTGCTGAGTGACCTAGTGCTTTTTGAAGTCTTTCGGTTTCAATTTAGATTATTGAAAAATAATCACGGTTTTATATTTCGGTTTTAATTATTTGGGTTGAATACTGTAACACAGAATAAAATAATAAATAAAAGTCTCATGATTGGTAGTGACTGCCCATTACTGCTTATCCCTTATTAACCATCATATATTCACATTACTTTAATAAAATATTTCAGTTGTTGTGTATATTACATTTGTTTTATTTGATATCTTTATTACTTCATTCCAAGTCATCAACTCATCTCTATAGAGCTACGACACAGGCGGTCTGACAAAAATAACTATTTTGTAGTTCTTCAAAGTAAATAAGGCATACTTTTATGACTGCTGAATACCAACTATGAATCCCTTAGATCACGTATTTTCAGGAAGCGATAACTCGCGAAATAACAGCTGCTCTCGATATCCCCTCAATATCAGCCATTCTTCGGTCTCTTCTGTAGAAGGCGTAAAAAAAAAAACAGACCAGACAAGTAGATGTGCAGTGGATTATGGTCACAAACTAGGTTTCCATCCAATTGGTGACAGATTTTCATGTGAATATGCTTAAATCACCATAAAAACCATTTGCACATTTTTCCATCAGAGATGTGTTTCCATCAAATTGACTTGTTGAGGATAAAAAGCTGTGTGTGATGACGTAGCGCACATAAAATACCTTTTCCGGTTAAATTCCCAATTACTGAATAAAAGTTAAATGTGTTTCCATTGCATTTTCAAGTCAACTGCAGGTTTTCTCCCCCCCAAAATTACATTATATAGCGAGTGTGCCCTCTCTGGTAGTGGCATGTGTGCTCTAGCCAACAGCTTGAAGATACAGCCTACATCAGGGATGGGCAACTGGTGGCCTGTGGGTCGCCTCCATTTTATAGACCCTCGGAACAATTTCCAAAGACAAAAAAATTATATATATACAGTACCAGTCAAAAGTTTGGACACACCAACTCAATTCAGGGGTTTTTCTTTATTTTTACTATTTTCTACATTGTAGAATAATAGGGAAGACATCAAAACTATGAAATAACACATATAGAATCATGTAGTAACCAAAACAGTGTTAAAAAAATCCAAATATATTATATATTTGAGATTCTTCAAAGTAGCCAACCTTTGTCTTGATGACAGCTTTGCATGCTCTTGGCATTTCCTCAACCAGCTTCATGATGTAGTCACCTGGAATGCATTTCAATTAACAGGTGTGCCTTGTTAAAAGTTAATTTGTGCAATTTCTTTCCTTCTTAATGCATCTGAGCCAATCAGTTGTGTTGTGACAAGGTAGGGGTGGTATACAGAAGATAGCCCTATTTGGTAAAAGACCACGTCCATATTATGGCAAGAACAGTTCAAATAAGCAAAGAGAAACGACAGTCCATCATTACCTTAAGACATGAGGGTCAGTCAATGCGGAAAATTTCAAGAACTTTGTGCAGCGCTATGAAACTGGCTCTCATGAGGACCGCCACAGGAATGGAATACCCCCGAGTTCCCTCTGCTGCAAGAGGACAAGTGCATTAGAGTTACCAGCCTCAGAAATCGCCAATTAACTGCACCTCCGATTGCAGCCCAAATAAATGCTTCACGGAGTTCAAGTAACAGACACACCTTAACATCAACTGTTCAGAGGAGACTGCGTGAATTAGGCCTTCATGGTCAAATTACTGCAAAGAAACCACTACTGAAGGACACCAACAAGAAGAAGAGACTTGCTTGGGCAAAGAAACACAAGCGATGGACATTAGACCGGTGGAAATCTGTCCTTTGGTCTGATGAGTCCAAATTTGAGATTTTTGGTTCCAACCTCCGTGTCTTTGTGAGACAGAGTAGGTGAACAGATGATCTCCGCATGTGTGGTTCCCATCGTGAAGCATGGAGGAGGTGGTGGGATGGTGTGTGGGTGCTTTGCTGGTGACACTGTTAGTAATTTATTTATTTAAGGCACACTTAACCAGCATGGCTACCACAGCATTTTCCAGCGATACGCCATTCCATCTGATGTTTTTAACAGGACAATGATCCAACTCACCTCCAGGCTGTGCAAGGGGTATTTGACCAAGGAGAGTGATGGAGTGCTGCACCAGATGACCTGGCCTCCACAGTCACCTGACCTCAAACCAATTGAGGTGGTTTGGGATGAGTTGGTCCGCAGAGTGAAATAAAAGCAGCCAACAAGCGCTCAGCATATGTGGGAACTCCTTCAAGACTTTTGGAAAAGCATTCCAGGTGAAGCATCATAATTTATTTAATCTTTAGCCTGCAATGACCACAACATGTCATTGCGTGACTCCCAAGTTTTCCACCTACATTTCTCACATAATTAATTTTACAGACACAAAAATATCCCACCTTATAGCATTTTTTGTTGTTGTAGACATTTGGAAAGTTGACCAACAAATCTTCTGTTTCCATCAGGCCTGTCATTACATTTTATTTATCTGACATGTACTTTACTCGCATAAAAAGGTTGTATGGAAACCTGGTTACTGTGGTTAATTGCCACATGTAGAATATTGGCCTGTTGGAAATTACAACACCCTACTACATTGCACAGTTCAGCTGGATCTGATTTATCTCTAGAGAAACTGTGCAGTGTGTGCATTGAGCTCACAGTAAAAACCGAACGAACTGGTCGATTCGTTTTTTTTTAAAACCCGAAAAAGAACCATCATTTCGGTTAATCACTCAGACGTCCGAAAAGCTGATTTCACTGACCAATTGTCCCAGAGGAGAAGAACAAAAATCGATTGCGAAATAATGCTTTTTAGCCTATTCTTTGATGGAAATACCAGTCGATGTAAATACATTAGACTTTTCATGCTTATTGGTCTATAGGTTAATTTGCATCATTTTGAGGAATTAAATTGGCACATGTACAGTAGTCGAGATTCGTTATACATCTTATCACACGTGTACAGCACACAGATACAGAGCCTTTGAGCGGAAAATCTGTCAGACAGTACCAGAGGTGCTGCTACAGCATCTCAAACAGCAAATGCATAAGCAACGAATGGCAGGCTTCATCAGCGTGTCACACACCACTTTGCAATGAGTTGTAGGGAGTTTGCATTTTGAAAACATGTACTTACCTTGCTTCAAAATAGCCTAGCCAAAATCAGACCATATCCGTGGAGGCAATTATTTTATACTGAACAAAAATATAATTTCAAAAGATTTGACTGAGTTACAGTTCATATTAGGAAATCAGCCAATTGAAATAAATCCATTAGGCCCTATTCTATGGATTTCATATGACTGATCACAGATACCTTAAAAAAAAGTAGGGGCGTGGATCAGAAAACCAGTCAGTATCTGGTGTGACCACCATTCACCTCTTGAAGCGCAACACATCTCCTTCGCATTGAGTTGATCAAGCAGTTGATTCTGGCCTGTGGAATGTTGTCCCACTTCTCTTCAATGGCTGTGTTTGAAGTTACTGGATATTGGCGGGAACTGGAAAATACTGTCGCACAAGTCAATCCAGAGCATCTCAAACATGCTCAATGGGTGATATGTTTGATGAGTATGCAGGCCATGGAAGAACTGGGACATTTTCAGCATCCAGTAATTGTGTACAGATCCTTGCGACATGAGGCTGTGCATTATCATGCTGAAACATGAGGTGATGGAGGTGGAGGAACGGTACGACAATGGTACTTAGGACCTCGTCATGGTATCTCTGTCCATTCAAAGTGTCATCGATAAAATGCAATTGCATTCGTTGTCCGTAGCTTACGCCTGCCAATACCATAATTACACTGCCAAATCGCTCAGTCACACGACACAATACACGTACGTGGTCTGTGGTTGTGAGGCCTGTTGGACATAATGCCAAATTCTCTAAAACGACGTTGGAGGCAGCTTATGGTAGAGAAATAAACATTTCATTCTCTGGCAACAGCTCTGATGGACATTCCTGCAGTCAGCATGCCAATTGCACACTTCCTCAAAACTTGAAACATCTGTGGCATTGTGGGACAAAACTGCATATTTTAGAGTGGTATTTTACTGTCCCCAGTACAAGGTGCACCTGTGTAATGATCAAGCTGTTTAGTCAGCTTCTTGATATGCCACACCTGTCAGGTGGATGGATTATCTTGGCAAAGAAGACATGCTCACTAACACTGATATAAACACATTTGTGCACAACATTTGAGAGAAATACTCTTTTTTTTTTGCTTATGGAGAATTTCTGGGACCTTTTATTTCAGCTCATGAAACATGGGACCAGCACTTTACATGTGGTATTTATATTTTTGTTCAGTAAATATAAACTTTCATTGTCCACTAGGCCTAACCAAAGGAACAATCGCCATAATATTAGCAACCCATGCTAGTTGTTGTTAGATCTCCCATCTTGCTAAATTTCTAACAAATATTTTATTCTCTATCACATGAAACTGCTATCATGTGCGGTGCGTTGTGATAGGCTAATGTTGTTTTCCCATTAATTGCATTATGGCATTTACATTGGCGCGTATCCTACTGTCTTGTGCACATTGCTGCGCTTAGGTGAAAAAAAGTTTAACATTTTAAACTAAAGTCTGATCTGTTTGGAATAGGCCATTTCTTTCACGACAAGCGGACTAATTTGAATATATCAACTTTTCTACTATGGGAGATAATATATAAAGTGAAATAAACAATAAAAATACTATCTACCTCACTTGCTTTGGCAATGTTAACACATGTTTCCCATGCCAATAAAGCCCTTGAATTGAATAGTAACTTTAGACTGTAATAAAGGTTGAATTAAATATATTTTTTAAATCGTTCCAACCTCCACTTGCATGTTCTGTTAATATGAATTACCATAATCTAAATGTGATTTGTCATTCCGAGCACCGTGGGTGGACGTCCTAATCAGGTTATGCATCCAATGCACATGGGTCCGGTAAATGTTTCAAAATGTCCAGTAAATTAAAATGCTGATGAAATGTCGGGCGCCACATTTTCCTAATGGAAACCCTTTCATGCACACACCCTTTAAAACGGTCTTAAAGATGCACTGCAAAAATATGAGATATTTATCAAGGAACGGTCTCTTTTGTCTGGTTAGAAAACCACGAGACAAATGTCTTGCTGGTAGGCTTTAGGTGGAATTTTAGCCATATTGCTCATACCTATCCAGTCCTTTCAGATCTACAAGTGCCTAGGGGTTGTTAATGAATGTTCCAATGTTACCTTGATACACTCACTACCAGAAGGAAGGAGAGTGGAAAGAGGGAATGAGTGGAGGGGGAGAGCAGAGGAAGGAGTCCACTCTCCTTTTTATAGAGGCAGTCTGAAGAAGCAGTGGAAGGAGAGGAGTAATGATATAGAGGCAGTGAAGAAGCAGAGGAAGGAGGAGAGGAGTAATGATATAGAGGCAGTGAAGAAGCAGAGGAAGGAGGAGAGGAGTAATGATATAGAGGCAGTCTGAAGAAGCAGTGGAAGGAGGAGAGGATTAATGATAGAGGCAGTCTGAAGAAGCAGAGGAAGGAGGAGAAGACTAATGATATAGAGGCAGTCTGAAGAAGCAGAGGAAGGAGAGGAGTAATGATATAGGCAGTCTGAAGAAGCAGAGGAAGGAGGAGAGGAGTAATGATATAGAGGCAGTCTGAAGAAGCAGAGGAAGGAGGAGAGGAGTAATGATATAGAGGCAGTCTGAAGAAGCAGAGGAAGGATGAGAGGAGTAATGATAGAGGCAGTCTGAAGAAGCAGAGGAAGGAGAGGAGTAATGATATAGAGGCAGTCTGAAGAAGCAGTGGAAGGAAATGTAGTGATGGTGCAGAAAATGAGGATTAAGTGTGTGTGTGTGTGAGTTGGCAAGGAAACAGACACAGTCTGTGTTCCTGCTTCACCACCTGGGCAGAGAAGACTGGCAAGACATCAGACATGGCTGTGCCTGCCTGGCACACTGCTGCCCTGGGGCTGGAACCCCTCCCCCATACCACCATAGGATAACACAGCCCAGCTACAGTATAGTCAAGCCCTTTCTTCTAACAAATTACCTTTACTAAAGGCAACCCTAGTAAATGCACAGGAAACCCTAGTTCAAAACAGGGTAACAGGTGCTCATGTACTTGCACACGCACACACTTATTGGCTACAACCCACCACACTTGTTCATTCACAATCCTGTACACTGAAATGAACAATGCATACATGCATCAGTAGTGTCTCACTAAGAAACAAACAAATAGGTCTAGGAATTATTTTTTATTTTATACAATTGCATGGTCAGTTTGTAATGTGCAATTGCATTAAGAACATGTTTGTACTGTACACATTGATGGAGCAAACCAAAACAAATTATAGTAGAAAGGAGTCCACAGGGAAAGTAGTAATGATTGAATGTACGGAAAGATGGGCTCCGAGCCAACACTCTTCTCTCCACCCCCAATCGTTGTGTGTGTGTCTTAGTGTGTGTATATATGAGTCACTGTGTGTCAGTCCTGGTCGGAGAGCTCCAGGTCTTCCACCAAGTCCTCGTCTCCTTCTGCCAACTCTTTCAGAGCCATGCTAGACAGCTGTTTGGGCGACTTCGAGGCTTTAGCCCCCTCTTTTCATCATCATCACCACCACCATCATCATCATCATCTATAGAGACAGGAGAAAGAAGAGCATGAAAGAGGGATTCATTTAAAGGGGCAATCTGGGATTCAAACAATGCCAAAGTCTAAAAATCTGGGCCTATGTACCAATCCCTTGATTACCCCTTAAGTAGGAATTATTTTTGTTTTTCATACTGATGTTATACAATAACTTGAAACATGTAGAAAACAAAATCACACCACAAGACAATATCAGGCAGCAATGTATGTAAATAGCTTGTTCTGAAATGTGATTGGGATTAGTTCTGCCCAAAATGGGGTTCAGTGGAGAATATGGCAGGTTCCCTTTAGATGGAGTGAACAATATGTTGGAAGCTCCCCTTAGTTCAATTGGAAGGCTAGGTGGCGCCATCACCATTTTGATTACACCCCACCAAATTCCTTACAGATCTGTCTGTAAAACCAAACCGTACTCCCTGTACGTGTCCTCTAATACTCACACTAGTGTGCAGACCCAAACCAAACCGTACTCCCTGTACGTGTCCTCTAATACTCACACTAGTGTGCAGACCCAAACCAAACCGTACTCCCTGTACGTGTCCTCTAATACTCACACTAGTGTGCAGACCCAAACCAAACCGTACTCCCTGTACGTGTCCTCTAATACTCACACTAGTGTGCAGACCCAAACCAAACCGTACTCCCTGTACGTGTCCTCTAATACTCACACTAGTGTGCAGACCCAAACCAAACCGTACTCCGCTGACGTGCATGTTCCATTTTCACATTAGCCTTTCCGTCAGTTCCAGAAACTACAGTGGATGCGTAACCAGGCCAGTCCAGCTTGGTTCAGCTTAGTAGTGTGGAAAACACATCTTTGTCCTGCTCTGTGAGAGAGAAGCCAGTCCACAAACCTGAAGCACAATCATGGTCTTCCCCCACCCCCTCATCGTCGCTCAGGTCAGACAGCTCTTGAAGAAGATCAGCATCATCGTCATCCTCCTCGTCAGAGCCTCCCTTTTTGTCTGGCAAGAAGAAAGAGAAATCCAATATCAAGTAACAGTTACTACTCCTCATTAACTTTGACTTGGTTTTATTCAGATCGGGGTTTCCGTATGGAAAATGTGCTGCCGGATATTTGATCGACAACATTTAATTTACCGGACAGTATAGAAATGTACCGGATATGCACTGGGTGCATAACCTGATTAGGGGTTCCACCCACGGTGATCAGAATGACAGAAATCACATTTAGAATATGGTTATTCATATTAACAGAACATGCAAGTTGAGGATTCAATGATGTGCGGTCCTTCTTAACGGATTCGGATGTGCACTTTGAACATGTTAGAATAACTGTCCACATTTACTTTTCCTCAGCCAACAAGACGAGTAACAAACAGCAAAATCACTAGTCTTGGTCAATCTACTAGAAAAGTTTAGGCTACCTATTCTATTGGTCAGTTTGTCGAGAAAGAAATAGCCGATTACAAACCGACTCTGGGACAGCTGTGGGACGATAAGATGAAAATTCATACAACCAGTACATATAAAATAAAAACAAAAAATGCAATGAATCTGATGCAACAGATCAGAACGTTTAGCAATTATTTTTTAAATAAACTATTATTTATTCACATTATAAGAGCAGAAATGCACATAAGGTAGTAGACTACACACAAATGTTTGTTCCATAACGCAATTAGCGGGAAAACACCATTGCCAAACGGGCAATGCACAAGCGAGCGGCTTCATGTGACAGATAAAAATATCCGTTTAGAAAGACCGAAGATCTAATAGGCTATTTTGAAGCAAGGTAAGACATGCCTCATAATATGCATTAAAACATTCAGGTTTCATACAATTAAGTAGGTTTTCAAAATGCATACTGCCTCCAGCTCATTGCAATGTGGTGTGACGCGCTGATGAAGCCTACCTTCCCCTGCCATTTGATGCCGCGTTCAAAACAACTGGGAACTCGAGGGCCTTCCGGGTGGCTCAGCTGATCCAGGTTCGATCCCGGGCTGTGTCGCAGCCGGCCGTGACCGGGAGACCCATGAGGCGGCGTCCGGGTTAGGGGAGGGTTTGGCAGGTTGGGATGTCCTTGTCCCATCGCGCTCTAGCGACACCTATGGCGGACCGGGGCGCATGCACGCAGACACAGTCGCCAGTTGGACGGTGTTTCCTCCGACACATTGGTGCGGCTGGCTTCTGGGTTAAGCGATAGGTGCGGCTTGGCAGGGTCGTGTTTCGGAGGACGTATGGCTCTCGACCGTAGCCTTTCCCCAAGTCCCTACAGGAGTTGCAACGATGGGACAAGACTAACTACAAATTGGATATCAAGAAATTGGGGAGAAAAAGGGGCACTTACGACTTAAGCGCATTCAACTGAAAAAAATTAAAAATAGCTGCGACTGGAGAAAAAGTTTTGAACGGTCATCCAACTCTGTCTTCTTTCCCAGTTGTCTTGAAAGCACCACAAGATGCTGCAGCAGCTCTTGAGCTGTCTGTTCGACTCAAAGGATCAATATCTGTGTGCTGTACGCCAGAGATCATCAACTAGATTCAGCCGCAGGCCAATTTTTTCTTGAGCAGATGGTTTGGGGGCCAGAACATAATTACAAATCATTTGTAGATGGAAAATTGACCTCAAGATGCCCAAACAGATAAGAGTATAAAGTTTGACTAAAACAATTTCAAACGCTGCTTACATTTGTAGACGATCTTGTTTCTCTTATTATGTGTGGGAATAATTGGGAACAGATTTCTTAAAATCGATTGGAGCAGATTTCCCAGTGTTCTAAGTCTATTGTGTCAAACAATAAAAACATTTTTTAATTTTTTTTTAATGTGCCCTTGGGGCAAAACTACCCGCCAGTTGGGGAACCCTGCTCTACGGGTGTGATAAATAAGATACATCATGAATATATTGTACACATGCGCCAATATAATTAAACTAAATTATGTAAATAAACCAATAAGTATGACCAGTCAAATGCATTTCCATTGACTGGCATTTCCATCAATGAATAGGCAAAAAATAATAATTTTGCAAAGGGAGGTAGTTTCACGAGCCAATGTTAACTAGTGTCAACACAATGACTGGAAGTTAATCGTATCTACTAGCATGCTAGCAGTTAACATAGCGCAATTTCTGGAAGTCTAACGCTAGTTAGCAACTTCCTTCAAACTACATAAAAAATTGTATCCACGAGTTCAACTTAGTCTGCGGAAGTAGATAAAGGGCTTCAATGCCAAAATCCTGAAGTATCCTTTTAATTAAGAATCTCAGAATATGAGTCCTGACACATGATCAGTTTTCATTTTGGATCATAATTAATACGTTTACATGAACAGAGGAAACCTGATCCTAGATCAGGCTTGCGTACTCTGAGATGCTTTATGAATATGGGCCCAGAAGTGTACACATGCAGGCAGGTAGGTAGCATCTAACCACCTTGGAATTGCCTATTACCTGCATGGTGATGGAGCTGAGAATGCATTACTCATGACAGTTTACCACAGCCAATTTCACACATCTTACACTCAGTTTCTGCCTAAATATAGAAAATGGAGATAGCAGGCAGGCTTCACTTCAGACAGCTACAAATTCCTTCTGTAAAATAGGCGAGTCTGTCGTGTGTGTGTGTGTGTGTGTGTGTGTGTGTGTGTGTGGCAGAGGCCACTGCAGAGTGGTCCCTGAGCTTTAAAGTAGGGTTTGATAAGATGTTGGTAGCCAGGAGGAGAGAGGCAGACACTTCAATTGCCACACTCCCAACACTTACTACTAAGAGCATATTGACCACACACACCGATACACAGTGAGCTACCTACAATGACCAATCCGAATGACCAGCCAAAATGTATTTATTGGTATTTCCATCAATGAATAGGCAAAAAATATATATTCTCCTGGACAATTGGCCGGCGGAAAAAGTATATCAGCTTTTCTGTTTATTTGTTTATTGTCCAAAAGCCAGCCAGCCGGCTGACCCACCCACCACCGGACTGGGCTTGAGGTCGAAAATATACAGGTTAGGTAAAAGTAATAATTCCAGGCGAAAGCATTTGAATGGCTGATTCTACAGGATAAGTGTTGAAAATGTGACCAGCAGTTGGGAAATCAAGAAATAAAGCGGATGTAGATCATTTGAAAAATGTTTAAATGAATAGAATGACAGGAAAATAGTTACGCTATGTGTTTGTTGAGTAGTTAGCTTAACTTCACTACGATTGCAGTTATTTTTCCACTTTGATGGCAAACTTTCCGTACTGCCAACATTCACTTCCAGTCATTTTCGCTTGCATTGCTGGTACAGTGGTTTAGAATTCTTGGGATATTAGAATCCTAATCTTAACCTGTATATTTTCGACCTAGACTGGGGTTGTGAGGGACAGCAGGATCTACATGCCTGTCTGCCCCCAAACGACCTGAAGGACTTGACACCCCACAATAACAACTAGCTAGACACATTCATAGAAACCAGTCTTCTCCTCCCCTCACACTTTCCTCCTCTTCATCTCCACCACTGGGGAATCTCAGCTGACTCCAACCAACCACAGTTTGGTAAGCTGCCCAAAGGTTGGAAGGTTGTCAAGGGCTGGAGGGTGGGTTGGTTGGTTTGTGTGTGCGGAGGACATGCGGGGGCAGCCAGTTAAGCCCTGGGAGCTGGAGGGAAGCGGAGGGGGGAGTAGGGGAAGTACTGGGGAGCGGCCACCTCTGGCTGTTCCGGTGGGCTGGTTTGAATTAGGAACCCCCACCGGGATCCAAGCCTGTGCTTCCTGAGAGAGAGAGAGAGAGAGAGAGAGCGCAAGGGGACGTGCCGCCGGGGCGAGGTGGGCCCGCGGCTTGCCGGCAGCTGCCCGCCCATTTGCGGAAACTCTCCCTACAATGAGGACCAGATGAAAAGAAAATCCCCTACCGCCCCCTCACTCTCTCCTTCCGACCTCTAAGGTTGTCCAACTGTAAAGCTGTAAAAGAAGACTCCTACCCTGCCCGTGTCCTGTGGATGACCCAGAGCAGAGGGCCAGACACACAGGGCTTAAAGGAAGACAGGAGTGACAGCTGCACTCAGCTGAGAGTGAGAAAGGGAGAGAGAAATATAGAAGGATGGAGGAGAGAGAGAAATATAGGAGAAAGAAATATAGGAGAGAGAGATAAGTAAACTCCAACTAATTGGATAGAGCATGTCTTGCTGGGAGGGCTGCATGGCTACACTGAGGTCAGTTGTACATTCCCTCAGAATGAGCCATTGATTGGATCAGGATTCACGAACATCGACTTCAATACTGCTTACACTCAGAGTAGAGAAGTAACGTACTATCTCAAAAAGAGCGAGCCCAAAAATTCTGTTGTATCCTTGCCATATAGGCGCTTAATTGTGTACTACAGTGTGTGAGTGTGTGTTAGAGAGTGCGCTTCTGTGCTGTTGGCCAACAGTCTATAGATCAGGGTTCCCTAACTGGTGGTTTTATGTGGCACCCAAGTTCTGAGCGATCAAAAAAAAAATTTTTTTTTTTAAATTTTGTATAATTTATTGTTGGACATATGACTGTAAAAAAACACCAGGAAATCAGCTCCAAGTTAATTGAATTAAAAAATATATATTCTTAAGTATTCCCACACATGATGGTATACAAATATAAGGAAGGTTTGAAATTATTTGGTTTTAAGGCTAAATGTATACATGTTAGGGCTTATTGCGGTTAATTTGCAGTATAAACATTATTTGTAATTATGTTCCGGCACATGGACCATCCGCTCAATAAAAATAAAAATCCCATGGCTGAATCTAGTTGACGATGCCTGCTGTAGATGGACTCTGTGCAACTCAATGCAGCCTCCTAATGGCCAAGACATGCATAGGACCCTCAAGCATGCGCATCATCAGGTGAGAGACACTACTGGGAGTCTTTACTGGCCAGCTCTAACAGGAAATGTAGTGAGACAATTTGGCAACAGGAAACCAAAATGAGTGTTTCTTACTGGACAGGTCCAAGTCATCCCTCTCGGTTTTGAAATGTTATTCTTCCAATTGGTGTGTAATGAACAGGACCCAGCTGTGTATGTAAATGGGGTTACCTTTGACTTTGAGTCCTCCGTCGTCATCGGAGTCGCTGTCGGACTCAAAGAGATCCTTGAACTCCTTCTTGTCCACATCCTTCTTCTCCTGAATTTTCCTGCGTTTGATCTCAGGGAGGTCCAAGTCTTCCATCTTAAATGAGAGAGGAAATGTCAATATGCAGCTCCACTTCAAAATGTAGTGACATGGAAAACTTCTTGTCAAATGATTTGGGACCACATGACAATGAGACCATTGCTCAAGATCCAGATGATGCAGCAAAGTCACTTACAAAACACTTTAAACATTTAGGCCATATTTACTTCCTAAAAACCACTGGAAACCGGCCCCATTGAAAACAAATAAAAGGGTCAAATTCTTAAAAAATGTTTGCATACAACCTTGAACATTTCCACCAATTTCCCACTGACATCAATGCATTATCTTACTCAAACCTTCAAGTTACACGTATCGTTTGTAAAAATAGGATGGGGACGTTTGTTGAATTTGGATGAATGTCCTGAAAATACTTTTATCTTAAAACAGTTGGTATGTAGGTGTGTGTGTGTGTCTGATAGTTACCCTCTCCTTCCCAGAGATCTCCAGCTGGATCTCCTTCTCCCGTAGCTTCTTCCACTGGCTGAAGTACCTGGTGAGGGGCGTCCCCTCCTCCTCAGTCTGCTTCTCCCACTTCGCCTGCACACACACACACACGTTACATAGCCACTCTGTATTTGTGTATGTGTTGGGGCTGGGAATTGCCAGGGACCTCACGATACCTAGATGCCGATATGATGTATTGTGATTCGCACAATTCTATATGTATTGCGATTCGATACTGCGATTTTATTGCAATTTGATATTCCATGCATATTGATCACTATAGGTCTGTTGCAGAGCGAGCATGAGAAAACACGGTTTGATCAATCAGGGACATTAGTGCTTAAAACATGTTGACTCACTATTTAAAAAGATGGCAAACAAGCTATAGGATGAAAAATACAGGCTTTTTGGTGAAGGCACAGCAGACTAGCGCTAGCTAACACTACCTAGAAGAAACCCCACTACCCACCCTTTTTTAATCGATACTTGGAGTTCAAGTATCAATATAATAAGGGAAGACTGGTTTTGAGCTACTACTGACGAGACGGATCTCAGTTTATTCCTTTCCGAGGCGTATCGACATTGATTTGAACTAAATGTCTGGGTATTGTGGTGTACTTTCACTTCAATTTATACTGAACAAAAATATAAAAAACGCAACATGTAAAGTGTTGATCCCATGTTTCATGTAGTGAAATACAAGATCCCAGAAATGTTCTATATGCACAGAGAGCTTATTTCTCCCCAAATCTTTTTATATTTTTATTTCACCTTTATTGAACCAGGTAGGCAAGTTGAGAACAAGTTCTCATTTACAATTGCGACCTGGCCAAGATAAAGCAAAGCAGTTCGACACATACAACGACACAGAGTTACACATGGAGTAAAACAAACATACAGTCAATAATACAGTAGAAACAAGTCTATATACGATGTGAGCAAATGAGGTGAGATCAGGGAGGTAAAGGCAAAAAAAAGGCCATGGTGGCAAAGTAAATACAATATAGCAAGTAAAACACTGGAATGATAGATTTGCAGTGGAAGAATGTGCAAAGTAGAAATAAAAATAATGGGGTGCAAAGGAGCAAAATAAATAAAATTACAGTAGGGAAAGAGTTAGTTGTTTGGGCTAAATTATAGGTGGAAATTGTTGTGCACAAATTTGTTTACTTCCCTATTAGTGAGCATTTCTCCTTTGCCAATATAATCCATCCACCTGACAGGTGTGGCATATCAACAAGCTGATTAAAGAGCATGATCATTACACAGGTGCAGCTTGTGCTGGCGACAATAAAAGGCCTCTAAAACACAGTTGTGTCACAACACAATGCCACAGATGTCTCAAGTTTAAGGATTGTGCTATTGGCAAGCCGACTACAGGAATGTCCATCAGAACTGGTTCCAGAGAATTTAATGTTAATTTCCCATAAGCCGCCTCCAAAGCCGTTTTAGAGAATCTGACGGTACGTTCAACCGGCCTCACAACCACATGTAACCACGCCCGCCCAGGACTTCCACATCCGGCTTCTTCACCTGTAAGATCGTCTGAGACCAGCTGATGAAACTGTGGGTTTGCACAATCGAAGAATTCCTGCACAAACTGTCAGAAATTACCGCAGGGAAGCTCGCCTGCATGCTAGTCATCCTCACCAGGGTCTTGACCTAATTGCAGTTCGGCAAATGCCGAATGGCATGCTGGAGAAGTGTGCTCGTCACGGATGAATCCCAGTTTTAACTGTACCGGACAGAGGTCAGACAGCTTGTATGGCTCTGTGTGGGCGAGCGGTTTGCTGATGTCAACGTTATGAACAGAGTGCCCCATGGTGGCAGTGGGGTTATAGTATGGGCAGGCATAAACTACGGACAACGAACACAATTGCATTTTATGTATGGAAATTTGAATGCAGAGATACTGGGATGAGATCCCGAGGCCCATAGTCGTGCCATTCATCCGCCGCCATCACCTCATGTTTCAGCATGATAATGTACGGCCCAACAGCTGGAGCAACTCTATGCAAAGGATGTGTCGTGCTGCATGAGGCAAATGGTGGTCAGAGCGACAGAGTGAGAGAGAGCGAGAAGAGAAGCTGAAAGAGGAGACTGGAGAATCTACGCCAGCCCTTCCCCTAAAGGTCTTTGCGGATGGTATTGATCAGGCCAAATAGGATTATCTGATCTCCAAATTCAATAGAGCGTATAGACCGCAGCTTCCTTCGTCGGTTAGCTAAACCTATTTACGACAATTTGCAGTGGCGGTTATTAGGCTGGGCCCCAGCACAAAGAGGAGAGGACAGGACGTGAACAGAAAGACCCAGTGCTTTTGTAAACACTTCAAACCCAGACAAAACAATGCTATGGGATTAGGGTTGAGTATTTGGCACAGCTGTTTCCTCACACCTAGCCTACCTACTCTAGATGATGGCAAAAACCTTCCGCTCAAAACTGTAATAAAAAAAAGCATAGGCCTACCAAGAAAAAAGATCTTCAGGCTTCAGTTTAGGACCATTGAAAAGTGATCTGTGTTTGGGTGTCTGGGGCCCACTGCAGCCGGAACAGGGACTGGCCTCTACCCCGGCAAGCATGGATGCCATGGCGAAAGGCTCCTCTGGGCCGGGAGCCGTGGCGACAGGCGCTGCCTCAGTCTCTGGCAGCGTGCGTACACATACACACACTTCTCCCAGGCTAAATTACACACAGAGACATCCCCTCTTTCATTTCAATCTTAAATCTTTAGCACGTGTCCAAGGCACTCAGCCAGGATCGGAGGCGCAATGCAGCCTGGGAAGGGTGTGTGCTTGGTGGGGCAAGGTGGAGTGCATACGGTGAGAGGAAAACTCACACAGGAATAGGCATTTCCGCCCCACACACACCTCCCTCATTAAGGCTGTGAGGCTGGTTCAAACCTATAAAGGAGGGTCTAATGACCACAGCGCTGTCCTTTAACTAGCGCCACAGTGTTCACCTAGGGATGTCTCCTCCCGCATCCCTCCCTCTACCTCGGCTTCCTACTCAGGTTTCACTGCAGCAGCCGCTAAGTGTGTGTAGCCTAGGCTCTTATCTCCCCACTGTCTGTGTGTGTAAAAGACACAGCCAGAGGAGAGGTCAGGGGGTTAAGGGTCAGGGGGCACATGATGGTTAAACGCTCTAGGCTGGTGGAGACCTTCACAGGCACTTCCTACGGGAGCTCGCCCAGGATTGGCGTATGCATGTGTTTTTTTGGAAGGGGGTGTACAGGGGGTTAAGAGGAGGTGGGACTGCTCCAGGCAGCTCCCCAGCAGACCGGTGTGTGTGTGTGTAAAAAACAATAAGTTGGAATCCAACAACCAACGCAACTCAATAATCAACTGTTGGTGAACCATCACATAATTGAAGAAGTTCAGCTTGCTGGCTGCTGAAAATCTCAATTTAATTATGATGTACGTACTGGGTGAATGTCTATATATTTGAGGAAGCAGAGGCACTGATAGGAAAGAGGTGTGTGTGTGTGTGCGCGCCCGCGAGCACATTGAAGAGGTGAAATGAGGGCTCTGGAACAGCAGCCCAGAAGTCCGGGCACAGACAGGCTCAGTTGCTCACGGGCAGGCACACACACACAGCCAAACTCACCACGGCGGCCGCGTCGGCCACTCCAAAGGCGGCCCTCTGTCTCCGGGCTGTGATGTGGCCGCTGTTCTCCTGTACCTTCTCCAGCAGCTGGCGGATCTGCTTGCAGTAATTGGCCACTTTGCATTCCTTCAGGAACGCTTTCAGCTGTGGAGCAGCAGAGGAGGTAGAAAGGAGGGGGGGAAGAGTGAAAAGCGGTATATAATCACCTAGTCTGGTGCTTGTCTTTCCCCTCTGGACCGTCACTACTTTATGCCCAGCGCGTGTGTTTGTGTGTGTGGCAACAGTAAAAACTGGAGTAGAAGAGGAATTGTCATGCGCTGTTTGCTTTGTTGAGGGCAGACCATTTCTTCCTTGGTCTTTCGGCATAGCTTGTAGAGGAGCTCGCCTCCCACCCACCCACTGCTGGCTGTCTCTGACAGGAAGTGGGCTCAGTGGTTGGTCACAGGGCCGTAAAAACAATGGCAAGCCGGTGGAACCATTAAAGGTCAGCACAGACACACTTTACTCTTCAACCCACTCTGTCTCGCCCTCTTTTTCCATCTGGCCTACTCACTATAAGACCAAGTCAAGTTTCTTGCCGCCTTGTGTTTGCTGCAGAGAAAGGCTAGCAGCTAAGATTTTTATTTTATTTTTTTACTTGATAGTCAACACCTAAAAATGTTTGAGTTAGTATGTTGAATAGCTGACCATTTACCAAATGTGTAGAATAAAATGTCCACATATTGATGTCCGAAAATCTGAATCAGTCGCTGATCAGGAGAAGAAAATCAAAACTTGTTTTTGCTTCCAGGGCCAGTTGCCTATCCCTGGCTTAGGGTATGGACATTATGCCATTGCATCAACTGGTGAAGTGGTTCTATTAGCTGACTAGGGGTGGAGAGAAGAGGAGAAGGAGCTGGTATTACCTGGATGATGGTGGGCAGGGCCAGCTCTGGGAAGCCGATGGAGCAGGCCTGAGAGTGGAAGTACTCCAGGATCAGGTCATACACCTGCTCTATCAGCCCATCCTGAAACAACACAAAAGTATACAAATCAGAAAAGAAAAACCGAAGGGACCACACACACAAATGTGATACTCATATTAACATTCAAGAGGCTTGTTCGGAGAAAGGAGGAGAGTTGATCTGTGAGAAGACATGTGCAAACATCGAGTTAGATTACAGGGACACCTCAGCGCACTAACGCCACTCCTCAGGTTAAGTCTCAAACACACACTTTACAGATCGCAGCTATTTATGTGAGTACAGCCGTCAGTACAGACTGGATTTAACTGACGGATCCGATTATCTCTAAGCGGTCACCTGCTGTCTGCCACCTGATGCTGCATTCCCCATGGCTCTGTGCTAACCCCAGTGGATACTCCATTGGCCACACACCCACACTTAACCCCCTAAACGATTTGGCATGGGTCCGCCAACACGGCAGCAATAACATGGAATGCTACAGAAGCAAAGCAAAAAAGGATATGAGACCCATTTCAGTTCTATTATAGTACCAATTTCTGTACTGTAGGTCACATACAGCCTACTGTAGTCAGACACTCTACTTGGTCTAATGGTCAGACAGGTATTAATTTAGCCATGTCTGGCAGTAGCAAGGGTGAGTCACCAGGCACCGACTGCACGGTAGAAGCAATTGGTGGAGCCGGTGGCGTTGGTTGCCCCTGGCAACAGCACCGAAAGCCAGTCCTGACCAGCGGAGTGCAAGGGATAATCCCAGAGGGCCGTGTGGCAATCCTCTTGGCTTGGTCAGAGCCCCTTACGTCGGATTTTGCCCGCTGCCCTCAATCCCCTTATGCACACACGGTGGGTAACACTGTGTCAGGGAGGAGTGTGAAAACACATGAACTAGTAGGGCCTAGACATGGAGTTGATCGGCTGCTCTTGTTGCCACGCGTTAGAATGCCATCGTTATTCTATTACCGTGACACAGACAACAGGTTGAGTAGTGCGCCGTAATCTAATCTGGCATGCTTCCAAATACATTTGTTTTATTTGAGGGAGGGTGGAATTAAGGGGAATTGCATAATGGCCGTAATACTAAATATATTCTTACTGATTAGGCAAGGTAGCCATCTAGGACTTACAACCAAGAGAGCAAAGATGTGAAACTAAATGTGCTGATGCAGGACAAAGAGACACACTTTCACAGTTCTCCTGCAGATTGATCGTTGGAGGACATGCTACTTGGAGGACATGCTACTTTCAACCGGTAGACTTTGGCCACTCCTACAATAGACATCCTAAGCTAGTCACACATGTTCTCTAAACACCCGAAAATAGCTAGGGCTAAGAGATACTCATGACCTCTCTGACCTCCAGCAATCCTTGTACTAAAGGTGCCTAGCCACACCATTGTAGGCGCTTCCACAATCTCGGCAACCATTGGAAAACAGGTGCATCACCATTAAGCTTTCCAAAACAAGTCACAGAAATAACCCAGTTCAAGGAGAGGTGCACAGACAATACACATGTCTAATTAGTGGTAGCCTAACCGAAGTCTTCATTGAGATGATTAAAGCATCAAGACGTAAAGTGGCATGAGAAGATACAAAATTGACCACTAGGTGCTTGAGGACAGAACTAGACTTACCCGTTAAAAACTAACAATACCATATGAATCTCGTAATAGAATTCAAAAGGTATTGACCCTATCACTTTCCATACATGTTTGACCATGGAAGAAGTGGTCAGAACATTAATTTCTTGACCGGAATGACAAAACATTTAGGAGATAGAGGTGCTCTAAGTTGACCTATTTTGTACACCCCACCCTACCATAAAGCATCCATGTCTTCATCACTGGAAAATATGTTGAATTTGACATAATGTAAAAGCGTAAAACAGTTGCCATTTTTTTATAGTTTTTTATATAAAAATGTAATTTTTTAAACCTTTAATGTCAATTACCTAAAAACTGCTCTTGAAAACTGAGTGGGTGTCATTTCAATCATAGACATAAAATTAATAGAAGTGACCCATGCCTTCAGACAGCTGACATTTTGATGGTACACCATTTCAATTGAAATGTTTACTTCTAATTATTACCAAAGGGTCCACCCACCGTAAAACGTCAACTTAAAATGGTCATGTCTGTTCTATTATCTATATTTCTATGATTTCAATAGGTTTCATATGGAGTCTTGACAGTATCATTTAAAACAGATATTCCCATTCAAGCAAACATTCTCTGATGTGTGGACCTTCAACCAACTTTATGGTACCACGCTGAAATAGAAAATATATTATTCCCATTTTAGTACATTTATCAGCCAAAACATGACACCCACCCTATATTCAAGAGCACCAATGTAGGGCACAACACAAAAGCCTTAGATGATGTAAAACAGGTTCTAAGCTACAACAGGCATTCAGAAAGTATTCAGACCCCTTGACCTTTTCCACATTTTGTTACGTTACAGCCTTATTCTAAAATTGATTAAATTGTATTTTTTTCTCCCCCAATCTACCCCATAATGAAAAAGCAAAAAAAAAAAAAATGTAAATTTTTACTTGCGTAAATCTCACATTTAGGTAAGTATTCAGCTCCTTTACTCAGTACTTTGTTGAAGAACCTTTGGCAGCGATTACAGCCTCGAGTATTCTTGGGTATGACGCTACAAAGCTTGGCACGCCTGTATTTGGGGAGTTTCTCCTATTCTTCTCTGCAGATCCTCTCAATCTCTGTCAGGTTGGATGTGGAGCTTCGCTGCACAGCTGCTTTCAGGTCCCTGGTACAGGTATTCATCAAGGATCTCTCTGTACTTTGCTCCGTTCATCTTTCCCTCGATCTTGACTAGTCTCCCAGTCCCTGCCGCTGAAAAACATTCACACAGCAGGATGCTGCCACCACCATGCTTCTCCAAACGTGATGCTTGGCATTCAGGTCAAACAGTTCAATCTTGGTTTGATCAGACCAGAGAATCTTGTTTCTCATGGTCAGAGTCCTTTAGGTGCCTTTTGGCAAACTCCAAGCAGGCTGTCATGTGCCTTTTACTGAAAAGTGGCTTCTGTCTGGCCACTCTACCATAAAGGCCTGATTGGTGACATGCTGCAGAGATGGTTGTCCTTCTGAAAGGTTCTTCCATCTCCACAGAGGAACCCTTGAGCTCTGTCAGAGTGACCATCGGGTTCTTGGTCAACTCCCTGACCAAGGCCCTTCTCCCCCAATTTCTCAGTTTGGCAGGGTGGCCAGCTCTAGGAAGAGTTTTGGTGGTTCCAACTTCTTCCATTTAAGAATGATGAAGGCCACTGTTCTTGGGGAACTTCAATTCTGCAGGAAAATGTTGGTACCCGTACCCAGATCTGTGCCTCAACACAATCCTTTCTCGGAGCTCTACGGACAATTCTTTTAACCTCATGGCTTGGTTTTTGCTCTGACATGCACTGTCAACTGTGGGACCTTATATAGACAGGTGTGCGTCTTTCCAAATCATGTCCAGTCAATTGAATTTACCACAGGTGGACTCCAATCAAGTTGTCGAAACATCTCTAGGATGATCAATGGAAATAGGATGCACCTGAGCTCAATTTTGAGACTTATAACAAAGAGTCTGAGTACTTAAGTAAATAAGGTATCTATTTTTTTTATTTTAATAAATGTGCAACAATTTCTAAAAAACTGTTTTTCACTTTGTCGTTATGGGGTATTGTGTGTAGATTTGAGGAAGAAAAATGTAATCCATTTCAGAGTAATGCTGTAAAGTAACAAAATGTGGAGGTCAAGGGGTCTGAATACTTTCCGAATGCACTGTATTTGAAATTAAGATTTTTTAATTTACACGTTTTTAGATAATTGACATTCAAGGTTAAAAAATACCATTTATATAAATTCTCTAGAAATATTCAAATAGTTTGACAACGCTGTTAGTAGTAACCTTTTAAAATTATATCAATCACAACCGATATTTTCCAGTGATAAAGACCATGCATGTCTCATGGTATGGTGGGGTATGTAAAACGGGTCAACTTTTAGCACCTTAATCTCATGAATGTTTGGGCATTCAGGTCCAAAAAGTCACTTTCTGAACAGTTGTAGAAATGAGTAAATATGTAAGGTTTTGTTCAAATCAAAAGAGGTGCAGTCAAAAAGTGATTGAATTCAAATGGATTTACCCAGTTCTAAGGCTACTCCTGCCGCAAATAATACATGCTAACTAAGCTAGCAGTACTCCCCCCAGTCTAAGTCTTCTCCTGTTTCAGACAAGCCTACATTTACATTTACATTTAAGTCATTTAGCAGACGCTCTTATCCAGAGCGACTTAGCATGCTAAGCTAGCAGTACTCCCCCAGTCTAAGTCTTCTCCTGTGGCAGACAAGCCTAGTTAGCTGGCATGCTAAGCTAGCAGTACTCACCCTGTAGGCCTTCTCCTGCATGTTGGTGTTGCTGAGCTTCAGGATAACATCAAATTTGATGGGCTTCACACTCATCCGGCCAGGCTTCTTGTTGAAGTCCACCTGATGGAGGATCTAAACAACAAGCAATGAACACAAAATTAGTGCGTTCAGAAATCATGCAACATTTGCAAAGACATGACACAGATTACACAATGTGAAAACAGAACAGCGACAGTGCCCTCAAACACACAAGCCAGACCTTCACATCATTTGGTTATCATTCCATGGCTTGTCTCATGGAAAATCACTCAGACTCCTGACAATAGACACTCGTAAATGTTCAACGTAAAGACATAGCCAAAGTAAAGATTAAAAAGGCATAGTAAGTAAATGTACATTTGTGTTTTTACCTATATTTTGTACATCTCACTGTGCGTGTTTAGGTGCGATAGATAGGCCTAGCCCTGTATATTATCTTGTGTTTTTACGTATTGCTGTGTGTGTGAGGTCGTTGGTACCAGGCGAGTGGAGCGCTCTTGGCCCAGTCTGTCTGTACAAACATCGGATGTGGTGGCGGTCTGCGGGGGAGCCAGGGGGGAAGTGGGAAGGCATGGGTCAGCCCTGATACAGAGGGAGCCACTGGAGCAGGAAGCCCCAAATCATATATACCACCCCCCTTGGAGAGACGCACGCACACACACACGAGTATGTGTGGTGTGCATGGACGTGTGTAGTCTGTGTTGTTGTATATGGTGTGTGCGCGCATCTTAGTGAGTGTTGACCTCCTGCAGTAAGCTAGCATGAGAACAGCAGTAAGGAGGCAACAGCTTGTCTGTCCTTGTGGGGGGTCACCGTGATGGTCTGGAGTGCGTACACGTGTGTGCAGTCTGACCAGAGCGATAAAGACATGGCTGTGGTTTACGCTCTGCAGACCACATCCTTTCTGCTTATGGCGCAGCCGTCCACCCACAGCAGACACAAACACACACGGAGGAGCATAACGTGGTTGGGTCTGCTGCTCCAATTAAAACCGTAGCAGCGAGCACCTCAGCCTCGCTTTTCTCTAACGAGGGGAACAGTAAAAGAGAAGACAGGAAATGGAGTGTCACAAATAAAAACTGTGTGCTGCTAGGGGGTCTTGGAGTGTGTGTGTGCTGGGGTGGGGGGGTGGACGGCTGCGCTATAGGCAGAAAGGATGTGGTCTGCAGAGCGCTTTAGGAGCAGAGCGTAAACCACAGCCTTGTCTTCATCGCTCTGGTCAAACCGTCCACACAACACGGTGACCACTCCCACAAGGCCAAGCAGTCGCTTCCATACTGCCGTTCTCACGCTAGCTTACCACTAGTGGTGCACGAGTCCCGGATATTTTGACCCTTGCTTGACTCCCAAAACAAGCTGAAACGGATGCGCGCACACACAAACATACCACCTCATTATAAAAGACTACCTTTGCATTCTAGAGGATTGACAGGAGCTTGACGCTGCCCATTTGCCTATAAAAAGCCTACTTTGTTTGAATGTAGAAGGTGAATATTTCCGCTGTGTGCAGCCTTGACGGATCCCATGGGATGATGCGGCACACTCCACACTGATAAGCCTATTCCTTGCCATGTTATAGCCCTATTCGGACGGGTATTACTAGAGATGTTGGTTGTCATTATTATCCAGGGATGTGTTATTCCAGAGGACGAGTCACATAGGATTCGTTTTTCTAAAACGGCCTCCTGTAATTCCACATTTTTTCCAAATTGAATCGCCTCTTATGTAGGCGTGAAGATATTTCAACGTTGTGTCTAGACCATAATAGGCCACACACTGATAACTCGTGCTTGCCTGCCAAATGTATAGGGCTCCCCATAATATTTAAATTGATGAAGTGCGATCACAATCATTATTTTAGGAATCCATCCATGGTAGACGTCCTTCCTAACAACAATGCCCCACATCCTGCCGATTTGAGCTGCTGAACCGTACTTGCACTTGACTATTTATGGATGAGAAAGTAAACTTGCCATTTTTCTAAAAGTTCAGCGGGGATGCTGCTTTGAGATCTATTGCCTAACACAGGGCTCCCTAACCCTGTTCGTAGAGAGGTACCAGTCTATGTTTTCATTAAATACTTTTTATTGCACATTTAGGCCTAATTAAACTGATGCATTTGGCAGTGTTCAACTTCAATTCACTGGCGCTATGAAGAATAGCTTAGCCATACTCAGTGATGGCCTAATATATACGTTAGGTGAATTTAAGAGGCATTGCTAGATACAGATTACCAAGATATAACCTGTGCGCTGTTTTGACCATCTCTCTGCCTCCCCCACTGCTCTCGCTCTTCTCTATAAAAACACTAGTGTGCGTTTGGTCTTCGGTCTGTTGCTTGTAGAACTGCTCAGCCTACACATTGACTACCTCTGCTTTAGTGAACTTGCGCGAGACATTGCGAAATACAGCATTGCAATAGCCTAGGTCTTTCGTCTACCGATGCACAGGTCTGACGGATGGCCGACATGCCTTGCTGTGCCCCTCCAGCTCTTGCTAGCTGGCTCTTTCTTTGTTGAGAAAGATGCAAGAGTGTGTCCTCGAAGTAGACTACGGAAATCAGTTTACTCCGTTGCAAAAATACTGAATCTTAGGAGTCGATTCAAATCAAATCAATTTATATAGCCCTTCGTATATCAGCTGATATCTCAAAGTGCTGTACAGAAACCCAGCCTAAAACCCCAAACAGCAAGCAATGCAGGTGTAGAAGCACGGTGGCTAGGAAAAACTCCCTAGAAAGGCCTAAACCTAGGAAGAAACCTAGAGAGGAACCAGGCTATGTGGGGTGGCCAGTCATCTTCTGGCTGTGCCGGGTGGAGATTATAACAGAACATGGCCAAGATTCCTAGTGGGATCGAAGCTTGACACAGAAATGGGAGTCGACGGGCAAGGAATCTATTATTTTGGAGTTGACTCCCCACCACAGGAGGCTAACACCCACTGACTGACAGACAGCAGATTTTTGGATTTGATTCTAGAGATCAGGGGTTGGAACCTGTTCAGAGAACAGAACCAAAACCTTTTTCAAAGCTAGTTAGGAATACTATAGTTAACACATTTCACATTGAATTTATTAACTACAAAAAAAGATAAGACATGTTTTTAATTCTGGTGTCACTCTGCACACACAAGCTTGTTAGCTAGCTAGCTTCTTTGGTCCAATGTTAAGTCAACTATGAAGTTCAAAAACATTCAAAGTTCCTCCATAGAAGCAGCTCCTCTACTAGGTATAATTCTGTGGGCCAAATTCAGATAATGCATGTCATCACACGATGCCCAACACGTCAAGCCAAGCCTCCTCCACCCGCTCTCATGCCAGACACTTGTCTTGCCATCACGCATGTAAACAACTCACTGAGCTATAACAAGTACTCTCACGCGGCTACTTAGCTGGCTAGATGGGGGTGGCGCAAAGGGAATTTGACCCAGTCCCTGACAAACGGACCACCCGAACATCACATAGTGTATCACTACTTTGTAAACGGCCAGGTTTTTTTGTCCCAGAGTTTGAGGAACACCTTTTGCAAAGAGCAAATATAACGCACCAGTTTTCACAGGCTTCACTAAAGGGCTGTAACGTTACCAGAGTTGAACCTTTGTAGCACGGCACTTGCTTTACATTTGGCCGTAGCATCTAATGATGGGGGGGAAAAAATTGTTTTATCGATCGTTACATATCGGGATATTATTTTTGACGAGGTATCATTTTGAGATATCACATTATTTTGCACTAGTTGGTTGTACCTGCAACAAAACCCCAGTATTTCTCCTTCATAGCTTTTTCTCCAGCTTATTTTAAATTAGGGAGCCAATTTGTTTTTTCAGCACATTAATTTCCATGACTGATGAAAGCTTGTTTTCTCATGCTCTCCCTTGTCTGCTGCAGAGGGACATCTTGTAAGCAACATGTTTTGGACTTCGAATTGCAATAAAATCACAGTATCGAATCGCAATACATATCGGCACCTAAGTAGTGTTAATATCGTATCGCGAGGCCCCTGGCAATTCCCATCCCTAATAGCATCCATTGTTTGTCACAACATCCAACTATGACACTTCACTTAACAGTACACTCAGTGGCCAGTTAATTAGGTGCACCATTCACCCCATTCACAAAAAATGGTTCACTCATACAGACAGTAAGTCAAGTGGCCGTGGCTTGCCATATAAAATCAGTCAGGGGCATTCAGTTACAGTTTGATTGAACATTAACATGGGCAAAACGAGTGACCGAAGCGTGGTATGATAGTCAGTGCCAGGTGCACCGGTTCCAGCATCTTAGAAACGGACGGCCTCCAGAAATGACAGTGTCTAGGGTTTACCGAGAAGGACGCGACAAAGAAAAACTGTGGGAGAAAACAGCTTGTTGATGAGAGGTCAAAGGAGAATGGCAAGAAGTGTGGCGCAAGCTAACAGGTGGGCCCACAAACAGGCAAATAAGAGCCCAGTCCACATCGATCTCTGAGCGTCGATTCTTGTCACGGATGGGCTATTGCAGCAGACGACCACACCGTGTTCCACTCCTATCAGCTAAAAACAAGAGGAAACGGCTCCAGTGGGCACGCAGTCACCAACACTGGACAACTGAGGAGTGGAAAAACATTGCCTGAAACATGACAGTGAGTTCAGTTTACTTAAGAGGCCTGGTCAGTCCCCAGACCTCAACCCTATAGAGCATCTTCGGGACGAGATGGAATGGGCTGTTCGCAGCGCAAACGTACCGTTCAATTGCCGGCTAACTCTGACAAACACGCACACCACACGCGCCAAACTGAAAACGTTGACAGTTTGGGACCTGCCCTAATAACAAAGGTGTCTAACATTTGACATTTACATTGTAGTCATTTAGCAGATGCTCTTCTCCAGAGCGAGTTACAGCTACTACATTCATCTAAAGATAGCTAGGTGAGACAACCACGTATCACATAGTAAGTCCACTTTCCCTCAATAAAGAAGCTATCAGCAAAGTCTGCTAGTAGGAAGAGACTAGTGCAGGGGTTAAGGTTGATGTCACAAACCACTCACATTTACTTCCACCCCCTCATCTTTCAGAACCTACTTCGTGTTTAGCTGTTGAGACCTACAGACTGTTTTCCACTGACACCTTACAAAATATTTCAATGGAAACCACATTGTGTTTCCATTGGGTCTGTCGCCCAATGCTGTCCTCTCACCGTATTGCTCACATCTATTCAACCTTTTCTGATCTAGGCCACACAAGTGCTTACGGCAGGGGTGGCCAACCCTCATCCTAGTGAGCTACTGAGAATGCATGCCGACCCTGTTGTAAGTTAACATACCGGACTCAGCTGATCAAGGTCCTGGTTAGCGATGAACTAGTTCAGGCCTCTCCAACCTTGTTCCTGCAGAGCTACCCTCATGTAGAGGGGCGGCAGGGTAGCCTAGTGGTTAGAGCGTTGGACTAGTAACCGGAAGGTTGCAAGTTCAAACCCCCGAGCTCCCTGAACAGGCAGTTAACCCACTGTTCCTAGGCAGTCATTGAAAATAAGAATTTGTTCTTAACTGACTTGCCTAGTTAAATAAAGAAAAAAGAAAAAAAATGCAGGTTTTCACACTAACCCTGTTCAGCTTATCAACAACACCTGATTATTAGAATCAGGTGTGCTAGATTAGGGTTGGAGTGAAAACCTACAGGACAGTAGTTCTCCAGGAACAGGGTTGGAGAGCCCTGAACTAGTTGAGCCAAATCCTGCAGGATCCCTGTTCACAAAGAGTCAAATAGCAGGAGTGCTGTCGATATAAAGTAAAAAAAAAGAAGAAAAAAAGAAGACCTAACTGATCCCAGATCAGAACACTTTGTAAATATTGGCCCATGAGGGTATTGCTCTGGGAGGAGATGAGCACCTCTGGCAGGGGGTAAGGGGTCTTACCTCCAGTAGGAAGGGCAGAACGGGCACAAAGGTGTGGGTGCTGCCAGAGAGGAGGGTGAGGGCTCGCACACAGTGGATCCTCAAAGGGTAGTAGCGGGAAGTGGGTACCAACCTGCACAGTAAGACAGATAGAGTCACAACAGCGGTCAACACTGCCACCTGCTGGTGAAAGTGCGAAGTTAAACTTTTTGGTGCAATTTCACAGAGATGTTAAGCCTAGTTGTGGACCAAACGTCTCCCCCCCTTCAATAGATATTCTCCATTGAGCATGCTTTTTAGTCTAGGCTCAGTCTGTGTCCGTTGTTATGTTATGTGATTGTATTTCAATTCAAAGACAGATAACCAATAGAAAATCTGCAGAGACCATAGGCTGGTCATATCATGCGAACTAGACATTCTACCCTAACAGAGGGTATTACATACTAAAGCACGTGTCATTGTTGATCTATACAACAACTAGGTGAAAAACAGATGCTTTATGTTATGTTAAACTTTCAGAAAAGAGATGCAGTATTCTCCTAGCCCCATAGATCTCTGTGTGATATCCTGGTTGTGTGTTCTACAGTAGCAGAGCCCATGAAACAGTATGATCCCAAGTTAAGCCCATAGGTCTGTGTACGTGTACCCACTTGATGGTGCCCACTATGACCTGGCACAGTGGGTAGATGAGGGGCTGCAGGACGTCGCTGGGGTGCAGGGTGCTGAGCACACGACACCACAGGTACAGGCAGTGGACAAACTGCCAGTTATACACCGACTGGTATGTCTCCTGCAGGGATCAAAAACACACACACACACCTTAAAGTACATCACATTTAACATCAGCACTGATCTACATGCAATTGCTGGTTGTTTCTAAATTATTACTGGGATACAGTTAGATGAGCAATGGTGTTGACCGGGTATTCCCAAACTGGGGTTCCCCAGGGCTACATTGCTGTCGGGGGTACACCAAATAAAAATGTGATTCAAATTATTTTTTAAATGCATTTTTTTATTCACATTTTCAAACGGGGCTATACATTTAGTTGAGTTCATTTAGTTGAGTTCCCCCCCCCCCTCGCCTGAGTAGCCTCGTTTCACTGCCAAAAATAAAATGAAACCATCTAGTGTTCAGCGAAATAACAACAATGTCAAATACAGGTAGCCTAGTTAAATAATTAACATTCAATCACATTAACCGTCACGCTCTCGCAGTAAACCTTCCCTCTTGCGCAGACATTTAGAAACATGACAATATGAAAAATAAGCCACAGGAGTTTTTTGAGCGAGAATAAAGACGACTTTCGAGTAGTAAGACATGTATTAAAGCAACAGATACCATTAATAAGAAGGGCTAGAAGTGTTTTATATGGTGAGCTACTGAGTGACTAGGACAGGCAAGCCCCATACTACTGTAGAGGACTTAATTCTTCCTGCTGCCGCAGATACGGCTGGGACAATGCTGGGGGAAAAAGGCCCCCCAAAAAACTATACAGACAATGTCTTCTTCAAACAACACTGTTTCACGATGCATCACAGACATGGCAGGAGATGTTTTGAAACAATTACTGCTTTGCATACAAGCCAGTGCGTTACAGCTGGATGAGTCAACAGACGTGGCAGGCCTGGCACAGCTCCGGGTATATGGCCGTTATATTTATGGGGGTCAATTAACCTGGGTTGAGGGCAGTATTTTGAAGTTTGGATGACAAACATGCCTAAAGTAAACTGCCTGTTACTCAGGCCCAGAAGTTTCTAAAACTGTTAAAATAATGTCTGTGAGTATAACAGAACTGATATGGCAGGCGAAAACCAGGGGACAATCCATCCAGGAAGTGGATTTTTTTTGCGATTGAATGTCTGTTATGGGTTAGGGCCCAGATTGCAGTTCCTATGGCTTCCACTAGATGTCAACAGTCTTAGACATGCTTTCAGGCTTGTATTTTGAAAAACGAGGAGTAAAAACACCTTTTGGTCAGAGGACAAAGGATGAATGCAGAGCTGCTTTGCAGACAACCTGAGGATTAATATTAAACATTGTTTGACATGTTTCAACAAACTTTACTGGTACTATTGGGATGTATTCGTCTGCATGTTTTGACCACCTCAGTGGATTACTGAACAAAAAGCGCCAACAAAACTGAGGTTTTGGGACATAGAGGGACTTTATTGAACAAAACGAACATTTATTGTGTAACAGGGAGTCTTGTTAGTTCAACCATATGAAGATCAAAGGTAAGATAATAATTTATTTTTGTAACTTTTGTAACTCCTCTACTTGGCTGGAAAATGTTTGTATGCTTTTGTAAGCGGGGCGCTGTCCTCGGATAATTGCATGGTATGCTCTAGCCGTAAAGCCTTTTTGAAATCTGACACAGCGGCTGGATTAACAAGAAGTTCATCTTTAAACCGATGTATAACACTTGTATATTTTATGAATGTTTAATATGAGTATTTCTGTATTTTCAATTTGGTGCTCTGCAATTTCACCAGATGTTGGCCATCCAGTGCCTGCCCATAAGAAGTTAAGGAAGACATCCTATTCTGAAAACCAGGACAACATGAGAGGATATTTTTTAAAGTACTGGATAGCTTTGTGACATCAAATGGACGTTGGTGGTCAAGATGTGTTGGTATCTGTACTGATGGCGCAAAAGCCATGATAGGGAGACATAGTGGAGTGGTAACGCGCGTGCAATCAGTTGCTCCCAGTACACTGCAACATCCACCGAGAGGCTCTTGCTGCCAAGGGAATGCATGACAGCTTGAAAGACGTTTTGGACACTACAGTGAAAATGGTTAACTTTGTTAAAGCAAGGCCCCTGAACTCTCGTGTATTTTCTGCACTATACAAGCGACCATGTAAGACTTTTACAACATAAGGGCAAAGTATAGACACGTTTTTTTGGAATTGAGAGACGAGCTTAGAGTTCTTTAATTTTCACTTGTCTGAGTCTGACCCCTTGCACGATGACGAGTTTCTCACACGACTGGCCTATCTGGGTGATGTTTTTTCTCACCTTAATGATCTGAATCTAGGATTACAGGGACTCTCCGCAACTATATTCAACGTGTGGGGTGGGACAAATTTGAGGGTATGATTAATAAGAAGTTGGAGCTCTTTTCGGTCTGCATTAACCTCTTGAATCTAGGGGGCAGTATTTTAATTTTTGGAAAAATAACATCCCCAAAGTAAACGGCTATTTTGTCAGGACAAGATGCTAGATATGCATATAATTGACAGCTTAGGATGGAAACTTTAGAGTCTTTTCTAAAACTGTAAAAATATTGTCTGTGAGTATAACAGAAATTATATTGCAGGCGAAAGCCTGAGAAAAATCCAAACAGGAAGGGACTCTTATTTAGAAGGCTCTGCGTTCCTATGCGTCCCTATTGAGCAGTGAATGAGATATCAACCAGATTCCTTTTTCTATGACTTCCCTAATGTGTCTAGTGTCACAATACATAGTTTCAGGCTTTTATTTTGAAAAATGAGCCTGAACGTCAACATTGCGTCAGTGGTCAGCTGAAGTCTCTCAAGCTGAAGTCTCTCAGAGCGTTTTGTGCGTAAAGGACAAATGCGGCCATTGTTTCTCTCTATCCTACTAAGAAGCCACCAGTCCCGGTTGATATATTATCGAATAGATATTTGAAAAACACCTTGAGGATTGATTATAAACAACGATTGCCATGTTTCTGTCGATATTATGGAGCTAATTTTGAAAAAAATTCGGCGTTGTAGTGACCGCAATTTCCGGTCGATTTCTCAGCCAAACGTGAAGAACAA
The DNA here is from genome assembly GCF_034236695.1 of Oncorhynchus nerka. Classification (NCBI taxonomy): domain Eukaryota; kingdom Metazoa; phylum Chordata; class Actinopteri; order Salmoniformes; family Salmonidae; genus Oncorhynchus; species Oncorhynchus nerka. The sequence goes on from NC_088402.1 coordinate 61,127,357, forward strand.
ACGGAGCTATTTCGCCTAGAAAAATTATATTTTTGGAAAAAAGGAACATTTGCTATCTAACTGGGAGTCTCGTGAGGGAAAACATCTGAAGCTCATCAAAGGTAAACAATTTAATTTGATTTCTGACCAGGTTGCCTGCTGCTAGCTAGTCATAATGCTATGCTAGGCTATCGATAAACTTAAGCAAATGCTTGTCTTGCTTTGGCTGTAAAGCATATTTTGAAAATCTGAGATGACAGGGTGATTGACAAAAGGCTAAGCTGTGTTTCAATATATTTCACTTGTGATTTCATGAATATTAATATTTTCTAGTAATATTTATGTCCGTTGCGTTATGCTAATTCGTGTCAGTTGATGATTACGCTCCCGGGCCCGGGATGGGTAGTATCTTAACCTGTAGCCTCTACTTGGGACGCTTGCGTCCCAACTAGAGCTCTGGATATGCAAATGCGATACGCTAAATGCTAATAGTATTAGTTAAAACTCAAAAGTTCATTAAAATACACATGCAGGGTATCAAATTAAAGCTACACTCGTTGTGAATCCAGGCAACAAGTCCGATTTTTAAAATGCTTTTCGGCGACAGCATGAGAAGCTATTATCTGATAGCATGCACCAATACACTACAACAGAAAAGCACAGCAGGGGACGTAAACAAAATAATTAGCATTTCGGCGTTACACAAACCGCACAATAAAATAGAAAACAGTCATTACCTTTCACCATCTTCTTTGTTGGCACTCCTAGATGTCCCATAAACACTATTGGGTCTTTATTTCGATTAAATCGGGCCATATAAAGCCAAGATATCGTTATATGTAGACTGTGTGATAAACGAAAAACAGCGATTTCACAACGTAACGTCATTTTTTAAAATTCAAAAAGTAGACGATAAACTTTCACAAAACACTTCAAATACGTTTGTAATGCTACTTTAGGTATTAGTAAACGTTAATAAGCGATAAAAATCATCCGTAGGCGATGTAAATATCATTAGCTGTCGTCTTGGAAAAAATTTCAGGAGAGAGCTCTTCCGGAATGATCTGGGCGGAGACCGGAGGTAAGCGGTGCCCCTCTTTCGGTTCAACCAAGAATCAAAGATGATTCAATTCACAAGACTCTAGACAACATGGGGATGCTGTGGGAGTTGAATGCTCGGTCTTATCTAATTCGGCTCACTGTTAACAATTGCTGGAAGTGGCGCAAGGATATTTATTTCCATTTTCTGTGATCAGGTTTTCCTGCGCTTTCCGATGTAACGCACGTTATGTAATAGCCACAGTCGTGATTTAACCAGTTTTAAAAACGTCCGAGGGTTTCCTATCCACACATTCTAACCATATGAACGTACTATATTCCTGGCATGAGTAGCAGGGAATGTTGCGCGATTTTTAACAAAATGTTCAAAAAAGTAGAGGGTCGACTGAAGAGGTTAACAAGAACAACACACAGGTCTACCAATCATTAAATTATTTTTTTTTGTGGAAATGAACTCAAGCTTACGGACAATGTCAAATGTGATATAGCGAAGCACCCGAGTGAGCTGGGTGTGCAATTACGCAGGTACTTTCCCCGAAACGGATGATACAAACAACTGGATTCTTATCCCTTTCATGCACTGCCTTCAGTTCACTTACCGATATCTGAGCAAGAGAGCCTCACTGAAATTGCAACAAGCTGTTCTGTGAAAATGTAATTTAACCAGAAGCCACTGCCAGATTTCTGGATAGGGCTGCGCACAGAGTATCCTGCCTTGGCAAATCGCGCTATTAACACACTGATGCCCTTTGCAACCACGTACCTATGTGGATTCTCAGCCCTCACTAGCATGAAAACTAAATACAGGCACAGACTGTGCGAATTGTTTTAAAGCCAGACCATCTCCAATACAACCCAACATTGCAGAGTTATGCGCATCCTTTCAAGCACAACCTTCTCATTAACCAGTGGAGAGTTATTCACCATTTTTTATGAACAAATAAGGTTTTAGATGTAAAATGGTTTAATAAAGAGCAAAATTATTGATTATTATTATTATTTGTGCCCTGGTCCTATAAGAGCTCTTTGTCACTTCTCACGAGCCGGGTTGTGACAAACTCACACTCAATCTATTGTTTAATAAAAGTATCATAGTGTGTGTGTGTGTGATAGGCTTACAGTGATGGCAAAAAACATTTGAGAGTGCGCTGGTACGCAGCTGGAGGTTGAATGTTTGAAGGGGTACGGGACTAGAAAAAAAGTTTGGGAACCACTGAGATAGACCAATATTGAAACGCTTAGCTCCGATGGTAGAATATCACAGGCCAGTATAAAAACCTTTATAGGTAACATTATTCCTTCTATTATCATCATTAGCTGTACTTCCTGGTGTCCTACAACATAATTGCCTTATCCTCATTTCCAACATCCAGGGCCCGAAATTCCCCAGGCATCTCAGAGTGCTGATCTAGGATCAGATTCGCCTTTTAAAACATTATAAACGGGGCACGTGATGCTAGATCAGCCCTTCTACTTGGAGACACTTAGTGATTTCAGGTCCTAGTGTATGAATGGATGTGCGACTAACTGCTAACCTTCTTCTTCATGGTCATGGCATTCCTCAGGTGGATGGCCAGCTGGCGGATGTAGATGAAGCCGTGCTGGTAGGAGGCCTGTGTGTCCAGCGAGTACATCTCCGTCAGCGTCCGCTGCATGAAGTTGATCATAGGCAGAACGGTGGGCGACGTGAACTTGCAATTCTGCACGTACGAGATGTACATTTGCTGAGGAAAGAAAACGAGGTTAAAGGGTGTCCGAGTTCAGTTAAAAATATATATTTTTTAAATGTTCATTTTGGGGAGTTCCAACAGTTGTGCAGGCAACTTTACACCTTTCACTTTGTACTGCTATGTGCCACCTTTCAGGAATTTTTATGTGCAGACACTTGCCACTAACTGGGAAGCGATATTTGTTTAGCACTTTTAATGCAGATGTGGAGACATACACCTTACTTACTCACTCCTGACGGGTATTAACTACCGTGGGCCAAATGAATGAAGCATTTTTCACCCACGATGGTCTCACCTCCCCACAGGATGGAACAGAGAGAGACAGAGAACATACCTTGAGGATGGGGTTGAGGTTGGTGTCTTGCTTCTGTCTGCAGATCTTGTTGAGGGCCAGGAAAGCCAGCACGCGGCTCGTCTCCTCCCCGGTGCTCCACTGCTTGATCAGTTGCTAGGAGGAAAAAAGGTGAGAGGTGGACTGTGAGAGCTAGCGTCGGGAATGGAGGACCCAGGTCCCAATAGCAAGGCTACCAGGCCAGAGCATAGTGTCGCTGTCGGAAGTCTTGCATCGTTAAAAGCTTTTCAGGAAATGACAAAGACAGTCATATTTGACCATTTATGAAAATACAATTATGAAACGTCAGTGCTACTACTTTCAATGAACGTAAAAAAAAACAATACGGGGACAAAATGGAGTTACACGGTTCTGACAGTGGTAATAGGCCATTTCCTAGGAAGGGATCCTCCAGTGCCGCACAACACTGTTTATATACTCAACCGATATTAATGTGGTTTATCTCTGCAGGGTTATCATCCTTTGAACTAAATCATAACGGCTTGACAATACAAAAACATAATTTGCCTAATTCCCCCGATGATCATCAATGCAGTTTGGTCAGCCTACATATAGGTGTTGCTGTGGTAACTGGAAGTCACCTTGAGCAGGTGGCGACACTGTTTGGGGTTACACAGGTAGTAGGGAACCAGCTGGTTGGCGTGCCTCAGAACTGCACTGATGACGGTGGCCTCTGTGAGACATGACAAGAGCTGTGAACAGAGGAGGAGAGTTAAAGTTCCATTTATTTGCTGTTGTAAGTAGAGGTACATCAAATGAGTAGAAATGATAGAAACATTTTAAAAACACTAGGGTACATCCAACACAAATACTGTATGCAAGAAAAGGGAAAGGTAACAGTGACAATTCAGACAAGAGGGGGGGGGGAGAAGAGGGAGGATGAAATAAATAGCGGGACAAACCTGAACGATCCCACTGAGATACATCCTGATGTCCACCTGGTACTTCTGCCACTTAGGACTGGAAGATGGAAGCACTGGCCTGAAGATGAGAAAATGAGAGAGGAAAGCCCGAAATGGATAAATGGATAAAAGGTTGACCGATTAATCGGAATGGACGATTAATTAGGGCCGATTTCAAGTTTTCATAACAATCAGAAATTGGTATTTTTGGGCGCCGATTTTGCGTTTTTAATATATACCTTTATTGAACTAGGCAAGTCAATTAAGAACACATTCTTACTTTCAATGACGGCCTACGAACGGTGGGTTAACTGCCTTGTTCAGGGGCAGAACGACAGATTTTCACCTTGTCAGCTCGGGGGATCCAATCTTGCAAACTTACAGTTAACTAGTCCAACACTATAACCACCTGCCTCTCGTTGCACTCCACAAGGAGACTGCCTGTTACGCGAATGCAGTAGAAGCCAAGGTAAGTTGCTAGCTAGCATTAAACTTATCTTATAAAAAACTATCAATCAATCATAATCACTAGTAAACTACACACGGTTGATGATATTACTAGTTTATCTAGCGTGTCCTGCGTTGCATATAATCGATGCAACGCTGGGGGATGATTTAACAAAAGCGCATTTGCGAAAAAAGAACAATCGGTGGACGACTGCACTTAACCATAAACACCAATGCCTTTCTTAAAATCAATACTCAGAAGTATATATTTTTTAAACCTGCATATTTAGCTAAAAGAAATTCAGGTTAGCAGGCAATATTAACCAGGTGAAATTGGGTCACTTTTCTTGAATTCATTGCAAACAGAGTCAGGGTTTATGCAACAGTTTGGGCAGCCAGGCTCATTGCAAACTACTTTGCCAGAATTTTACGTAATTATGACGTAACATTGAAGGTTGTGCAATGTAACAAGAATATTTAGACTTAGGGATGCCACCAGTTTGACAAAATACCGAACGGTTCTGTATTTAACTGAAATAATACATGTTCTGTTTTCGAAATGATTTGTTTCCGGATTTAACCATATTAAATGACCAAAGGCTCGTATTTCTGTGTGTTACTATGTTATAATTAAGTCTATGATTTGTTAGAGCAGTCTGACTGAGTGATGGTAGGCAGCAGCAGGCTCGTAAGCATTCATTCAAACAGCACGTTTGTGCGTTTTGCCAGCAGCTCTTCGCAAGCACAGCGCCGTTTGACTTCAAGCCTATCAGCCAAATGGCTGGTGTAACCGATGTGAAATGGCTAGCTAGTTAGCGGGGTTCAACCGTCACTCGCGCTGAGACTTGGAGTAGTTATTCCCCGCGGCTTTTGTGGAGCGATGGGTAACGCTGTTTCAAGTGTGGCTGTTGTCGATGTGTGCCTGGTTCGAGCCCAGGTAGAGGCGAGGAGAGGGACGGAAGTTATACTGTTACACTGGCAATACTATAGTGCCTACAAGAACATCCAATAGTCAAAGGTATATGAAATACAAGTCCTATAATAACTACAATCTAAAACCTCTTACCTTGGAATATTGAAGTCTCATGTTAAAAGGAACCACCAACATTCATATGTTCTCAGCAAGGAACTCAAACATTCACTTTTTTACAAGACACATATTGTACTTTTACTTCTCCAACACTTTGTTTTTGCATTATTTAAACCAAATTGAACATGCTTATTTATTTGAGCCTAAATTGATTTTTATTGATGTATTATATTAAGTTAAAATAAGTGTTCATTCAGTATTGTTGTAATTGTCATTATTACAAATAATTGTGAAAAAAAAAATAAAATATATATATTTTTTTTAAATATAAAATCTGCCGTTTAATCGGTACCGGCTTTTTTTTTTGGGTCCTCCAATAATCGGTATCAGCGTTGAAAAATCATAATCGGTCTACCTCTAAAATGGAGATACACCTAAAACAAATTAAATCACTTTGGCACAAATAGTAAAATACATTGGCTCGTTGGTTAATCGGGTTAGCAATTTTCTACTCAAAACTAAGCATCAGGGAAATGGTTAAAGCTTATGTAAAGAAGAAAGGTCTCCATTTATTACTTCTTCTGGTCTTTATCTGGCTTTAGGTTGAGCATCCTCTGCAAAGCCACGTACACGTCTCGGATACAGAACAGGACCAAGGCGTTGAACACTATTGGAAAACACACACACACCACAAATGATATCATCGTCCTTGGGGCTAAAGTATGTTGACACTACTAAATACACACTCATGGAGGGTATGATCCCTACCTGAACTGTCGGCCACTTTGTATCGACACGGATCCCCCCCTTCTCCTTTGGTGGTCGCCACGGCAGCCTTGAAGGCCTGTGTGATCTCTCTGAAGAGGCGAGGTGTAGGCTCATCCTGAAGACAAAGGGATGGGAGGCAAGTAAAGACACAAGAATGAAGGGCAAAAGCACTGGTATTGTGGTACAGTAGAAACAAAAGCCTCTTGACCTCATATAATAATATGTTTTTCCTTCCTAATTAATGCTGCCTGGTAGGCATAGTTTTTTAATCACGACACTCATGGGACGGTAGTTAACCCAGAGGTTTGAGAGGTGGAAGATGGGACAAAGCCCTATTCTATTTGCAGAGACAAAATATGCATCAAATGTTGGTTATTGAAAAGGGCCACTATGCAACCAGCATCCCGGCGTAGTCTGTTTACAATGACTACACCCAAAGTCTGGTAGAGGAAAAAGGTTGAGGTCTATGCTCGGTGGATAGTCTGTAGGTAAGTCTTACCTTGATTGCGGCTTGCCACTCGTCAACCATTTTCTCTGTGACTTTGATGGCCTCGGCTGTCTTCTTGGATTTCTTGGTGGACTCTCCTTGTTCCTCATCATCATCAGAACTGGCCTCCTACAGTCACACATAACCTTAAAGTTAACATTCTGAAAAATGTAAATGGCATTATAGAGACAAAGAAAACATGCTAAGGAATATAAATTAACGAATACATGTTGAGTGTAAAATCCGCATCCCCTCAAATTGGACATTTACAAGTGTAAAATGAGATGTTCCTCTCTAAATGCTGCTGGTTTAGTGAAGCATAGGCTACCCTTTTAGATCAGGAATCTCACTCTATACATCATTTGATTTACGGTTTCAGATCATTAAACATTTGTCAAAATCAAAGCCCTGGTACCTCCAGTTGTTTGGGCAGCGTGTGGTACTTCCGCTCTTCCTCATCCTCGGAGCTGTCGGTGTCGTCAAAGTTGAGCAGGGTCTGGTCGTTCTTCTGCAAAAACTTATAGAACTCTGGATCTTTACTCTTTAGCCTTGACAGCGAGTCTTTGTGCTGAGAAGCCTTGCCTTTCTTTTTGTCATCACCCCTGCAAGACAGGACATACTCATTTATTAAATAACATTCGACCAGGTGACCTGGGAGGACATTTGTATTTTTAGGGTATACTAAAGTATCTGGGGCAGACACTGACTGAAGAAGTGAGAAACACTTACTTGTCTTGAGCTGCGGATTGCCCTGCTTTCTTCTTGGATTTCTGTCCATTCCGGGTAGGAGTGTCATCCTCAGAATCAGCCTCACCTGCCGAGTCAAAGCCAGATAGCAGGAACTCGTCCACACTGAGGTCCTCCAACTTCCTGCAACATAGAAACAATAAACAGCCAATATAGCAAACATTAAGATATTTAATTACAAAGTCAAATATCAGTTACTTAGCTATATTTAAACATGCTAGCGAATTTTATCAGATACGTTACAAGTCTCTCTGCAGTGACAATGATGGCGAGTAAAGTTAGTTTAGTTGGCTAAATTAGCTAGTTGGATCCGTTTAACAGTAAATTTCAATAAACCATGCCAAAACAAACTTGAAAACAGAACAGGGGAAGTAACATGTTGATCACTCACTCAACTAACTTGGTTAGCGAGCATGCCAACCATTTCTAACCAAGCAAACTAGCTAACTATTAGCAAAGGCTAACGATTATTTAAAGTGCGCTAACAACTCCACTTTTAACATCCCAAGGCAAATAAAGAACGACACTAGACATGTACAATATACAAAGAAACTCGCTACATTGTTATTTCATAGAACAAATGTGTTCAGTACCCATATTTCACTGTGAGCAATTTACCTTTTGCTTTTCTGTTTTCCTGCCATGCTGGATCAAAAACGTGACTACCAATTCTCTTCCCACAATGCAATGGTGTTAGTCTGTAGGGGCGTTCCAGCTCGTCTTTTTTTTATGTCGCGCTGCACACCAGCGTCAAAATTGCTCGAGACAGATGGTTTAATGACCATACACGCAATATTAATTTACCTGTGACCTGAAGAGTTTGTGAAAAGAAAGACAGTTCTGGTGGGCAGGAGATGCTGGTGCAAACAATGATCGTCACAGCGGAGCTCTGTGTGCCTCCGATGAGTCTGTCGCACACATGTACAGGTGGCAAGGTGGACACGCTCCCGTTGAAAAGACAATGGCGCGATATGTAATTTTGGGATACAACATATGTGTGGTCTACCCTGAGTACAAGATCAAATGGTAACAGAGGTGGTTTGGTGACCACACTTGGGTTATTATTATACCTTGCATCAGTTGCCTGCTTTGACCTGGAGAGTTGTATTGACTGCTCCCCTAGTCGATACATTTATATTTCTTCAAGGTTGGCCGATTTAAGTACTGTCCCTTGTATGTGAATTTCAGTTTGGAGTCCCGTAGGTGAAATTTGGGCATGCCACGGTGACCATTTAATTGGGCCGATGTAAATTGTTAGTCGTTTTGTGTGGGGGAAACTGTCGTGGTGTCAGGAGGGTCGGATGTATTAATATTCAGGTATAGTTTAGCAGGTTTATGCGCTCCTCTGGCATGAGATCCGGGTTTGCAACCCACTGGTCGTTCACATTGTTTGTATCGTATGAATGTGGTTCTTGAGGCATTAAATGATTCCCCAATCATTGTGAGATTGATAATCTGCGTACGGTGACAAAACGACCTCGAACGCCACCATTCTGACGCATGTTATGTGACGTTACAACTAAAATGTGTTAGCAAATCCAGTAGATTTTGCAGAGGTTGTTAATCAAAATATATGTTGTATTCAGTTTCTCAATCGTTATCATGAACAATAGCACAACATGTATCAGTTTACTTTCTGTGTTTTTTTGCTAAATATAAATACGGGTTTAAAATGCACATAGCTAACGTTAACTAGTTTCCCATTTCAGGCTAAGTAACGTTACTTTTCGGTGTCATTTGTGTGTGCAGCGGTATACTGTAACCTTATAGATAAAACGCATTGCTTTGATGCGACATGGGATGTTGAAGTGATAATTAACAATTCAAGATTGATACATTTAATCTCGTACATGCTGCACTTTTTGGACTACACCATATTGTTGGGTTAGCGAGTAACTGCAAAAGGTTACAAATAGAAATACATTTGTGCTGTCCTTGCGACACAGACGACAGCTGGTGAGTCTTGATTGCAAGCTAACTAGCTGAATCCCAACATCGCCATGTAATTTGTCAAAGCGGCCGGTGTCTCGCTAGCTAGGTAAGAAGATAGCTATTGCAGCAATATCGATGCTAGTTATGCTTTAGCCACAGATGAAAGGAGAAACCTTTAGCTAGCCATCTGGAAGACTGTAGTCTAGTTTCTTTAATGTTAATCTCGTGGGAAACCAGACTCGTTTCTGTTGGAACGTGATCTTGATATATCGGATCCGACGTCCTGATTGCATCACTGGTCTATAGAAGTTCTTGTCTGTCTAGACCGGTGGTGTTCAAAGTTGGGGTCGTGGGGAAGTGCAGTGGGGTCAGCGAAACAAAAAATAGTGCATCTTATTTTATGGGACAATATACAAACGTTTTTGAGAAAGATGAATTCGAAAAATACAATATTATTGAGTTGAATCAAGTCATATCAAATTGTATTTGTCACGTGCTTCGAATACAACAGGTGTGTGTAGACCTTACAGTGAAATGTTTACTTACAGGCTCCAACTGCAAAAAAAGGTATTAGGTGAACAATAGGTAAGTAAAGAAATAAAACAACAGTAAAAAGACAGTGGAAAATAACAGTAGCGAGGCTATATTCCGACACTGGTTAGTCAGGCTGATTGAGGTAGTATGTGCATGTAGAAATTATTAAAGTGACTATGCATATATGATGAACAGAGAGTTGCAGTAGCGTAATAGAGGGGTTGGTGAGACACTGCAGATAGCCCGGTAGTACATCTTGGTTGGTCTGGCCAATGAAGGTAGTGTACATTTTTTAAAACCTTTATTTAACTAGGCAAGTCAGTTAAGAACAAATTCTTATTTTCAATGATGGCCTAGGAACAGTGGGTTAACTGCCTGTTGAGGGGCAGAATGACAGATTTGTACCTTGTCAGCTCAGGGATTCGAACTTGCAACCTTCCGGTTACTAGTCCAACACTAACCACTAGGCTACCCTGCCGCCCTAATGAATGTAAAGTTAAAGTGACTATGCATATATGATAAACAGAGAGTTGCAGCAGTGTAAAAGGGGTTGGGGGGCCACACAATGCAAATAGTCCGGGGTAGCCATTTGATTACCTGTTCAGGAGTCTTATGGCTTGGGGGTAAAAACTGTTGAGAAGCCTTTTTGTCCTAGACTTGGCACTCCGGTACCACTTGCCATGCGGTAGTAGAGAGAACAGTCTATGACACTTTTTAGGGCCTTCCTCTGACACCGCCTGGTGTAGAGGTCCTGGATGGTAGGCAGCTTAGCCCCAGTGATGTACTGGGCAGTACGCACAACCCTCTGTAGTGCCTTGCGGTCAGAGGCCGAGTAATTGCCGTACCAGGCAGTGATGCAACCGGTCAGGATGCTCTCGATGTTGCAGCTGTAGAACCTTTTGAGGATCTCAGGACCCATGCCAAATCCTTTTCGTTTCCTGAGGGGGAATAGGCTTTGTCGTGCCCTCTTCATGACTGTCTTGGTGTGTTTGGACCATCCAAGTTTGTTGGTGATGTGGACACCAAGGAACTTGAAGTTCTCAACCTGCTCCACTACAGCCCTGTCGTTGAGAATGGGGGCGTGCCCGGTCCTCCTTTTCCTGTAGTCCACAATCATCTCCTTAGTCTTGGTTATGTTGAGGGATAGGTTGTTATTCTGGCACCACCCGGCCAGGTCTCTGACCTCCCTATAGGCTGTCTCGTCGTCGTTAATAATGGTGTTGGAGTTGTGCCTGGCCATGCAGTCGTGGGTGAACAGGGACTACAGGAGGGGACTGAGCACGCAGGTAAAATATATGTTTATGTACCAATTTTATGGTTATTAGATGGTTGGAAAGGTTTATGGTTATTAGATTTGGGGTCGCAAGAAATTCTTGCTGAAAAAATGGTGTATACAGAAATTCTTCTGGAAAAGACTGGGTCCCCACTGAAAAAGTTTCAATACCACTGGACTTGATAGAGGAAGATCATTTGCTGGAGGTTATGTTTTGTGATAATGTTATGTGCCTTCTTGAGTGGCCAGAAGGTCCACAGTAGCCTCCCAGTGAGCAAAATGATATTAAAAAGACTTCTAAAAGTCGTCTTTTATAGAAGTTTCAAGTTGTATTAGTCATATGTACAGCATGCACATGGTATACACCAACCAACAAATTGCTTACTTGCAGGTTCCTTCGCAACAATCCAACAACAATTATAAATAATAAAAGATAAGAATACGGACATAAAATGGCTCAGTAGAATAGAATAAACATTTTAGTATAATACAGGAAGGCACAATTTATAGTCCAATATTTACATGTGTTTTGGGGATATGTATTTTCCAGATGTTGAAAATGTGTATTTTACAGACGTTGAAATGTCATATTTTGTTGGTCATTGTTTCTATGGCCAAATTTCAACCGTACATACATTCACTTATCTCTACATGTCAATGAAGAAAGCATTATATCACATTAAAACAATTCCAATAAAATAGGAAAATGCAGCAAACTGAAGATTGCAGTATGGACTATTTATTATTGCTTGTTTTAGAACTGGCAGTGACCATGTTCAAAGTTTTCAGATCAACAGGGGAAAAAAATACTTTTATAACATTCTCAGTAACTGTTACAGAAACGTTTTTCTTGCTATGACTGTGATCTGTGGTTGTTTATCTACCTTAGTTGAATACACTGACTGTAATTCACTCTGGATAAGAGCATATGCTGTAAATGTAAATTAACTCTTGCAAAGCCAGCTGGATATTATTCTAATGAGCTCCATCCCCAAACAAGACCACATTTGGTTGGACCGGACCAAATCTGAACCAATCATAGAAGTCTATTTCACAAGTTTGAACTGCACAGTAGAGTTTAGTTCAGAACAGTTTATTTTGGTAGAGTACAGAACAGTACAGTAGGGTGTTGTACAATATAGTATATTATACTTTACTCATCTGTATTGTACTGAACTATACTGTACTCTTCTGTATTGAACTATACTTTGCTCTACTGTAATGTACTCTGCTGTGCTCTACTGCAAGGTTTCCTAAACTTGGTCCTGGGGCCCACTCTGGGTGCACATTTTGTTTTTTGCCCTAGCACTACACAGCTGATTCAATTAGCCAACTAATCATCAAGCTTTGATTATTTGAAAAAGCTGTGTAGTGCTAGGGCAAAAACTGCTGCACTGTACTTTGCTGTCCAAACTTCCCAAACATAGACGTTTATGTTTGGGACAAATCCGAGTTCAGACCGGACCAAATCATAGACGTCTACGTTTGGGGCAAATCGAGGCCGGAAAACGTCTGTAGACGTTGAAATCAAGGCAAGGGTGGACGGACCAAATCGCAAGGTCCATGGACGTTGGCGTCGGACGGTGCTCACTGGGCTGCAGCCGCACTGTCGATTTAAGGTGGTCTAGATAGCAATTTGGACATACCGGTAGTTATAATTTATGAACGTCACAAACGCGTTTTACAATTACACAGCCAACAAACATTTCCTGCCAATTTGTTGTTTTATCCACGCGGCAAGATAGTATCTAAGCATCACTGCTGCAGGTCCACCTTAACATTTGATGTCACTCATTGCTCATGCAGTTTGCATTTACGTACGTCAACAACATGATTGAATAGAGGCTTTCTTCCTGTCGTATGCTTTACTCATATGGACCGAGGCAGGCAGTAGAGTTTATCAATTTGGATGCATCTCGTGTTGTTTTCACGTTCCCCATCATTTCAGTGAAGAGGGGCGACGAAACCGCAACGTTTATCACCGGTAATTGGCTTTTTTCTCTCCATTTTCTTGCTGATGATACTGTCATTCGAAGTAGATGGTGTTGGGGTGCAGTACCACCTCTTTAGGAATATAAATGAATAGAAACAAGCTCAAGTAAGAAGGCGTGATGACAGCATGCATGTTGTTAAACGAACAAAGATGGTGACGGTCACAACGGGGAAATGGCCTGCATAAATTGAAGCCGTATGTCTAGCAGCCATCCAGAATGCTGAATGAGTCCGAAAAAGGAAATGTGTATGTGGAATAGCTTTGTGTGGCATGGCCGCGGATAATGCAGTCGGTGTGTCTTTTACTGCAGTGACCAAATGCATTCTCATGTGGGGTGGCAATCTTGTATGCGTTAAAAATACAATGGCATTGAATGCCGTGGCCGACGAGATTTTTTGTTTATTTATAAACAGCCTTATTTATATTACACCATATTCACCCAGCTCAATGAAACATCGATAGGTCTAGGTGGATTTTCCCTATGCCCATCTTGAAGTTGCTACAACCTAGCCTATGAATGAAAGTTTACAACGTACGCAAGGTTCATAGGTCGAGAGAAATTTGAGTAATCAGGGTGGCAGACATTGACACATTCGTTAACGCCTTGCACGCGTTAATCATTAGTCCAACAGGTATGTTCAGTCCGTTTCGTTCCGTTTAACAAACGTTTAACAGAATCGGCGGAATTAATACATCCCTGATCACACGCAAACAGTTCACTTCATAGCGGCTACAAACAGTGCTTTCGGAAAGTATTCAGACCCCTTGACTTTTAAAATGGATTGAATCGTTTTTTAAAACTCAATCTACACACAATGCCCCAAAGCAAAAACAGGTTTTTAGAATTTTAAAAACGTATTGTAGCGACCCGCACAGACAGCTGTGTGTTATGTGTTAGGCTAGGAGGTGGTTGTGTTGTACTGACCAGTACCCGGTGTTCGCGGGGTCCGACATGTCAATCAACCAGCTATCTGCCAATCACGGGAATGCCTGGAATGTTCTGATGCCGGGCATCCTGGTGGTTGGCGGAGTGGCGGGCAGGGGGGTGGAGCATTGGAAGTTAAGACCAGTTTCAGCTTTTGTTCTCTCTCTTACGTCTGGGCTTCACAAGAGAAGGTCACAATTGGCTTGTGGGTTATCTGTCATCTTTTTGGCGTGTGCTACGGCCCAAACAGTAGCCTGTGTAAAGTTGGTTTAATAAACCGTCAATTTGCAAACTCAAGCCTCTGCCTGGACAATGGTTCATTTATGATCTAGTCAGGTCATTACATTGGTGTCAGAAGTAAAAACGTTGATACAAGTTAGCCAGCTAGCTAGCTGACTTATGTGGCTAGCTACCGTAGGTGAGAACGGGGATTGAAAATGCTTCGAGGGAATCCGAAAGTGAAGGTGGAGGTAGGGGACGATTATGGCCAAGGAGGTGCGTGTGAATGGACGTCGGGGGTTCTGTCTGAGGAGATCGCCAGGGCGTCGGAGCGCAGAGGCCGCTTGAGGGAGGACGTTAGAGCGATGGCGGATGAAGCAGGCATGAGTGCTTCGTCGACTGTATTTCGCGCAGATTCTGGTGGGCGGACCGAAGTGGTGACGTCGACGCGGCGTGACGAGGAATCTGGGGCTCAGGATGTAAACAAACATGGCGGCGCCCAGTTCCCGGCTGCGTCCGTATCTGTTAAGACCCCGAAGTATTCCGGTAAGGCGGATTGGGAAGCTTTTCATGCTCAGTTTGAACTGTTAGCTCATTTTAGGGGGTGGTCGGATGAAGAAAGGGCACTGCAGTTGGCTTTATGCCTCACGGATGAAGCTCTGGCCTGTTTGATATTGATTAGCCCCGAGGACAGGCATGATTATGGTGCTTTAGTGGGAGCACTGAGGAGGTGCTATGGACAGTGTGTACAGCCCGGGCTACTGCGCTCCGAACTGAGTAATAGACGCAGGCAGCCTGGAGAGCCTCTACGGGTGCTAGCTAATGACATTGAGAGCCTCTCTCGGCGGGCATATGCTCACATGCCCCCCCTCCGTGCAGAGCGAGCTAGCACGGGACCAGTTCATACAGGCGCTCTCTCCTACGGAGCTGCGCATACAGACCCAGCTGGCTCATCCTGAGTCATTGCAGACAGCCTTGGAGATGGCTTTGGAGAGGGAGCTGGTGTGGGCTGGGGCTTCAGCTGGGGCTTTGGTGGGGGTGCAGGGAGACACACCCTCTGTGCGAGCTGGGGGGGCAGAGCAGCCCGGAGCCGGAAAAGCCTGCTTGGGTGGCCGAAATGACAAAACTCATTCGTGCTGTGTCGCTACAGGCGGAACGAAACACACGCCCTGGTCCCAGGGTCTGCTGGGGTTGTGGCCAGCCAGGCCATCTGCGCCGAGATTGCCCCATGTCCCCCAGAGCTCAGGGAAACGGCTCGGGGTCCGCATAGACCGGGTAGTGCGGACCCCTGGCTTTCTATCCCAACCACCATCATCTTCAGGAGGAGCCCACCGGCACAGACGGGGAAGCAAGGCTCCACTTCCCCCAGAAGCAGACGAGGGCAAGCGGATGGAGCCTGTTGTTGTGGTGGGCCGGACCTGTGTTGGGGACTTTTGTCATGTCCCTGTCACTGTGGAGGGGGTGCCCTGCTCCGCCCTGGTGGACACTGGGTCCACAGTAACCCTGGTGAGGCCAGATATTGTGCCAGGTTGGACTCAGTGTGAGCCTACAACTGTGCAGTCACAGGTGAGCTGGCACCCATGAAAGGGAAGGGAATAATGACTCTGACAGTAGGAGGCAGGACTGTGCGTCATCCTGTGTGGGTGGCGGCTGTGCAGGACCCTTGTATCCTGGGGTTGGACTTTCTTAGGAGCATAGGCTGCCAGTTAGACCTAAATAGGGGCACACTGAGCTTCCAGGGAGGGACGGAAGTCACCATGGCCCCCCCTAATGTCACATTCACTCAACCCAACAAACCCTTTACTCCAACAGTTAAAGCAGCAGAGACTCATGGCTGCGCCCCCTCCCCCACAGCTGTGTGTGACTTTTCCCCAGTCCCCCTGTCACCTACGGCGGTGTGTTACATTCCCCAGCTACCTCCATGACACAGCCCTCTGTGAGCCCGGGCCGCACCCCCCCAGCCCAGCTACCCCAGATGGGAGAGGAGAGGACACTGTCTGCAGTGAGGGAGATATGGGGGAGGAACTGTGTTGGTCTTGACCCCGAGCAGCAGGAACGGTTGTGGCAGTTGCTGTTTGAATTCAGAGACAGCTTTGCGTTGAGTGAGGAAGAGGTGGGTCAGACTCATCTGGTGCAGCATGAGATCGACACAGGTGATGCTCGACCCATCAAGATGCGTCCCCGCCGTATCCCGCTGGCACGCCAGGAGGCGGCAGACAAGGCTGTGTTGGAGATGCAGCGGGCAGACTTCATTGAGCCCTCAGACAGCCCCTGGGCGGCGCCAGTCGTCATGGTTCCGAAGAAGGGGGGCAAGCTGAGGTTCTGTGCGGACTACAGGCGGCTGAATGAGGTAACCAGGAAGGACTCATACCCCATACCACGTATCGATGAGTCGCTGGACCTGGTTAGGGGGTCCTCCTGGTTCTCCTCACTAGACCTCCGCAGTGGCTACTGGCAGGTGCCCTCTCCCCAGAGGCCAGAGCCAAAACTGCGTTCTCCACTAACAGAGGACACTGGCAGTTCAAGGTCCTGTGCTTTGGCCTGTGCAACGCTCCAGCTACTTTTGAGCGTTTGATGGACAGGGTGCTGGATGGCATCCCCGACAGCAGTGTCTGGTATACCTCGATGACATCCTGGCCCATGGCAGCTCCTTCCAGTCAGCCCTGGGGGCGCTACGGCGTGTGCTGGAGAGGGTGGCTGCCGCAGGTCTGAAGCTCCACCCCCGAGAAGTGCCACTTCATGAGGAGAGAGGTGTCCTTCTTGGGCCACCGAGTGGGGAAGGAGGGGATCAGCACCATGGAGGACAAGGTAGGGGCTGTCAGAGACTGGCCCACCCCCACCGACCAGCGTCAGCTGAAGAGCTTCCTGGGCCTGGCCTCGTACTACAGGAGGTTTGTACGGGGCTTCTCAAGCGTTGCTGCTCCACTGAACCGCCTGCTGCCGAAGGACAAGGCTTTCACTTGGACAGTGGAGTGTGAGGAGGCGTTCAACACCCTCAAACGTGCACTGATCGAGGCCCCCCTGACCTCACCTTGCCCTTTATCCTGGACACAGACGCGAGCAATGTGGGCATGGGTGGGGTGCTGGTCCAGGTGGGGCCAGAGGGGGAGAGAGTGGTGGCGTACTTCAGCAAAACATTTGACAAACATGAGCGCCGCTACTGTGTCACCCGGCGGGAGCTCTTGGCTGTTGTGGCTTCCGTCAAACACTTCAAGTACTACCTGGGTGGTCTGCCCTTTACTGTAAGGACTGACCACTCTGCTCTCCAGTGGCTCATGTCTTTCAGAGAGCCAGAGGGGCAGGTGGCATGCTGGTTGGAGGAGCTTCAGCCGTATGACTTCACGGTGGTGCACAGGGCAGGGGCACGCCACTCCAACGCCGACGCCATGTCCCGTCGGCCCTGTACTGCAGACGGCTGCCGCCACTGTGAACGGAGAGGGACGGGAGAGAGAGCTGCGGGCAGAGGAGGGTGTCTGTGCCACAGTGTGTCGGGCGAGCGGGCCTGTCTGCTGTGAGCTGCAGACTGTCGACGTGGCTGAATGGCGGCAGCAGCAGGGACGGACACAGACCTACAGCCAGTGCTACAGTGGGTAGAGGCGCAGGTGAGGCCACCATGGGAAGAGGTGACAGCGCTCTCACTCGCGACCAAAGGGTTGTGGTCGAAGTTTGAGAGACTGCGGCTGGCTGATGGCGTGTTACAGCGGGCATGGAAGGAGTCAGCTACGGGAGAGGAGAGGTGGCAGGTGGTGGTCCCAAAAGCATTGCGGGAGGCTGTGCTCCAGAGTACCCATGGGGGTGGGGACTGGACACTTTGGGGTCACAAAAACACTGCGCCGTCTCCGTCAGGGCTTCTACTGGGGGCAGCACAAGAGGGATGTGGAGGACTTTTGTCGCCGCTGTGACAACTGCACAGCGAGAAAGGGCCCCCAGGCCGCTCTCATGCTCAGCTCCAACAGTTCCCAGTGGGGGCTCCCATGGAGAGGGTGGGAGTGGATGTAGTTGGGCCGTTCCCCACCACAGACAGTGGAAACCGCTGGGTGCTCACGGCCATGGACTATTTCACAAAATGGCCCGAGGCCTATGCCCTGCCTGACCAGGAGGCAGAGACCATCGTCGACGCCCTGACAGCGGGGATGTTCAGCAGGTTTGGAGCTGCAGAGTCCATCCACAGCGACCAAGGCAGAAACTTTGAGTCCCGTGTGTTCGCCACCATGTGTGAGAGGCTGGGTATGCACAAGACCCGCACTACTCCTCTCCATCCTCAAAGTGATGGCCTTGTGGAGCGCTTCAACAAAACGCTTGGACAGCAGCTGGCCATCGTTTCTTCCAAACACCAGCGTGACTGGGACAAGCACCTGCCTATGGTCCTCATGGCATGCCGCTCCGCCGTCCAAGACTCCACCTCCTGCACGCCTGCCCTCCTCATGCTGGGGAGAGAGATCCGCACCCCTGCGGAGATGGCGTTTGGTCGGCCCCTGGATAGCCCTCATGTTCCTCCGGGGCCGGAGTATGCCCGGAGACTCCAGTACCGCCTGGAGACAGCCCACACCTTCGCCAGAGAGCAGCTGGTGAATGCAGGTGTGAGGCAGAAAAGGAACTATGACGTGCACACCCGGGAAGGCACTTTGTGGCTGGGGAGCTGGTCTGGGTCTACAGCCCCTAAGGAAAAAAGGCAGATGCCCCAAGTTGGACAGTCACTGGGTGGGACCCTGCAGTGTCCTGGAGAGGGTAGGGAGGTTGTGTACCGGGTGCAGCTTCCTCCCAGGGGGAGAAAGGTGGCACTGCACCGGGACAGGTTAGCCCCATACAGAGGGGCCTCTTCTCCCCAAACCCCAGGAACCCCCACAATTCCCCTCTCTGGCAATGACATTCTCCAGGCACCCACCCTCAGGTGCCGCAGAAAAGGCTCCAGACAGCCCACTCCCCTGTCTCCCCCGGTGTCACCGCGTGGTTCCCCAGAGCCACGGACTGTATTACCCGTTCCCGCTTCCTTGTCCCCATATCCCTGCCTTCATCCCCTGGTTCCCAGAGGGGCACTCTGCGACCATCACGGCCACGCAGGCAAAGGAGACCTCCGGGTCGCTTCAGAGACTTTGTTTGTTCCCTCGGGACGAGGGACTTTGTGGTGGGGGGCTGTGTAGCGACCCGCACAGACAGCTGTGTGTTATGTGTTAGGCTAGGAGGTGGTTGTGTTGTACTGACCAGTACCCGGTGTTCGCGGGGTCCGACATGTCAATCAACCTGCTATCTGCCAATCACGGGAATGCCTGGAATGTTCTGATGCCGGGCATCCTGGTGGTTGGCGGAGTGGCGGGCAGGGGGGTGGAGCATTGGAAGTTAAGACCAGGTTCAGCTTTGGTTCTCTCTCTTACGTCTGGGCTTCACAAGAGAAGGTCACGATTGGCTTGTGGGTTATCTGTCATCTTTTTGGCGTGTGCTACGGCCCAAACAGTAGCCTGTGTAAAGTTGGTTTAATAAACCGTCAATTCGCAAACTCAAGCCTCTGCCTGGACAATGGTTCATTTATGATCTAGTCAGGTCATTACAGTATTTAAAAAAACGGAAATATTACATTTACATAAGTATTCAGACCCTTTACTCAGTACTTTGTTGAAGCACTTTTGGCGATGATTACAGTCTCGTGTCAGATTTGGTGCTACGCTGCAAGCTTGGCACACCTGTATTTGGGGAGTTTCTCCCAGTCTTCTCTGCAGACCCTCTCAGTGCTGTCAGGTTGGATGGGTAGCTTCGCTGCACAGCTATATTCTGGTTTCTCCAGAGCTGTTCAATCGGGTTCAAGTCCGGGCTTTGGCTGGGCCACTCAAGGACATTGACTTGTCCCCGAAGCCACTCCTGCTTGTCTTGGCTGTGTGTTTAGAATCATTGTCCTTTTGGAAGGTGAACCTTCACCCCAGACTGTGGTCCTGAGCATTCTGGAGCAGGATTTCATCAATGATCTCGCCGTACTTTGCTCCTTTCATCTTTCCCTCGATCCTGACTAGTCTCGCAGTCCCTGCAGCTGAAAAATAACCCCACTGCATGATGCTGCCACCACCATGCTTCACCATAGGGATGGTGCCAGGCTTCCTCCATATGTGACGCTTTGGCATTCAGGCCAAATACTTCAATCTTGGTTTGATCAGACCAGAGGTGCCTTTTGTCAAACTCCAAGCAGGCTGTCATGTGCCTTTTACTGAGGAGTGGCTTCCGTCTGGCCACTCTACCAAAAAGGCCTGATTAGTGGAGTGCTGCA
Source organism: Oncorhynchus nerka (assembly GCF_034236695.1). Taxonomy (NCBI): domain Eukaryota; kingdom Metazoa; phylum Chordata; class Actinopteri; order Salmoniformes; family Salmonidae; genus Oncorhynchus; species Oncorhynchus nerka. Next base: position 61,147,987 of record NC_088402.1, read on the forward strand.
GAGATGGTTGTCCTTATGGAAGTTTCTTCCATCTCCACAGAGGAGCTATGTCAGAGTGACCATCGGGTTCTTGGTCACCTCCCTGACCAAGGCCCTTCCCCGATTGCTCTGTTTGGCTGGGCGGCCAGCTCTAGGGTGAGTCTTGGAATTAGTTTGGAACCGCCATTTAAGTATGATGGAGGACACTTTATTCTTGGACCTTCAGTGCTGCAGAAATATTTTGGTACACTTCCCCAGACCTGTGTGTCAACACGATCCTGTCTCTGAGCTCTACGGACAATTCCTTTGACTTCATGGCTTGGTTTGTGTTCTGAGATGCATTATCAACTGTGAGACCTTTATATAGACTGGTGCGTGCCATTCCAAATCATGTCCAATCAATAGAATTTACCACAGGTGGACTCCAATCAATTTGTAGAAACATCAAGGATAATCAATGGAAACAGGATACACCTGAGCTCAATTGAGTCTCATAGCAAAGGGTTTGAATACTTATGTAAATAAGGTATCATTTTTTATATACATTAGCAAGAATCTCTGAACCTGTTTTCACATTGTCATTATGGGGTATTGTGTGTAGATTGAGGACATTTATCTAATACATTTTAGAATAAGGCTGTAAAGTAACAAAATTTGGAAATTGGGAGGGGGTCTGAATACTGTGGCGGTTTCAGCGGCATGATCTTTGCAGGGCAGGGTTTACACATAAACACATACCACCAGTCCACGTGAAGGGTTAACATGGTTTATTTTATCAGGTACCGGCAGAGTTTGTGATATACAAAACTCAAACAAGCAAGGTAAATACATCGTCACCAGTCCTCCAATCTTGGTCTTTGGGGGTTCACTCCGTGTTGAAATCATCAGTTCCTTTATTCCGGTAAACCACCTTCTCCACTGTATGCTCAGTCTCTCCAATAGCCTCCTGTTCCTTCACCAGCTGGGGTCAAATAAAAAAAAAAGGTCAAGAAAGCAAACCCAGGACGTGTTTAAGTAGAGGCCCTGATTGGTTTCACTTGTCTGCAGTTTAGTCTCTAAATACAACTGGAGACAGGTGTGGCTGTTCTGCTGCAGTCCGGAAGTTTCGCCTGAGCTGTCCATGGTCCTGCCTCTGGGGAATACTTCCCATTGCTGTCTATGGTCCTGGTAGCCAGAAAACACGGAAACCTCGCAGGCACATACCGTCCATCCACAACACAACCCCTGAAACCGCTACAATAGACTCCGGATGCATTACAGGATGATCTCTTTGATTGTTGTATAATTTCTTCTTGCGTCTACGTGCTCTTCTCCCTCACCTTCTCCCTTTTCTTGTGGAATTCAGTGCACAACACATCAGCAATCTGTGACCATGCGAAAAAACCTTTCCATGCCAAACCTTCATATCATAACTGCTAACCTCTACACACAGCCTACATCGTTGTCACCATATTATAACGCCATAGTCAACATAGCTACTAGATCTAAAGTCTTAGCAAACCTGCTACAATCATGCAGTACTATATACAGTCAGCAAATAGTTTAGCAGTTGCACTGGCAGGCTTCGGTGGCAATAAATTAATAAAACCAAAATCTTACCTTGACTTGGAAGACTTCAAGTGTTGGATAGCTATAGGCAGCTAGCTAACATTGCATCCCTCTCTGTTTGAGCCAGGTGTTTGAGTAGGCTAAACTAGCCAGCTGCATTCACTAGCTAAGTAAGTGAAAGTGGAAATATGAAATATAACTAGTTCTCTCTTTCTTGCAACCACATTTTATGCACTGCAGTGCCAGCTAGCTATAGCTTATGCTTTCAGTACTAGATTAATTTTAGAATCCTTTGATTGTGGGGAGACATGTCAGTTCATGCTGCAAGAGCTCAAGATGGGTTGGAGGATGTTGTCATAATTACTGTGTAAGTCTATGGAAGGGGGTAAGAACTACAAGCCTTCTAGGTTTTGTGCTGAAGTCAATGCACCCAGAGGAGGATGGAGGCTAGCTGTCCTTCGGCTACAACATGGTGCTACCCTACAGACTGATGTTGGGGCTACTGTGGACCTTCATTGCAAAACAATATGTTTTAATCACTTATTTGGTGACATGAATATATTTAGTTTAGTGTTATCTAAAAAGGAACATTAAAAAAAAAATCTGAAATTCTTCAGAGCAGGACAGTCCTCCCCCAAGGAGCCTCTGCTGCTTAAATGTCATTTTAACGTTTGCAAAGTACCAATGTGCAAAATAGCCTGATGCCAGCTATTTGCCCTGGGCATTAGAACATGATGTCTGTATTTGTGTGTGTGTGTGTGTGTGTGACAGAAGCCCTATGCAGCAGTGGTGACATTTGACATGCTTCTCCGTCTATGGTTAAACAATGAATTTGTTAAAGGATATTTTTGTGCACTGCACAGTTAAAACTAATGCATCCTACACTGATATATTTAGTACAACGTCTCCATAGAGTCTATGGAATCTATAGCACACATAGACAGTGGATTCTTAAAGGCCCTAGGTTATCAGGCATGAAGATCCAAAGTGTCATGACGTTGGCCTGGGGGTAGGTTTATGACAGTCATAAATACCTCTTCCCCCTTTTTCCTCTCTCTACCCTACTGATGTGACATTTGAAAACCCCTTGGTTAACATAGAGATTCTGGGAACATCAGAAGGTGGGGGGAATTGAACTATATTCTGGTAATCCAACCAATTGAACATATGCGGTGGTACTTAATGAATAGGATGTCAGTTCGGTTGTCATCTGAGACATTCTTATTAATGACAGGATGACATAAACTCTACAGTGGAAAGTCTGCACATTGTAGTTATCGGAGTCACATGGAATTGTTGTTCAATTTAAATGTTTGAATATAAAATTATTGGTGAAGAGATGAAATGTAATTTTAGCTTCCAAATGAGAGATTTGGGTTTTCATAAGGTTAGGGCTCTGCTCAGTCAGTGGCCCGCCCCTGTGAAAAGACATGGGTTATAAAACTTTTCAAACACACCCTTCTCGCTCCACTATTTAAAGTCTTGACGAAAATGTAACCTCCTGTTCCGAGGATGTGAGGATGACGGTCCGATGTCAGAATGGTTCAGATAATAACTACAGAACGAAGCCAACCTCGGCGTGAGCTTTGGTTGCGAATGGTATGAACTTTGAACTCTTATTCACTACAAAAGTGATACCTCCTAGCCGTTGAGTTAGCAACAGCAGCTGTAAACGTAGGCTAGGAAAGAACAGACAGAGTAACCCGTCTACCACACAACAATGTTACTACAACATATCCAATTTACCACCAGAGACATTCTTCAAAGGACTCGTTTGGGCAACACGGCCTTCCATTTACCACCAACCTACCGAGGCGCAGCTCAGAGAAAATATTTATTGCATTTTCCTTTTCCAAATGGGTGGTATGCATAAGATAGAATGCATAAGATACTTACTGTATTTACGATAGCACAGCTTCGCCCTTTGTTCCTCAGTTTTCCCGCTCTTTCACTCAAACCCAGACCCTTTTCTTTTGTGTAACAAGCTGTCATATCTGTTCGGTCCACCAGGGACGTTTTCCTTTATGACAATTTGTAATCAAGGTATAATTCATTCTGTGTATATGTAATTCTTTGTGATTTAGTTAGGTATTTAGTAAATAAATAATTAAACCCAATTTTGTATTACTAATTCAACTTGTTAGCCAGGGTTCGTGAAGATAACCAATAATTCACAACTTTCTGATGAGACTGAATTAAGGTGACGATTAATATTGACTGCTATTGATGTAAAATATTACTAGGTCTTTATGAGTTTATTTGGAAGATAACAGCTCTATAAATATTATTTTGTGGTGCCCCGACTCTCTAGTTAATTACATTTACATGATTAGCTCAATCAGGTAATATTAATTACTGAGAAAGGATTTTATAGAATAGCATGTCATATCACTTAATCCGGCATAGCCAAAGACACGACAAAAGCAAGATAGTGTTACTGTTATCCAGTTGGTTTTGAAATCGATCTCCTATTGTGCACCCCAATACATATCAGACGTGCTGTTGAGTTGTGTACCCAGTAAGTCCCTCAGGTTCTCAGGTTCTCTGGGACTGGCCTTTTAGTTACCTTTAGTTACTATGCCCCCTGCGTCTGGAATAGCTTGCCAGAGCACCTGATGGGGGCCGAAACTGTGGACATATTTCAAAGAGATCTTAAAACACACCTTTTTAGCTTGGCTTTTCATTAGGGTGCTTTTTTGAGTCTTGCATTTTTTATTGTTATTCTTTTGTTTTTATCCTGTTATGTTTGTTCTGTAGTAAATACACTACTTGGTCAAAAGTATGTGGACCCTCGTTTCTGGTTGGTAGGTGATCAAATACTTATGTCATGCAATGAATTGCAAATTAATTACTTAATGTTTTAGATTCCGTCTCTCACAGTTGAGGTGTACCTATGATAAAAATTTCAGACCTCTACATGCTTTGTAAGTAGGAAAAACTGCAAAATCAGCATACTTGTTCTCCGCACTTAACACCAGGAAATCAACTCCAAGTGATTTTAATTTGGGACATCTGTTCCCAATTATTTCCACGCATAATAGAGACACGTGATCATATACCAATATAAGCAAGGTTTGAAATGATTATGTTTTAGTCAAATATTATCTCTGTTTGGGCTTCTTGTAGTCAACTTGCAGTCTACAAATTATTTGTAATTATGTTCCGATCATCCACTCAATAAAAAAAATCTTAGTCAAGTTGATGATCCCGGTTCTACGCCTTATCATGAGGTATTCTAACTTGGGTGAGCAGTACCTCGAGATTGACTTAATTTTAGAGATTGCGCACCAGCTGTTGTTAACAAAGAGACACACCTCCCCCAGGGAGCCTTTCTGTCCTGCTGGTGCATAGAAAACCAACTAGATGTATATTATCCATGTCCTTGTTCAGCCACGACTCTGAGAAATATAGGATAATACAGTTCTCCAGTGATGTGTTATTTTGCCAATAGAATGGAGGGAAAAGGCGGTTTATTTACTCGCCAACGTAGTTTTGTCAGGGTGTCTGCAAGTCGGCCTCTCTAACACACTACCTTCCTTTCCCGAGTCTCAGGGATTAGGGCCTTGTCTGGGGTGAGCAGATTATCCTGCACTGCCGACTTGTTGAAGTAGAAATCATCATCCAAATCGAGGTTAGTGATCGCTGTTCTGATGTCCAGAAGCTCATTTCGGTCAGAAGAAAAGATGGCGGAAACCTCATGTACAAAAAAAGTTCAGATCAGCGCAAAAATACTCACAAAATAGCAGAATTGATCAGGAGCCTGTAAAACGGCAGCTATCCATTGCAGCACCATTGTCATCTATAGAGATTTACCATACAAATAAATTATTGCCGTTATGTTGTTAGATCGGTAAAAACAAAGTCAAATTGATTGTATAATTGATTCATTAATGCATACAATGCTGTCTCTGAAGAATTTTGACTCGAAGAAAATGTAATATAATGAATGATACAGAAGATGCCAAACAATTGAACAGAGCAATAGCTGAGTTTATCTGTCTGCATCAAGTGCCATTCTGTGACTTTGGCTAATATGCCTTTTTTGTTTATGCCGCCGTAGTGTCGTTTTGGTATAGAGTATTGTGACACTAAACCTGGTACCGGCATCGAAGTCAAAATTCTGGTATCGTGACAACACTAACACAATCTGCTGATCTATGACACAATCAGTAGCCTATTAGATAAAATAATAATAATTCAGCCAGGGGGTAATTGTATAAAATCGGGGTCAATTGAATTGCGTTGTATTTGTATGGAATAAACCAAAATGGCTCTTCTTGTGTGTCACAGTCGCCCAGAGTGAGGCCCAGGCAGGAGCCGGCTGCTGCTGACCACGGCACCATGATGGAGGGGGGCATGCAGCTGCTGAACCGTGACGGCCACAGCATCTCGCACAACTCCAAGCGCCACTACCACGACTCGTTTGTGTCCATGAACAGGATGCGCCAGCGTGGCCTGCTCTGCGACATCGTGCTGCACGTCTCCAACAAGGAGATCAAGGCGCATAAGGTGGTGCTGGCCTCCTGCAGTCCCTACTTCCATGCCATGTTTACAAGTAAGTATCCCTCCGCGGAGTTCGCTCTCCCTGCTACTGAGATGCTCTTCCGTTCCTCCACGCCTTCACAAGTGTTCACCCCTCGTGTTAGTCACCCTCTTTTAGCCACCGTCTTACTCTCTTTACCCTAGCTGTCTCTCTTCCACGCCTCATTACACTATTGAAGCTTGCACGATTCTCCATTGCTACGGAATATAAACAAATGGGATGTGTTTAAATTATTAGAACCATGAACAAAGTGGTGTGTGACATGTTTTTGGCGATTCTTGGTTGATGCTTAAATGAATTGTGCTTTGAACTGTGCTACATTTCGCTCAATGTGTGAGTGGCATCTCACCTTGTGAGCAACACCTCATTTGTTTGCTCTTACTTCCTCACCAGTGACCACTTCCTTCCTCCTCCCTGTTTGTGTGCGTTCTCTTTCCTGTTGGGGTCATAGGTCACCAGGTGAGGTGTGTGTCCAAGTTTTCCTCCTCCATCCTGCAGCTCAGACTAGAGCTTTGTGAGGGTATGTCCCTGGAGAGAGAGGCGTTAAGACTTCCCACTAGGCTTCTTTTCAACTGACCATGCTTTAAACCTAGGCCTATACAAATCTGCTCATATAGCTGACAAATCTAATCAATATAAACAAAACGCTGGTGTGCCTGTGCGTGCGTGATGGCTCTTTTTGATCTTTTGGCACAATTGAACTCCCTTCCATGCTGCTGTGATCATGCTTCTTCACCAGCGTTTGGCTTAGTGCAAGCGCTGCATAGATCCAGGGATCAGAATTACACAAATATTGTCTGACAGTCAAAACAATTGATCACACAGACTGCTACAAATGAGTGCTATGCAGTGACTGCCCTATAAGAATGTGTGTCTTATGGGAGATAGAAGTGCTCTATGTGAGATATACTCTATGTGACAATTAGAGTATACCATGTTAAACACACACACCACACTCTCTTTTCTTTTCAGTTAAATGTACGTAGAGATGAGTGTTGTATTGGATTGTCCGCACAGACACAGGCACATGTATTTCAGACTTTATTAAGTGGAAAACTCTGTCTGCCTCTGGTCATACAGATGAGATGTCGGAGAGTCGTCAGACCCACGTGACCCTGCATGACATTGACCCCCAGGCGTTGGAACAGCTGGTTCAGTATGCCTACACGGCAGAAATCGTGGTGGGGGAGGGCAACGTGCAGGTAGGGAGAAAAGTGTCTAAAATAACACCCTATTCCCTATAGAGTGCACTACTTATGTGCATTGCATAGTACTCTGGTGAAAAGTAGTATGTAGGGAAGACTGCCATTTGTGACGTAGCCCTAATGTACCGTCATTATTCTAAATGGTCTTGAACATTTTTTTTTTAAGCGTATCTTTTTCTCTGACCGCTGGTACCTAGCGAAGGGTTAGCGTCAGAGTTACTCAGAAGTTTGTGGAAGGCACAAAATCGGTCAGGGTTTAATATGTATTTGACTCTTGTTGTAATATCTTTGTCTTCTTAGCTCTGAAATCATTTAGCTAAATAATTGCCCTTCAAAACCTTTTAAAGTATTCCACAATAAGATACTGATACTTACAGTGCATTCAGATTCATACTCTTTGACTTTTTCCACATTTTGTTACAGCATTATTCTAAAATTGATTAAATTGTTTTCCCCCCCGCTCATTAATCTACACACAATAGATGGCAAATCAAATACAGGGTTTTAGAAATGTTTGCTAAATTATTTTAAAATAAAAAACTGAAATATCACATTTATATAAGTATTCAGACCCTTTGCTCAGTACTTAATTGAAGCACCTTTGGCAGCGATTGCGGCCTCGAGTCTTCTTGGGTGTGACGCTACAAGCTTGGCACGCCTGCATTTGGGGAGTTTCTCCCATTCTTCTCTGCAGATCCTCTCAAGCTCTGTCAGGTTGGATGGGGAGCTTCGCTGCACAGCTATTTTCAGGTCTCTCCACTGATGTTCGATTAGGTTCAAGTCTTGGCTCTGGCTGGGCCACTCAAGGACATTGAGACTTGTCCCGAAGCCACTCCTGCGTTGTCTTGGCTGTGTGTTTAGGGTTGTTGTCCTGTTGGAAGATGAACCTTCACCCCAGTCTGAGGTCCTGAGCACTCTGGAGCAGGTTTTCATCAAGGATCTCTCTGTACTTTGCTCTGTTCATCTTTCCCTCGATCCAGTCCCTGCCGCTGAAAAACTTCCCCATAGCATGATGCTGCCACCACCATACTTCACTATAGGGATGGTGCCTGGTTTCATCCAGACCTGACGCTTGGCATTTTGGCCAAAGAGTTCAGTCTTGGTTTCATCAGACCAGATAATCTTGTTTCTCATGGTCTGAGAGTCCTTTAGGTGCCTTTTGGCAAACTCCAAGCGGGCTGTCATGTGCCTTTTACTGAGGAGTAGCTTCTGTCTGGCCACTCTACCATAAAGGCCTGATTGGTGGAGTGCAGCAGAGATGGTTGTCCTTTGGGAATGTTCTCCCATCTCCACAGAGGAACTCTGGAGCCCTTCTCCCCTGATTGCTCCGTTTGGCCCGGGCGGCCAGCTCTAGGAAGAGTCTTGGTGGTTCCAAACTTCTTCCATGAAGGCCACTGTGGGGACCTTCAAAGCTGCAGAAATGTATGTGTACCATTCCCTAGATCTATGCGTCAACACAGTCCTGTCTCTGAGCTTAACGGATAATTCCTTGAACCTCATGGCTTGGTTTTTGCTCTGACATGCACTGTCAACTGTGGGACCTTATATAGATAGGTGTGTGCCTTTCCAAATCATGTCCAATCAATTGAATATACCACAGGTGGACTCCAATGAAGCTGTAGAAACATCTCAAGGATGATCAATGAAAACAGGATGCACAAGGAGCTCAATTTCAAGTCTCATAGCAAAGGGTCTGAGGCTTTTGTTTTCTATTTTCAATACATTTGCAAACATTTCTAAAAACTTGTTTTCGCTTTGGCATATTGGGATATTGTGTTTACATCGATGAGGATTTTTTTATTCAATCCATTTTAGAACTAAGACTGTAACGTAACAAAATGTGTAAAAGGTCAAAGTGTCTGACTACTTCCCGAATGCACTGTACATGACTTCGTAAAAGTATTTATGTTCCTTTTATACCCTTTTATATATACAGTTGAAGTTGGAAGTTTACATACACTTAGGTTGGAGTCATTAAAATGTGTTTTTCAACCACTCCACAAATTTCTTGTTAACAAACTATAGTTTTGGCAAGTTGGTTCGGACATCTACCTGGTGCATGACACAAGTCATTTTTCCAACAATTGTTTACAGACAGATCATTTCACTTATAATTGACTGTATCACAATTCCAGTGGTTCAAAAGTTTACATGCACTAAGTTGACTGTGCCTTTAAACAGCTTGGAAAATTCTAGAACATGATGTCATGGCTTTAGTGTCAATTGGAGGTGTACCTGTGGATGTATTTCAAGACCTACCTTCAAACTCAGTGCTTCTTTGCTTGACATCATGGTAAAATCAAAAGAAATCAGCCAAGACCTCAAATTTTTTTTGTAGACCTCCACAAGTCTGATTCATACTTGGGAGCAATTTCCAAATGTCTGAAGGTACCACGTTCATCTGTACAAACAAAAGTACGCAAGTATAGACACCATGGGACCACGCAGTAAAATAGATGGCATCATGAGACCGGAAAATTATGTGGATATATTGAAGCAACATTTAAAGACATCAGTCAGGAAGTTAAAGCTTGGTCACAAACGGGTCTTCAAAATGGATAATGACCCCAAGCATACTTCCAAAGTTATGGCAAAAAGGCTTAAGGACAACAAAGTCAAGGTATTGAAGTGGCCATCACAAAGCCCTGACCTCAATCCTATAGAAAATTTGTGGGCAGAAATGAAAAAGCGTGTGCGAGCAAGGAGGCCACTAAATCTGACTCCGTTACACCAGCTCTGTCAGGAGGAATGGGCCAATATTTCCTCAACTTGTGGAAGGCTACCTGAAATGTTTGACCCAAGTTAAACCATTTTAAGGCAATGCTGTCAAATACTAATTAAGTATATGTAAACTTCTGACCCACTGGGAATATGGTGAAAGAAATAAAAGCTGAAATAAAAAATTCTCTCTACTATTATTCTGACATTTCACATTCTGAAAATAAAGTGGTGATCTTCACTGACCTACGCTGGGGATTTTTCCTAGGATTAAAGGTCAAGAATTGTGAAACACCTTAGCCAAATAGATTTAAACTCAGTTTATGTAAACTTCCGACTTCAACTGTAGTACCGTCAAATCCCATCCCATCTGTCACATCCTTTCCCATCACACCATAAACCTACCCTGTACTGTACATTCCTATACCATTCCTCACATCCTATCCCATATAATTCCTCCACATTCTACATATTGTTTTATATCACTCCATTTGCTTCCAGACATTGCTTCCAGCGGCCAGCCTGCTGCAGCTCAACGGGGTGAGGGACGCCTGCTGTAAGTTCCTCCTCAGCCAGCTGGACCCTTCCAACTGCCTGGGCATCCGCAGCTTTGCCGACACGCACTCCTGCAGCGACCTGCTCAAGTCTGCGCACAAGTACGTCCTGCAGCACTTTGTGGAGGTGTCCAAGACTGAGGAGTTCATGCTGCTGCCGCTAAAGCAGGTAGGGGCCAGAAAGAGTCCTGAAATAGCATGTTATATGCTTTTCCACACAGAACGACTTGATGTTGTATTTGGTGGCAGCGTTGGGATCTCCTTTAGCTAATGAGTTGCATTGGAATTGTTGAAAGCTATCAGGGCACTTTTGGTGCACTTTGACTTGTGCACTGATGTTGGGAGTCTGCAAGCTGTAGACACACTAGGAAAATAGCTCTGGTGAGTGCTGTCCACTTCTCTGGTAGTTAGTATTTCAAATGGTAAATTGAAAGACACACTGAGATAGGTTAGCTTAGCATTAGTCTCCGACTCTCCCTCTCTGACACTCTCTCTCACCCCTTTTCCGGGCAAAAAGAGGAGGACATCTGGTTGTGTTCTAACCTTTCCTCAACCCCCCCAAGGGCCTTCAAAGAGCAAGCAGCAAAGACAAGTGCGTAGTTCCCTTTCAACACTCACTAGACAGAAATCCTCAGCTCCTTGTCAATCAATGTCTCTTGTAGTTTAACTCATCGTGATCTCCGCCTCCCTGACCCGGACTAGTTTTATGTCACGTCAACTCAGTGTCTGGACTTGTCCAATGACAGCCTTGTTGGGGGTCATACCCTCAAAATGGTAATCGGGCAGAGAACTTCCAAAGATGGGCGCGTTCCAGGCCGACTACATTGCAGACGTTGCTCGCTACCAATGGTTGCTTGTCATGTCATCGACTGTGCAGTCGTGCATCTCATTGCTATATCATGCGATGTGGTTAGCTAGTTTGGCATTGTGAGATCTGGCATGCGTCTGCAATGTAGTCAGCCTGGAACACAGCCATGGTGTATGTGTGGTTACAAGATGCCAGGAGACCATTAGAGGTGAATGGGACAGTTAGCAACCTAGCATCATGTGGAAAGAAGATAACGCTCCATGGATCCTTTGGGAAGATTTGAGGTGTTGAAGTCAACAGTCTGTGTTAGGGTCTGAGTTGGTCTTAGAGGCATACCTAGGTGTGTTTATTAGTGAAAATAAGTTTAGAGAGATAGTGTCAGACATGACAGGTTAGGCTAGGGATCATCAACAAAGATTCAGCCATGGGCCGTTTAAATTAATAAATAATAATAATTAAAAAATATATATATATTGAGTGGATGATCAGAGGGCCGGAACATAATTACAAATAATATGTAGACTGCAAATCGATTGCAAGAAGCCCAGATACTGTATAACATTTAACTAAAATGTTGTCTTTTCAAACCTAGTTTACATTTGTATACAATCACATACAGTGAGCTCCAAAAGTATTGGGGCAGTGACACATTTTTTTGTTTGCTTTGGCTCTGTACTCCAGCACATTTGGATTTTAAATGATACAATGACTATGAGGTTAAAGACTGTCAGCTTTAATTTGAGGGCATTTTCATCCATTTTCATCCCACAAATGCTGACCGCCCCTATTATTGTAATGGTGAAAGGTTAGCATGTCTTGGGGGTTTGATATGAAATGCTAACCTCCCCTGTTATTGTAATGGTGAAAGGTTAGCATGTCTTGGGGGTTTGATATGAAATGCTAACCTCCCCTGTTATTGTAATGGTGAGAGGTTAGCATGTCTTGGGGGTTTGATATGAAATGCTAACCTCCCCTGTTATTGTAATGGTGAGAGGTTAGCATGTCTTGGGGTTTTATATGAAATGCTAACCTCCCCTTGGGGGTTTGATATGAAATGCTATCCTCCCTGTTATGGGTGAGAGGTTAGCATGTCTTGGGGGTTTTATATGAAATGCTAACCTCCCCTGTTATTGTAATGGTGAGAGGTTAGCATGTCTTGGGTTTTTTATATGAAATGCTAACCTCCCCTGTTATTGTAATGGTGAGAGGTTAGCATGTCTTGGGGGTTTGATATGAAATGCTAACCTCCCCTGTTATTGTAATAGTGAGAGTTTAGCATGTCTTGGAGTTATGATATTTGTGCGATTAATTCAGGACTATCCGTAATCATGGTAGCATCCTCATTAGTAGAAGTGTTTAGAAACATATTATGTTCTTGTTTTAAGTGACTCCAAAATGAATGTGTTATTTTTTTGAATGGTAAATAATGTTATTTACCATTCATTTCTTTAAGGCACAAAATAATCTGAAATGCAACAAAAAGGAACAGCAAATGCAGCCAACAAGTTTTTAGAGTCACAAGCTTGATGTAATCCTTGCGTGCTAGGAATATGGGACCAAATACTAAACTTTTGACTACTTTAATACACATTATTTAATTTGTCCCAGTACTTTTGGTCCCCTAAAATAGGGGAGGGAGACTATTTACAAAAAGTGCTGTCATTTCTAAACGGTTCACCTGATTTGGATGAAAGTCATTGTATCCTTTCAAGTCCTGGAGTACAGAGCCAAAAGGACGACAACACGTTTCACTGTCCCAATACTTCTGGAGCTCCACTGTATCTCTCTATTATGCGTAACTATACTTTGGAACAGATTCCCAAAATTAAAATCTTCCTTTGGAGTTGATTTGCTGGTGTTTTTAGAGTATTTTATGTCCAACAATGTTTTTTCTTTTGAATTATTATTCTAATATTTTTTGCTCAGAAAACTTGGCGGGACAAATAGTCACCTGGGCCACCAGTTGGGGAACACCGGGTTAGGATATGTGACAGCTGTGACAGCACCAGCTGTTAGGCGGGGGCTATAAAATGTTTTTCTCCCTGACCAGAACACCACACTATCCTCTTTCATTCACTTGTCTTGAGTGAGCTGATCAGAACTCTACACTACACTCTTTCATTCCCTACCATCTTAATGTTACTCACCTGTCTCTCTTGGGACTGCACCAAGAGACGACAACACCTCACAGCTTATGCTTGGGAAATGAATGACCTGAACATAACATAATCAAACAGTTTTGATAGGGTAGCCACTAACTACGAGAGCGACGACGTCACTTTTACCTCCTCACCTCAAACAAACCAATCCCGATATGAATAGGGTGGATCCCCTCCATGAGTTGGAACACAGCACGTCTCTCCCAGATTGTCAAGTCTCAGAACCGCGCCATTGTGACATTTTATTGGGCAAAGTCCATTAGCCAAGAGTAAAATGGCTAGGGGACGTCTGAAACAGAGCTGCGGGGTAGCCAGCTGTGGTGCTTCTCTCTCATTCCCCTCTCTCTCTCTCTCACGCTCTCGATCTCTTTAGTTTCATTGCCTTTCTCTCTTTTCGTTCTCTTTTTATTCCTCTCTGCAGCTGTCGTGTGCCCGTCACCGAGCTCTGCAAGCAGGGTAGGATTTATTAACCAACTGCTCTGAGCATCTTTGAGCTCACAGAGCTGTGAAACTCGTGATTTCCTCCTTTTAGACGAGGGGACTGGCAACTGTTCTGACTGGATCTCCTAGTCATATTCTACTACACATTGTCATCATGACTGATGTACACAGACATTTGTTGTGTAGCTACTGTCTTTTGCTATTTCTCTCACACACTTGTGACAGGTACACTTCACATGTCAGACAGGCACACACACACACACACACACATTGTGTCAGTATATGCTACAGTAGCCTATGTGTTATGTTGAGGGGGATACAGGGCAATAATACTCCTAGAGGAACGGAGGCTGTTCATTTTGTGCTATGCTGTACTGTGCTCGATTGTGCTGTGGGGATTGTAGTTCCTGTGGATTAGCCGATGCTCTTCCTCTGAGGCTGCTGCTATTCGACTGATCTCAGCAGCTGGCCACTACGGCCGAGCCCCAGTCTAGGAACAGTGCTAGCCTCTCTGCAATACACACGCACTGAAGCGTACACCCGCGCACTTCATAGTCACGATCTAATATAGCAGGACACACCCTTACCCATAGCTACAGTTATATGGGTACAGAAACGTTATGAACTCCTACTGTAGGCTAGATGCACCACCACATTGTCTCTCGCTGTGGTGCTGGGATTATGATTCATAGCCATTTTCATCATGACAATTTGCACATATACATGCACATATTTACCTCGGCTCATTCTAAAAATAGTTGGGAGTGAAATTGACCTTTTTTCAAGTAATTCCAAAATGAACATGCCAAGGTAAATGTGAATGAATTAATGTTTTATTTTTGTGTCATGCAAACTGTTGTGGCCCACATGTGATGAGTGTGTCCCTCTCTCTCTCTCCCCCTCTTTCTGTTAAGGTATTAGACCTGATCTCCAGTGACAACCTGAATGTACCGTCAGAAGAGGAGGTATACCGGGCCGTGCTGAGCTGGGTCAAACACGACATAGATGGGCGCAGGCAGCACGTACCCTGGGTAAGATTTAGACGTGCAGCTGTGTGGTTAATTTGGTGAATCCTGGCGCTTACAACGTCAGGATTGTGGGTGTCCATTCCTGCTGAGGCCACCGTACCAAGATGTATACGCACACTACTACAAGTCGCTTTGGATAAAAGCGTCTGCCCCCCCTTCCCCTTCCCACTCTAGCTGATGAAGTGTGTGCGTCTGCCCCTGCTGCGGAGGGATTTCCTCATGAGCAACGTGGACACGGAGCTGCTGGTGCGCCACCACTCTGAGTGCAAGGACCTGCTCATCGAGGCCCTCAAGTACCATCTTATGCCCGAGCAGAGGGGTGTGCTGAGTAACAGCCGTACCCGGCCGCGCCGCTGCGAGGGCGCCAGCCCCGTGCTCTTCGCCGTCGGTCAGTGTGCCCCCGAGGTTACCCACCAGGGTACATTCACTCACTCACACACACACACACACACACACACACACACACACACACACACACACACACACAGTGCCTTCAGAAAGTATTCATACCCGTTGACGTAGTCCACATTTTTTGTTACAGCTGGAATTCATAATAGATTAAATATATTTTTTCTCTTAAATTGAAAACATGTTTTTAGAAATGTTAGCAAATGTATTGAAAATGAATTACAGAAATATCTAATTTACATAAGTATTCACACCCCTGAGTCAATACATGTTAGAATCACCTTTGGCAGCGATGACAGCGGTGAGTCTTTCTGGGTAAATCTTTAAGAGATTTGCACACCTGGATTGTACAATATTTGCCCATTTATTATTTTTAATTCTTCAAGTTCTGTCAAGTTGGTTGTTGATCATTGCTAGACAGCAATTTAAGTCAAAACTAACTAGGCCACTCCGGAGCATTCAATGTCATCTTGGTAAGCAACTCCAGTGAATATTTATGTGTTTTAGGTTATTGTCCTGCTGGAAGGTGAATTAATCTCCCAGTGTCTGGTGGAAAGTAGATTGAACCATGCTTTCCTCAAGGATATTGCCTTTGTTTAGCTTTAATCTTTTTATTTTTTTCCCAAAAATCTCACTACTGATGATAAGCATTCCCATAACATGTTGCAGACACCACCATTTTTTAAAATATAAATAGTGGTACTCAGTGATGTGTTGTGTTGAATTTGCCCCAACCATAATGTTTTGTATTCAGAACATAAAGTTAATTTCTTTGCCACATTTTTTGAAGTTTTACTTTAGTGCTTTATTGCAAATAGGATGCATGTTTTGGAATATTTGAATTCTGTACAGGCTTCCTTCTTTTCTCTCTGTCATGTATTGTGGAGTAAATACAATGTTTTCCTATCACAGCCATTAAACTGTAACTGTTCTAGTCATCATTTGCCTCATGGTGACATCCCTGAGCAGTTTCCTTCCTCTCTGGCAACTTAGTTAGGAAGGGCACCTGTATCTTTGTAGTGACTGAATTTATTGATACACAATCCAAAGTGTAATTAATAACTGCACCATGTTCAAAGGGATATTCAATGTCTGCTCTTTTTTTTAAAAATCTACCTATATGTGCCCTTATTTGTGAACCATTGGAAAACCTCCCTGATCTTTGTGGTTGAATCTGTTTGAAATTCACTGCTCGACTGAGGAACCATTGTATGTGTGGGGTACAGATATGAGGTAGTCATTTCCAAATTCATGTTAAACACTATTATTGCACACAGAGTGAGTCCATGCAACTTATTATGTGACTTGTTAAGCACATTTTTACTCCTGAACTTATTTAGGCTTGCCATAACAAAGGGGTTGAATATTTATTGACTCAAGACATTTAAGCTTTTCATTTTTTATACATTTCAAAAAATGTGTAAAAACATAATTATACCTTGGCATTATGGGGTATTGTGTGTAGGCCAGTGACATAATGGGGTATTGTGTGTAGGCCAGTGACATAATGGGGTATTGTGTGTAGGCCAGTGACATTATGGGGTATTGTGTGTGTAGATCAGTGACATTATGTGGTATTGTGTGTAGGCCAGTGACATTATGGGGTATTGTGTGTAGGCCAGTGACATTATGGGGTATTGTGTGTGTAGATCAGTGACATTATGTGGTATTGTGTGTAGGCCAGTGACATTATGGAGTATTGTGTGTAGATCAGTGACATTATGGGGTATTGTGTGTAAATCAATAACATTATTGGGTATTGTGTGTAAATCAGTAACATTATTGGGTATTGTGTGTAAATCAGTAACATTATTGGGTAGTGTGTGTAGATCAGTAACATTATGGGGTATTGTGTGTAGATCAGTGACACATTCTCAATGTAATACATTCAGGCTGTAACAACAAAATGTCGAAAAAGTCAAGAGGTGTGAATATCTTCTGAAGGCAACATGCATACATACATACATACATACATACATACATACATACATATTATACAATCCAAACAAATACACATTCTTTAATTTCTGAATCTGTAGAGTGCCATTAGGAAACAGGGATCCTGAATTTGGCCCTTGGTTAAAAGCTAACATATTCACAGATACATAAAACATTACATTTTCAAACATTACATTTGAAATTGGTTGGATGCAGCAATTATTCTAAAGACGTTTGGCGCTTACCATGTCTAGAAATATTAGTGTATTTTTTTAAGGGCATTGAACCTGTAAAAAGACAAATGTTGGCCACTGTGTTTTAATACCCATATATCTATAGATACACTACATGACCAAAAGTATGTGGACACCTGCTCGTCAAACATTGCATGCAACAGAGGACAGACAATTTTTGCACGGCTACACGCTTCAGCACTCGGCGGGCCTGTTCTATGAGCTGGTGTGGCCTACCACTTCGCGGCTGAGCCGTTGTTGTTTCTAGACATTTCCAATTCACAATAACATCAATTACAGTTTACCGGGGCAGCTCCAGCACGGCAGAAATTTGACAAACTGACTTGCTGGAAAGGTAGCATCCTATGACGGTGCCACGTTAAAAGTCACTGAGCTCTTCAGTAAGGCCATTCTACTACCAATGGAGATTGCATGGCTGTTTGCTTGATTTTATACACCTGTCCGCAACGGGTGTGGCTGAAATAACCGAATCCATTCATTTGAAGGGGTGTCCAGATACTTTTAAAAAAATATATAGTGTATTTAAATGGCCGCTTCAGATATTTAGATGACGTTATTTTTGTCTGTGTTTTGCCCAGGGGGCGGCAGTCTGTTTGCTATCCACGGTGACTGCGAGGCCTACGACACGCGGACTGACCGATGGCACATGGTGGCATCCATGTCCACTCGGCGGGCACGTGTGGGCGTGGCGGCCATTGGCAACAAGCTGTACGCTGTGGGAGGGTAATAAATGACCTCATCAGACCATTTTTTTTACCTCTATATGGTTTGGATTCGGGTATCATGTTGTGCTAGCTAGCACAACATTAGTTATGGCTTCGATATGGAACCATCCTCAACACTGGAAGAGTACACTCGTGTTAATTATGCTAGATAGCTCGGTTAAGTTTACGTTAACACTTTACATGACTCCCAGTGTCCTAACACGTTATGCCATGGTCATAACCATCATAGCAATGTCATAACAGCTGACATAACTTGTCATAACCTGTCATATGGTCATAACACTGTCATGACCCATGTATTTCTACCTGTTGTGACATATATTGTGTTATTTTTATGGCTGATTATGACACCTACATAAGTGTCAACCCACATTTTTTTTCAAATTCATTTTTTCCTGCCAAGAAGTTTGTTTTCGTTTATAAGTTTGTCTCTTAAATCCTTTGTTTTTGTTGTATTGAATTCTTTACGGTCATGTTTTTTTCATCATATTTTAAATAACTTGTAGAGAATACACTTTATGACACTGTCAAGAAGCATTATGACCATCATGATCATATAAGCCAGATAGGCCTATCACGTACATGCCCTTATGTCAGTCATCAGTCAAAAAGAGGGTGTCTTATCCTTCTGAAATCTGATCCTGCATTCATCCCAGTTATCTGCAACAGCATTGGGGTAGGTGATTGTCTGACATCAATGTGTGTGCAATCACAATGATAATTTAACATGGTCAATTTACTTTAAAAAATATATATAACATATGTTGTGTCAACAGTATGTTTATGGTGTAATGGAATGTTTTGCCTTTTGTGGGCTTTGACATTTCTGTAAGTGTCATAACCAGCCATAAAATACAGGTCTACATATGTGTCATGACAGTGTTATGACCATATTATAACAGGTTAAGTTGGTTGTTGAACATTGCTAGGCAGCCATTTTAAGTCAAAACTGTAACTAGGCCACTCCGGAGCATTCAATGTCATCTTGGTAAGCAACTCCAGTGTATATGTATGTGTTTTAGGTTATTGTCCTGCTGGAAGTTGAATTAATCTCCCAGTGTCTGGTGGAAAGCAGATTGAACGAGGCTTTCCTCAAGGATATTGCCTTTTCTTAGCTTTATTCTTTTTCTTTTTATCCCAAAAATCTCACTACTGATGATGAGCATTCCCATAACATGATGCAGCCACCACTATGCCTTAAAGTATAGATAGTGGTACTCAGTGATGTGTTGTTAGATTTTCCCCAAATATAACATAACGCTTTGTATTCAGGATATAAAGTTAATTTCTTTGCCACATTTTTTGCAGTTTTACTTTAGTGCCTTATTGCAAACAGGATGCATGTTTTGGAGTATATGTGTCAGCTGTTATGACCGTGACCCAACATTTTATGACGCTGGGTGTTAAGTAAAGTGTTATCAAGTTTGCAATCTGTCTGAAAGAGAAACTAGGATTAGGGAAGATACAGTATATTGTAATCCAATTTCTCATTCAAGCAAACACATTGAATTATTGGCATTTGGTATAATAAGATTAACAGTTAACTGTGGTAGGAGGAAACTGTTGGAAGACTAATATTAGCGGTCCCCTCAAGTGTAATTATGCAAATTCCGACTTTTGAAGCCAAGGCACGTCTTCTCTACCCGGGAGGGAAACAAAACAGATGCCTTTGTAAATCAAGAGAAAGATGGAACAAAATAGTATCTGATGCACTACTCTCATTGTCTGCAATGGCAACGTTTTATCCAGGTGCTACTGGTGGAAATTAGCTAGATGAGAAACTCCTGCACATCTACCCTGTCAAATAGATAAACAGATAATAAATTAATTCAAATGTATTTTATTTAAAGAAAGTTTCTTGAATGTAACTGTTAACACAGTACAGTTGTGAAGACTTGCTTAACAAAGAAACCCTCCTTTTGAGATGAGATTAAAGGAAGAAACCTAAAGCGGAACTAGGCCCCTTATTCACAAAGGGTCTCAGACCAGGAGTGCTGATCTAGGATCAGCCCCCCTCCATCTTATTCTATATGATGAAAAAGCAAAACTGATCCTCGATCAGCACTTCTATTCTGATACCCTTTGTGAATATGTGCCCAGACCCTAGCGACAGAGGATGGGCAACTTTGATGGGGGTGGGGCCACCAAAAAACAGAACTCATCATGAGGGGCCACAGTGGCTCGTGGGTCTGTATATAACATCCATATACCCTGCCCCCACCTTGTGAGCAAAATGTTTTAGTGGCCCAACTTGACAGGGAAGAGAATGCTATTTAGCCATTTCAGAACTCATTTCATGCAATTCTACTCAATTTGCCAGGGGGCAGAGAGAAAAATTTGCAGTTTTACAGCTAATTTCCTGCAATTCTACACATTTTGCCATAGGGTGGAGCAAATGTTAGCAGTTTTTAATATGATGACTGATAATCAATGGGCCCCACCCTGGTCGGTTATTCGACCATGCTTACTAGTTTAAGTTTCGATAGCTAGACTAACTCTAAAACATGTTTTGCTGACATGGGCTAATTGATTGACTGCTGATGCACAGCCAATTTTCAAAAGGGCACCTTGTGTATTCTATTATTCTAACTCTCAACAGTTGAGACTCTTAAGTTGAGAGTCTGACAGATCCGCGGGCCACCAGTGGCCCACACCTGGCTTCGATACACTTCTCTTTCTGATATACTCTGGTCTCCCTCAGGTATGACGGCACCTCAGATTTGGCCACAGTGGAGTCCTACGACCCTGTCACCAACTCCTGGCAGCCTGAGGTTTCAATGGGGACGCGACGGAGCTGTTTGGGCGTGGCAGTGTTGCACGGCCTCCTGTACGCCGCCGGTGGTTACGACGGAGCTTCCTGTCTCAACAGGTACATAAAAAATATATAGATAATTATGAGCCATGTGTTCAAAATGATGGACTACTTTTGAGCTTTGTCACAACAGATTCTGACCGTCACGGATGCAAATACTGAGATGACATTTGTATATAATGAATGCCCCCCTCCACCCCAACAGTGCAGAGCGGTACGACCCTCTCACCAGTACCTGGACCTCCATCGCTGCCATGAGCACCCGAAGGAGATACGTCCGTGTGGCCACTCTAGGTGAGCAAGTGTTGTCCACCTCTTGTGTGATTATGTAATCTATTGAGAAAGGATATACTTACTGTATGTTAGCCTAGAGCAGGGATGGGCAACTGGTGTGCCGTCCCTCTTTTGTAGGGCCGCTGATCATTTTTTGGGGGGGAACTCAGTCGGGGTCTCAATTTACTGTTGACAGTTAGAATAATCAAATCAAAATCAAATCAAACTTTATTTGCCATATGCGCCGAATACAACAAGTGTAGACTTGTGAAATGCGTACTTGCAAGCCCTTAACCAACAGTGCAGTTCAAGAAGAAGAAAATATTTACCAAGTAGGCTAAAATAAGTGTTCATGGGTACAGGCTAGTTGAGGTAATCTGTACATGTAGGTGCGGGCGAAGTGACTATGCATAGGTAACAAACAAACAGCGAGTAGCAGCAGTGTACAAGAGGGGGGGGTCAATGTAAATTGTCCGGTGGCGATTTTTATGAATTGTTCAGCAGTCTAATTGCTTGGTGGTAGAAGCTGTTGAGGAGCCTTTTGGTGCGAGACTTGGCACTCCGTTACTGCTTGCCGTGCGCTAGCAGAGAAAACAGTCTATAACTTGGGTGACTGGAGTGTCTGACAATTTTATGTGCTTTCCTCTGACACAGCCAATTATATAGGTCCTGTATGGCAGGAAGCTTGGCCCCAGTGATGTACTGGGCTGTTCGCACTACCCTCTGTAGCGCCTGACGGTAAGTTGCCGAGCAGTTGCCATACCAGGCGGTGATGCAACCGGTCAGGATGCTCTCGTTGGTGCAGCTGTAGAACCTTTTGAGGATCTGGGGGCCCATGCCAAATCTTTTCAGTCTCCTGATGGGGAAAAGGTTTTGTTGTGCCCTCTTCACAACTGTCTTGGTATGTTTGAACCATGATAGTTTGTTGGTTATGTGGACACCAAGGAACTTGAACCTCCCGACCTGCTCCACTACAGCCCCGTCGATGTTAATGGGGGCCTGTTCGGCGCACCTTCTCCTGTAGTCCACGATCAGCTCCTTTGTCTTGCTCACATTGAGGGAGAGGTTGTTGTCCTGGCACCACACTGCCAGTTCTCTGACCACCTCCCTATAAGCCGTCTCATCGTTGCCGGTGATCAGGTCTACCACTGTTGTGTCGTCAGGAAACCTAATGATGGTGTTGTAGTCGTGTTTGGCCACGCAGTCGTGGGTGAACAGGGAATACAGGAGGGGACTAAGTACACACTCCTGAGGAGCCCCAGTGTTAAGGATCAGCGTGGGAGACTTTTTGTTGCCTACTCTTACCACCTGGGGGTGGCCGTCAGGAAATCCAGTTGCAGAGGGAGGTGTTTAGTCCAAGGGTCCTTAGCTTAGCGATGAGCTTTGAGGGCACTATGGTGTTGAACACTGAGCTGTAGTCGATGAACAGCATTCTCACATCAGTGTTTTGTCCAGGTGGGAGAGGGCAGTGTGGAGTGTGATTCAGATCATCTGTGGATTTGATGGGGTGGTATGCAAATTGGAGTTGGTCTAGGGTGTCCGGGAGGATGCTGTTGATGTGAGCCATGACCAGCCTTTCAAAGCACTTCATGGCTATCGAAGTGAGTCCCACGGGGCCGTAATCATTTAGGCAGGTTACCTTGGCACAGGGACTATGGTGGTCTGCTTGAAACGTAGGTATTACAGACTCGGTCAGAGAGAGGTTAAAATTGTCAGTGAAGACACTTGACAGTTGGTCCGCGCATGCTTTGAGTACACGTCCTGGTAATCCGTCTGGCCCTGCGGCTTTGTGAATGTTGACCTGTTTAACCTTTCTGGCGCAGGCGTTCTGCTAGCGACCCATCTCGACAACATCTGGTGAAATTGCAGAGTGCCAAATTAAAAAATAGTCATAATAAATATTCATAAAATATACAAAAGATTAATTTATTGTTAATCCAGCCGCTTTGTCAGATTTCAAAAAGGCTCTACGGCGAAAGCATACCATGCGATTATCTGAGGACAGCGCCCTGCTTACAAAAGCATACAAACATTTTACATCCAAGTAAAGGAATGACAAAATTCAGAAATAGCGATAAAATTAATCACTTACCTTTGAAGATCTTCATATGGTTGCAGTCACAAGAGTCCCAGCTACACAATAAATGCTTGTTTTGTTCGATAAAGTCCCTCTTTATATCCCAAAACTCTGTTTTTGTTGGCGCGTTTTGTTCAGTAATCCACTGGTTCAAAGGCGGTCAAAACATGCAGACAAATACATCCTTATAGTATCGGTAAAGTCCGTCAACATGTCAAGCGATGTTTGTATTTAATCCTCAGGTTGTCAATTGCCTAAATAATCGATAATATTTCAACTGGACAATAGCGTATACAATAGAAAGGAAAAACAACGAAACCAGCTCTGCATTCTTCCTCAGTCCACTGACAGAAAGGTCTCATTCTTCTTCATTTTTCAGAAAACAAGCCTGAAACAATGTTTTAAGACTGTTGCCATCTAGTGGAAGCCAAAGGAACTTCAATCTGGGTCCTAACCCATTAGATACTCTATAGGCATTCAATTGAAAATACCCACATCAAAAGAATCCCACTTCCTGGATGGATTTTCCTCAGGTTTTCGCCTGCCATATCAGTTCTGTTATACTCACAGACATCATTTTAACAGGTTTGGAAACTTGAGAGTGATTTCTATCCAAATCTACCAATTATATGCATATCCTAGCTTCTGGGCCTGAGTAACAGGCAGTTTACTTTGGGCACGCTTCTCATCCAGACGTCGAAATACTGCCCCCAAGCCATAAGAAGTTAAAGGTTTTGTTCACATCGGCTACCGAGAGCGTTATCACACAGTCATCCAGAACAGCTGGTGCTCTCATGCATGCTTCGGTGTTGCTTGCCTCGAAGCGAGCATAAAAGGCATTTGGCTCCTCTGCTAGGCTCGCTTCACTGGGCAGCTCGCGTCTGGGTTTCCCTTTGTAGTCCGTAATAGTTTTCAAGCCCTGTCACATCCGACGAGCGTCAGAGCCGGTGTAGTAAGATTCAATCTTAATCGTGTATTGACGCTTTGCTTGTTTGAGCGTCCGGATTAGTCTCCCGCTCCTTGAAAGTGGCAGCTCTAGCCTTTAGCTCGATGCGGATGTTGCATGTAATCCATGGCTTCTGGTTGGGATATGTACGTACAGTCACTGTGGGGACGACGTCATCGATGCACTTATTGATGAAGCCAATGACTGGTTGGTGTATTCCTCAATGCCATTGGCTGAATCCCGGAACATATTCCAGTCTGTGCTAGCAAAACAGTCCTGTAGTGTAGCATCTGCATCATCTGACGACTTCCGTATTGAGTGAGTCACTGGTATTTCCTGCTTTAGTTTTTGTTTGTAAGCAGGAATCAGGAGGATAGAATTGTGGTCAGATTTGCCAAATGGAAGGCGGGGGAGAGCTTTGTATGCATCTCTGTGTGTGGAGTAAAGGTGGTCTAGGATTTCTTCCCCCTTATTGCACATGTGACATGCTGGTAAAAATTTGGTAAAACTGATTTAAGTTTGCCTGCATTAAAGTCCCCGGCCACTAGGAGCGCCACTTTTGGGAGAGCATTTTCTTTTTTGCTTATAGCCTTATAGAGTTGTTTGAGAGCGGTCTGGTGGTAAATAGACGGCTACGAATAATACAGATGAGAACTCTTTTGGTAGATAGTGTGGGCGACAACTTATCATAAGGTTCTCTACCTCAGACGAGCAATACCTTGAGACTTTAATATTAGACATCAATGGAATATACATGGTGCAATTTTAAAATGTGCTTGTGCATCAGCAGTTCTTGTGTTATGTCAATAACTGACAGTCATTCATTTAGCCCATTTCAGCGAACATTTTTAGCTGGCTATCTAAACTTTCTGCTTAACTTGTAGTAATCATGGTCGAATTACTGACCGGGGGCCCCCCCTATTGATCAAAAGATGTCATGTTAAAAACTGCAAACATTTGTCTCCGCCTCATGGCAAAATGAATAGAATTGTAGGAAATGATCTCTTAAACATCTATTTGCTGTCTAGAGGGGACCGCTAAAATGTTTTGCTCACGAAGTGGGGAGTGCCCCACAACTAAATTTCGCTTAGGGGCCCTAAACTGCATGTATGACTGCATGTATGGTCTGACTGCATGTATGGGTATGGATGTGGGTAGGCAGACCCACGAGCCACTGCGGCCCCTCATGATGAGTTCAAATTTTTTGTGGCCCCCACTCCCATCAAATATGGCCATCCCTGGCCTACTACTCGCTTCCTAGTAAATATGGGCCACATCAAACATATTTTATATTTGCGAGCTGATATGTAGAGTTTTGAGCTTATTGTCACAGCACTCTCACTCTTTGGCGCTCTTTTTCGCTCCCTCCCTCCCTCACTCCCTCCCTCTATCTTTCTCCCCCCTCTCTCTCTCTAGATGGCAGTCTGTATGCAGTAGGAGGATATGATAGCTCCTCACACCTAGCAACAGTGGAAAAATATGAACCACAGGTAATAAACAAACAAACAGACAGATCTCTATCTATATGCACATTAAGACATTGGGCCAGTTTCCTGGACCCAGATTAAGCCTATAGAAGAATCTCAACTAGGCATGGTTTTCAGTAGCCTGGTGGAACGAATTTGATCACTGCGTTCACCATTCAGTTAAGTAGAATGGTGAACATAGTGATCAGGCTTGTTCCACCAGGCTATATTTAAAGTCCATGAGTAGGCTTAATCTGGTTAAAACCGGACCATGAAGCTGAACTTCTGCCCAGATCAAAAAGGAGAAGCTAAGTTTTGAGTTCAACCTCAACCAGCACTGATAAGTTGCTCAAAACTGACCAACAACCCTCTGATTGGTTCGGAACAGAGTAACGCATGGACAGCCATCGCCAATATGCTAAGTCGACGCAGCAGTGCCGGGGTGGCCGTGCTGGAGGGCATGCTCTATGTCGCCGGGGGCAACGATGGCACCAGCTGCCTAAACTCGGTGGAGCGATTCAATCCCAAGACCAATGCCTGGGAGGGCGTGGCGCCCATGAACATCCGCAGGTGGGCACCGCCAGACACGTCACAATTACTACCAATCACCTGTAGCTATAACTAACTGCATAGTCAATGCATGCATAGAGCCTTCTCGCTCCTCATAAATGGCTGGTTTCAGGTTTTCATTCCTTCATTCCAGCCCTTGCTCAGCAAATTATCTGAGTTTCTGGAGGAACAGGCATACACAATGGGCCTCAGAGACCAGGACTTGAAGATTCAAATTAAATTAGTTTCTCACTCACACACAAACATGCACACAATGGGAGATTTGAGCAGGGAACCTGACAACAGTGGATGCTCCCGGCCCTATAAATAAACAATTGCTGTAATCAGTAGTATGGCTCATATTTATCTAGAGCCTGATCTGGTCTCAGCAGAGTCATATTCAATAGGAACCAAATGGAAGCAAAGGAGGGACCTACCTTAGTTTGTACAGAAGAAACACCTTTTTTCGCTTTCCGTTACAAAACATTTTGTTGCGTTGTGCAGTAATGAATATGCCCCAGGCCTCCATTTACACTGCAGTGAGCTCAGTCTTTAGCAACAGGCTAGTCAGGGAAGTTGTTTTGGTTTTCTTTTCTGCCTAGTAGTTAATTGATCAGTTAATGTTAATGAATGGCCACCTACTGGGTTAAAATACTATCTGAGTTCATTTGAAACACGGTGCTTGATTGAGCTTGCCTGTTGCAATGGAACCAATAGGGAAAAAGTGGGTTGCCATCCTATCACCTCTGACCACAGAACAATTCTACATGTTGGATCACTGTTTGTCGACACCCAGCAGGTGATCGCTAACACACCCGCTGCTTTTAGCTGTTAGTCTTTGCGGTATGCCTGAGCTACTACTGAGTCTGCATGTTGTCCTGTCCTCCCGCAGGAGTACCCACGACCTGGTGGCTATGGACGGCTGGCTGTACGCGGTGGGCGGCAACGACGGCAGCTCCAGCCTCAACTCCATTGAGAAGTACAACCCGCGCAGCAACAAGTGGGTGGCGGCCTCCTGCATGTTCACGCGGCGCAGCAGTGTGGGGGTGGCCGTCCTAGAGCTGCTCAACTTCCCGCCGCCTTCATCGCCCACACTCTCTGTGTCCTCCACCAGCCTTTGACACGGGGCTAAGCTCTGGCTGACCTCAGCCTCAACCTCGGCCTTGGTTGCCACCGCACAGCCAGGCCCCAGCAAGAGACGCAACTGCTCTGTGTGAAGAGGAGGGAGTGAGAGGATGCATATACTTGAATCAGGTAGCGAGAGGGAGAGTGGAGAAAATGGCTTGAGAGAGAGTGGGAGGGGTACAGTTTGAGGGAGAGTGGAGAAAATGGCTTGAGAGAGAGTGGGAGGGGTACAGTTAGAGGGAGAGTGGAGAGAAGGGCTTGAGAGAGAGTGGGAGGGGGTACAGTTAGAGGGAGAGTGGAGAGAAGGGCTTGAGAGACTGGGAGGGGTACAGTTAGAGGGAGAAGAGGTGATGGGAAGAGCGAGTGAGGAAGAGTGAAAGATGGAGAGAGAAACGCACAGAGGGGGCTGCTGGATCTGGTCTCGTTCCCTGAAGTCTCACTGTATTACCGTAAAGATACCAGCTTCTAGTCTATTGAAGAACCCAAGAGTTTTCCTCAGATAAAGAGGTTGGGAAAAAAACACCATTTGCAATCCAATACCGTCTCTGAACCGATTTTAACTTAGGAATGTAGCTATTGACTGGTTCTGCCATGCATGTTTACTGACATTGTGTCCTGGCAGGCAGGAATAAAAATGAGTAGTGCAGCTGTATGTGTCACACTAGGTGGCATTAACGGGCAATGTTGTTTACCGTCCTACCCTACGGACGAGCCTTGTGTAATAGAGTGTTGCCCCTAGACATTTTCCAGCATTTCCCCTTAAATGGTTAAGGTTAGTATTGAGGAGGGGAAGCTGATCCTAGATCTGTACCTAAGGAAAACTTCAACCAACCAGCTGGAGAAGAAGAAAAAAAAGAAGCTATTGTAGCTATTGATTCGAGATCTATCGTTACTCTAAACTATAAATTTGTTTAATTTGTTTAAAAAATATATAAGAACAGATAATATGATGTTGAAATATTTATTAAATGTAAAAAAAATATATATATATATATATATATATAGCTAATATATTCCGACAATTTCAAAGATGCTTTGTGAAAAGCAAATGTACCACTGCTACGACTCGAGTGCCGTATTATTTTGACTTTGTTGTGTTAACGTCGTGCATATCATTGATGGAAGTGTGTCCGAGAGGATGTCAAAAGTGGGAAGTTGTCCGGTTTGAGCGTTGAGTATATCAGAGTGAAGGATTGATGAAGATATCAGGGCCCGTATTCATAAAGTGTCTCAGGGTAGGAATGCTGATCTAGGTTCCCCCTTATTCATAATGATTTAAAAGGATTAACTGATCCTAGATCAGCATTCCTACTCTGAGACACTTTTTGAAGACGGGCAGAGGTCAACTGAAATATCTTTATTATTTGTAAAGGACAACGGTTAAAAGAAAGAGGTTTATTTTGTTCATGCAGTGTTTATTATTTTGCCGGTTGGTACCTTGACTGAAAATGTTAAATATTTTTCAAAAGTAGCCTTGTCACTGCCACATGTATTTCACAACCGATGTCATTAGTAGTTATGGCAACTGATGTCCAATATGGTTGTATGGAAGGCTATGGTATGCAAGCTTGCTTGTCCGCTAGCTAATTAGAAGACCCCAATCCATTGTATAGATCATTATCATTCATAAACACATAGTGGTATCACGATCATGACAGCTTTGAAATGGCTAAAGAGCAGAAGGTTCAAGTAATGTGTAGGCAAATTAACACAACACTAATCTTAATAATTAAGACTAGCTGCGACAATGTCAATGTGGAAACATTTATGGTGCTTTCATTTTGTGTTACTTACTCATCATTTTGTACTTTCCCTCATCATACCTCTTCCTGTATTGTTGAAAAGGATCCAAATTTACCACAGCAATGTTTACGTAGTAAACGTGTGACAACATGTAGTATAACGCTAAGCTCTAACGATACTCTGGAACACGTCTATCAGATAATACCATTCTTTGGAAGTTCCACAAAATGGCACACATCAAAGCAAAGGCTGATTGGTTAAGGAAATGAAGCTGTTTCTACATACTCAATACTGATACTTTACCTGAGGTTAAAGAGCTGTGTCAGCCACAACATGTCCTAATTTTAGTTTTTGACTCGTCACAGTTAGCTAGGTTCAATAAATAGGCTATGTAGAGCAGTGTGATCAAATGTAAAACTTCTGAGAAGTTATTTATTTTCCTTTTTTCAAAGGATTTTGTTGATCTGGTTTTGTTTTTACCGAACCCCCCCCAGTAATGGTGAAGTATTTTGTCCCCAAATCGCAAAAGTGGTTGCAGTGATGTCTTCTGTGACGTCATGGTCAGGTTGTATACAGATTGTTTTAAGAGGTCTTTTTAGCGACCAGAAAAAAACTTATTTAGCTGGTTGTAATCTGGTATCTAACCAGGCTTCTCTACAACCAGAAAACCTATTTACAACCAGAAAATGACGTCATTATAACATTCCATGCCAATTTTTACACGGTGGGTTCGTGTGAGCTCATAATGTACCATGAGTGAAATCTCCACACAAGAACGTGGCCTCCATTTAGTTGAATCAAATGTAACGAAGGAATTGCCCAAATTCTCGGATTGAATGCATTGTCAATGTGACTGTAGCTTTTTTAGTTAACACATTATTGTTCAATGTGACCTGCATCGTTTATTTATGTTATATTTATCGAGAAAATGTATGGAGAAACGTTGCACTATTGTGAAATGGAGCAATACACTGTATAGAAAATAAATAAAGAGGCTTTCAGGTGTGAGAACCCAGGTTGTTTTTTGGAGTGAGAAATTGTTTGAAATATGTATTTTCAACGTCTTTCCCCCCCAAAAATACTACTTTTCAACATTTTGTGTTCATGGGTTAAGTTCAGTTGAAGGTTGCGTTGCTAACAGCGTGTGTGTGTGTTTGTGTGTGTTGCTATGCCCACTACGGTATCGTTTAGTATCGTCCCAGTATGCTCTCCTTTCACACTGATCTGAGTGGACAGCTGAGCACTCTCACTTTACCCCTCATGACCTCAGTCACATAGTATGCACACCTGTGGCTGCTTTTGCGTGTGCACACAGAGTACACTCACACAAACCTCTACACACACACACACTCTCAACATCTACTCAATACACAGACATTGCAGTGAATATTAACGATAAAGCTTACTGTTAGCCATGAGAAAAACTGGTACACTGCAACGTGTCAGAATTCTGTTGTTAATGAGGTTTCTGCTGTAAAGAGTCAAATGGAAGCCTATTCATGTCTCCTGGGGGCATATAGAGTGGACAGTTTTTAAAGGGTGGGTTAAATGATGTGTCTGCAGTCTGTACAAGTCAATTTCCCTGTAGCCCTCTGTTCCCTGTGGTCCTGTGGGTGTTAATGAGTTTACAGCCTGGCGCACACTCGCAGGCACCGCTATGTAGCCAGTCACATAGTGGAGCAGAGACCGAGACCGTCCCCTACCCACCTTTTACCCAGCCCCCTGTCACTGTCACCCACATTCAAATGTCAATCAATCAAATGTATTTATAAAGCCCTTTTTACATCAGCAGATGTCACAAAGCGCTATAGAGAAACCCAGCCTAAAACCCCAAACAATACAGATGTAGAAGCACAGTGGCTAGGAAAAACTCCCTAGAAAGGCAGGAACCTACAAAGAAACCTAGAGGAAACCGGCTCTGAGGGGTGGCCAGTCCTCTTCTGGCTGTTCCGGGTGGAGATAAGAGTACATGGCCATTTAAGGCCAGCTTGTTCTTCAAGATATTAAATCGTTCATAGATGACCAGCAGGGTCAAATAATAATCCGTGGTTGTAGAGGGTGCAACAGGTCAGCACCTCAGGAGTAAATGTCAGTTGGTATTTCATTGATGAGCATTTAGGGGTTGAGACAGTCGGTGTGGTAAAGAGAGTCGAAAAACCGCAGTTCCGGGACAAGGTAGCACGTTCGGTGAACAGGTCAGGGTTCCCTAGCCACAAGCAGAACAGTTGAAACTGGAGCAGCAGCACAACTAGCACATAGACTATTGCAGCATAGAGACTGAGACGGGTGGGTCAGGGGACACTGTGGCCCCATCCGACAATACGCCAGGACAGGGCCAACCAGGCAGGATATAATCCCACTCACTTTGCCAAAGCACAGCCCCCACACCACTAGAGGGATATCAACAAACCACCAACTTACTACCCTGAGACAAGGCTAAGTATAGCCCACAAAGATCTCCTCCAAAGAAACAAGCCCGAGGGGGCGGAAAACCGGACAGGAAGATCACGCCTGTGACTCAACCCACTCAAGTGACGCACCCCTCCTAGGGACGGCATGGAAGAGCACTAGTAAGCCAGTGACTCAGCCTCCATAATAGGGTCAGAGGCAGAGAATCCCAGTGGAGCCTGCTAGGCAGAGACAGCCAGGGTGGTTCGTCGCTCCAGTGCCTTGCCGTTCACCTTTGCACTCCTGGGCCAACCTACACTCAATCATAGGACCTACTGAAGAGATGAGTCTTCAGTAATGACGTAAAGGATGAGACCGAGTCTGCGTCTCTCACATGGATAGGCAGACCTTTCCATAAAAATTGAGCTCTATAGGAGAAAGCCCTGCCTCCAGCAGTTTGCTTAGAAATTCTAGGGACAGTAAGGAGGCCTGCATCTTGTAACCATAGCGTACGTGTAGGTTTGTACGGCAGAACCAAATCAGAGCGATCGGTAGGAGAAAGCCCATATAATGCTTTGTAGGTTAGCAGTAAAACCTTGAAATCAGCCCTAGCCTTAATATGAAGCCAATGTAGAGAGAATAGCACTGGAGTAATATGATAAAATTTGGGATTCTAGTCTGGATTCTAGCAGCAGTGTTTAGCACTAACTGAAGTTTATTTAGTACTTTATCCGGATAGCCGGAGAGTAGAGCATAACAGCCTAATCTAGAAGCGACAAAGGCATGGATTCGTTTTTTTGCATCATTTTTTGATAAAAAGGTTACGATTTTTTGCAATGTTATGAAGATGGAAAAAAGCTGTCCTTGAAATATTCTTGTTCGTCAAAAGAGAGATCGGGGTCCAGAGTAACGCCGAGGTCCTTCACAGTTTTATTTGAGACGACTGTCAACCATCCAGATGAATTGTCAGATCCAACAGCAGAACTCTTTGTTTCTTGGGACCTATAACTAGCATCTCTGTTTTGGCCGACTTTAAAAGTAAAACATTTGCCATCATCCACTTCCTTATGTCTGAAACACAGGCTTCCAGGGTAGCCAATTTTGGGGTCTCATCGAAATGTACAGCTGTGTGTCATCCACATAGCAGTGAATGTTGACATTGTGTTTCCAAATGACATCGCCAAGAGGTAGAATATGTAGTGAAAACAAAAGTGTTCCTAAAACAACCTTGAGGAACACTGAAACGTACAATTGATTTAGAGGACAAACTATCCACAGAGACTAAATGATATCTTTCTAACATCTAAACCAGGCAAGAACTTGTCTGTGTCGACCAGTTCGAGTTTCTAATCTCTCCAAAAGAATGTGGTGATTGCTTTAGGTCAAAAGCAGCACTAAGGTCTAGGAGCACGAGCACAGATGCAGAGCCTTGGTCTGACGCCATTAAAACAACATTTACCACCTTCGTGAGTGCAGTCTTAGTGCTATGATGGGGTCTAAAACCAGACTGAAGTAAATATTGGTTGTTTGATGTTTTCTGAAAAAGATGTGGCAGCATGACTAGGTTTGGGTGGATTAAACCGCTTGAAACAAAATGATGTAAAGTCGTGAAATTGGTTGTTGGTTATTTGATACACTACATGATACACTACACTACATAACTAAAAGTATGTGCTTGACGAACATCTCATTCCAAATTCGTGGGCATTGATATGGAGTTGGTCCCCCTTTGCTGCAGGATTTCAGGATTTCCAGTAGATGTTGGAACATTGCTGCGGGGACTTGCTTCCATTCAGCCACAAGCATTAGTGAGGCTGGGCACTGATGCTGGGCGATAAGGCCTGGCTCGCAGTCAGCGTTCCAATCCATCTCAAAGGTGTTTGATGGGGTTGAGGTCAGGGCTCTGTGCAGGTCAGTCAAGTTCTTCCACACTGATCGACAAACCATTTCTGTATGGACCTCGCTTTGTTCATGGGGGCATTGTCATACTGAAACCAGAAAGGGCCTTCCCAAACTGTTGCCACAAAGTCGGAATCACAGAATCATCTAGAATGTCATTGTATGCATAAGCTTTAAGATTTCCCTTCCCTGGAACTAATGGGCCTAGCCCGAACCATGAAAAATAGTGCCAAACCCAGACTTGTCCGTCGGATGCTGGATGTTGTAATTCATCACAAGCTTTATACCACTCCAGCTGAAGCTTAGCATTGCACATGGTGATCTTAGGCTTGTGTCCGGCTGTTTGGCCATGGAAACCCATTTCATGAAGCTCCTAACGAACAGTTCTTGTGCTGACGTTGCTTCCAGAGGCAGTTTGGAACTTGCTAGTGAGTGTTGCAACCCAGGACAGATGATTTTTACACGCTACGCACTTCAGCACTCGGCGGTCCAATTTTGTGAGCTTGTGTGGCCTACCACTTCGTGGCTGAGCAGTTGTGGCTCTTAGACATTTTCACTTCACATAACAGCACTTACAATTGGCCAGGGCAGCTCTAGCAGGACAGAAATTTGACGAACTGACCTGTTGGAAAGGTGGCATTCTATGATGGTGCCACGTTGAATGTCACTGAGCACTTCAGTAAGGCCATTCTCCTGCCAATGTTTGTCTATGGAGATGGCTGTGTGCTCAATTTTATACACCTGTCAGCAACATGTGGCTGAAATAGCTGAATCCACTCATTTGAAGGGGGGTCCACATACACTATATACGAAAGTATGTTGAATAAGTAATGAGTCATCAATCTCCGAAAACCGATGTGGGAACATGACTGTGTGATCTCGCTATCCGTAGCCGATGTAAGACCTTTAAACAGGTTAACATTCACAAGGCCGCAGGGCCAGACAGATTACCAGGACGCGTACTCAGAGCATGCGCTGACCAGCTGGCAATGGTCTTCACTGACATTGTTTTGTCTTTAACCTCTCCCTGACCCAGGTTGTAATACATACATACATACATACATGATTCAAGCAGACCACCACAGTTCCTGTGCCCAAAAGGTAATCTGTCTAAATGAATATTGCCTTCTAGCACTCACGTCTGTAGCCATGAAATGCTTTGAAAGGCTGGTCATGGCTCACATAAACACAATCATCCCAGATACCCTGGACCCTCTCCAATTCGCATACCGCCCCAACAGATCAACAGATGACACAATCTCTATTGCACTGCCCTCTCCCACCTGGACAAGAGGAACACCTACATGAGAATGCTGTTCATTGACTATAGCTCAGAGTTCAACACAAAAGTGCCCTCAAAGCTCATCACTAAGCTAAGGACCGTGGGACTAAACACCTCCCTCTACAACTGGATCCTGGACTTCCTGATGGACCGCCCCCAGGTGGTAAGGGTAGGTAACAACACATCCACCACGCTGATTCTTAACACAGGGGCCCCTCAGGGGTGCATGCTCAGTCCCCTCCTGTACTCCCTGTTCACTTATGACTGCACGATCTGGCACAACTCCAACACCATCATTAAGTTTGCCGATGACACAACAGCCTGATCACCAACAACGACGAGACAGCATATAGGGAGGAGGTAAGAGACCTGGCCATGTGGTGCCAAGACAACAACCTCTCTCTCAACGTGATCAAGACCAAGGAGATCATTGTGGACTACCTGCTCCCCATTCTCATCAACGGGGAGCAGGTTGAGAGCTTCAAGTTCCTTGGTGTCCACATCACCAACAAACTGACAAATCCCATGGAAACTTGATAGAGACCGAAATGACGGCTGAGAGAACGTTCCCAAACTGTTAGTAATGTGCAGTTTGTGAAAGATTTGTTCTTTCTTAATAGTTTGCGATTTGTGCCTATCGCCCTCATGGCAGTCATTTAAGCTATGCATTCTGCCAAGAGTCATTCACAATCTAGTCCGGTTGCGGCTACATCTAGACCTTGTTTCAAATGTATCAAGAAATAATTGTATTTCTATGCCTAGCAATCAACAAATGTACATTGTTTAAAGCAAACGTTTACATGTCTCAGTCACAAATGACAGGTCCAATAAGACCCCTATTGTGAATGAGATGTGAACAAGAGATTTGTGGAATCATGACTCTTTCTAGTTTAAGTTAATAATTTGCCGGTGTAGGGTCCTGCATACTCTGGGCATTACTGACTCGAATGAACAAAATGAGTCGAATGATTCTTTCTTTTGACTGAACGAGTCGAAATGATCTGAGTCAGTAAAAAGAGTCAGTAAAACTTCCCATCCATCACCACAAACGGTTTATTTTCCCAAGTAGCCGCTTCCGCTACTTTCTTCAAGGATAGGCATGTGTGACTGGAGCCTTGAGTGTAGGTAAGTCACCATTTTGTGTGCAGTTGCAGACGAGTATGCAAATAAATTTTTCCATGACACCATATGATTAGACTCATCTTTCACACATACACACTGCATAGTCAAGACATCACTTCTGATTATGCTATATACCCGTCAGGTTGGTGGCATCTTACTTATAGAGGAAAGGGGAAAAGGGGATACCTAGTCAGTTGTCCAACAATGTGTTCTGAATCAGAGAGGTGCGTGGGGCTGCCTTAATCGACATCCGCGCCTGGGGAACAGTGGGTTAACTGCCTTGCTCGGGCAGAATGACAGATTTTTACCTTGTCAGCTCGGGGATTCGATCCAGTTACTGCCCAATGCTCTAACCACTAGATGGGCCCATGGTAATGGCTGGAGCGGAATTCGTAGAATAGTATCAAATACATCAGACATATGGTTTCCATATGTTTGATGCCATTCCATTTTCTCTGTTCCAGCCATCAATATGAGCCGTCCTCCCCTCAGCAGCCTCCTGTGACACCAACTCCCCTTTCTCTTGTCTGCTCCAGGTGTTGTAATATCTGGCAACACTTTTACAACCCACACTATCAGTGTTACAACTTCTCTGTGACATACACTATATATACAAAAGTATGTGGACACCCCTTCAATTTAGAGGATTTGGCTATTTCAGCCACACCCGTTGCTGACAGGTGTATAAAATTGAGCACACAGCCATGTTATCTCCATAGACAAAGATTGGCAGTGGAATTCCTTACTGAAGAGCTCAGTGACTTTCAAAATGGCACCGTCATAGGATGCCACCTTTCCGACAGGTCAGTTCCTCAAATTTCGACCCTGCTTCGAACCCAGCTGCCTAACTGTTATTGTGAAGTGGTAGGCCACACAAGCTCACAGAACGGGACCGCTGAGTGTTGAAGCGTATCGCAACACTCACTACCGAGTTCCAAACTGCCTCTGGAAGCAACGTCAGCACAATAACTGTTAGTTGGGCACTTCATGGAATGGGTTTCCATGGCCAAACAGCCGCAAGCTTAAGATCATCATGTACAATACCAAGCGTCGGCTGGAGTGGTGTAAAGCTCACCGCCATTGGACTCTGGAGCAGTGGAAACACGTTCTCTGGAGTGAAGAATCATGCTTCACCATCTGGCAGTCCGACGGATGAATCTGGGTTTGGCGGATGCCAGAAGAACGCTTCCTGCCCAAATGCATAGTGCCAACTGTAACGTTTGGTGGAGGAGAAATAATGGTCTGGGTCTGTTTTCATGTTTCGGGCTAGGTCCCTTAAATCCAGTGAAAGGAAATCTTAATGCTACAGAATACAATGACATTCTAGACGATTCTGTGCTTCTGACATTGTAGCAACAGTTTGGGGAAGGCCCTTTCCTATTTCAGCATGACAATGCCCCTGTGCACAAAGTAAGGTCCATACAAAAAATGGTTTGTCGAGATCTGTGTGGAAGAACTTGACTGGCCGCAGTTAACCCCATCGAACACCTTTGGAATGAATTAGAACACAGACTGCGAGCCAGGTCTAATCGCCTGAAATTAGTGCCCGACCTCACTAATGCTCTTGTGGCTGAATGGAAGCAAGTCCCTGCAACAATGTTCCAACATCTAGTGGAAAGCCTTCCCAGAAGAGTGGAGGCTGTTCTGACAGCTAAGGGAGGACCAACTCCATATTAATGCCAATGATTTTGGAAGGAGATGTTCCACAAGAATGTGTCCGCAAACTTTTTTTTCACTGCTTAGTATCTATGCATGGTCACTTTACCACTACCTACATGTACAAATTACATCGACTAACCTGTACCCCTGCAGATTGACTCGGTACCGGTACCCCCTGAATATATGCCTCGTTAATGTTATTTTACTGTGTTACTTTGTATTTAAAACATTTGTTTATTTAGTAAATATTTTCTTAACTTTATTTCTTGAACTGCATTGTTGGTTAAGGGCTTGTAAAGTAAGCATTTCATGGTGAGATTGACACCTGTTATAATAATGCTTGTCTCTATCAAATAACAGCTATACACTCCACCTTCCCTCTTGATTAAATTACTCCGCTTGAGCAACACACAACTTTGTTATGGTAAATGCGGCTTTTCATACAAGCTTTAAATTGCTCTCTTAATTAAAGACTGGAGCTTCTCCCATTGAGTTGAACTAGTATGATGACTGTTTTGTGCCTTGGGTGGATTGGTTTGCACATTATGGTTCAGCAGCTTGGGATGAACTGTCAGTTTATTGGAAATGTGTCTATTTCATATAATGTGGCCAGGACGTTCAAAGTCCAGTCATAGACAGAAACTGGAATTAAAGCTGTGGGATGAGGGATGTGCCACAGGCGATCATTAGTTTGTGACTCATTCTTTGAGCAGAAACAAGCACTGTCTATTAAGACAAATCTCTGGTTTTGGTTTAATTTTGAATGGACATTTTAGTTTTTTAGGTGTGCCCTCTCTACTCATAATAACCTTTAATGATGCTTTTAAGAAATTGTGAAAACATTTGCAGTGCTCCTAATCCTAAAGTAACTAGGCCTAGGTCATAATTATTCAATAAGGTAAGAGGAGGTGTGGTATATGGCCAATACACCACGGCTACGGGCTGTTGTTAAGTACGACACAATGCAGAGTGCCTTATAGCTATTATAAACTGGTTACCAACGTAATTGGATCAGTAAAAAAAATGTTTTTTGTCATACCCATGGTATACGGTTAAATAAGCCACGGCTTTCAGTCAATCAGCATTCAGGGCTCGAACCATCCAGTTTATAATAAGTCTTAAAATATGAGATATTGGCCTATCCGCATGGTGTATTGATTTTGTTAAATGTTTTCTCTGTTGCTCCTGATGACAATGAAACACCAAGAGAGGAATTCATCTGACAGTTTTTTTTAAATGAAATATTAGCAGTGTTACCATAACACTATACAATATAATTATTGGTTATAACACTTAATATCCGTCATCAAACAGGAGCTTGTGTATATCGACTGGCCTTCCTGCTGAAACTGTAGATTTAATTTAAATATGGAACTCTTTCATATGCAAACAAGTATCAGTCGATGATTAACACTAGAAGCACTGAAGTAGTCAGTTTGACGGCATATTAATTTAAAATTGAAATAGGCCTATCTCTGCCATTATTAAAGTCATGCCCCACCTCCGTCCTTGACCTTTCCTAAATAAGTATATTTAACACACTAATGTTGTTAAAATGTTAATATCACAAACTTCCTGCCCTTCATTCACCACTAGTCATTCACCACCAGCCTGTGCAGCCCAACTACACCTAAACTCTATCAAAACTAATTTCACACATATAAAAACAGAGTTAGCCTAAAGACAAGATTAAATTGACAATAGTCTGATGGGTGACAATATTATCAATTGTCAAATTGTAGCCTAAAACAAGAGATGCATGGGCAGCTTGGAATTGACACAAAGGCAAGGAAATGGAGCGCCAAAAAGATACTTTTTCAAATCCTCCGACAGTCACATGCAGGTATGCCGTTGTCTATACGGTATGAAAAAAAGCCAATTCTGAGGTTTCCAAAACACTTTGCCAAATAACTTTTACATTTTAAGAGATGAGTTCTATTTCCAAATATGGCTTCTTACCAGAATAACAACTGTTCTATGCCACATGGGTAACATATAGCCCAGGTTACAAAGCAAAGACTATTAATATAATACAACTAAAAATATGCTATTTTGTTATTTTGAATACATGTTCTTAGTTCCATAATGTTTCTTAAAACCTGCCATAAAGAAAATGTATTTCTCTCTTTAACACTTGAATTGTGGTGTTTTTGTTTTGTTTTTAGAGAGAGCCTACAGTAACACAAATGAATATACTATTGTGTTCTTAATTGTTCTTCTTTTCTATTCTAATGTTACCCAAGACCTTCGTAAACACAACCAAATTATTATTTTTGCGACGGCATATTAAATGTACTTATTAGCCTGTTAGAATGTTGCAGTCAAAATTATGGATGACTGAAAACGGGATGGCTCAAGGCCGGACTTTTCTAGTGTTAAACAGAGAGACACATAGGTAAGAATACAGCAATGACATAACATTCTGGTCTGCTATACATGGACGATATCTTCTTTTCATAAAATGTAATGTTATATAAAAAATGTCAGTTCATTTTGGGTTTAAAAGTGATATTACTGAAAAAATATGTTTTATGCACGATGTGGGAAAAATGTTTATTCACTTTTTTTGTAAGCTGTTGATTTATATAGAACAACTACAAGAGACTGACCTCCGTTTTAATATCACATCCTTTGTCGTCACTCTGAAACGTAAGTAATAACGTTGTGCTCAATGTATATGGGGAAATAATAAATACTTCTTTGGGCAACAGGCTCAGACATGTCCCAGTCTGGAAGGTCACTCCTCTCCCCTCTGATTGACACCACCGTCAACCACCACCAATTCAGAGTGACCTGTCTTTTCATGATAGTATTTAAATATTGAAATTAGGCCCATTTGGCTGGTGGAACGAGAGAAATGACACACTTCGCTCTGCCCCTATTTCTTTGTTGTGGAATGGCTTTAACAGAGGGATCCCACGCAGGGTGTGAAATACACACACGTGCGCACACACACACACACTCCCTGACACAACTCAAAGCCCCGCCCCCTGCGCGCACACACTCTCACTGACACATACCCACACTGGTCTGCCTATACAATCCTCGCCCTGCCCTCTTCTCCCTCAGTATCCGCCTGACTTCAGTAAGCACACTGCCTCCACACCGTCTGCTTTGGGTTACACAGTCACCATCACAGAGGAACATAATACAGGACATCTATAGAGGAGCGGACAGCCCCGACAACAGTAGAGCAGCATGGGGAGCAGCATGTCATGTGTTCCCCAACACAACTTCAGGTTCTCCAGCAAGAGTTTCATACGCAGGAACAGGTAAGAAAGGGCAAATCCTCACAACACAGGCAGAGTCTTAATGTCATACATGTCTGGCTCGTGTGTTGTGGTATTGGAGATGGAGGGAATTCCTGGTATTTTTCACAGTGTTTGAGGTGTACGGTTTAATCAGAGGTTGGGAGGTTTATGGGATCAGAGACAGGAGGGTAGGGGGTACACGAGAGCACATGAGCAGTGGTATATTTCCAACTGTGTGATACAGTTACTGTTTTCCTCTTATTTGCATCTCCCTGTTAGACTGTAGTTTTGTTTCTTGTCAGATAATCTGGTTCCCTTCCCATCAGTATCTGACCCAAATTAGAATTGAATAAAAGACAATGGTTAGGATAGAATATAATATAATGGTTAGGACAGAATATAATAGAATGGTTAGGATATGATATAATGGTTAGGATAGAATAGAATGGTTAGGATATAATATAATATAATGGCTAGGATATAATATAATGGTTAGGATAGAATAGAATGGTTAGGATATAATAGAATGGTGAGCATAGAATAGAATGGTTAGGATAGAATAGAATGGTTAGGATAGAATATAATCACTCCCGGGACATAAACCGACAATGTCCTAGTCATTAAATAATTATTTTGGATTGTTTCGAAGTTGATTAGTATTGTTGTAAGCTTATGCTACTTTAATGTACTATCAGAGTCATGAAATGAATCAACTTTTTTTATGACCCTCAGTAAAATGCTTTTACTTATAGCCACTGAGCAAAGCAAGGGCCATGATGGTACAATTGTTATGAATTGCTACTTTACCAAATGGTTCACCATTCTGGAGGCAGCCTCTATCTGTAGTATCCTTAGGGTTCTGCCAAGTAGATTTATGTTCAAATAAAAACAGAGGTTTAGTGTTGTCCAAAGTGCACCTAACCGTTGCCTCTTTAAAAGCATGCACACACTTGAAAGCGCACACTCACACACGCAGGTGAATTGATTGTTCACTTGGAAGAATAAATTCTGTGTTCTCGCATACTCTGTGTCCTGCTCTCTCTCAATTCAGTTCAATTCAAGGGGCTTTATTGGCATGGGAAACATACAGTCGAAGTCGGAAGTTTACATACACTTAGGTTATTAAAACTTGTTTTTCAATCACTCCACACATTTCTTGTTAACAAACTATAGTTTTGGCAAGTCGGTTAGGACATCTACTTTGTGCATATGACACAAATCATTTTCCAACTCACTGTATCACAATTCCAGTGGGTCAGAAGTTTAACACTAAGTTGACTGTGCCTTTAATTAAACAGCTTGGAAAATTCCAGAACATGATGTCATGATTTTAGAAGCTTCTGATAGGCTAATTTACTTCATT
The DNA here is from genome assembly GCF_034236695.1 of Oncorhynchus nerka. Lineage (NCBI taxonomy): Eukaryota > Metazoa > Chordata > Actinopteri > Salmoniformes > Salmonidae > Oncorhynchus > Oncorhynchus nerka. The sequence continues at coordinate 61,190,250 of NC_088402.1, forward strand.
TGAGTCCATTGGCAGTGTACCTGTGGATGTATTTCAAGGCCTACCTTCAATCTCAGTGCCTCACTGCTTGACCTCATGGGAAAATTTAAAAAATCAGCCAAGACCTCAAAAAAATGTGTAGACCTCCACAAGTTTGGTTCATCCTTGGGAACAATTTCCAAACGACTGAAGGTTCCACGTTCATCTGTACAAACAATAGTACACAAGTATAAACACCATGACACCACACAGCCACCATACCGCTCAGGAAGGAGACGCGTTCTGTCTCCTAGAGATGAACGTACTTTGGTGCGAAAAGTGCAAATCAATCACAGAACAACAGCAAAGGACCTTGTGAAGATGCTGGTGGAAACAGGTACAAAAGTATCTATATCCACAGTAAAATGAGTCCTATATCGACATAACCTGAAAGGCCACTCTGCAAGGAAGAAGCCACTGCTTCAAAACCGCCATAACAAAGCCAGCCTATGGTTTGCAACTGCACATGGGGACAAAGATTGTACTTTTTGGAGAAATGTCCTCTGGTCTGATGAAACAAAAATTGAACTATTTGGCCACAATGGCCGTTGTTATGTTTGGAGGAAAAAGGGGGATACTTGCAAGCCGAAGAACACCATCCCAACCATGAAGCACGGGGGTGGCAGCATCATGTTGTGGGGGTGCTTTGCTGCAGGAGGGAATGGTGCACTTCACAAAATAGATGGCATCATGAGACCGGAGAATTATGTGGATATATTGAAGTAACATCTCAAGACATCAGTCAAGTTAAAGCTTGGTCTCAAATGGGTCTTCCAAATGGACAATGACCCCAAGCATACTTCCAAAGTTGTGGCAAAATGGCTTAAGGGCAACAAAGTCAAGGCATTTGAGTGGCCATCACAAAGCCCTGACCTCAATCCTATAGAAAATTTGTGGGCAGAACTGAAAAAGGGTGTGCGAGCAAGGAGGCCTGCAAACCTGACTCAGTTGCACCAGCTCTGTCAGGAGGAATGGGCCAAAATTCACCCAACATATTGTGGAAAGCTTGTGGAAGGCTACCCGAAGCATTTGACTGAAGTTAAACAATTTAAAGGCCATGCTACCAAATACTAGTTGAGTGTAAGTAAACTTCTGACCCACTGGGAATGTGATGAAAGAAATGAAAGCTGAAATAAATGGTTATCCTAACTGACTTAAGACAGAGAATTCTTACTAGGATTAAATGTCAGGAATTGTGAAAAAGTAAGTTTAAATGTATTTGGCTAAGGTGTAAACTTCCACCTTCAACTGTATATGTTGAAAAGGGTGGGGCTTAAGCTGCATCCCTGTCTCACCCCACGGCCCTGTGGGAAGAAATGTGTGTTTTTTTGTCTATTTTAACCGCACACTTGTTGTTTGTGTACATGGATTTTATAATGTCGTAAGTTTTTCCCCCAACACCACTTTCCATCAATTTGTATAGCAGACCCTCTTGCCAAATTGAGTCGAAGGCTTTTTTGAAATTAACAAAGCATGAGAAGACTTCTCCTTTGTTTTGGTTTGTTTGTTTGTCAATTATGGTGTGCAGGGTGAATACGTGGTCTGTCGTACGATAATTTGGTAAAAAGCCAATTTGACATTTGCTCAGTACATTGTTTTCACTGAGGAAATGTATGAGTCTGCTTTTAATGATAATGCAGAGGATTTTCCCAAGGTTGCTGTTGACGCATATCCCACGGTAGTTATTGGGGTTGAATTGTGGATTGGCGTGATCAGTCCTTGGTTCCAAATATTGGGGAAGATGCCAGAGCTAAGGATGATTTTGAAGAGTTTTAGTTTCGCCAATTGGAATTTGTTGTCTGTATATTTGATCATTTCATTGAGGATTCCATCAACACCACAGGCCTTTTTGGGTTGGAGGGTTTTTATTTTGTCCTGTAGTTCATTCAAGGTAATTGGAGAATCTGGTGGGTTCTGGTAGTCTTTAATTGTTGATTCTAAGATTTGTATTTGATCATGTATAGGTTTTTGCTGTTTGTTCTTTGTTAAAGAGCCTAGAAGATTTGGAGAAGTGGTTTAAAGTTTCTTCGGTTTCTTATTTGAGATTGCTGAGAGGTCAGATATACTGTTAATATTTTCTACTGCTAAGTTTACACCTTCACTATTACAGTGGAACATTTTGTACAGGAAGTTGTCTAAAAGGGATTGAATTTGTTGTTGCCTAATTGTTTTTTGTTAGTTTTCCAAACTGCATTCCTTCCATCTATAGCATTTCTTAATATTACTCAGTTCCTTTGGCTTTGATGCCTCATGATTGAGTATTGCTTTGTTCAAGTAGACTGCGATTTTGCTGTGGTCTAATAGGGGTGTCAGCGGGCTGACTGTGAACGCTCTGAGAGACTCTGGGTTGAGGTCAGTGATAAAGTAGTCTACTGTACTACTGCCAACAGATGAGCTATAGGTGTACCTACCATAGGAGTCCCCTCGAAGCCTACCATTGACTATGTACATACCCAGCATACGACAGAGCTGCAGGAGTTTTTGTTGGTTATGTTATCATAGTTGTGCCTAGGCGGGCATATGGGGGAGGGAATGCTGTCACCTCCAGGCAGGTGTTTGTCCCCCTGTGTGCTGAGGGTGTCAGGTTCTTGTCCGGTTCTGGCATTTAGGTCACTACAGACTAGTACATGTCATTAAAGTATGGTGACTCTAGTGGGGGGATATAGGTAGCACACAGGAGGACATTTTTCTCTGTTAAGATCGTTTCCTTTTGAATTTCTAGCCAAATGTAAAATGTTCCTGTTTTGATTAATATAATAGAGTGAGTTAGTTCTGCTCTATACCAAATTAGCATACCCCCTTAGTCCCTTCCCTGTTTTACACCTGGTAGTTTGGTGGATGGGACTACCAGCTCTCTGTAACCTAGAGGGCAACCAGTGGGTCCATCTCCTCTATACCAGGTTTCTTGTAGGATGACAATGTCTCACATTCTCTCTCTGTGTAGTGAAAGGGCCAGGTTCAGCTCAGTCCTTCCCTGTAGAGCAAGATAATGTGACTGCCAATCTAGTGACACAGAAAATACTAGGTTCGCAGATACCAGTCTTAGTCAATAAGTTACCAGAGTTTACATTTCTGGATTGCATTAGACAGTCAGTGTTCACATTATATTGTTCTGCTCAGAATTCAAAGAACAAGAACCTGGAATGTAGTGATCACTTTATTGATGATTGATTCACGCTTGTCAGTCTTATTTGTCAGTCATCACATTCTGATCCGAACTTGATTTACCCCCAGCTCAGATGAAGTCTTTGTTTCATGCTAATGTCATTTAGATGGGCCACAGGGAGATAGAGAGAGAAACTCGAGGGAGATTGTAAAAGTTGACTCACTCTGTTATCAATGCACCGGAAATGTTTCTTTATGAAGCGGTGACACTAAAGATAACAGACGGGGTTCAGGCTTGACAAAGGAGGATATTGAAGCCTTTATTTCTTTATTCATGCACTGCCTATCTGAGACATAAGCCCTGAATGTTTTGCTCATTTAAATGGGTGATATTGAAGAGAACTGACCAAAGGGGTTTCCTGGTCAAATGTGTCTAGATTTACAATGTGAAACCAGGCACTCACTTTACACTCCACACCCGTTCAAACTGAAAAGGGAACTCTTCAGAAAGGAACACATTCATCTTGAACTCATTGTTTTCATCCGCCATTGAGAAGCCTGCTGGCAGCACAGCAAACAAACAGGCTAGCTAGGCTACCTGCGTGGGAAACATGGGAGAGTGAGATGTAACAGAAGTTTCTTTTCCCCCTTCCCTCCCGGAGCAGCAGCCGCTTGTTCCGTAAGAGGTATCCCCAGGAAGGGCAGGAGAAGTCCAACAGCATCATCAATATTCTCTGCACTGTCACTCCGAGGAAGGTATGGAACGCTGGAAAACTCTCTCCCTCCCTCTTCCCCCCTTTCTCCGTCCATCTCTCTCACTCTCCATCTTCCATTCTCTCTCTCTAAACCATGATAAATGACAGACATATTTCATGAACACACACAAATATTTTATGACAAATATTTTTCTCTCATTTCAACCATGTCAGAGAAACACACTTACTGTGTTAATACATGTATGTATAATCTTGGGACAACTGAATAACCTTTTTTTCTTAAAATTAACAATCAAACTTCTTTATCCCCAATTTAAGTTAGTTTTGTTTTACCTAGGCAAGTCAGTTAAGAACAAATTCTTATTTTCAATTACAGCCTAGGAACACTGTGTTAACTGTCTTGTTCAGGGGCAGAACGACAGATTTTTACCTTGTCAGCTCGGGGATTCGATCTTGCAACCTTTTGGTAACTAGTCCAACGCTCTAACCACTAGGCTACCTGCCGCCCCAGGTTTGTTATGCACAATGGGCTAATATTCACTAATGTGATTGGTTGCTTGCAGGAGATGACCCATAAGGATCTGCAGAAGATCGAGAACATTAAGTGGGAACCTCCGTTCCCTTACGACCCAGCCAGTGGCTGGAAGAAAAGCAGCATCAATGTCAAAAATTATGGCAGGATGGTCCACAGCTCTAAAGTCCGCTTCCGCTTTCTCCACTGCCAGGTGAGAAACTACACACACACACACACACACACACACACACACACACACACACACACACACACACACACACACACACACACACACACACACACACACACACACACACACACACACACACACACACACACACACACACACACACACACACACACACACACACACGCACGCGCGAGCAGCACACACACACGCGCGAGCACACACACATGCTCACACACACAGAGAGGCGAGCACACGCACACGTCCTCTGACGGAACTGTAACACCTCAAGTCACTTCAGATAACTGACTAACTAAATGATGAAACAACAATAAAGCACAATAAACATATACCTCCACACAGTCATTGTGGTTAATGAGGTCTTTAAACAAGCCTCAACCCCACAGTGAAACAGTGTGTTAGTCACCCCCGACGAGAGGCAAACCAAACAAACAGGTGAAGGGGACATGATGTAGTCCTAGCTCTGCGGGTTTGTGAAATGGTTAGCTAATGCTTAGCTAACGTTGACGTGGTGACCGAGGGGATGGAATAAAACGAGGGTAGGGGACCGCAGACCGTGTCAGCATAGGGGACCGCGGGCCGCGTTTCAACACGCTGGGCACTGAAGGAATTGGGAAACAACTCCCTGAGACAACCTCAGGGCTGATCTAAGAACAGGTATACAGGAAAATACCGGCGCCCAACCGTGGGAATCGCTATCTGTCACAGATGCAATCACACTGTCAAAGAGAGTGAGGGAGCGAGAGAGAGACAAAAAAGGAGTGAAAGAATGGAGTGTTGTAATGGAGTGTCATAGGGGAAAGAACACATTGTTTGGTAATTCAATACAACGCAGAGAGTAAATCGAGGAGGAAGTATTGCTTCACTGTTTTTGAACCTGAAAAGAATACAGGGCTCGTCTTGGTAAATGGCAGGAAGTGATTGTAAATCACAAGTGGTTCTTTGAGAAATCCCATAAATCCTCAGAATACCACAAGTCCTCATAATACCACACGTCCTCCTAATACAACAAGTCCTTATGATCAAAATCTAGCACAACACTTCCTACAGATGTAAAATTACTCACAGTCAGCAAAATTAGTGCACTTTACAGGGAATCGGGTGCTTTGTGGGACGTTCATCATGTGATGATGAATCAATCTCCAAATCATTATTTGGTAACACTGCTTCATATTGCCAATCCTTTAGTCTTTCTCTGATATTCTATGTTTCCCCTGACCACCATAATAGACAGATAGAGGCATATCACTTCCTCGCACACACGCACACACACACACACACACACACACACACACACACACACACACACACACACACACACACACACACACACACACACACACACACACACACACACACACACACACACACACACACACACACAGACACACTCAGTCTCTTGCACTCTCTCCTCAGGATGTGCATGACTGCTACCTGGACCTCTTCCAGACACACCTTCATTTTGTCTCCAACAACACCACTGGACTCACCTACCAGGTGAGGCTTTCCAACTGTTCTTCAAAGTCTGCCGTTATGTTATTTATGGAGATAGATTGTACTCAACATGTTGTAAATTAATGAGTAATGATTCACAAATTGATCACAAATGACAAATGGAGAGGAAATGTTTCCTATGACACAGTAGTCTCAGTGCACTGATTGTAAAATAGCTCGGTATTATAAGAGCATCTGCTAAATGACTCAGATGTAATGTCGTTTTCAATCTCGTGTCCCTGTCTAAGTGAATATAACCGATACACTGATTACGTGTCCCTTGCGAATGGTTTTTGTATTGGTAAACATGGTGTGTATGACTGTCTCTTTAACCTGTCTAGTAAAGTATGAACAGTCATCAAGCAGTGTCTATATCGTGTTTGTCTATATCGTGTTTGTCTATATCGTGTTTGTCTATATCGTGTTTGTCTATATCGTGTTTGTACTAGACTCAGTCACAGGGTGGGAGGCTGCTGGAGCATTACTGGATATTAGACATTATGACAACAAATGTAAGGCCTCAGACAATCATACATGCAACCTGGCTGGCTTTAGTTTCACACCAATTAATAGTGATATTTGCCTAAGTAGAAATTCCAAAACTGAAACGGAAAAACGAGCACATTTGACCATTGATGGTCATAAGATCCCCAAAAAATCAGAAGCTATTTTGAAAACATTTTCTTGGTCCTAGAGTCATGAAATGTTCAGAGTCCATAAAGGGGAGTGACTGCTTTCAATGAATGTAAAACTATAACATTTGTCAACAATTTAGTTATGAAGTATATTTCTATGGTCATGACAATGAAACTGTATGGTTCAATGGAATGATTGAATGCCTAAGATTTGACTTGTGTTTTGTGTGTGCAGGGGACTCTTCCTCTGAAAGAACTCACCATCTGCAACCTGCAGCAGAACTGTAACCACAGCCAACTCCAGGAATTTGCCTTCCAGATCAACGGTTAGTTGTCCTTTTACTTGAAAGGGAAAAACAAAATGACTCCTTGTGGTAGTAGTGGCATTCATAAATAGCAGAGCATGGAGCGCTGAGATGTTGAAATCACTTGCTTCATGTTTTCTATTGACTATAGCCAATCTGTGTTGAGTTGGCATTGGACCGCCGTGTGTTTATAGTTGTTTATGATTCACAGGCTAACCTCAAGCCTCTCTGTAACTCAGCTGTGTGGTAGGCGACGTTCTATTCTCACCGACTGAAACAAAGAAAATCTAGTTCAGGAATTTGTAAAAGCTACTTTGCATTAAGTAGTGACTAAATGCCCCTCTTCTTTCAACCAATCTCAAAGCTACTTGAGATGTGTGCGAAATAACTTGACTGTCACTTATATCTTGTATTGCTGTCAAAAACTCAAAACGAAGCGCACGGTTCTCAAGTTTCGTTTCTTTCTCAGCAAAGACAGGCAGAGCCCATATTCACGTTCACAATCCCAAACTGCAACCACCCACTATTTTCAAAGGGTGGCGTTTCCTATATTCCGTTGACTCAAAAGTGCTGTGACCTATTTCACCTCCACACAACCCCAAGACTAACTAGAGTCGCCTCTCTTAGCCCTCAGTCAGGGGGCCAAGCCGCTCTTGAAGGCCCCTCTTGTTGTGCGACAGGTGCTCCTGAACTCGCTCAGCTGTCAAGGCAGAAAGGCCAGCGCCCGCTCGAAGCCCTATCAAGACATTTAATCTATTGCACATTCCAGGGGCATCCTACTTAATGCCTGCTAGTTTTGCCCCTTAGAATCTGGGCTCATATCCACAAACTGTCTCAGAGTAGGAGTGCTGAACTATGATCCGTTTTACCTTATAGATATTAATGAATAAGATGATATGGACAGATCCTAGATCAGCACTCCTACTCTGAGAGGCTTTGTGGATATGGGCGCTGATCTCTAAATGTTCCTGGACTTCATTATCAACTTGATTGCATCTTTGATAGTGATAGGAAGTAGTTGCAAAATGAATTTGAGCATGGTTGATGGATTTGTGCCTTAGCCAGCTTCTCTGTCGTCTATTCTATGGCATGGCAATTATTGTCAGAGGGGTCTGTTAAAGCACAGACATACCTGGCAACCGGGCTAGAATTGGAATGTATTTAGGATTTAAATGTGTTTGATGAGGGGATCTTGGGCATTTCTCTGCACTCAAGATGACACACATTGTGAATAAAAGTCATTGACACGTAAAGTCAGCTCAAGTCACAGAGAATTCTTTATCATTCACATCCTGTTTTTGAAACGGAAGAGATCTCCACTGTCAAACGGTTTCTTCGCTACCCATGGCCAAAACATACATCACATTCATGGATATTTCAGATATTCTCTCTGTTCTGAGAGCCTTTATTTACCTGCAGGGAGGCTGTAGTAGACTTCACTGGAAAAACACGTAGAATAACATGACAAGACTCTGAGTGAAGTGAGATATTGTGCGCAGCGATAACCCTGAGTAAAAATCTTCCTCATTGCTACACTGCTGAATCAGCTTCACTGTAAACTGACCAGGAGTTGACTTAGCATGACATACTAGGAACATGTAAGGTCCCGAAAACGGACCTAAAAAATCCTGGAAAGTTCATTGAAATTATAAGTTGGTGTCATGTTGCGCCACATTTTTTCATAACATTTTTGTAATTGCATTCTGATAGAGATGTATATGAAATGAGGATGAGACAGATGAGAGGGTAATCACAGCCAGGAAAAGAGTAGCGGAGGGGGACCCGCACACTCCCGCCTCTAGGAGGAATGGACTCAGTCCAGAGTCGACAGCGCTCCCGCTAGTCCAGACTCTCACACGTCAGTTAAGGTGGACAGGTCAGATCAATAGGCCTCGGCTCCTGAAATATTTCACAACCCGACAAGCCTTAGTTGGGTTTGAACTTTGGCTGTCCTCACGTGAACCATGTGAAAATGCCTCCTTCAAGGGAGTGTGATGATCAAGGTCTAAAATGAAGGCTGGAACAAGGAGAAAGAAAATCAACTAACGAGAGCAGCATGGCCGCCGTTTAGAGAAGCAGCCAGCTGGCAAGGCAAGCATTCCGGACAATGACAAAGGGGCTGGAATGAGAGGCTGTTATCTCTAGTATGTGTAGTAGGGCTGATAAAGGGAGATTCCTGCTCTATCCACCGCAGGTCCTGTAGGCTACATTCCTGTTGGGAAGGAAGGTAGTCCAGAGGGAGGTGCCTTGCTTCCCCACTAGGTGAGCTGTTATGAGGCCAAAGAGAGCAGGGCCCACATGTAGCAAGCGTTTCAGAGTAGAATGGCTGATTTATGATCGGTTTGGCCTTTTAGATCACAACAGATAAGATGACATGGACATGGGTCCTGATCCTAGATCAGCAGTCCCGCTCTGAGACACTATGAATACCGGCCCAGGTTGCAAGCTCTCTCCTGTAGTAGTTTACATGTAAATTATACCTAATTCACACATGATTTACTGTATGTTTCCTGGAAAAACATTTTTGGGGGTATTGCTTGTAATGACCTCCTTTCAAACAGTCCTCTTTTTACCACATTCTTGCCGGTGTAAGCCTTTTATATATCCTGTGCGCATTCCGGCACTGTTGACGAGTGGGAGTAGGGGTGTGCCGATGTGGATGGGCCTATTTGAATAAATCCATTAAATATACACCATTACGAAGTCTGGAAATGATCCGATAATAATTTGTTTATAATTTGTCCATAAGAGACATTAAGACTAATATAATTTATTTTCAAAAGAAAAGCATATTTTGCCATTTAATTACGTTACTGGTCTGTGCAGCCTATAGGCTACATCGCTATGCAGTGGTGTAAAGTACTTAAGTAAAAATACTTTAAAGTTTTTTTGGGGGGTATCTGAACTCTACTTTACTACAGGAAAATGGCTCTGATCTGGAGGACTCACTAAACCCAAATGCTTTGTTTGTAAATTATGTCTGAGTGTTGGAGTGTGCCCCTGGCTATCCGTAAGTAAAACAAATATAAAAAATAATGCCGTCTGGTTTGCTCAATATGAGGATATTTGGATACTTAAGTATCTTTTAGCAATTACATTTACTTTTGATACTTAAGTATATTTAAAACCAAATCATTTTACTTGAGGTATTTTCTATTAAGATATCTTTACTTTTACTCAACTATGACAATTGGGTACTTTTTCCACCACTGTGGTTGTGACACGCAAATGAAATCAATAGTTTATTATTTTGTTCATTAAACAGACAAGACATTCTTACATAATTGCGCATGGGCTCATCTGGAAAAGAGAGGCTATGTGTAGCTCAAGAAGCTCATTCATATTAACCCATCGTTCAGTGCCTAAATATTATTCCTAATACTGCAGTAAATAAATCACCAGCCAATGTGATCACACCATCGTGTGCTCTCTCCTTTCAAACTACCCAGTTATTTTGGTTGAAGACAGATAAACTACAAATGGCTAGTAGTTAGATACGTATGCATATTAACCCATCATTTATTAGCTAAATATCAGTGGCCTTTAAATATTTACCTGTCAAAGTCAAGAAAAAACATGAAATGGCAGTGTGCGTTCCCCCAAGCCAAATGCCAAGGCATTTCTGTGACAATAGACAAGAATAGCTCAAGGACAGAACTACATACATTTAAATGGAGAGAATAACCTAGGTGTCTGGCTAGACTGCAAACTCTCCTTCCAGACTCACATCAAACATCTCCAATCGAAAATCAAATCAAGAGTCGGCTTTCTATTCCGCAACAAAGCCTCCTTCACTCACGCCGCCAAGCTTACCCTAGTAAAACTGACTATCCTACCGATCCTCGATTTCGGCGATGTCATCTACAAAATGGCTTCCAACACTCTACTCAGCAAACTGGATGCAGTCTATCATAGTGCCATCCGTTTTGTCACCAAAGCACCTTATACCACCCACCACTGCGACTTGTATGCTCTAGTCGGCTGGCCCTCGCTACATATTCGTCGCCAGACCCACTGGCTCCAGGTCATCTACAAGTCCATGCTAGGTAAAGCTCCGCCTTATCTCAGTTCACTGGTCACGATGGCAACACCCATCCGTAGCACACGCTCCAGCAGGTGTATCTCACTGATCATCCCTAAAGCCAACACCTCATTTGGCCGCCTTTCGTTCCAGTACTCTGCTGCCTGTGACTGGAACGAACTGCAAAAATCGCTGAAGTTGGAGACTTTTATCTCCCTCACCAACTTCAAACATCAGCTATCCGAGCAGCTAACCGATCGCTGCAGCTGTACATAGTCTATTGGTAAATAGCCCACCCATTTTCACCTACCTCATTCCCATACTGTTTTTATACTGTTTTTTTAAATTTATTTATTTACTTTTCTGCTCTTTTGCACACCAATATCTCTACCTGTACATGACCATCTGATCATTTATCACCCCAGTGTTAATCTGCAAAATTGTATTATTCGCCTACCTCCTCATGCCTTTTGCACACATTGTATATAGACTGCCCATTTTTTTTTTTTTTCTACTGTGTTATTGACTTGTTAATTGTTTACTCCATGTGTAACTCTGTGTTGTCTGTTCACACTGCTATGCTTTATCTTGGCCAGGTCGCAGTTGCAAATGAGAACTTGTTCTCAACTAGCCTACCTGGTTAAATAAAGGTGAAATAAAAAATAAATAAAATAAAAATAAATGCATTAAAATAATTTCTGTGAAGCTGTGTCTGTAAAAAGTTGGCGGCATGCTAAAGTTGGTGTGTTTTTGTCTTAGTTTGAAAGGGATATCAGGCTACAGGGTATCTTTTGGGGAAGTTTGACAGAACGTGTAATTAACATGACGGAGAGCTCTACCTCTACAGTATTTTCACAATACTTTCTTTGTGAAATAGTGGTAAAACCAAAAGTCTGATTTACTAGCGACGACAAGCTTCCAGTTGCATAATGTACAACCTTCTATTTGTAAATGGATAGGGTAGGGCTTTAGCAGGAAGCGCTGGTGGCCATCTCCTCTCTGACCTCATGACCTTTGACCCCTGCAGGTGTCAGCCTGAACCCCATCATCGTCTATTGCTCCAACCAGGAGGAGATGGACATGTGGTTCGGCCTGCTCAAAGAACACATCGAGATCAACGGGGGCACCCCCATCGCACCTATCGAGACCTACACCAGGGTTAAGGTAAGGAAATAATACTATGTTTCATTGATATGGCAGTGCAGATGACGGAAATGGAGGCCAGTTAAAGAGGCCAGTTAAGGAGGCCCAAGTAGCAGCTACACCCTGGGTTGATCCTGAGGGTAAAACAGCAATCAATCAACAGGATGTGTTGAGTCATGTAGGTCACGGCTGTCTCTTCCTGAGTGCATGATCCATTCCCAGGGAGCGGTCATGACTGTGGCCACACCACAACCACATCACTAGACTCACATCTGCACTGGGTCAAAGTATGGTTACACCAACAGGTGTGGAAAAGGCTGATCATACACATTCAATAGTGGATGAAATATAGGGCATCTACACAAGCCGGTTTGACCAACGGTATAACCCAATGCATATGTTCTGAAAAGCATAGAAAAAAAGCATTCATGCAACACTCATCCTGTATCACTTCCAATAGTGACAGCTAGTGTAGGAACAATTGTTGTTTCGTTATACAGTATTCTCGCCCAGGATGTATGATAGTATTTAAGAATGATTGCGTCACTATCAGAGAATGAAAAGCCCCATCATTATAGCATTAATAGCTCATACTGTGGAGAAGTTCTGTATGTGTTTAATGTTTATTTCTTGTAACTGGTTGGGTGAGGTAGATTATTTCCATGCCTCACTAATGTAAACCTGTTTCCTGCAGAATGTAAAGGAGAACACGGAGGGGAGAGAGGAGCTGAGGAACTCAATCAGTAAAGACCCCATCTATGAGTGGGAGGGTTCTCAGCGTGAGAGTCTGGGGCCCATCACTTTCGTGACCAAAGTCAGTCTGCAGCACCTCCCCTGCCAGGTACAACACCCACCTCCACTCACCTTTCTGTGGCTTATGATGTGCCTATGGTGCATTGTAACCTGACACTGAAACATTATAATCTGACAGTGAAACTTTATAATCTGACAGTGAAACATTAATAATCTGACAGTGAAACATTATAATCTCACAGTGAAACATTATAACCTGACAGTGAAACATTATAATCTGACAGTGAAACATTATAACCTGACAGTGAAACATTATAATCTGACAGTGAAACTTTATAATCTGACAGTGAAACATTATAATCTGACAGTGAAACATTATAACCTGACACTGAAACATTATAACCTGTCACTGAATCATTATAACCTTTGACATTAGAACATGACTGATTATTGATTGTAGAGATACTTTTTGATATTCAAATATCACTCAAACGAAGAAACCTGTATATACAGTCCACATTGCGCATAAATAGATTAGACACATTTTAAGAAAGATGAATAAGAGAGTGTAATTTTATGGAACTGTCCATTAGACAGTTATGACTCCAACCTGTTATCAGGCAGATAGCGGGGATCTGAGAATGAGGAGTAAACGTAACATTATCAATCAACAACATCTACCTTAGAGCCCACTGACTCTCTCTCTCTCTCACACACACACACACACACACACACACACACACACACACACACACACACACACACACACACACACACACACACACACACACACACACACACACACACACACACACACACACACACACACACACACACAATTACTCTTTCGCAACTTCACCATGGCCTCACCACAATGTAAGGAGTGAGCATTGTTGTCTGCTGGGACTCTAAACCTTGAGGGAGTGTATGGGCAGAACATACTACAGTTACCACAACACTTACTCCCTAGGTCTCATACACTCCTACAAGACGTGACGTTACTCTGCTAACCGAGCGAGAAAGTAACCAAGGAAATACATGATCCTGACTAGGCTTAATCCTATAAAACAGCAACGCTCATGTAGCCGGCGGGTGAATTGGCCAATTAACGTTTGATGGGAACTGGCGGTAGCCTGATGGAATTATTTCGAAGAGAGATTGAAGGGCTTGTAAACTGGGTGTGTGAGAGGCAGTTGCTTAGCTCACGCAGCAACTTGACTCACCTCACAGCTGGAATGTCAGCTGTCTGCCAGACACGCCCTCGGCAGGGCGGAGAAACACGCTCACGGGCATGCAAGTGCGTGCGCACACACACACACACACACACACACACACACACACACACACACACACACACACACACACGGTCAGGGAGATAACAGCCTACTTAGCTACTACACTGAAAAAATATATAAACGCAACATGTAAAGTGTTGGTGCCATGTTTCATTATCTGAAATAAAATATCCCAGAAATGTTCCATACTGTACGCACAAAAAGCTTATTTCTCTCAAATGTTCTGCACACATTTGTTTATATCCCTCTTAGTGAGCATTTCTCCTTTGTCAAGCTCAAATCAAATCAAATTTGATTTGTCACATGGTTCGAATACAACAGGTTTAGACCTTACTATGAAATGCTTACTTACAGGCCCTTAACCAAGAACACAGTTTTAAGAAAAATAAGAGTTAAGAAAAATATTTACACAATAAACGAAAGTAAAAAATTAAAGAGAAACAATAAGATAACAATGCCGAGGCTATATACAGGGGGTACCTGTACCGAGTCAATGTGCAGGGATAGAGGTTAGTCGAGGTAATTGAGGTAATATGTACATGTAGGTAGAGGTAAAGTGACTATGCAAAGATAATAGATAATAAACAGTGAGTAGCAGCAGCGTAAAAAAACCAGAGAGAACAGTCTATGACTAGGATGGCTGGAGTCTTTGGCAATTTTTAAGGTCCTGGATGTCATCAAGCTTGGCCCCAGTGATGTACTGGGTCATATGCACTACCCTCCGTAGAGCCTTGCGGTCGGAGGCCGAGCAGTTGCCCTATCAGGCGGTGATACAACCAGTCAGGATGCTCTCGATAGTGCAGCTGTAGAACACCTGACAGGTGTGGCATATCAAGAAGCTGAAGATTATCAAGTTGATTAAACAGCATGATTATTACACATTACACAGAGGAGTATTTCTGTCTGTAATAAAGCCCTTTTGTGGGGAAAAACTCATTCTGATTGGCTGGGCCTGGCTCCCCAGTGGCTGGGCCTGGCTTCCAAGGCCCACCCATGGCTGCACCCCTGCCCATTCATATGAAATCCATAGATTAGGGCCGAATGAATTTATTTCAATTGACTGATTTCCTTATGAACTGTAAGTCAGTAAAATATTTGAAATTGTTGCATGTTGCGTTTATATTTTTTGTTGAGTAGATTTCAATGTAAGGGCCTTCTATATTTGACACAGAAAGCCCAGTAGAACTATGTAACTATGTAACTGATTGCATCTGATGTGAAAACACATGGCACTTCAATTAGTCAATCTTACACTGAGCGCAAGATACATTGACAGGATATAGACATTTGAATGAATTAGCTAATGCAGTGAGAGTTGATTGTTTCTATTGTGTCCAATACAGGAGCAGAGTGACAGACTACTGGTGATGTACCCAGCCACTCTGATCATCCTATCAGAAGAGAGCCACGGACTTTTCTACAAGGTACCTTTCATTCGTCCCATTGAACCATACAGATGTAGGATCTTAATTTGAGCCATTTTTCTACAGCAGGAAAATAATCTTGCCGCAACAGGAAATGTGAATTATTATGTGGATTATAATTAATGGCCATTTTTTGTAGGGTTTGATATATTTTCTGTTAGGGCAAATCAAGTCTGACGTTTTAAATGGAAATGACAAACTAGAAGCCTTTTAAAACCTCAAATACACTACAAGTTTCCACTTCCTGCTGTGCAGAAATATTCTCAGCAACAAAAGAGTGATGCAATTAAGATAATACATCTGTAGATGTAGACTCTTAGCTAGCCTGGTCCCAGATCTGTTTGTGCTATCAAGTCAAATCCTTGTCATGCCAAAAAGTGGCAAGGAATTGGCATGACAGCACAAACAGACTGGCATTCAGGCTAACTCTTATGTACATTATGTACTATACATAATGTACTCACCCCAAGAGCTCATATACAGTAAGTGACTCATATCCTTGATTATGCTCGAGGGCCTTATTTGTCATGTTCCCTCTGTTCTGTCTTTGAATCAGAAGTGTGTGAAATGGTATGTATAACGGTGTGTGTGTGTGTGTGTGTGTGTGTGTGTGTGTGTGTGTGTGTGTGTGTGTGTGTGTGTGTGTGTGTGTGTGTGTGTGTGTGTGTGTGTATGATTGCAGGGGAAACTTCCACTTAACATGGTCACTGTGACCACACCCTGCCAGGACGTCAAGCCCAACACCTTCATGATTGAAGGTAAATTGACCACGATGTCACACTTATTGTGCAAGCCACCCCTCAAATACAACATATGTATATGACACAGGTCTGTTGTGACGTATAGATTTGAATGAAGGCGGGTGTTTTGTCGACATTTCCAAATGTCAGAAAACAAGAAACGTTTTTATGCCAAAATATTGATATAAATCACCATCATATCGAAGTAAACTTGGAGTCACATGATGACATGCTGACATGTGGTCCTCCTACTACGAAAGGCATGCAGTTTATTAGGCTACAAATGAAATAAATTACGATGAATTTATCAGGGTGGTGAAAGTGCAAGGTGGTGATGAGCTTGATGCTCCTTTCCAATAAATATTAAGGGTCTTATTCTGGTGGCGTGATGATCAACGTCTTCTGTTTGACAAATGCAAATAATCTCGCTCTTTGGTCCATAATAATCTCATCATGTAGGCTATATGTGCGCTCTAGCCAATGTGGCTCTAGCTAACAGCGCGACATATCAATACCAGAGTGGGCACACTTGCTATATCTCAAAAATGTTTGTGAGAAAACCATCAGTAGAGTTGAAAATGCGATGGGAACCCAATTCATTTGTATCTTTTATTCGGTACGTGGGAATTTAACCACAAAAGGTATTTTTATGTGCACTACGTCATCACGCACAGCCTTTTGTCGGCAACAAGTCAATTTGATGGAAACATCTCCGGCTGGAAAATGTGCATGAAAATCTGTCCCCAATTGAATGCAAATCTAGCTGATGTCACTGAACATTGCCTCATGCACATTCAATGAGTGACCTTACCTATTGTTTTGCCCTGCTGTCACAGGCAAGATGATAAACCCTATTGTGGTGTCCTGTTTGGATAAGAGGGAGTTCTATGACTGGATCCAGCACTTCAAAGCCTTCGATGTCCCTGTGGTCAGCCCCCCACCCCCCGTTTATGACATCATCTACACCCCCACAGCGAAAGAGGTGAGACATTAGATTAGGACAACAAGGCCCTTCTGAGTTTTAACTGTGTCCATTCCCTTGTTGTCAGTTCTTAACATGTAGTGTTGTATTTTTCACACTAGGCTCCAGAGGTTGATAGGTGGAGTTGGAACAGCCGGAGCCAGAGCCGGAGTGAGTCTCTGAGGCTGGGGCAGTCTACTGGGAGTGAGTCTCTGAGGCTGGGGCAGTCTGCTGGGAGTGAGTCTCTGAGGCTGAGGCAGTCTGCTGGGAGTGAGTCTCTGAGGTTGGGGCAGTCCGTTGGGAGTGATTCTCTGAGGTTGGGGCAGTCCGCTGGGAGTGATTCTCTGAGGCTGGGGAAGTCCCACAGTGGACGGGGGTCTGGTTCCGGGTCCCAGCACCTCCAGTTCCCCCCTAGACACGCGGACAACCCTCTGTCCCCAGGCTACACAGAACCCCTATGTGTAAGTTTGCACTTGAATACTTTCTACCAGGCCTGGATCAAATATATGTCAGCCACATTCAAATGACAAAATAAGCTAAATGTCAAAGTGTTTGAAATGTTTTTGAGCCAGTTCTGCTTTCTACAAAGAAATTAGGGTTAAATGGAATGTGTGCTACTTCCATGTGAACTAGGCCACTCAAAGCTAATTTATTTACCTTTACACTACGATGTGGGGCGTTGTAAGGCTCTGCCTTGTGGTGGTAATTTTTATGTAGCCGGTATATATAGTATCTGATATCCATGTCATTAAAGCGCTTGTTTGTTTTGGTGGAGTTGAGCTCAGCATTTTTCAAATGTGAATTATTAACAAAGGTTTAGACTGTGCCTCTTCTGGTACAACCCAAGCCAATGCTGAAGTTCTTAAACCTCTCGAAAACGAGATCATTTATTGTGTTTTCCTCGTCTGAAATAACACCATTAAGATAACTTTGACCATGAGAAATGAGGGGCACTGACACGCTGCCTCAGCAATCAATAAGTTAACTGATAACGGAGAGTGTTTCAGATTCAGCAGAAGTTGCGTACGCTATCAAGACCTTGAGTTGACTTCCTGAAGAGAGAATGACCCTACAGACTGGTCACTCATCCAATTAGCTTATACTGGGGAAGGTGCTGTGCCCACAAGACATGTTGTTCTTGGTGTGTGTGTGTGTAGAGTTTAGTTTAGACACATTTATTTGAGTGTCACTCCACAATGATACATCACTTCGATTTTTTTTACCACATTGTGGACAGACCCCCCCAAAAAGTATTTGATCCCCTGCTGATTTTGTACGTTTGCCCACTGACAAAGAAATTATCAGTCTATAATTTTAATGGTAGGATTATTTGAACAGTGAGAGACAGAATAACAACAACAAAAATCCAGAAAAAAATGTCAAAAAAAATGTTAAAAATTGATTTTTATTTTAATGAGCGAAATAAGTATTTGACCCCTTCTCAATCAGAAAGATTTCTGGCTCCCAGGTGTCTTTTATACAGGTAACACTCTTAAAGGGAGTGCTCCTAATCTCAGTTTGTTACCTGTATAAAAGACACCTGTCCACAGAAGCAATAAATCAATCAGATTCCAAACTCTCCACCATGGCCAAGACCAAAGAGCTCTCCAAGGATGTCAGGGACAAGGTTGTAGACCTACACAAGGCTGGAATGGGCTACAAGACCATCGTCAAGCAGCTTGGTGAGAAGGTGACAATAGTTGGTGCGATTTTTCCCAAATGGAAGAAACACAAAAGAACTGTCAATCTCCCTCAGCCTGGGGCTCCATGCAAGATCTCACCTCGTGGAGTTGCAATGATCATGAGAACGGTGAGGAATCTGCCCAGAACTACACGGGAGGATCTTCTCAATGATCTGAAGGCAGCTGGGACCATAGTCACCAAGAAAACAATTGGTAACACACTACGCTATGAAGGACTGAAATCCCGCAGCGCCCGCAAGGTTCCCCTGCTCAAGAAAGCACATATACATGCCCGTCTGAAGTTTGCCAATGTACATCTGAATGATTCAGAGGACAACTGGGTGAAAGTGTTGTGGTCAGATGAGACCAAAATGGAGCTCTTTGGCATCAACTCAACTCGCCGTGTTTGGAGGAGGAGGAGGAATGCTGCCTATGACCCCAAGAACACCATTCCCACCGTCAAACATGGAGGTGGAAACATTATGCTTTGGGGGTGTTTTTCTGCTAAGGGGACAGGACAACTTCACCGCATCAAAGGAACGATGAACGGGGCCATGTACCGTCAAATCTTGGGTGAGAACATCCTTCCCTCAGCCAGGGCATTGAAAATGGGTTGTGGATGGGCATTCCAGCAGGACAATGACCCAAAACAAACGGCCAAGGCAACAAAGGAGTGGCTCAAGAAGAAGCACATTAAGGTCCTGGAGTGGCCTAGCCAGTCTCCAGACCTTAATCCCATAGAAAATCAGTGGAGGGAGCTGAATCCCTCCTGAGATGTGTGCAAACCTGGTGGCCAACTACAAGAAACGTCTGACCTCTGTGATCGCCAACAAAGGTTTTGCCACCAAGTACTAAGTCATGTTTTACAGAGGGGTCAAATACTTATTTCCCTCATTAAAATGCATATCAATTTATAACATTTTTGACATGCGTTTTTCAGATTTTTTTGTTGTTGTTATTCTGTCTCTCACTGTTCAAATAAACCTACCATAAAAATTATAGATTGATCATTTCTTTGTCAGCCGGCAAACATACAAAATCAGCAGGGGATCAAATACTTTTTTCACTCACTGTATAACACACAGTAAATCAAGGCATGAGCTTTAGTTTCAATGTAACCATCATTACAAAAACTACATGTTTATCTACAACCTGTTCTCAGAGAATGTCTTATTATTCTGTATGTGAATCTGATACACTCCATTTAGTATGATATGTTACGTTTCGTATGTTATGTATTAATTTGTGGATGTCCATCACCCATTTCGTATGATATGTTACGAATTAGAATTCATATAATATTTTACGAATTTCAGAAAACATACAATATGTTATGAATTTGCTAAATGTATGATATGTTACGAATTCTAGCTAGGTAGCAAGGTGGCTAACTTTAGCTAGCTGGCTAACATTAGCTAGCTGGCTAACATTAGCTAGGCAAGGGATTAGGGTTAGGTTTAGGGAAAGAGTTAGCTAAAATGGTTGTGGTTAGAGGAAGAGTTAGCTAACATGCTAAGTAGTTGCAAAGTAGATAAAATGTAGTAAGTACTTGAAATGTTGCTAATTAGTTAAAATGCTAAAGTTGTCCGTGATGAGATTCGAAACCTTTGGGTTGCTAGACATTCACGTTATACTCCCACCCATCCACCCTGACCAACGACCCTACTTTAGTTTTGCCTTAAGTAACCATCTGTCCTATGTAACCATGCCCAACTTAACATATCATACCATTTTGGGTTTCCAGGAGTTACATTTACTATGTCAGGTCAAGTTTATTAGTCGAGGCTGTTATCTAGGGGAGTGTTTTTGTATCTACCAGTCTCAATAGAATGAGGGGCCACTCCACATCTACATTTTGCAAAAGAGCTTCGACTTTTGCTTGGTTAAAACTTTCCGTATATAGGGTTCAGTCCCAAAAGTGCGTTTAAAAAGGCAGTAGTTGCGCTGTTTGTTACTTTCAGGTTTAGTTATCAGTTGGTAACACTTTAGTTCATTGCTCTCTAAAAGTGCTGATTCAAAAGCATTACGATCATTTCTAGAATACACTTCATCTGTATCAGTGAGCTTAGTCATATGGATGGACTGTGTGTGTGTGTGTGTGTGTGTGTGGCCTACTCCAAGCTACTGAACTGCACCTCCGCAGTACCAATTAAGATGATTGAAACCTTCAACTTTCCTTGCTTAGATTTTGGCAACAGATAACATAAGCTAAACTTAGTCAAATAAAGCAGGAATCCAACCTAAGTTTTCAGAGCGGGTAGGAACAAAAGCATCAGGTTTGCCAGATTCCAAGTTTCTTTGAATAGCACACTTTGGGCCGGTTTTCCAGATCTCTATTAAGCCTACACCTTGACTCAAAAGTTTGCTCAATGGAAAAGTATTGAGGATTGAGTAGTAGTATCAGTGTTCATTCGCATCACCCTAGCTTGTTGCAATGTCACCGAGCATACTTGACCTTTGCCCCCTGTCTCTGTGTGTCCTTACAGTACATCTCCAGTCGGCCCTGTTCTACTGAGACAGCTCGGCTGGGCAGCCGCAGTAACAGCGTTTCGTCCCACGCCGCCAGGTCCGAGCGTGACCCCCGACCTTTGTCACAGCACTGCTCCTACCTCCCCCATGAGGGGCCGGTGGTGCTGTCCCCGGTTTACAACATCCCCTACTCAGGCCTGCACCGTGACCGCGCCAGCACCCCGCAATGCCTGGAGAAAGCCACCCTCGTCAAGGTACTAACTTCAGCCTGGCGGCTAACTTGATTTTGGAATATTCCCTCTGGGACTTATCTTTGCATTTGGCATTTTAGTCATTCAGCAGACACGCTTATCCAGAGCAATTTACAAAAGCAATTAGGATTAAGTGCCTTGCTTAAGAGCACATGGACGGATTTTTCACCTAGTCGGTACATCATGGGTACTAGAACTAAAATGGACTAGTACCACAAAGCAACAGGTCTGTGAGTTAAAGAAGTCAATGGTAGTACCTCTTCAGCTTAATTCAGACAATGTGGCTTCATGTAGATATTTCATCATAAGTGCTGGACATGAAACAACTTACAGTAACCTTCCGCCGTCAGGGGGTTCCAATTAAAGAGACTAAAGACAGATTAGTGTAGCAGGCTAGTGGCATACACTCCCCATACACACACATACAGATGTGATCCTAGTAGACTACACCCCCACTACCTCCGTAACCTTCCGCCGTCAGGGGGTTCCAATTAAAGAGACTAAAGGCAGATTAGTGTAGCAGGCTAGTGGCATACACTCCCCATACACACACATACAGATGTGATCCTAGTAGACTACACCCCCACTACCTCCGTAACCTTCCGCCGTCAGGGGGTTCCAATTAAAGAGACTAAAGACAGATTAGTGTAGCAGGCTAGTGGCATACACTCCCCATACACACACATACAGATGTGATCCTAGTAGACTACATCCCCACTAACTCCGTAACCTTCCGCCGTCAGGGGGTTCCAATTAAAGAGACTAAAGACAGATTAGTGTAGCAGGCTAGTGGCATACACTCCCCATACACACACATACAGATGTGACGCTAGTAGACTACACCCCCACTACCTCCGTAACCTTCCGCCGTCAGGGGGTTCCAATTAAAGAGACTAAAGGCAGATTAGTGTAGCAGGCTAGTGGCATACACTCCCCATACCACACACATACAGATGTGACGCTAGTAGACTACACCCCCACTACCTCCGTAACCTTCCGCCGTCAGGGGGTTCCAATTAAAGAGACTAAAGACAGATTAGTGTAGCAAGATAGTGGCATACACTCCCCACACCACACACATACAGATGTGATCCTAGTAGACTACACCCCCACTACCTCACCCCTTTTCCTTTCGCCCCTCTGTAGAGCATGTGTGAGATTAGACCCATCTCTCCGCTTGGTAACTCTACCCCAAATCCCAGCGCTAACTGCGGCTTAAATGATTAGCTTCTGCTAGCCGAGGAGCGTGAGAGAGCGAGAAAAGACAATGGCCATTCACCCACTGTGCCGCAAGGAACAGATGACTGACTGAGGCTCGGAAGAATAATGATAACCCCTGGAAATCCCTGTGTGATTAGTCCAACAGCTGGAGCACCCCTCAGACGTCCCTGAAGTACGCATCGCTCTCCACCCCCAGCGCCACTCAGACATGTGTGCCCCCCGGCAGCCCCTGTCGCCCCTGTATGATGAGCCCTGCACCCCTGACACCTACGCCCAGGAGGAGAGCTGGCCCAGGCAGCAGCCAACGGTAAGCCGACCACGATACTGGATCCATGTGTCTCAGTTTACACCACAACCGTACTCCCCGCCAACTCTCACACACATACTGTACACACACATATCACATATGCACACACGAACTGTACAACAAAAGTACACACATACACACAATCAGGTTGTGTGTACCTGATTGTGTACATGTGCATATAGACGCAGGCACATGCATGCACGCATACAGGAAGCGTTTGACCAGGGGGTGACTGACGCAGGCAATGGACAGAGGCTAAGGGCTGCATGTTGCTGATGACTAATTGATTAGCTCTGATGCATAATGAAGTGGACTGCTGAGAGATTAAATTCCTTGTCACTAGCAACGTCCTGTCCATATACATGACCTGTATTTTAGAGAAATATGATTTGATGGATTGAATTGAAGTTTTCTGTCTAGGTTTGTCTAGATTTTGGACACCATATTGACACATGGGGGTGCTTAAGGTTCTCGCCAGTGGGTTTATGTGCAAGACTGTCATTGGACAGGCACTTCAATTCCAATTACCATGACTACAAATTTGACCTGCTGGCTTTTTAACGCTTGCACCCTCTGATTCTCAGCAACAAAGTTGGCGAGGACCACCACAGAAGCAGCCGGACCCTCATCTCCTACCCTCCTCCTTCCAGCTGTGCACCCCTCCCCTGGGCAAGTGTTGCAGGAGGAGCCTGGTGCTCTGCCAAGGCCAGGGCCAGGGGCTGGAGATGGAGGGCCCTCAGGGGCCAGCAGACCAGAGAACTGAAGCTGTCCCCAGACTAAGGCTGCTGCCTGCACCCAAAGCAGTGCAAAAGGAGGTGGGAAACTGACACTCAATGGCTCATATTCACAAAGCATGAATGGTGATCCTTTATCAGAACTCAATGCTTTATTGTTACGGGTCAATATGTCTTACAGATGTAGGATCTTAATTTGATCACTCTTTTGTCGATGAGAATTTTTCTGCACAGCAGGAAATGCAAACTTGTAGTGTATTCAAGGTTTAAAAATGCTTTGGAAGTTTGTCATTTCCACTTTAAAAATGTCAGACTTGATTTGCCCTAACGAAAAATATATCAATATATCAAAAACATGTCCAGTAATTAAACCAATATAATAATTAACATGTTTTCCCGCTGTAGCAAACTGGCTCAAATTAAGCGCTTGAGCCGACATCTGCAACCTTTACCTTGAATGCAGTCTCCGCAGACGCAGGAGCATTGCCTTTAAAAGGCGCATTGTTGACAGTGCTGTAAGACTTGAATCCTGGCCACTGTTAATGCATTATGGCTCAATCACATTTCTTTCGAATACTTTTGAATAATCTCCATTTGTACTCGATAATAATCGTCTCTAAAGTACTATTTGTTGTTCTTGTACATGTGAAACAATTTTCTATCCTCATCTTTTGACAGAGGCTCTTCCCATCGATGGCTGCTATGAACACCCCCCAGATGCCGTATGGTTACTCACCAGGTAAGAATGTCAAGCATGCTCTTGTAAACTAACACGCTGCACATCACAATGCAACAACATTGGTTACCTTTAGACCTGCTGCGTTCTTAGCATTTCTGTCATGCACACCATTTCAAACCCGTCTAATACATTGTCACGTCGTCATTCACCCACTACAATCCCACTAAAAGCAAAGCCTGCCTTAGTTGGTAATCTACTTCAAAAACCTCAACGACACAGAGGTCTGTTCATAGGGGGACTGGAGAAAAAGGGCACATGTGCACATGCAGTATTGTATAATATACCATATAAAACATTGGAATATTGGTCTGGGTGTGTCACTGTCAACATGCAGTTTGACAAAAAAAAGTGCAGGAAATGCGCAGATGTGCCAATGAAATGGAGCTTAGGCCAGCTTTAAATACCATGTGTTCAGGTGTCTCATGGGGGAAAAGCCCAGTGTAACAGAACACTGTTCCAGACAGGGTTACTGCTAGCCATGACTGACAGCTCACAACTAGGCTAGGACCGCTCGCTCTAGCTCATATCTATGTCTCCTTTTATCTCATATAAAAACAGGATGGGATTTAAAGAGGTTATCTCGGTATCTCCAAATATAAACCCACTGAAAAATTGGCTATAACTCAGGGCATTATCAGGTGATCACCTCAAGTTGTATGTCTTTGCACAATTCCGAGGACAAAACAGAGAACAAACCGTGGGTGCTGTTAGGTATGCAACAGGACGGGTTTTACACTACAGTAACACTGTGTGTAGCTGTTCACACACACCATGAGAGAGTGACAGTATACATTGGACCTGATCCAAAACTAGTTGCCCAAATCTGGGCCAGGTCTTGTATTCTTCTTCTTCTGCTCTTTGAAAACTAAAAGCCTGGGAATCGCGTCTCTCTCGCCCCCACAGATCACAACTCATACCTTGAACCATCCGAGCCAGATGACCAGGAAATGGACTATGACAACATTTGGGAGTATGACTGCAATACCGAGAGAATTCAACCCATGTCTGGAATTTCGCCACACCGGACGGGATTAGACATTGGGGCCAGAGGCCTTGGTGCCATGGCAAACAACCAGCTGAGGTGGTTATAAAA
The DNA here is from genome assembly GCF_034236695.1 of Oncorhynchus nerka. Lineage (NCBI taxonomy): Eukaryota > Metazoa > Chordata > Actinopteri > Salmoniformes > Salmonidae > Oncorhynchus > Oncorhynchus nerka. The sequence goes on from NC_088402.1 coordinate 61,216,078, forward strand.
ACAATGGTCCGGCACTCGTCTGGACGTGCGCAAACAACAGATCCCTATCAGAGAGCTATTCAGTGACCCAAGCTCACTACTGCATATTATGGTTGTGTGATATAGTGTGCTCTGTTTCAAGGTAGCCCACTATTTAGGGAATAGGGTGTGAATAATGTATTTGTTAGATAGTCAAAAGAATGCTTTAAGTGGCCATGAGATAAGAGGAACGTCTTAGTATTAATGCTGCACTACTGTGTACTGTATGTAAATGCAGATCAACATGATTCAGCAAAAACACTTTCCCACACAACAGCATAAAAAGGTAGGAAACAGAGCCTACCTCTGTTAACGTAGCATTGATGAAAGTGAAAAATGTACATAGTTTCTATCCCTGAGTGCTTGAACATGTTTTTTTTTTTACCACTATCATTACACTGCATTTGGCTTCATTTGAATTTGGAGAGTTTTTTTGTATTATTTATGGGCATTTTCTCCAACGCCGTCCTGTTTAAATGGTTTTATATTGTGTAAACGTTTTGATTCATATGTTATATCATTATTATATTTTTTGCATCATAGACAAGCTGTAAGCTGTAAAAAGCATTCCAGCAAGCTTAATAATAGCAACACATCAGTATAATTTATTTAATGTTCTGAAATAACAAGGCAAACATTGATGGCTTGAATGGACTTTCTCCATTGTGTTACTGCTGCAAAATGTTGCTTGTCTTTGTGGCTTGTTTCTCATTTCTCATTCTCTTTTAGGTGTTTATTTAAGTTCTTAATATAAACTAGTGTTGATATTATTTGCATTATTATACTGAGATTATTTTGATGGATGTTTAGTAGTAATTATGACCTTAAACATACTAAGACATTATATAAATAGGTAAAACTTTTACACATTTCCTGCATAAGCATGAATAAACAATTTATAAATATATATACATATATATAAATATAAATAGTGTAAGCATTACATGTAACTAGCATTTAACATTTATTATAATTTATAAAACATTTCTAACATTTCTAAACATGAATATGCATTTATAATAGTTGGAGGTCATTATGAAGTGTTACCTGACAGTTCATCTCTACTGGACAAACCATCTAAACATTAATAGTACTGAACTATTACGCAAGACTTTTGCTCTCAGTTAACCGAGATTACCGGACAGTAGAGTCCTACTGTACAATAGACAAGCTCCTTTGAACTAATAGAAGTTGATAAATCAGATAGTATAGGTAAGATTAACTTCAAATCGAATATCAAATGTACTGAGAGGAATGCATTACAGTCATTTGAAGAAATGTGTATTATTGAGTCAAAACAAACACATTTGACTAGTCAGTCAACTGTTTTTCATTTTGAAAAAAATATAGAACTTTGGTCAAATGAGCACATGCCAGTAGACTGGTGTTATTTCACCCCGGATCAGAATCTGTGATGCTCCTCTCGTTCTCTCTCATGGTACAACCTCGCTCTCTGCTGGTGTAACGCACCAATTTGTAAGTCGCTCTGGATAAGAGCGTCTGCTAAATGACTTAAATGTAAATGTAAATGTGTAAGACAGTCATCTCTACAATTATATTGGAACCCCATGTCTATGGAGTGCCTGTCTGATGCAAATGGCCCAGTAGGAGTTAAATGTGATGTTATGTGTGTTGTTAGGGATTGCACATTTTAAGAGCAAAAAACTACTTTATAGTGGTTTATAATCTGGCAGTATTGACAGTATTGTGGAGGTAGTTTATACACGGTACTATAGCGCCCTCTAGTGTATAAAATCTGACAGAACACAGGAAACCGCTGTCAACTTTGAAATGCCATATATTTGAAACGTAATACATCCACAGTTCACAGAACAAACCATACAATGACAGAAAGTCATCTAATAGAGGCCATCAAATAAAACAGACGTAATTATGTATAAACAAAAAACAATGCCACGTATTTGTAGTCCCCTAAATAAATCTGGTTACTGGCTCAGAGCTCTAACCGCTAGGCTACCTGTCACCCCATATAACACACCGTTGTTTTGTATTGGGGTATGCGATGATTTCACACAGTAAAATACTTTGACGTTGATTGAATAATCAAACATATCTATATTTTTTATATCCATTCTGTACCTTTACTTTACCTTTACTAATATTTGTCATTCAATTCCAAAACATACACACTATATTCATGTCCTCATCCTAACACATTGACAGTGTATATCTCTTAGAGCACTTTCCACTGGCATTTTATGTCTCTTCTCTACATTTTGGTACCTTCATTATGAAATCTCAATATATTTGTCTCTTTTTGTACGCTCATAAATATCATACATCTCTTACCCAAGGATGTTGACATCTAAACCCTTGTTATAGGTTATATTTATCCAAATGACATTAACGGACCTCAAACACACTCTTAAAAAATGGCATACAGGAATATTATCATACACACTATCTTGACCATTTCAGTGGATTGGACATGTTTTTTTATTGCTAACTTGCTAAGTTATAGTGCAAACATTTCAGGCACAGTAAAACATAGCTTTAGCCCTCTATTTAAAAAAAAATCGATATTTTTACAAGAGGAAACCACAGATTTCACTTGCAGTCAAAGGATGGTCCATGCTATACGGTATCCTTGGGTCGTCCCTACCCCATTGAAGTAGAAATGTCAAATGGTTAATGGGTGAGGGTACGACGTCCCAAGGAACCCTGATAGGACTGAACGTCAAAGCACCCAAGATGAATTCAGTTTCCATGGGAGTAAGGGGTAAATTTAGGAAGGACATAGCTGTGCATGGTGACTGTCCCTGTATCAGATGGAGGGTGTTTGATGTTATGGCTTCTCTCCAGATGCCTCTTCCCTGCCTCTTTTCCGCAGGTATCGGATGGCAGACAGCGCACTTATGTTGGCCAGGAGAACTGTGCAATGTTCCGTGGGAAGAAAATATCACATGAGCCAATCGCATGACTGCATCATTCTTGACTGAACAACTAATGACATTTTCTTCTTATTGAATTGAATGTTTGAGACATGTTGTATAATAATGTAATCATATAATATAATAATAATCATATAATATATATATAAACTCATAAGAACAAATAGATTGGGGGGGGAAAAAGGCATTAGATCTAGTCTAATACTAGACTAGAATAACAATATTCTTCAAAATATAACATTGGCTTTAAAGGTCAACTGCCCCTTAAAACCAACTTCTCTTGTTTAAAACGGCATGTGTTATCAAAATGAGTAAGAATAGTTCATTTAAACGTTTATTTAACTAGGCAAGTCAGTTACGAATAAATTCTTATTTGCAATGACGGCCTACCAGAAGACAAAAGGCCTCCTACTGGAGCAGGGATAAAAAAAATATTAAATAGGACAAAACACACATCATGACAAGAGAGACAACACAACACTACATAAAGAGAAACCTAAGACAACAACATAGCAGGGCAGCAACACATGAAACACAGCATGGTAGCAACACAGCATGACAACAACATGGTAGCAAAACAACATGGCAGCAGCACAACATGGTAGCAGCAAAAAACAGGGTACAAACATTATTGGGCACAGTCAACAGCAAAAAGGGCAAGAGGGTAGGGACAACAATATATCACGCAAAGCAGCCACAACTGTCAGTAAGAGTGTCCATGGTTGAGTCTTTGAATGAAGAGATCGAGATAAAATGTTCCAGTTTGAGTGTTTTTTGCAGCTCATTCCAGTCGCTAGCTGCAGCGAACTGAAAAGAGGAGCGACCCAGGGATGTGTGTGCTTTGGGGACCTTTAAGAGAATGTGACTGGCAGAGCGGGTGTTGTATGTGGAGGATGAGGGCTGCAGTAGGTATCTCAGGCTCTCCAGAGGGTAGTGCGGTCTGGTCTGCACAACGCATCACCGGGGGCAAACTACCTGCCCTACAGGACACCTACAGCACCCGATGTCACAGGAAGGCCAAAAAGACCACAACCACCCGAGAACCTACTTGTTCACACCGCTACCATCCAGAAGGCGAGGTCAGTACAGATGCATCAAAGCTGGGACTGAGAGACTGAAAAACAGCTTCTATCTCAAGGCCATCAGACTATTAAACAGCCATCACTAACATAGAGAGTCAGCTGCCAACATACAGACTCAAATATCTGGCCACTTAAATAAATGGACTTAATAAAGGTATCAATAGTCACTTTAAATAACGGCACTTTAATAATGTTTACATATCCTACATTACTCATCTCATATGTACAGTGCCTTGCGAAAGTATTCGGCCCCCTTGAACTTTGCGACCTTTTGCCACATTTCAGGCTTCAAACATAAAGATATAAAACTGTATTTTTTTGTGAAGAATCAACAACAAGTGGGACACAATCATGAAGTGGAACGACATTTATTGGATATTTCAAACTTTTTTAACAAATCAAAAACTGAAAGATTGGGCGTGCAAAATCCAGGGAGGGGCCAGCTAAGTATAAGACTGAATGTTCTGCATACAAATAAATTGAGAGAGCTTCCTAATTCTTGATCTATGTTGTTGATGTAAATTGAGAAGAGCGTGGGGCCTAGGATTGAGCCTTGGGGTACTCCCTTGGTGACAGACAGTGGCTGAGACAGCAGATGTTCTGACTTTATACACTGCACTCTTTAAGAGAGGTAGTTAGCAAACCAGGCCAAAGACCCCTCAGAGACACCAACACTCCTTAGCTGGCCCACAAGAATGGAATGGTCTACCGTATCAAAAGCTTTGGCAAAGTCAATAAAAATAGCAGCACAACATTGCTTAGGTGGCAGTGACACATCAATAACCTGAGCGGAAACCAGATTGCATACCAGAGAGAATACTGTAGACCTCAAGATAGCCAGTCAGTTGATTATTGATAAGTTTTTCCAAAACTTTTGATAAACAGGGCAAAAATAGAAATAGGTTAGGTTATAACAGCTTGATCTCCCCCTTTAAATAAAGTACACACCGTGGCTGCCTTCCAAGCAATGGGAACCTCCCCAGAGAGGAGAGACAGGTTAAAACCGTTGGAGATAGGCTTGGAGATGATAGGGGCAGCAACCTTAAAAAAGAAAGGATCTAAACCATCTGATCCAGATGTTTTTTTGGGGTCAAGTTTCAGGAGCTTCTTTAGCGCCACGGACTCAGTGACTGCCTGCAGTGAGAAACTTTATCGTGGGGCAGGGGAAACAGAGGGAGGAGCATCGGGGAGAGTCGTATTAGAAGGGATGGAAAATGAGGAATCCTGACTTAATGAAGTGGTGATTAAAGAGCTCAGCCATGTGCTCCTCGTCAGTAACAACCACATCATCAACATTAAGGGACATGGGCAGCTGTGAGGAGGAGGGTTTATTCTTTAGGTCTTTATCCATTTTTCATAACTTCTGGGGTTAGACCCACAGAGAGAGAACTGTTCCTTGAAGGAACTAACTTTGGCCTTCCGGATAGCCTGAGTGCACTTACTTCTCATTTGCTTGAACGAGAGCTAGGCAGCCTGAGTATGCGTGTGCCGAGCAATTTTCCTAATGGATTTCTTGAGCTGGAGTACCTCTGCCAGACCACGGTCAAACCAGGGGCTGAACTGGTTTTTAATTCTCATTTTCTTTATGGCTCGTATTTGTTAACAATACCACTGAAAATATATAAAAAAGAAGGTACAAGCATCTTCGACAGAGGGGGATCAAGCTGATTCTATACCAATTTACAGAGACCAGATCATGAAGAAAGGCTTGCTCATTAAAGTTTTTTAGGAAGTGTCTATGACATGTCAGGACAGGTCGTTTCACTGAGCAGCCGTTACGAACACAGGCTGTAAAACAGTGATCACCAAGGTCATTATACAGAAAACACCAGACTGATACCTGTCAGGATTATTTGTGAGAATAACATCAAGGAGAGTAGCCTTTCCTGGGTATTTGGAGTCTTTCCTTGTGGGATTTGTAATAATCTGAGAAAGATTTATGGAGACCCATTGCTTTAGGACTTGGTCAGGTGGTTTAAGTATGTCCAAGTTTAGGTCACCCAGCAGGACAAATTCAGACTTAGTGTAAAGGGCCAGGAGAGAGCTTATGGCATTTAGGGTACAGTGCTGATGGTGGCCTATAACATCCAGCAACAGTCAACAAAGAGTCATTTGAAAGTTTAAAACCAGCAAATCAAAATGTTTGGGGACAGACTTGGTGGAGACAAGCGAGCACTGAAGGTGTTCCTTGGTAAATATTGCCACTCCACCACCTTTGGAAGATCTGTCTTGCCGAAAAAGGTTATAACCAGAAAGGTTAACATCAGTGTTCAGAACACTCTTCCTTAATCAACCACGTCTCAGTAATGACAAACACATCTGGATTGGAGCCGTGAACCCACACTTTCAATTGATCCATTTTAGGTAATAAGCTTCTATTGTTAACGTGCAGAGAACTCAGGCTTTTACGAGAGCAGAAATCAGTGAAGCAGATATCAGCACACAAATCAGAATTGGGGCTAGCAACTGTAGATGGGCCAGGGTGTACATGCACATTTCCAGATATAAACAGAAGTAATATAATCAGGGCACGGCAAAGGACAGGGAGAGCTCTGCAGTGTTGATTTATATCATTTGAATGTGCATCAGATGGCAACCAGATGATATTGTACAGCAATTTCATCAGGTAACATGAATACAAAGCCGGCGAGAGGTGGTTCGAATAGGATGGGAGGCCAAGAGTCTGTGTAGCCAATAGAGTCAGAGTCCCGAGTGTAGGAACAAACAGACTGTCCCACGGTTGGGTAAACAAGCAAGTTCATAGTCAAAAAAGCACGCAGGAGTCATGAGGCAAATAACATAAAGCACAAGAGAAAAAATATAACAACTTGGGGCTAGCCATTGTAAGTTCAGAGAAACATTCATTCTCGTGTCACAATTGACTACAAAGGAGGGCCTCTAGAGTGGCGCAGTAGTCTAAGGCACTGCATCGCAGTGCTAGCTGTGCCACTAGAGATTCTGGGTCAGAGTCCAGGCTCTGTTGCAGCCGGCCGCGACCGGGAGGCCCATGGAGCGGTGCACAATTGGCCCAGCTTCGTCCGGGTTAGGGAGGGTTTTGCCGGCAGGGATATCCTTGTCTCATCGCGCACTAGCGACTCCTGTGGCGGGCCGGGTGTACGGCGTTTCCTCTGACACATTGGTGCGCCTGGCTTCCGGGTTGGATGGGCATTGTGTCAAGAAGCAGTGTGGCTTGGTTGGGTTGTGTTTCGGAGGACGCATGGCTGTCAACCTTTGCCTCTCCCCAGTCCGTACGGGAGTTGCAGCGAGGAGACAAGACTGTAACTACCAATTGGATACCACGAAATTGGGGAGAAAAAAAGGGGTAAAAAGTATAAATAGGATCATTTTGGACATAAAGTTATTCTCGTCCAAAACAGCGTTTTGTGAGTTCATCATGACTTACTTAAGGGTTTGGATTACGATCATGCCCAGCTGCCTAGTGCCCACTACCACAAGAGAAGCAGCCGTGATTTGTGCTCTTTCCGCTCCAATCATAGCAGCCGAAACTTCCAGAAGTGATACAGTCTCGCCCATTACGCAGCGCCTCGGACCTGCAATTCTACTCATTTTGCCATGGGCCAGAGGCAAATTGTGGCGGTTTTAAAGACAATTTCCTGCAACTATACACATTTTGCCATGGCTTATGCCATGTTAATGATATCTGAGTGAGAGTGACTAAAGAAATTCGCCTAGCAGGCCTATGCCTGGATCCGGCCCTGCCCAACTGCAACTTGTCAATATTCCAAAACCTATTCTTGAGCATCTCGTGTCCCCTCGTGTAACATGATTCGCTATGAAATACTGACCATGTTTACATGTGCACAGTTTTCCAGATAATAGGTCATATCCTGTTCAAGGTCTTATTCGGGATAAGCCGTTTACATGCGCCTTTGATATCCTGCTCATGAGTATCCCTGTATCCATGAATAAACAGTGTTCCTCATTTAAGTTCATATGGGTTAAATAGAATGGTAACTGAAATCTGGACACTGACTGTAGGCCTAAAACCTCTCACATGTAGCATAACATAATATTATCTCCTCCTGCAGAATTATGCATTTCTTGCAGTAAAATTCTAAAACAAATGTTAACTTTGTCTGAACGAACAGCAGTGGCATCTCTTGAGAAAATGTAAATCAATGTGTAATCTGCTATCTTTGACACTGCTATGCCATCAGACCACAGGAGGTTGGTGGCACATTAATTGGGGAGAAGGCTCGAGGTAATGACTGGAGTGGAATCAGTGGAATGGGATCAAATACGTCATAAACACATGTTTTCCAGGTGTTTGATGCCATTCCATTTGCGCCGTTCCAGCCATTATTATGAGCCGTTCTCCCCTCAGCAGCCTCCTGTGAAGCAGACAGTATTTCAACCACATAAAATATGCACCCAAGAGGAACTGAAGTCTTATCAGAAACATGTTTAGTTGTTTTCTCAGCTTTTCATTTCATTAAAACCGATCAAACTGATGATATTTGGACAGGACCAATCTTTACACTGTTTTGGAGTTATTGCGTTTTCTCCCCGGTCCCTGAAGGAAACAGACAACTTTACCGGTGTTAACTAGATTACTAATGCATTCATGTAAGACATTATTTTGTTGAGCAAACTGGATAGTTGTAACATTCTCAATATCTCCGATCAGGAACAAGCTAAAATCATGTGACTCACTGTGCACATGCTCAGTTTAGTCTTCAAACCCCGTGAAGAAGCAAGACCTTGTGATAAACTCTGCGCATTTTTTATTGACAAAAATCAGATTTGGTGGTAAGAAAGTCATTTTTTGGCCAAATTTGTTTTTGTGATGGCATCATCTGCTTTGTAGGTAGATTCACCAAACTTATTTCAGGTTTAAAACCAGTTTGTGTAGATATACAGTACCAGTCAAAAGTTTGGACACCTACTCATTCAAGGGTTTTTCTTCTTGAAATGTTCCGTATTGACTGACGTTCATGTCTTAAAGTAATGATAGATTGTTGTTTAATTTGGACTTGGTCTTTTACGAAATGCAGTTCAAGAAATAGAGTTTAGCAAATATTTACTAAAAAAACTAAAGTGAAAAAAAAGTAACAAGAAAATTACATAACAATAACGAGGCTATGTACCAGTACTGAGTCAATGTGAGGCGGTACAGGTGTGTTGAGGTTATTTGTAGTGACTATGTGACTATGCATAGATGCATAGATAAATAAACAGCGAGTACCAGCAGTGTAAAAACAAAGGTGGAAGGGGGGATCAATGTAAATTGTCTGGGTGGCCATTTGATTAATTGTTCAGCAATCGTATGGGGGGTAGAAGCTGTTAAGGAGCCTTTTGGTCCTAGACCTGGCGCTCCGGTACCGCTTGCCGTGCGGTGTCAAAGCAAAAATCAAGCCATGAGGTCGAAGGAAATGTCTGTAGAGCTCCGAGATGAGATTGTGTTGGGGCACAGATCTGGGGAAGGGTACCAAAACATTTCTGCAGTATTGAAGGTCCCCAAGAACACAGCGGCCTCTATAATTCTTGAATGGAAGAAGTTTGGAACCACCAAGACTCTTCCTAGAGCTTCCCGCCCGGCCAAACTGAGCAATCAGGGGAGAAGGGCCTTGGTCAGGGAGATGGCCAATTACCCAATAGTCACTATGAAAGAGCTCCAGAGTTCCTCTGTGGAGATGGGAGAACCTTCCAGAAGGACAACCATCTCTAAAGCACTCCACCAATCAGGACTTTATGGTAGAGAGGCCAGATGGAAGCAACTCCTTAGTAAAAGGCACATGACAGCCCACTTGGTGTTTGCCAAAAGGCACCTAAAACTTTCAGATCATGACAAACAAGATTCTCTGGTCTGATGAAACCAAGATTGAACTCTTTGGCCTGAATACCAAGTGTCACGTCTGGAGGAAACCTGCCACCATCCCTACTGTGAAGCATGCTGATGGCAGCATCATACTGCAGGGATGTTTTTCAGCGGCAGGGACTGGGAGACTTCAACAAAGTAAAGGGTCTGAATACTTATGTAAATGTGATATTTCAGTTTATTTTTAATACATTTTCCAAAATAAATAAAAAACAGTTTTTGCTTCGTCATGATGGGGTATTGTGTGTAGATTGAAAAAAACAATTTAATCAATTTAAGAATAAGGCTGTAACTTAACAAAAATGTGGAAAAAGTCAAGGGGTCTGAAAACCATGCTTGTTTCCAACAGTTTCTACCAATTGCAAAGACATCTGAAGTCATCGGTGGTCACAGAAAGACCGATTAGCATCTTGATTTTGTGTTTAGCTGAGATCTTCTATGTATAAAGCGACACGGCAGGGAATAAATAAATAAATAATCTAACGAAGCACATAGCTGCTCTATGAGTGGTCTGAGCAAATCATTAAATAACAAGCATTTTCAAGTGTAACTTTAGTAACAATGGTTTTGGGAAACATATCGGAGATTTAACCATGCTCAGACAAAGGTTCTAACGATGGACTTAGCCTTAAGGTGCTATTGGGAAAGCAGGCTAAGGTCTATAGAATGTACATACCAGCCTTCCAGGCATCTCCAGCTTGTGGGTTAGCGGACTTCAACACCCAGGAGGCGAATGCGATGCAGACTAAACACATGTCTGACTGTCTGAGAGGTACAAGGGAGGCATCTAATCCTAGAAAGGACACAGTATGTGGCTGTTTAAATAGTCAAACAAAATGTATCACATTCAAGATTGAACATTCTCTACTGTTCCGTACTGTGCTGGCTTGGATATTTTCTTTTCACACCGTCCTCTCCAGCACGTTTCCAGCAACTATCGTGGATGTGTAATGAGGCCAGCGCAGTACAAGTTGGCTTGGCTCAGTAGATTGAAAAATATATTTGACTTATACAAGTATAATAGAATAGATGGAAAATACCTATGCAATGGTAAAGATGACACACAGGTGAAACTGTTTGTGTGAGTACTTTGGAGTACTTTGTGTGCTCTTTGGCTACAAAACTAAAATATAAGATCAGTGGGGACGTGGCATTGCTCAGCTGTCTTGGGAGTACAATTGTCCCCATGGAGCACAGAGGAAATGGGCATACTGTGGTAATGCACGTTCACGCAGGGAATATGTCCAGGAGGAGATCATTGATCTCAAATCCCATACTTGCTGCAGACAGACTAGGCCTCATTACATTAGGCAGGAAATGTCCTGTTCTTTCACACTGTGCCCTGATCAGGTTCTAGCCATAGCGATACCTGGACTAATTCCAAACAATCTAAAGTGTGACATTGGGACAGCTCTGTGGCAAACAGGTATTTATGTGCACCTTAAAGGGATGTTCTACTAAAGAAAAATGTCCACTTTGGCTGTTGTTGACTCCAAGACAGTTTTTGGATATGTGTTTTGCTAACTTCTCTTTAAGGAAAATCTATGGGTGAATCATTGTTGATCACCATGTTAAACACATTGTGCTATGTGTGTATATTGTGCTATTGTGTATATGTGCGGTCAAGGTCACTGTTCCGTCTTAGAGCTGCTTACTGGATGGAATGGTGCTCCTTTGGCCACCACGGTGGGCCTATTTATACTTATCATTTGACGGCAAACATGTGAATAACGCTTGGCACTAGGCAACTTGAGATGATACGGACAGTGATTGAGGAAGAGTTATCACGTGCAACCATTCCTCTGGCACTTGGCTTAGCACTACTACGTGCGTCTAGTCAATGTTCCTTGACAGCTGGATTGAGGGAGCACGTTAAGATCACAACAGTTAGTAATCGATTATGACTAAGGTCTTTATCTAACATGTGATTGTCATCAACTATTAGATTGCACTACCTCTTGCCAGCTTGCAAAATTTGGCATGGTAAATGACTTGTTGATGAGACGTCAGGTAACCAGATTACAACCAGATAAAAAAAAAACATCCTTTTACAACCAGTATACAACTTGGCCATGATGTCAAGAAATGTATCAGTTTTCCCAGCTGGGTTAGATACATAAAAAAAAGTAAAATACTTGAAGACTCCAAGTGCTGAATGTGCATAGTAATGTGTATGTGATAATAGAGAAAATGGCCTTACTGGGATTAGCAACAGCCATCTGCAGATCCGGATATCTCCTCTTCTGTTCGGCCAGCTGTCTGAAGATCCTGCCTTCTAGGTTGTACAGCAGTTGATCAGGAAAAGGCTGGTCTTGGATGCCCAGCGTGTGGATGGGTCTAATGCTTCTGCAGAATGAACTCTTGATCTCATCCACAGGAACCAGCGACCAGGAGTCAGATCTCTGACTTTGGCTGGTGGAGCCAGTGAGGCGGACCTTCCGTAGGGAGAAATAGTTTTTCCAAAAGAAGTTCTCACTTAGACCCTCGTCTGTGAAAAAGTCCTCATATATGTCCGGAGCCACTATTACACCTTGGGTCTCATTTGGCTTATGGTTCAACCGCGTGATCACCCGGATCGGACTTCTGACTTGGTTACCTTCCTCATCCGAGTCCGCAGACGAGTCACTGGAGAAGAAATGATCGTAGGCCTCCGGGAACTGAAGATTCTTGTTGGCCGAATGTTCGCAGGAAAAGATGGGCAACTGCTCATCCTTGTTGTGGATTGATGCCTCCCTGACAGGGTAGAAGAAGCTTCCTGCATCAAACTCGGAGTAGAAATGCTCATAATCAGGGACTGAATCACTGTTGACATAGTAGGCGGCCATGTTGTTTGTTTCCGATGGACTGGCCTCCGATTTATTTCCTCCAAAGACGTACTGGATGATCTCAGAGAAAGAGATCTGATTGCTTTCTGTTGACACATCCTCTGAAAAAGATGCTGAAGGTAAAGAATTCATGCTACTGTGCTGCCTCACTAAATGTCCATCACTGCAGGACTCCATTTCTGGTTCTCTTTCCTCTGATATAACAGCTGGTAAGGCCTGACCTGTCAACACCTGGCAAAGTGGTTCAACTTCCAGAGCTAGTAGGTTCTGCACACTGACGTTTTTGCTAATTTTTCTTACGTACTGTGGGGCACTGCCTGAAAAGATTGGTCGGGGGATGTAACTTGCGGAACTTAGCATTGCCACATTTTCTGGGTATATACCAGCCCCAACGCTAACTGAGTCTGGCTCGCTTTCCCATAAGATACCAATAGAGTTGGATGATTCATTTCTCGTGATTGGATCAGTGCTTGGATTATCAGCATTTGTATTTTGTGAGAATTTTTGGTCAAAATCAGAAATGGTGGAAATGTCGCCACTGGAGCGGTGAGGTTTGGAGTCGTCCAAGTGAGTGAAGTAGCCTGAGTCTGCGGCATCAGAGCTGTCGGCTGCCTCAGCCTCTGGTGGCTGGGGGAGAACACTGGACTGGTGGGCATTGCTGACCATACGTAGTCGCAAAATGTCATTAATGGTCAGCTTCTCCATCTCATTCCAAAAAGTGGAGATGGCATACACAGGACGTGTTTCGTCGGGTGCTTTTTCAATCCCCTCGCACTCTGCTGTTTTGGCTGTGCTAACAGTGTCCTCTGTTTTGACCTCTATCTCAACTTTGAGTTCTGGAGTATCTTGAGACGTATCCTGACTGTCATGTTCAGACATTTCCCTTGTTGCTTTGCCTACATAAAGTTCTGCTTCTTGACCATTGAATCTGGTTTGAATATCAGGTGTATCAGAGCTTTCAAATAACGTCATTGGCAAGTCTATGTCAGTGTTACGTTTATCTGGCAGTGCTGTCATATATGTTTTGTTAGACTGAAACCCAACAATTTGGTTACTTTCCATTTGTAATTCAGGGGAATTCGAAAGTGAAATATTTGATTGAGTTAATGGGACATTCTCTGGAGTACACGAATCAGGGTCTTTTTCAGTGACATTATAACTTATATAAGTATTATTTATTTCATCTGCCTGATTAGAGTTCATAGCACTCTTTGGAATAACAGAGTAACAAGAGACAGTAAAAAGAGGTATTGCTAATACAGGATTAACTGTCTGGTTTCCATATGTTGTTTGACTGATTACGTCATCTGATTTTGAACAGCAGGGCTCATTGAAACTATTGATTTGGCCAAGCAATGGTGTCTTGGTAGGTTTTAGTGTTGTGTTCGTGCTGACCACTTCTGATGGCATACTCTTATCAAGAGTTGGGATGAGTACATGTTTATATTCTTGGTGCATCTTGAGGACTATGTTTTCATGAGCAGGCAGTTGCAATGTGTTTGAAACAACACCACTGCTGCCTTTAGAGAGGAGTAAGTTGTTCTTTCTGTGTGCGGTGTTATGTTCTGTTGATTCTGGTGTATTGAGAATCTCAGATGAGGCGTCCCTGTTTTGAGTCTTTCCATTCACTTCGTGCAGTTGCAGAGGCCCAGACTCCCTTTGACATTTTGTGATGTTATCTGGGCCAAACTTTGCTTCCTCTGTGACTGGAGATGACTCACTAGAAGCACAGGTGGACATCGAGACTGGCAATCCAGGACATTCTTTAGATTCTGTTGATGGCTGTAATTGTAATGCGCTGCTTGGCTGTAACTTTGCTGCCACATTACCGTCATTATTAGGTGTTGACAAACCGCTGTCAACAGCTCGACCTGGTGGGGATGTTGATCTATCAGTGCATTCACTGTTTACAGGTAAGCTAGATTTGGCTTGTTTGCAGTTCGCCTCCATACCAAGAGGCTCAGCTTTTACTGGCCTCAACTCATTCTTCTCAGTTAGTGTTTGACTTTGACGGTCTCTTAGAAGGGGAGTTGGTAAATTGAGGCTCACTTCGTCATGCTCCACTGCAGTTGGGCCAGGTGTCACATTGTTTCTGGCTCTCCCTTGGAGTATTTCTGAGTGTGTAGGTGGACAATGAAAACTCTGAGTTTGGTGAGCTGAGGATTTGATATGCTCACAGCCGGCCTCATTCATGCAAACATCTCTTGATAGTCTTACATGAGCATCCATTTCTATTCCCCATGCACATCTCTCCGCCTCAGAGTCACTATGATTGGCAAAGAACTGCCTCTTGTACCCTTGGCCAGCGTCCACAATACTGACCGTTTTTTTTCTCCTTCTCTTCTTTTTAATGGTGAATGTTGGAGACTGATCTGGGCTCCTTACGCTCTGCTGTTCTGAGTCTTTCTTTGGTGATGTGACAGCAAGGTATTTGCCTTCTGTTGATTTATTGTGTGGCATCACTTCAAGGTTTGTAGATGAATCCCTATCAGGGTTAAGGCATGAATCAGAGGTTTTCTTAAGAAGTGGTTTATCTAACATGATATCCCCATTACTCTCATCACCCACACTTTTGCATACAGCTAATTCTGAGTTCAGCACTTTCCCAGAGGCAGGTGTCTTTAATGAGTCGGCTGTCATTTCCAATATTGCTTTGAGTAAGTCACAGGATTGACCCTCCCTTTTCAGCCTCCTTGCTTCATTTGCTGGCACCAACATCCAATCCTTCTCTCTGATGGCCAACTCTACATTGGGATTGGTGGATTTGTCTGTCTTGCCCTCAGAGGCATCATTGACTGGGAGCTCAGGAGCCACCTTGGAGTCAGGCCTATCTGTTGTGTTGGCATTGTCTGGCTCTGTGGTTTCCATGCCAGTTGCTGCCTCACTGCTGGCAGACAGGGAGTTGAACTCTGGGTTGTTTATTGGCAAAGCGTCGTCATTGGCTCGTGGCCCATCACCACACACCTCCCCCTGCCCCACCTTGCTGCTTTTCCCCACTGTTGCTTGGCTGTGCTCAATAAACTTTTCAGCCTCTGGGAGACTTTTAAGCCTCTCAAAGAACCTATTGATAGACTCCAGGTGCACATCCTCATCCTCGCTGCACGACAAGACATTCTCCAAGCTACTGACAGTGTACTTGTTGAGGTAATGCTCCACGGGAGAACCCTCGGAATCCCGGGGGCCGTCTATGGGGCAGACAGCCTCCCAAGCATCTGACTTGAGGTCAACTCGCAGACCCTTGTCTAAGAAAGTGGACCCTCCCGCATCCTCAACGTCACTCAAGCTGTAGTCACTAATGCTAGAGTCCAATCCAGCCAGCGCGGGGGGGTGGAGGTCACACTCCTCGCACTCCTGGAAGAAGGAGTCCCAGTCACCCTCGGAGACGTGCACACTGTGTTCATAGTCATCCATTGTGAGGAAGCAAAACAGTTTCACCACTACCTGTGAAATAAATCAACACTGTGCTTTAAATGTCACTGCAAACATGGTGCGACACCTGAGAAGATAAAGATACTCGTGTCTCAAACTAGTTCAACAAAAAAGTGGGATTCTTAAACAGTTCTACTGCAACGAATGACAGATAACGTCAACTCTTGAAAATCTTTGTTTGCTATCAGTTTAGGCTACATGATGTCTCAACCAAGAATTGGCTACGTTTGCCAAGTGCATTGCGAAGACTTGTTTGAGGAGAGCAACTAAGACTTGCCTTGCAAAAAGCATTCATAGATAATGTCTGCTAATGCATGATGATATGCTTTGTGTGGGCTATGAGCCACCATTTCATGTGCAATTTCTTCTGTCTAGGTGGGGAGATTTAATCATTAACTAAAATAAAAAGATAGTTGTCATGAAATTCATGTATGTCACAGATTCACTAACTCCAACAGTACTTGAAATGACCTTAACATTGAAATTACCCTAACTATTAAAGGACTCCCCCCACACATCTGTATCAGAAAGTGTATTGTCCATGTGTGCAGCCATAAGGTCCTACCTGTTAAGCCTCCTGCTGTTGTGCCACTCCTATATAGAGTGTTATGCTCCGGTGTCCCAGCAGTGGCATGCTGTTTCTCTACGTGTCCTCTGGTCGGCCGTCCATATGTTGTGAGAGTGCAATGTGTCAGGCCCTATGATCCGTTATAAATAGAGAGGTGCTTCGGTGCCTCTCATCACGTAATACACGCAATGCTCCAGTCTGGCGCTCGCCATCATTCCCAACAGAGGTATAACGTTTCAGCACCGTAAATAGACGCCACACTCACAAAGTGATCACAAGATCTTGAATGTCCATGTGATGTTAATGTAGTTTACCCACTTTGTCACACCTTCTTCATGCCAGTTGGACAGCAAGTGGTCTTTCGTATAAGTTTATATTTTTGGGGGTTCCTTGCTTCCTTGTAGTAGTGAATTAGACAGATTCATTCCAACATTGGTTGTATGGAACAGCCAGGGCATAACACAACTGTAACTGGTGTTTCTGCAGTAAAGTCTTGCGAGGCAGCTAATGCTCCTGACAATGGCCACACTCCCACGGAAGAGGGTCATTTGTGGCAGTCAGTCAGCTGATACATCGCTGGTATGATGTCACTGGGTGACAGAGGATCTGAATCTTCCCCTTAGACACACTGGACACTGTGGACAGTCAGAGTGAATGCCAGAAAAGGTTGGAGTGCTGGAGCGGCCATGGAAAAAAATGGATGCCAGTTTATGTGAGAGTCGTCTGACACAGGCCATCTTGCAGCCAGAATCTAGCTATCTGATCCCTCCATGCAGGGCCAGCTCTAGCCTTTTGGGGGCCCTAAGCGAGATTTGGTTAGGGAGCCTCCCCACCAAGAGGAGAAAAAAATGGTGTCCCCTCTTGACAGTGGAGAGAACAAAAATATTTAAAAGTACATTTCCTGCATTTCTACACATTTTGCCGTGGAGCATAGAGAAAATGTTGCAGTTTTATTGCAAGTTTTCTGCAGTTCTATATATTTTGCCATTAGGAGGCGACCGTTGGGTCCTAAGCAACTGCTTATGTAGCTTATGCCTGGAGCCGGCTCTGCCTCCATGTGGGAGACAGAATAATTCAACAATTATTTCATCTGGATACAAAAAGTGAGTGTGTGCAAAGTGCAATAAAGTGCTAAATAAAAACTTTGCCATGTAACTTTTTGTATTATTTCAAGCATGGCAGTAGATTAGGATGTATTTGATTTTTTTGGGCTCCTTTTTATGGTTTGAGTGAGAGCAACAGCTGAACTCTACAATAAATCAGACAAGTCAAAGAAGTGATCCTGAGGGTGATATCGACTATCCATATCTTCACAACAATCTATGGTTCTTATTCTGTTATTTTACGTGACTTAACTTCTGCATATACATTGTTTAAACTGTGAGGACTGCCGTTCAGATGCCCCAGGATTAAACTGAGGTGGGTTTAAGTCTTTGTTTACAGCTATCAGAGGGATTTAATGAGAACAATGGGATTATGGGGCCATCCCTGCTCTAAAAAGGTTGACTTTATGACCTCATTATCAACACTTAACCTGGGCATAACAGACTGCTGATGTGTCTCGATTGCAATGGAATGGGATGACCAGGACATTGACTTTAGAAAAGGTTTAGATACAGAAATACAAGGCGCTTTCAAATTGTTCACCATATTGTCAGAAGAGTAGCCTACATTTGGAAAAGCTTTCATCCACAGGGTTGGCTCACACAATTACCAGTTGGATTCCAGTCTTGGAGGAGAGACTGTTGTTAAGCATTCCCGAATTTGCGTCTAAAAACATTCAGGATTTGCATCTACACTCCACATTCACAAACTCTATGACTATCCACGGCCACCACGGGCCATTATGCGCCCTGATTTTCACCACTAAGGCTAATTATGGGAAAACAGCCCACCTAATTAACAAACTGCAGGCTGGGCCGTGTGCCCAAAAAAAGCCCTATCAATGCATCTGGTTTCATAAAGAGACAAACCAGGGCCTGTGTGTGACTACTGCACCTGGGGCAAGAGCAGTGGGCTGTTTTGACGTGGGTGGGATTCTGTTGCCATTGACAGGATTAGGCCCTCATGAAGTCAGTTTTGGGGATTAAGATCAGAATCTGTTTGGACTACTTAACAGTAGCTAAAGCCCGGTTGGTTTGTGCTAATTGTTTCACCGTGTCACCTCCGGCAATTCAGCATAGATTAAACAAAGCCTTGTAAACGGAGCCATTCAGAGGGCAGACATAGCGACATGATGTTGTTTATACAGAGAGGGTTTGTATGGATATGCCGCACTGGCTTGCATGCCTTGGTTGGTGGCACCTCAAGTACCTCACAGGTGGCACAGTCAGTAACATTTTCTATTATGACCAAGAGGGGGGAGCACTGTATTCTGTCTGGAGCATACTATGACAGAACAGTTGACAAAAGAGGCTGTTTTAGAGGCTTGGTGGTTGTTTTGACAATTTGACGTTACAAATGCCTCACAGGGTGTTTGAGGGCTATGTTGTTAGGGGATTAAGTTTGTTCAAGTTGAGCTTGACAACACAGTGAGCAAGACAGCACAGTCCCATTTAAACCACTAGAGCAGTGGTTTTAGCTGCATGGCACAAGTAATAAGGTTAATGTAAAAATGTGTGGTTGGTAATTTCAATGAATATACCCATTCAATTCTTGAGGGAAATAATGGAAAAACTGCTTTTTGAATGCAGCTCCTCCTGGTTTTCGTTGTCATTTGAAACTTTGTTAACAAGACACGTAGGCATAGGCTATGGCTTCAAAAAATATGTATATTTTTTAATATATAGGTAGCCTATCTAGCCTAGCCTAGCATACAGTCTTTTTGGATTTGTCATATTATCCTCTTGACACCCGAAGAAAAATAGTCTACACATAAACCCATCGACTGTTTTCAATTCTTCTCCTCTCATCTTGGTTGTAGCTTGATGTAGGCCTAAGATTAGCCCACAGTTTATCCTACCTCAGCGTGAGAGAGCGCCTTGCCAAAGGCACAGTTGGGACTGTGGGACAGTGATTACCGCATGCAGAAGATCATAGGATATGAAGGTAGGTGCCAATAGTGCGACCCCGCGTGTTGGATCAACCTGCAAACAATGGTCGTGTTCCCCTGCTCAGACATTGCATGCATCAACCGAAGGTTGAATGCCACGCCATCATCTGTACCTCCAGGCACCAAATTGCTATAACATATGATGTGGTTAGCTAATACGTAAAATACCTATCCAGGCGTTGTAAGATCTGGCATGTGTCAGCACCGTCTGAGCAGAGTAATAGGTATCAGTGCACTCGGCATTTTGGAATGATCATGTCCTAATAACAGACCCCCTTTGACAAAAAGAATGGTTACTCAACTTAAGTTTCAAGGAGATCTGTTTGATTTACGATAGCCGAAATACCACTTATTTAAGGTACAGTTTAAGGACCCCTGAAATTAATAATTGTCTATACAAATAGTTGAATTAGTTTGGCACATAGACTTATCGTTTCACAGATCTTCAATATCAAATGGGCTGCGATTGCGAATAGGCTACACAAATTGGTTTTGCTGAATTGGCCATATAAAAGTTGGAACCTTATTCGATATTCAATTAACAACATGGATCCAATTTTGCCCCAGAGAATAACCGACAGGCTAGGCTACATCAATCTCAACCTATTAATTTTAGGCTACTATGTGGAATGGGCCTTGATAGGCCTACCATCTAAAAAGTAAAGTAGGCTACAATACAGTAGACTTCAAAACAGCCAAAAACAGGCAGTGGCAGGAAGCCCATTCAATGCATTAAGTGAACACAGGATGGCAATGAAGAGCCTTCAAATCTTAATGGATTCACAGAGATACAGAGTTTGAGGAGCAATCCTGGGTGTGCGCAGTTGCTTGGAATCGAGGTAGGCTACAACCTGCAATGGTCCTGTTAAGATTTGTGATCAAGTTTGGCTGAAAAACAAAATCAGGGTTGTGAATTTAACGTCAGAATTCACATGTTCAACATTTCAACCAATATTGATCATAATAGAATTCGGAAAATATGACATTTATTTTTGGGAAATTGGTGTTGAGTGTTTTTTCATTTGCAATTTACGCAACGTAGTGAACGTAAATCCGGGACACTCAAATTAGTATTATATTGTATGTAACGATTGGCATGGTTGCATAAAACAAAGAGTTAGTCCTAACTCAAACACCACATCGGAAAAAAACCCGTCACTTTCTCTTTTGGAGAGCGGGGATAGAGTGCCGTCTGAAACAATATAGTGCCCCTCTTCGGACTTTTGACTATGGTTCCGCAGCCTCTGTCGCTCTTTTGGCATGTTGCGGGTGAAGCACACCTGTTTCACGCAGCGCGCCAGAGCTGGTGTGTATTAATTCGGCAGATTCTGTTGCAAAACGTTTCTTAAACGGAAGCAAATGGAATGAAACAGGGAGGGACATACCTGAATTAGTCCAATAGAAACTCTAGTTTTGCTGTTTGCTTCCGTTTGGTTCTTAAACGGCAAACGCTTTCCGTTATGAATACACCCCAGTTCTTACACTGTCAGGCGAAATGGAAATAAAGGTTGTTTCTCTACCATACTCACAACGGAAGCACAACCATGGCCTCGGATTCGCAGGTGGAGGACTTCGGTGAATGTCGCCAAAACGAACAAGGAAGTCTGTTGCTGTGTTGGGAGCGGTTGTAAAGAAACCAATCCGTACATCAAACAAAGTTCTTAACCGTGCCAGCCCGCTCTTAGTTTCTATTCAGTTCGACTCGCCATACTTTCGGCATCTGAACTGTGTGTTACTTAAGGCACAAAAAAACCACACAGAAAGGGTGGTTGGTTGTTCGGGTGTGTGGGTATATAATGCGAATGTCAAGCAACGCAAAGGTTGTGTGTTTGAATCTCATCACGGACAACTTTGCCACTACTTCACATGTTAGCTAACCCTTCCCCTAACCCTATAACCTAGCTCCTAACCCCAACCTTAAAGGTCCCGAAAAGTTTAAATCACATTTTCACAAGATTGAATGATATTTGGATGAAACCAGTTCAATTGACTTTAGCTGGTACATTGATTAAGTTTCAACAAAGTTACTGGTTCCCACCCCCCTCTGTGTCAAATATTTGGATTCAGGAGTTAGGCAATATCAATATCATTAGGGAGAACATTCAATGGGTCTTGCTAGGAAGCTAATACTGAAGGCGGATGCTGTACCATCATTAACAGGGGATCTTGCAAGTGCTGGCCATAATATAAATATCAGAGTTTGACAGAGTTTTTTTTTGGGGGGGGGGGGATTAGGGAGTGTTAGTTAATGCAACTGTGGCTGTTTTGACTATATATTTTCTGTATCACACCTGATAGTCATATGTTTTTTGTTCTTCCATCTCTAAACCCCCTACATGTTTTCCACAGCCTGGGATTCGATTTTTGGTTACATGGATACATGTACATGACCTGGTTACATGTACATTGAACAACACAGCAGCCCTGTGGTGTATTTGAAACTTTATTATTCAGAATAACCAATCATATTAATTCCTCAGAGGGTTTTGGCTTGAATGAACAAATAGTAATTGGTACTGCCCTCCAAAGAGTGTGATTGGCCAATGAGAGGCAAGGTGGTCACCTGGAAAGGCAGTAGGGTTAGTAGGGCTGAAGCAGCAAAGAAGTGGTGGCTAGCTGTGTTACCTGTGTGAATGTGAAATAAACTTACTCAATTGTTTTACAAATTAGCAAAGTCTCAGAGTCATCAGTAAAGAACCCAGCATCTAAGATGCAACAACTGGCGTCAAGGATAGGATGAACTCTGAGGTAAAATCCTGTTTGCTGACGACCAACCGAGAGAGCTAGCTGCACGGCTAGTTGGAATCTGCGTGAGCACGCGCACAACGAGAGCCATGGAATTGTTCAGTAGTGAGATCGGTTTGTGCTTTGAAAAAAGCTAATGAGAGTTTCAGCACGTGAGAAACGGTTTTCACTGTTTTTGGAGGCCAACTAGAAGCGGTGTTTCTATCGGTCGCTGGTTCAAAGACTTTAACACTACTGAAAGACTTGGTAGCGCCAAAGAAGCCTGCTGAGGCTAGATTTGAGAAGCGAATGAAAGCTCTGAGAGACTTTTATGCACCAAAACGGAACGTGCTCAGCGAGAGGTATATTTTTCATAGTAGGAAACAATTATCAGGAGAGACATTGGCTGAATATATCGCATCACTGATGGGATTGGCAGCTACATGTGAGTTTGGGGCTGGACTAGAAGAGCAGCTAAGGGACCAGCTAGTGTATGGAGTTTCCTGCAAGGAGCTGCGTGGCAAACTACTAAGAGTCGCATATGGTAAGAACTTGACATGGGCTAAAGTGTTGGACATGGTCACAAATTTTGAGTCTACAGCCCGGAGCATGCATCAATTCCAATTCCAATCAATTGAAATGGATGATGGACATCCACAAATTAATACATATAGTACCATACGAAATGTAACATATATATAACTTACATTTACTATGTTACAACTACTCCTGAGTCCAGGTTGCCTGATGAGACAGCAGCTATATGCCTGAGGTGTTGGGTGACCCTGGGTGTCACTGGCTGACTGGGATCTGTCTCTTCCCCCTCGGGACGCTGCTGTCATGACTAGCTCCCTCATGACAAAGCATTACCCTCTGGGCCCTGGGATAATTATTAGAGAAAGATAGCAAAGAGAAAGATAGCACTATACAAAGGAATTAACTAATTTCAGGAGAGTTTTAAGATGTCTTACCCCATTTCTACACAATATATACTGAACAAAAATATAAACGCAACATGTAAAGTGATGGTCCCATGTTTCATGAGCTGAAATATAAGATCCCAGAAATTGTGTAACCACGCCAGCCCAGGACCACTACATCCGGCCTCTTCACCTGTGGGATAGTCTGAGACCAGCCACTCGAACAGTTGATGAAACTTGAGTTTTTCTGTCTGTAATAAAGCCCTTTTTTGGGGAAATACAAAATCTGAAATGGCTCCCCAGTGGGTGGGCCTATACCCTGCTAGGCCCACCCATGGCTGTGCCCCTGCCAAGTCATGTGAAATCCATAGATTAGGGCCTAATGAATTTAATTCATTTGACTGATTTCCTTATATGAAATGTAACTAAGAAAAATCGTTGAAATTGTTGCATGTTGTGTTCATATTTTTGCTCAGTATAGTTGATCATTCAGGCCACCTGTAATAGGCGATCACAGTGTTTGCCAGCGGATTCATTTAGATTGAGTGTGGAGAATGATTAGATGAACACTAAACAATGTCCTTGTTTAGATCTATGGAGGTTTGCAGCAACAGCCGACAATGATTCATTGGATTCAGAGAGCAAGCAAGAACATCCTCCCAAACCTCGTCTACTTATCATTTGTGGGCTGTCTCCTGTTTGCTCTGGGTTAAACATACTGGGAGCCATGGGAAGACCCATTCTCCGATGGTGGACTGTTTGGGTTAATAAGTTATCTGATGACAAAGGGTCGACTAGCCCGCCACCTCCAGCCGAGTGATGGCCTTCCTTCCTTGAGCTTGGGTCGGTGGGGTTATCAGCAACAGGGAACAATAGCAAGTGGCACGGTCAGGCAAAGGGGTACAGTCACTTCCTGCATACCTACACAGGCTGACCAACTTGGTCTCAGGGCAATTCTTATTATTCTGCATGTAAATTTGTGACAATCAATTTAGGATGAACAAAAATAAAATAAAAATGATCTACAGCTATTATTTTGGTCTCCTATCCAGGATTTGAACTTAGCCCAGCTTAGCTTTTATGTTTGTTACTAACTATTAGCAATGTGCTATTGTGAGAATTATTGTTGAGACATCTCCACTTCAAAACTATAAATATTCACTTTTGCTATCAGTTATTCCAAAGGGTAGGTTTAACAGAGACATTGAAATGTGACCATACTTTATCACTCATGTGAAAATGGCACATTTTTGTAGAAAGAAAATCTAAAGTTCAAAAGTTCTACCCGATGACATACAGTGATTTTCAAACATCAAGCATCCCCCCCACGGATCACAGAAAAGCAATGTGTTTCATAAGGCTGTCTCACAAACTAATTTAACAATCCATTCAAACTTAAAATGAGTAACACATCCATGGCCACATTGAGGTTACTGTAACTATAAATGTCTTCTTCTGTAATCATAGAAACCATGCATGTTCAAGATAGCATGCATAGGTCGTCGCAGGTCTGTGGAGATCTTCACAATTGCTGTAATAATCAAAGCAATATCTTGAATGGCATTGATCACTAGCACTATGTACTTTTAATGTAATCTCAACTGCAGTCCAGGTCATTTGGTTCCAGTGGTGCAGTGCTATTTTTTTAGGTGAGGTTGAGCACACATTTTTTTATGACGTCATCATTACCTCAATCAATTTCTACCGACAGATGTAGCCAGTTAAATAGCTTATCATTATAGAATATGCATAACATGAATCATCCGATTGCAAAGTCTGCCTATGCCCACACATAAATTGACTAAAGAACAAATGTTTTTAATACCCTCAAAAACCAAGTTAGGTCATCACTGTCAATTGTGAATGATAATTCACGTTTTACCAGGGAAATGTCCAAACTGCATCTACATGCCAATCGTTTGATTGAGCTCAATCAGTTTCATGGGAATATGCATTTATATATTCTTGAATAACTGTTATTCTTGAATAACTGTAACCCACTGGCTTCCCCTTTTGTTTTGTGCGTGAATGTTATTGTCAAGTGGTTTCTTTTATGTGTTATAGATATTTATATTTATCCTTGTTGGAATATTGCTTATTTTGAGTAAAGCTCTGATTTTACTCATACCTGTGTCCTGCGCCTGACTCCGCCTTATCCATTCAACTAGAACGTTGACACTGCCTAATGGCACACTTGAGTTTTGATGCATGATCATTTATTTGTTGACTATTCAGCTTCAGCTGACCATCCTAAAGTGTCATTAGAAACTAGGTGTTTTTGGTGTAACAGCAACGTTATGAGCCTATGCTATCATATTCGGTTCTGTTATGTAAATGCAATATATCATCTTGCAAGACATTGATTCAGCTTTGATCTAACTTTACTAAACGAGCACCATTGTGTGAAGTGATAATCTTCTATTTGTAATAAAGTGATGAGTAGGACTATTAGGCAACATCTTGATGAGTGTAATTTTAAACGATTGAAGATCCCTTTATTGTGCTAAAAGAACAACATCAGGATCGTGCAATGATGTTAAAGAAGCTGAACCAACTTGTGATGCTTTAGGATAGCTCTGCCATTCGTCAGGACCAAACAACAATTAGCAGTAGGCCTATAGCCTAATAGTCCTACGACCACATGGTATATCTATTTGTAGGCTATAGCCCAATGTAAATACAAATACATATAGCTTAAAATAATTTGCGAGGAGAGCTTTAGTTCTGAGTAGGCATTTCATTTTATAGCTAACACGCTGTATCATAAATAAACTTTTATTTGATTAGCTTGAACACATGGCTACAATGTACCCTATTACAGAATAAAATAAAGCAGAGAGATGAACTATCACATTTTAGGGAAGCCCCAGATGCAGACAGTGTTTATTACTAGAACAGGGGCAGGCATAACGACAGGTCAGGGGCTGGCAGAGGTCAGTAATCCAGATCAGAGTCAAAAGGTACAGAACTTGTCGGACATGTTATTGGGCGGAGTGGGAGAAGACAAGGATGTCGTCGAGGTAGACGAAGATGAATCGGTTCAACATGACACGGAGAACATCATAAACCAAAGCCTGGAACACAGCAGGGATGTTGGTAAGGCCAAACGGCATGACCAGATACTTGTAGTGATCACTTGCTGTGTAGAAGGCAGTCTTCCACTTGTACCCTATCTGTATCCGCACCAGGTGGTAGGCCCCCTGAAGCGGCTTGAAGGACGAGGAGATGAGTGGTAGCGGGTAGCGGTTCTTCGTGATGTTGTTGAGAATCTGGTAGTCAATGGAGGGCGCAGAGTTTTGTCCTTCTCCACAAAGAAGAACCCTTCACCGGCGGGGGAGGCAGAAGGATGGATGAAACCTGCAGCTAGGGAGTCCTCAATGTAGGTTCTCATAGCCTTGGTCTCCGGATCCGACAGAGAGCACAGTCGTCCCGGGGTCGGAGTGGTGACTGGGAGAAGGTCAATTTCGCAGTCATAGGGTCGGTGCGGCGGAAGCGAAGTGGCCCGGGCCTTACTGAACACCTCATGGTACTCCCCGGGAGTGGTGGAGAGGTCCAGGGCAACTTCCGAGCCCCCAGGAAGACGTCCCGGGGCAGGCTACACTGACTTCAGGCACTGAGCGTGGCAAAACGGGCTTCAACCCATGATGGCACCAGCCTGCCAGTCAATGAGGGGATTGTGTTACTGGAGCCAAGAAAATCCCAATGCCACGGGAACCTGAGGAGACTTAATGAGCAGGAATTGGATCGTCTCGCTGTGGTTCCCTGACACCCGTAGGTTGATGGAGGTGCTATTGTCAGTGACCCGGCCTATAGAGCGCTTTAACGTCCATGGGAATGGAGAGAGGCTGAGTGGGGATGCCTAGCTCGAACTCCAGGGTAGCATCCACAAAGCTCTCGTCGGCAGGCAAGTGAAATCAAATCTCCTTCCTTCGTTCATGTAGTCGCCCGTCCATCCGAATGGTCAAGGCATTGAGCGAGTTGAGATCCGTCGGTAGTTCCTGGGGTGCAAGCTCGTCCTTTGCTTCCTCCGTGCAGGAACATGTCGAACAGCGCTTCCGGGTTCCAGGCACTCTCAACTGCCAATGTGCGGAAATCCACCGCATAGTCTGCCACACTGCGGGAGCCTTGTCGAAGCTGGAGTAACTTCTGGGAAGCCTTTCTCCTGGACAATGGAGCATCGAAAACTCTTTACTTCCGCCACAAACTCCTCCAGACTGAAGCGTACGGACAACTGCTGTTCCCATACTGCCGTAGCCCAGGCTAGAGCCCTCCCAGACATCAGCGTGATGAGATCATAGAGCAGTCCGAGGGGAAGGAGGAGGCCTGCAGCACAATGATGAGGGAACACGTAGCAAGAAATGCCCGACAGGTGCCCGACTCTCCATCAAAGCATTCCGGGGGAGGTAAGTGGGGTTCCCGGGAAACCGGGGTGACCGGGGAGGCAGCGCTGCTAACAGCCAGGTTACTGAGGGTCTGGGAGGTTACCGTTGTGGTAGGCTGTCTAACAGGAAACCCGCGGAATTGCTCCAGCAATGTGTTCAATGCTCAGTAATGGTTTTCGCCAAGGTCTGGAACCCTTCCATAAGACCATGAATCAATAAACTCCTCATGCCTTCCGATGGTGGCTCTTTTGTTGCGGAGCTGGTCCGAGTCTGCTGGGTCAGTCATGGCCAGTTTGTACTATCATGTTTTAGGGAAGACCCAGATGCAGACATTGTCAAAGTATCACAAGTTTATTACTAGAACAGGGGCAGGCATAACGACAGGTCAAGGGCAGTCACAGGTCAGTAATCCAGATCAGAGTCAAAAGCTACAGAACGGCAGACAGGCTCAGGGTCAGGGCAGGCAGAACGTTCAAAACCGGGAAAACTAGAAAACAGGAACTATAGAAAAAACAGGAGCAAGGGGAAAACCGGTGGTAGGCTTGACGGACAAAATTAACTAGCAACAGAAACTGAGAACACAGGTATAAATAAACTGTGGATAATAGGGAAGATGGGCGACACCTGGAAGGGGGTGGAGACAAGCACAAAGACAGGTGAAATAGATCAGGGTGTGACACTGTCAACTCATATAATGTATTTGTATAGATTTAATGTGCTATCTAATCAATTGACCAAGTAGTGAACATACATCATTACTACATTGAGTTGAAGGAAATTCGTTTTTTAAACAACTATAAAAATCAAGCTTTTTTGGTGTGGTTTATTAATGCATCTCAATAAACAATAACCTAAATGCATTATTACCTCCAACTTGGCCCAATTCATATTTTCAATTGCCCACCCTGACATACCAAACTAGAATAGGCCCCATGTCTCAACCAATATCCAATGTAGGCTAAATATTCCAAACAGGGCTACAGCAACTTCCAGAGACGGTCAGGCTCCTTGGACTCTGCGGTGGCCACTCTGGTTTGGGTGTCTTTGGCAAATCAGTGTCGCCGTAACCAAGTGGTCACATATCGTTCTGGGTTCCACTGAGACGTCCTTGGAGTTTTATGAACATCATGGTGAATTTAGATTTTTTTTCCCAACGTTCTGATGGCCAAAGTGGTCAAGCCTCCGACGAGCCACCACAGTTCACACTCGTAACCTACAGTTCTTCATCTCACCACCGCCAGAGAGAAGACAGGGAAGACACCACCGTTTACTTAATTCTAGGCTGCTATACATATTTATTTGTTTTTTCATTCTATCGTTTTTGTGGAATTTAAGTGGTAATTCAATATAATTAGTTTAGTTTTCATCAGAATACATTTCCAAGGGGCCTCCCGGGTGGCGCAGTGCTAGCTGTGCCACCAGAGACTCTGGGTTCGCGCCTCGGCTCTGTCTCAGCCAGCCGCGCCCGGAAGGTCTGTAGCGACTCCTGTGGCGGGCCGTGCACAGTGCGCGCTAACCAAGGTAGCCAGGTGCACGGTGTTTAGAAGCAGTGCGGCTCGGTTGGGTTGTGTTTCGGAGGACGCATGGCTTTTAGACCTTAGTCTCTCCCAAGCCCGTACGGGAGTTGTAGCGATGAGACAAGATAGTAATTACTAACAATTGGATACCAGGGAGAAAAGGGGGTCAAATTAAAAATAATACATTTCCAGAAATAGTTTTACCAGCTCTGTGTATTTTTATCATTTAAAAAAAGTGAAGGTGCGCTCAGGCAGCACTACACCCATGTTGGGCTATTATATGACGCAGTGATAACAAATTGATTTGTTATATGAACAAAATATCTTGACATTATATTCCTGAACTTCGCTGTGCTTTTAAATGGGTGAAAGTTTAATGATATACATTGGAAATTCAACACACTTTTGGCTGTCCGTTTGATTGGGTAAATATAGGTTGTAACCTCATTGATCAACATCTCAACCAAATATTACATAATTATCCATGTTGAAAGGAAGTTGTGTGCCCAATGGGATATGTCCTTCTCTGAGAACAGGTTGCTTGTTGTGCCTTAATAATAAAGGAGAATTATGGGTAGATTTTACTGTAGTTGGCGATTAGGGGAACTGACAGCAAAGTTTATGATAATTTATGTAAAATTAGCTATATGCTTTTTCAAAAGAGCCACTGTCTGAAAATCTGCTCTAGAAAGAGAAAACAAATGTGAGTATGAGTGCAGGAAAGATGTTTTTTCCTGGATCAGACGGGCTTCATAAATGGACATTTTGGGTATACATGGATGGATTTAATCGAAAAAAAATACCCAATTGTGATGTTTATGGGACATATAGGAGTGCCAACAAAGAAGCTCGTCAAAGGTAATGAATGTTTTATATTTTATTTCTGCGTTTTGTGTAGCGCCGGCTACGCTAATTCTTTTGTTTACGTCCCCTTCAGGTATTTCATTTACATTACATTTAAGTCATTTAGCAGACGCTCTTATCCAGAGCGACTTACAAATTGGTGCGTTCACCTTAAGACATCCAGTGGAACAGCCACTTTACAATAGTGCATATAAATCTTTTAAGGGGGGTGAGAAGGATTACTTTATCCTATCCTAGGTATTCCTGAAAGAGGTGGGGTTTCAGGTGTCTCCGGAAGGTGGTGATTGACTCCGCTGTCCTGGCGTCGTGAGGGAGTTTGTTCCACCATTGGGGGGCCAGAGCAGCGAACAGTTTTGACTGGGCTGCGCGGGAACTGTACTTCCTCAGTGGTAGGGAGGCGAGCAGGCCAGAGGTGGATGAACACAGTGCCCTTGTTTGGGTGTAGGGCCTGATCAGAGCCTGGAGGTACTGAGGTGCCGTTCCCCTCACAGCTCCGTAGGCAAGCACCATGGTCTTGTAGCGGATGCGAGCTTCAACTGGAAGCCAGTGGAGAGAGCGGAGGAGCGGGGTGACGTGAGAGAACTTGGGAAGGTTGAACACCAGACGGGCTGCGGCGTTCTGGATGAGTTGTAGGGGTTTAATGGCACAGGCAGGGAGCCCAGCCAACAGCGAGTTGCAGTAATCCAGACGGGAGATGACAAGTGCCTGGATTAGGACCTTCGGGGTGTTGCATGCTATCAGATAATAGCTTCTCATGCTTTCGCCGAAAAGCTGACTTGTTGGCTAGATTCACAACGAGTGTAGCTTTAATTCAGTAACCTGCATGTGTGTTTTAATGAAAGTTTGAGTTTTAGCGAGTACTATCAGCATTTGGCGTTGCGCATTTGCATTTCCTGTTGGCTAAGTGAGACGCTAGCGTCTCACCTTGCTCTAAGAGGTTTAAGTGTTTAGTTAAACATTTTGTATAGTATAAAACATTTTTATATACTGCTCACCCTTCTATTGTAGTATTTTTGTTTGAATATAAATAACCGCTCATCATACTGCCCAATGTATGAACAGTGGCAAAATAATACTCTTTCAGTGAACCAGCTGAGTGTAGCCTAGATATGTATAAGCATACATGACAACATCAGGGCTTAAGCAACTGAACATTTAGGCATGAGGGTGTGCGAAACTGCCTGTCTGGCAAAACTCTGAGACATTACCATTACAGGGAGTTTTCAGAGTCTATTTTATGGCTTTGCTCCACATTGGCTAAAAAGAATGACGTATGGGCTGGAGCTCTGTTAGGACCAGCCCCTCAATCTGTCAGTCTACATCTAGTAGACTATAATGCAGAGCCCGGTATCCCGATAGCGATGCAACTTAGCCTTAAGAGTGTTTTAACAATGCATATTTCCTAGTGTACAACGGCCAAAGATGTAACATGCGTTTCCCAAAACACCACAAAGTGAGAACTTTCGCTAAGTACGTTGTTGAGGCATGAGTCAATACTGACAGGATCAAAAGAAAGGCAGTGCTGCTCTCGGATCAGCTTTCTCCAATACCGACGAGGGATCAGCTTTCTCCAATGCCGACGAGGGATCAGCTTTCTCCAATACCGACGAGGGATCAGCTTTCTCCAATACCGACGAGGGATCAGCTTTCTCCAATACCGACGAGGGATCAGCTTTCTCCAATGCCGACGAGGGATCAGCTTTCTCCAATGCCGACGAGGGATCAGCTTTCTCCAATACCGACGAGGGATCAGCTTTCTCCAATACCGACGAGGGATCAGCTTTCTCCAATACCGACGAGGATCAGCTTTCTCCAATCCGACGAGGGATCAGCTTTCTCCAATGCCGACGAGGGATCAGCTTTCTCAATACCGACGAGGATCAGCTTTCTCCAATGCCGACGAGGGATCAGCTTTCTCCAATGCCGAGCTTTCTCCAATGCCGACGAGGATCAGCTTTCTCAATACCGACGAGGGATCAGCTTTCTCAATACCGAAGGATCAGCTTTCTCCAATGCCGACTAGGGATCAGCTTTCTCCAATGCCGACGAGGATCAGCTTTCTCAATGCCGACGAGGGATCAGCTTTCTCCAATACCGACGAGGGATCAGCTTTCTCCAATGCCGACTAGGGATCAGCTTTCTCCAATGCCGACGAGGGATCAGCTTTCTCCAATACCGACGAGGGATCAGCTTTCTCCAATACCGACGAGGGATCAGCTTTCTCCAATACCGACGAGGGATCAGCTTTCTCCAATGCCGACGAGGGATCAGCTTTCTCCAATACCGACGAGGGATCAGCTTTCTCCAATACCGACGAGGGATCAGCTTTCTCCAATGCCGACTAGGGATCAGCTTTCTCCAATGCCGACGAAGGATCAGCTTTCTCCAATACCGATGAGGGATCAGCGCCTAGAAAGATATTATCACCTATGGCTGCAAATATTAAGGGGGCTTATTCTAATTCTTACCCTATAATAATGCAGTGAATCATTGTGCACATGTTACACATCATGAAACATATTGAACAAAAATATAAACGCAATATGCAGTAATTTCAAAGATTTTACTGAGTTACAGTTCATATAAGGAAATAAGCCAATTGAAATGAATTCATTAGGCCCTAATCAGTTGATTTCACATGACTGTGAATATAGACATGTGTCTGTTAGTTACAGACACCTTAAAAAATGGGGCTCACACTGGGCCTCAGGATCTCGTCATGGTATCTCTGTGCATTGAAATTGCCATTGATAAAATGCAATTGTGTTCTTTGTCCGTAGCTTATGCTTGCCCATACCATAACCCCACCGCCAACATGGGGCATTCTGTTCACAACATTGACATCAGCAAACAGCTCACCCACACGACGCCCACACACATACACGTGGTCTGCGGTTGTGAGGCCGGTTGGACATACTGCCAAATTCTCAAAAACAACATTGGAGGAGGCTCATGGTAGAGAAATTAACATTACATTATCTAGAAACAGCTCTGACATTCCTTCAGTCAGCAAGCCAATTGCACGCTCCCTCAAATCTTGAGACATCTGTGGCATTGTGTCGTGTGATAAAACTGCACATTTTAGAGTGGCCTTTTATTGTCCTCAGCACAAGGTGCACCTGTGTAATGATCATGCTGTTTAATCAGCTTCTTGATATGCCACACCTATTGGGTGGATGGATTATCTTTGCTCAGAAGAAATGCTCACAAACAGGGATGTAAACAAATTTGTGCACAACATTTTGAGAAATAAGCTTTTTGTGCGTACAGTATGGAACATTTCTGTGATCTTTTATTTCAAGCTCATGAAACATGGGACCAACACTTTACATGTTGCGTTTATATTTTTGTTCAGTGTATATTGTGGCAAAAATGACAGACAGTAGCCTAAAATGATCAAAATAGAACTTAGTTGAATGAACATGAAAGTAATTTCTATATAATTGAATGATATAGGCCTATGCTGTAGGCTATATATCTCTTAAGGCAGTCATAATTTGAAGCGTAATTTTACCCTTCATATATTTGTAACAATTGCAGAAACATTGACAACTTTGTTTTTGTCGTCAACTTTGTTGTGATGTTATGGGATGTCACAGAGAGGTGAACATATTGATTCTGTTTAGCAGAGAACTTCCATGTATAATGTGACTTGGAAGGGCAGAAAAGCATCTAACAACGTACTTAGCTTTTCTACGAGTGGTCTGAGGCAGTCGGTAAATAACAAGCGTTTTCAAGTGCACTTTAGTAATGATGGTTTTGGGAAACAGCTCGGAGATTTAACGATGCTCCTAAAAAGGTTCTAACGAGGAACTTATCCTTAAGATGCTTTTGGGAAACCAGCCCCAGAACAGTACAGCAGGACCTGGGTTCAAATATAATTTGTTTTCTTTCACATACTTAAGCTGTGCTTGATTGAGTCTGCTTGGCGGGATGGAAGTGTAAACCTCGCCCATCTGGCCCTCCAGGCGGACTCTAGCAAACCCTCAAAGTAATAAAATATATATGTATATATATATTTTGAACCCAGGTGTGCTGCACAGTACAGTACAGTACAGCACAGTGCACTACACACCCAACCCAGTGTGTCTGTGGCGTTCTCATGAGTCAACCGGCCTGTGTCGCTCTCTCTCTGCCCTCTGTCTCTGAGTCACAGTCTGGTGGTGGTGAGAGTGGGTGAGTGCTTTGCTGCTCTGAGCGGGGATCTCCCTGGGGTAACCCCCCCTGCCATCCCCGCTCCAGAACTCAGACTCCAACCGAAGAAGGCTGTCAAATCACAGATCAGGTTTTACTGCCTCTCCGTTTACTGGGAGGGGATTGGTAGATTAGGCGTTGAGACCTATTTGACCCCGCCTCATGATTGTTTACTTATTGTTGATTTGGCCTCAAAATAGCTTATCAGTAGCTAGCGACAGGAACTCCACACTAGTAAACATTACCTCACTGATGATGCTTGATTTAGGCCCAGTTGATTGATGCAGGTGTGTGTTCCCCATCATCAGTCAATGTTGGGACGCTAGGCTGAATGGCGCATTCTTTGCACTAACCCTTCAGACGCTTTACACTCTTTTTCTATTGAGCTCCATAAGACCCTGGTCCGATCAAGTGGTCATGAAAGGCAGCTAATTTAACACAGGCCAGCCAGTCAATTCTTTCTTTTTTCCCCAATTGAAAGTGTGGGAGGAATTTGCATCAAGGCAGCCACCATTCACAGGACAATAAAGGTGGGTCCCTGACAAGTGGTCCAGCTCAAGCCCCAGGTCTAGCAGAGAGCACTCTCCGGGGAAAGAGACTCTTCACTGGATTGATGGTAAGCGGAGGGCTCTGGTAACAAGGTGCAGGGTGAAGCTTATTTTGCTTGGGTGTTGCCATAACAGAAAGGGTCATAAGTAGTAGCGGCCCGATGTGTTCGCCTGCTTAATAATTGGCCATGACAAAGGGAAGTGATCAGAGGTCAGCCACTGACTTGAGCTCCCAAACCTTTTCAGAGCAAGTATTAGCAGTGACAAAAAGGAGAGTTTAGAAAATGATCGCTTTATGTTCTGTAGGGCTCCGACCGTACATAGAGAAACTATCCAAAATAGCAAGCTATTAAACATTAGACTAAATCTGTGGGGTACTGTGCAAGCATGCTCACAAGGGGCACACTGTATTAGCTAATACACCTCTCAGCTGAGACATGGAGAATACACTTTCCCATAACCTAGCAAAGCCTTTGATGTGATATTTACACTCCCAGTCACCACAAGGGTAAAGAAGACAGGCGAAGAGTAAGAAACACCTGCCAAACAACAGCTCCCAGCCCCAGGGCTCCAAGGCAGAATTGGTTACGATGATGTCATGGAAATCCCACGGTGCACTGAAACTTCTCACCTATTCTTCTGTGATTGTCAGGCAGCACTGGGCTGTAACACACGAGTGAAAGCCGGAGGAACGCCTAGCCGCTGCACAAGCTCAGTCAGAACACTAGTCTCTCATAATGATCTGGGTTTCTTCCCCCACTGACGCACAGCCAACGATGATGTATGTCATGAAACCATTTATTTCATCTTTTCAAATATTTCACGGAAGATCAGATCTAATGTGTTGCGAAAAATCTTTTGCGAGGGTTCTTTCCCACACAACAGCTCATTGTTGTGTTATTATCTTGGTTGGTTCGATCCCTAACCAACCTCTTTACTCTGACAAAGCTTGGAATGTGACCTCTTATAGGTGGACAGTGGGCACATAGGCTGAAGAGTGAGACAAAGATCGGGGTGGGGGGTGGCAACAAAGACCATATACTTGAACAAGTGTCCTTCACAGTTTTAATCAAACTTGCTGGGAGAAAAACCTGACCTCATTGCAGCCTGGGAAAATGCCAGCGCTCCCTGAGAACTCCCAAACAACCCTTTTTTTCCTGCTCTACTTTCACAGAACTCCCACTGTGTTGTAATATCACCATAGAAGGAGGTAGAGAGGTTGTAAGAGGTTAGAGAGCAGGAGGGTACATTATAGGGGAAGCTCTTGGACAGCCACACAATATTGTTAAATTCTCTCTGTTAGGGTAGGGTTGCTGAGGGAAGTGGCTGGTTACGGCGAGAGGGTGAGAGGGGGGGTGTCGGTTGGGGTCCTGGGTTTCTCTGTGGGTCCCACTTGATTAAAATGCCTCATTGCTGTTGTTACCTCTGGTACACTACAGGCAGAGAAGAAGAAGTTGGCTGCACATATTATCACTGTCCACCAGTCTGCACAGCTGTTCCCACAATGCACCAGCACTTGAAAAGAGGTGCATGTGGCGACATCTGGTCTGAGATTTACTCGAGTGATTCCTTTTAATATCCTGAGTGGCACAGTGGTCTAAGGCACTGCATTGCAGTGCTAGAGGCGTCACTACAGACCTGGGTTCGATCCCGGGCTGTATCACAACCGGCCATGATCAGGGGTCCCATCGGGCGGCGCATAATTGGCTCAGTGTCGTGAGGGTTTGGTTGGGGTAGGCCGTCATTGTAAATAAGAATTTGTTCTTAACTGACTTTCCTGGTTAAAAACAATTTTACAAATAATATCGTCCTGCGGAGTGGGGTTGCATCAATTTGCATGAAAGCTGTTTGGTTTGGGAAATGCTCTGTAAGATTTCACAGAGAGTTTTGAGATACTGTTTCTGAGCAGTTTAGGAGATCCCTCATTTCTCTAGCCACCCCTCAGACCTGTCTTCCCCGTCACACTCCTTCACCTTCTCAAGCCCTCCTCCCCATTACAGAGGAGTGGCCTGGGGAGTGCAGAAACTCCTCCACAGAGTGAAAGGTGTCACAGGTATAGAGGGCCCTGAGGACGTTCTCCATGTTCAAACCTCTCTGTGGATCAACAAGCGGACCCCCACTCCACACACTACAGAATAACCAGTTGATTGCCATGTTTATGAATGCTCTCCTGGCTGATGGCCCAAGGCTCTCTGTCTTCTCTCTCTATATGACC
This sequence comes from Oncorhynchus nerka, assembly GCF_034236695.1. NCBI lineage: Eukaryota > Metazoa > Chordata > Actinopteri > Salmoniformes > Salmonidae > Oncorhynchus > Oncorhynchus nerka. The sequence continues at coordinate 61,253,167 of NC_088402.1, forward strand.
CCTGTGTCACCTCACCCCTGTCATCAACCATGTTACCATCATCCTTTACCATCAACCCTGTTACCATGAATCCCGTAACCATCACTACACAACCAATCACCATAAAACTGCAATAATCCCGCTGATTGCTAAAGAAAAAGCCCTGACCCTACTCAACCCATAACAGAAAGGTGAGGTTGTCCGCAGCATGAAGCTGTAGATTCTTATTTATTATAATTTTTTCCATAGCTTCCCTCTATAGAGTTGGACAAAGATCAGAAAGAAAGTGTGTTGGTGACATGGTTGAAGACTTTAGACAGCGCCAGCCAGCCACACACTCAGGAGCGTCCCGCTGCTCCCTAGCCTTCAGTCGGACGTTATTTCTGAGATTATTGATGTGTCCACCAGCTGGGTATGTCTCTAAACACCCATCCTGAGCAACAGGTTACAAGTCCAACTCCCCGCTCATTAGACTCTAATTGATTGTAATGTGGCCTTTGAGAAGTGCTACCCGCTACGGGGTTGTTCTGCACATGTGAGTGCCCCCACTGTCCCTTTCCTCTTGTTCGCCTCACCCACCAGCAGGACACAAGGTACAGGCACAATCGGCCCACTCAGACTGAATCGTTAAAGCAGGCGGGACGGTGTTAAGGCTTTCATAGAGCAGGCTTCTGTGGACCAGCTTGAGCCCAGGGACAGTGGCCACTCTGCCTGCCTGGCGGGAGAGCCCCATCCTGGGAAGGCCATTGTTGCCTTCTCCCCTTGACTGGTGGCCTGCTGCTCGAACTGCATTGGCTCTATTTGTATGCCAAGGCTCTGGACTAAAGGCGGCCACACAGGGGTTTAGGGTCAATATTGAGTTTGAGAGCATGTGGAAAAATTTTCTAAATGTTAAATTCTATTGACTTTTCCCAAGGGCAGTTTGTTTCTGCGGTGAAAGACCTAGCAGGGCCATTAGTGTAAACAGCTCTTTGTCTTACGACTCAGCCTCCAGCGGGAGAACAAAACACTGATACCAGAGATTAAATTCTGGTCTAAAAATGGCCAAGCCGCATGACACAAGAGAGACCTTAAAATGAAAAAAAGACAGATATAAAAAACTGAAATCATCCCACTTGACAAGTGTGAAATGTATTCCATCTGTGCAAATTGGCTCCTGAAGTGTTTGCTGGTTTCTGAGGGAAAACAACTGTCTTGAACATTTAAGTTTTGAGAAATCCTTGCCTAAGAGTGATGAGCAATGTTTTGGCGAAACACAACGATCCATTGCTGATTTGTTCAAATGTTGAAGCCCACCAAATGCACAAACCTAGTGATGAGATGGACTGTGGACTGCATGTTCTGTGGCATTGAACAAGTTATTCAACTTGACAGGTGGTCTCCAATATGACAGTGAGTAAAACAATTATGTTCTAGAGATACAATCTTAACTGAAACATAATGTGAGCAGTTAGAAATGTGACAAACATTTCAGGAAGAAGGATTTACCTAAATTTTGGTCTTCTGCCTTACAGAATATTATACGGAAACCAAAACACATCCTTCATCCCAATGCCTTGTCTTTCTTGAGGGGCTGGGGTCATTAAGAAGTACAGCTGTTTTACAGCCATATGTCCCCCTTCCTCAAGCTCCCAGCTCTCCTTTTTTTTCAGGCCTCAGGGAATATTGGATTCCGTTTTCGAATTGCGTCAATTAGCATACAGCAGTAAAGCCGTTCTCCCTCAGCGTCTTCTTCGCACCTCACCTCCTCCCAGCTTTCTCTTCTCTTCTCTTTTATCTGTCTCCTCACTTTATTGGGCAGCTAGCTTTTGTGCTACATCTGTTCAGCTAGCGTTTGTGCCACATCTGTTCTTGCGGAAAATAAGGAAACGTAGAGAGGTTGAGGAGAGAGATGAGCATGTAGGATGTGATTGGGTAAGGTACAGTGAACTCAAACAGTTTCAAACTGTTCCTAGGCCAAATTTGGTGAGTATGTTAATATGATACACAGTATCATTTGTTTGTTTTGTTTTTATTTCATCAGTCTTACAGTGACAACCTAAATTCAGTTCACCATTAACATCAGACTCCAGCTACTCACCAGGATTAGGTGTAAAATAAAAAAGTTGGCAATTTAACACAATGTTATGTTTACCACCTACCAATTTAACCTCAATGGTGCTAATGGATTACTTAGGATGTCATCACACTGAAAACAATGCATGTGTTCCAAACCACACATTGCTGCTAGGAGTCACACTTCTCTTATTGCTCTGCAGGATTGGGTGATATAGATCTAGTTTAGAAAGCAAAAATCCCCTAAAGGAGTTACTTGCTCACACCTCTATCTACATTGTGCTGATACAACAAGGCTTACTTAGCCACACCACTTCGCAAGCAAATCACATTTTCACGGCCTGCCATTACAGTCATTTCAATTAATGGTTTCCTTAGTGCATGGTACTCGTAGTAGATTATATACCCAATGGATAGAATTGTGCATAAATTATGTATCACTCAGATAACCTGTGTGTGTGTGTGTGTGTGCGTGCGTGCGTGCCGGCGTGCCTATGCGTAACCGGCGGGAACAAACTGCAGATTTTACGCACTCAAAGCTAACACTTTAACCATGAACCTTTTTGGGATAGGGGGGAGCATTTTCACTTTTGGATGAATAGCGTGCCCAGAATGAACTGCCTCCTACTCTGTCCCAGATGCTAATATATGCATATTATTAGTAGAAAACACTCTGAAGTTTCTAAAACTGTTTGAATGATGGCTGTGAGTATAACAGAACTCATATGGCAGGCGAAAACCTGAGAAAAATCCAACCAGGAAGTGGGATATCTGAGGTTTGTAGTTTTTCAAAGCTTGGCCTACCAAATACACAGTGTCTATGGAGTCAAGTTGCACTTCCTACGGCTTCCACTAGATGTCAACCATCTGTAGAAACTGGTTTGAGGATTCTGCTATAAAGGAGGGGCTCATGAGACCTGTTTGAGTCAGTGGTCTGGCAGAGTGTCTCAGGCTCGGGACGCACGCTTCCGACAGAGTTAGCTCTTGATCCAGTGCTTTTCTTCAGACATAGGAATTCTCCGGTTTGAGAATTTTATGTTAAAAACATCCTAAAGATTGATTCCAAACATCGTTTGACTTGTTTCTACGACCTGTAACGGAACTTTGAGTTTTTGTCTGGACAAAGTGCTTGCGCCTCAAGAAGATGGATTATTGGTCTGAACACGCTAACAACAAGTGGCTATTTGGACATAAATGATGGACTTTATTGAACAAATCAGTCATTTATTGTCGAACTGGGATTCTTGGGAGTACCTTCTGATGAAGATCATCAAAGGTAAGTGAATATTTATAGTGTTATTTCTAACTTCTGTTGACTCAAAATGGTGGATATTTCTCTGGCTGGATTGGGCTCTGAGCGCCGTTCTCAGATTATGCTTTTTCCGTAAAGTTTTTTTAAATCTGACACAGTGGTTGCATTAAGGAGAAGTCTATATTTTATCAATGTTTATTATGAGTATTTCTGCAAAATCACTGGATGTTTTGGAATCAAAACATTACTGCACATAACGCGCCAATGTCAATTGAGATTTTTGGATATAAATATGCACATTATTGAAAAAAACATACATGTATTGCGTAACATGATGTCCTATGAGTGTCATCTGATGAAGGTCAAAGGTTAGTGATTATTTTGATCTATATTTCTGCTTTTTGTGACTCCTATCTTTGGCTGGAAAAATGTCTGTGTGTTTTTTTGACTTGGCTATGACCTAATATAATCATATGTTGTACTCTCGCTGTAAAGCATTTTTTAAATCGGACATGATGGGTAGATTAACAAGATGTTTATCTTTCATTTGCTGTATTGGACCTGTTAATGTGTGAAAGTTACATATTTAAAAAAATATTTCTGAATTTCGCACGCTGTCTTTTCATTGGAATGTTGTCGAGGGTTTCCGCTAGTGGAACACCTGCGCTAGAAAGGTTAAACCAAGAGAAAATGAGTATGCGCATGTGTATGTGTGCATGTCAGTGACGGCCGCTGATTGGCTGAATACCCGAGGGGCGGGGTGGTAGGAGTTGTCAACAAAGCAGCCTGACAGAAATTATATGATGCCAAGTTTTTGAAGTACCGGTAGTTTCTTTGAAAAAATATATGAACAGCATACACCTATTTCACTTTTGCTTGTCAAAAACCGAATGACCACTGCTGCACATGCTACTACTTTTTTGAACAGATTCGATTATGTTATTTAGAACGAGCAGCCAGCTCACGAACGCACCAGGGAGAATGCATCAAGCATGCATAATCAATAAGTGAAAACACATTTAACTGGAGAAAGCTATATTTCCAAATTAGTTTATAAAGATTTGAAATTGGCATGGGAGCTAACTAGATATAGCTAGCTAGCTGCTTATCAAAGATATGTAACTGGTTTATTTACACCCCCACAAATAAAGAAAAAAATCTGCCAAACTATTTTGCTAACAAATAAATTCATAATAAATCCTACAATGTGATTTTCTGGATTTTTCTTCTCCTTTTGTTTGTCATAGTTGAAGTGTACATATGATGAAAATTACAGGCCTCTCTCATCTTTTTAAGTGGGGGAACTTGCACAATTGGTGGCTGACTAAATACTTTTCTGCCCCACTGTATTTTTTATCCTGAAAAACTCCTCAGTCCTTAACAATTACAAGCATACCCATAAGATGATGCATCCACACTATTCTTGAAAATTTGGAGAGTTGTACTCAGTAATGTGTCGTATTTGATTTCCCCCAAAACATAACACTTTGTATTCAGGACAAAAAGTGCATTGCTTTGCAATATTTTTTGCAGTATTATTTTAGTGCCTTGTTACAACAGGATGCATGTTTTGGAATATTTGCATTGTGTACATGCTTCCTTATGTTCCCTCTGTAGTGGCTGGGTGTATTACTACACCATCCACAGTGTAATTAATAACTTCACCATGCTAAAAGGAATATTGATCCCCCCAGTCCATGTCAATGACCCTGCTGAAATCAGGCGTGAGTTCATTTTGAAAAGACATGAGTCCTTCTTAGGCCTTCTTAGGCCTGTCAAACTTGATTTGACCAACATGTTAACCACAGGCGTCGAGAGTGCAGGGGAAAGGCTCTGGTCAAAGTGTTGGTCAGTCAGAATCACCTTTACTTATGATTGATTTCTACATAACGGGTTCATGTGAATCACACGGCTGCTTTCTCAATAAGGTACTTGGGCCTTTACAGATTGTGGTTGCTGTGCATGGTTGAATTGAATAAGTTTAATCTTCCTATCAATCATTGTAAAACATGTACTCTTGCAACAGCTGCATAGTAGTGCGGATCCCAGCATATGGAATAAAAGTCTGAAGGAGTTCCTCCGTGTTAAACTCCTCCGTGGTATTGTGTGCTCGACACTGTCAAAAACAAGTTTAATTGAAGAAGACCAATAGTGGGGCGTTTATTGCTCAATCTAATTCAGAATCATTTTTACGTGTCTGTTTTCAAAGAATATAGCTAAGAACATTAACAACTTAATAGTTCATGAAGAACACTTTAAAAATATGGAAAAATAATTGTGTATTCTAAAATCAAAAGAAATCAGCCAAGACCTCAGAAAATAATTGTAGACCTCCACAAGACAAGGTTCATACTTGGGAACAATTTCCAAATGACTGAAGGTACCACGTTCATCTGTACAAACAATAGTACGCAAGTATAAACACTATGGGACCACTCAGCCTTCATACCACTCAGGATGGAGACTCGTTCTGTCTCCTAGAGATTAACGTACTTTGGTGCGAAAAATGCAAATAAATCGCAGAACAACAGCAAAGGACCTTGTGAAGATGCTGGAGGAAACAGGTACAAAAGTATCTATATTAACAGTAAAACGAGTCCTATATTGACATAACCTGAAAGGCCACTCAGCAAGGAAGAGGCCACTGCTCCATCCAAAACCGCCATAAAAAAGCCAGACTACGGTTTGCAACTGCACATGGGGACAAAGATCGTACTTTTTGGAGAAATATCCTCTGGTCTGATGAAACAAAAATAGAACTGTTTGGCCATAATGACCATCATTATGTTTGGAGGATAAAGGGGGATACTTGCAAGCCGAAGAACACCATCCTAACCGTTAAGCACGGGGGTGGCAGCATCATGTTGTGGGTGTACGTTGCTGCAGGAGAGACTGGTGCACTTCACAAAATAGATGGTATCATGAGGTAGGAAAATGATGTGGATATATTGAAGCAACATCAAGACTAGAGTCAGGAAGTTAAAGCTTGGTCGCAAATGGGTCTTCCAAATGGACAATGACCCCAAGCATACTTCCAAATCTGTGGCAAAATGGCTTAAGGACAACAAAGGCAAGGTATTGGAGTGGCCATCACAAAGCCCTGACCTCAATCCCATAGAAAATCTGTGGACAGAACTGAAAAGGGTGTGCGAGCAAGGAGTCCTACTGTTGCGAATCCCGCCGAAGGTGGTTCCTCTTCATGTTCGGGCGGCGCTCGGGGCGGTCGTCGTCGCCGGCTGCCATCGATCCCCTTTTCTGTTTCAGTTTGTTTTGTCTGATTAGTCTCACCTGTGTCTTGTTTGGGTTTTGAGTTGGGCTATTTAAACCAGGGATGCCCGCCTGCTTTTGTGCGGGCTTGTTTTTCTGTTCATGTGTGTGTGGATTCTCGTGGACTCTTTCCTCTGGACTGTTTGGTCCTGCTTTTGGGCTAGTTTAGTGATGCGCCTAAGTGTTTGGCGTTACCGTTACTTGTTGTCCTGGAATAAACGACCACGATTGAACTACCTCTGCTCTCTGCGCCTGATTCCTCCACCCACTACTCCTAGAAGCCGAGTGTATGATTGTATGTAAACCTCTGACCCAATGGGAATGTGGTGAAAGAAATAAAAGCTGAAATAAATAATTCTCTCTACTATTATTCTGACATTTCACATTCTTAAAATAAAGTGGTGATCCTATCGGAATTGTTACGATGATTAAATGTCAGGAATTGTGAAAAACTGAGTTTAAATGTATTTGGCTAAGCTGTATGTCAATTTTATGTGGTATATGCATATCAAGCATTCCATTCTGAGAGCAGTATTTACTGTTTCAACTGGAAGCAATGAGCCCAATCAGTCCTCCTTGACAACAAAATCATAAACAGAGTAGGCTAATAAGTCCTTCGTTTTTGGGTTATTCTCAGGTAAAACAATTTGGCTAATCTATATTTCCAAGTTCCAAGTCTTGAAGATTTTTGACCTTTATTTAACTAGGCAAGTTAGTTAAGAACAAATTCTTATTTACAATGACAGCCTACCCCGGCGACACTGGGCCAATTGTACGCCACCCTATAGGACTCCCAATCATGGCCAGGGACCTCTTGCACTGAGATGTAGTGCCTTAGACTGCTGCGCCACTTGGGAGCCCAAAAGATTGAGGGGTATTCAATTAATTGGAATGACTGGAAATCTGTGCACTGTACAGCCTAATCATATTATTATCTGTAATAGAAAGCAATGGGTTAGAGCAGTGGTTCCCAAACTTCTTATAGTCCCGTAACCCTTCAAACATTTCAACCTCTATGTTACGTTCGTCGTATACATAATGAGCGGACCAAGGCGCAGCGTGATTGGAGTTACACATATTTATTAAAGTGAACCTTCAAAAAACAATAAGGAATAAACAAACGTGCAGTTCGTAGCGCACATAGCACTAAACCAAAACAAAACACTATCCCACAAACATAGGTGGGAAAAGGACCACACAAAGTATTATTAGAGGCAACGATAATCAGCTGCCTCCAATTGGGAACCATACTCACACCAACAGAGAAATATTCGACTAGAACAGCCCCTAGTCACGCTCTGACCTATTGCAAGGGCTCTCTATGGTCAGGGCGTGACACTCTAGCTGTGTACCCCCTCTAGCACCAGGGTCAGCGCACTCTCAAATGTAGATTTTGCCATCATTGTAAGCCTGCCACACACACACACTATACGATACATTTATTAAACATAAGAGTGAGTGTGAGTTTGTCACAACCCGGCTCATGGGAAGTGACAAAGAGCTCTTATTGGACCAGGGCACAAATAATAAATTATAATAATCAATAATGTTGCTCTTTATTTAGCCATCTTACATATAAAACTATCATGACACTAGGCAAGACCCAAATGCAGACACAGGAGGCAGATGGTTGGAGTTTAAGATCTTAAAATCCAAAGGGAATAGGCAAGAGAATGGTCATGGACAGGCAAAAGGTCATAACCAGATCAGAGTCCTGGACCCTGAACAGGCAAGGGTCAAAACCGGGAGGTCTAGAAAAAGGTGAAAAGGAAAAGCAGGTAAGACGGGAAAAAGGGGGTGGAGACAATAATGGGGACAGGTGAAACAGATCAGGGTGTGACAGTACCACCCCCCCCCCCACCACCCACCACCTGGCATCCTACCTGGGCGCATACCTGGTTGACCGGGGTGTCGGCGATGGGAGTCAGCAATGAGGGCTGGATCCAGGATGTCTCTAGCGGGAACCCAGCACCTCTCCTTCAAGCCGTAACCCTCCCAGTCAACCAGATACTGGAAACCCCTACCCCGTGGTCGAACACCCAGGAGATGTCTCACTGTGTATGCCGGATGACCATCAATGACACGGGGAGGGGGGCAGAAGACAAGAAACTGAGAGGCATGGGCTTAATTCTAGACACATGGAACGTAGGGTGAATACGGAGGGTACGGTGTAACAAGAGACGGACAGTAGTGGAACTCAGGACTCTGGAGATGGGAAATGGACCAATAGAATGGGGGGACAGTTTGCGGGACTCTACCCGAAGGGGCAGGTCCCATATGGACAGCCCTACCCTCTGCCCAATGAGGTAGCGGGGAGCTGGGGTCCGGCGACAGTCCACTTGTCGACGATATCTAGAGTTGGTCTTGAGAATAGCCGCGCTGGCTCTTCTCCAGGTACGTCGACAGCGGCGGACAAACATCTGGGCCGAGGGTATGCTGACCTCCTGCTCTTGTTCAGGGAAGAGTGGAGGCTGATACCCCAAGGAGCACTCGAAAGGGGAGAGTCCTGTGGCAGAAATGGGGAGTGTTTCGGGCATACTCCACCCAGACCAGTTGATGGCTCCAGGTAGTGAGGTTGGTTGAGACCAGGTACCTTAGGGTGGTCTCCAGGTCTTGGTTGGCTCACTCATACTGACCGTTAGTTTGAGGATGGAATCCGGATGACAGGCTGGCCGACAACCCTATAAGGGTGCAGAAAGCCTTCCAGAACTGAGACGAGAACTGAGGACCCCTATCAGAGACCATGTCTACTGGGAGTCCATGGATCCGGAAGACATGCTGCATCATAAGCTGGGCCGTCTCCTTGGCAGAAGGTAGTTTGAGGAGAGTGATGAAATGGGCGGCCTTGGAGAACCGGTCAACTACCATCAGAATGACAGCGTTGCCATCAGACGGAGGGAGCCTAGTGACATAGTCCAGAGATATATGAGACCTTGGACGATGAGGAACCGGTAGTGGCTGCAGGAGGCCAGAAGGACCTTGCGTGGAGTCTGGTTTTGAGCACACACAGTGCATGCGGTGATGAAGGCAGAGACGTCCGGGACCATTGTGGTCCACCAGAAACACTGTTAAAGGAAGGCTAGTGTACGACGGGACCCTGGATGACAGGTCGGGCCTGGAGGAATGAGCCCATTCCAGGACCCGGGGCCAGACTGGATTAGGGACAAACAGCCGGTTAGCCGGGCCCCCTTCGGGTCCAGGCTTTGTCGACAGCTGGAGACCATTTGAACAGTACCTTGGACGAGGTAAGCATCAAGAGGGGGCTGCCAGGATGCTGTAGTCCCGAATTAACTGGCAGTAGAAGTTTGCGAAACCAAGAAACCGTTGCAACTGTATTGATTGAGGCCAATCCACCACTGCTTTCACCTTTCCATGATCCATCTGAACATTGCACTCAACAATGACATATCCCAGAAAGGTAGTTGTAGAGCGGTGGAACTCACTTCTCAGTTTTCACGAACAGTTGGTTCTCCAGGAGGCACTGAAGGACCTGTCTGACATGAAGAACATGTTCTTGTGCAGAAAAAACAGGATGTCAAGGTACATGAACACAAACCGGTTTAGCATGTCTCAAAGTGCATTGACCAAAGCCTGGAAAACAGCGGGGGCATTGGTGAGCCCAAATGACATGACCTGGTACTCATAATGTCCACTGCCTGTCTTCCACTCATCCCCCTCGCGTATCCGTACCAGGTGGTAGGCATTTCGAATTCCCAATTGGAAAACATGTAGAGATGCAGATGGACGGACAGCCCCAATGGCCAGAGACTCCTCTATGTACTCCTCCATAGCTTTGGTCTCTGGTCAAGACAGAGAATACAATCGACCCCGAGGTGGTGTAGTGCCTGGGAGAAGATCAATGGCACAATCATAAGGATGGTGCAGGGGAAGGGAAGTAGCATGTGTCTTACTGAACACTTCCAGGAGGTCATGGTATTCAGTGGAGATAGCAGAGACATCTACAGTCTTTCTAACATCCTAAGGAAGATGACTGGAGAAAGGCTGTGCTGCTTGAAGGCAGTGGTAATTGCAAAATGGGCTCCAACCTAGGATGGAGCTTGTGGTCCAATCAATCATCTGATTGTGCTTTTGAAGCCAGGAAAATCCCAAAACAACTGGAACATGGGGAGATGCATAGAGGTGGAACTGTATTGTCTCACTGTGGTTACCAGGAAACCGTAATTGAACGGGCACAGTACTATGGGTGACTTCCCCTATAGAGTGGCCGTCCAGTGCCCTAGCATCCATGGGCACAGAGAGAGGCTGAGTGGGAATACCAAGCTACGAAGCTATCGTGGTATCCATAAGATTTTCATCAGCCCCAGAGTCAATGAGCACTCAGAGAGACTTAGATTGGTCTCCCCACAGCACAAGAGCAAAGAGGGGTGTGCGGGTGATGGGAATTAGGGAACTCTGACTCAACATAGTACTGGTACCCACTAGAGACAAGGGTTTCCTAATAGAGCAGGTAGCTATAAAATGTCCTGCCTCTCCACAGTACAGACAACAGTTATTATTCATCCTCTGTGAGCACTCCCAAACTGATGGCCTAGTTCTTCCCAAATGCATAGGCTCAGGAGTATCCAACTCACCCGTCGTAGATTCATGAGAGAGCTCGGGTTGCTTCGACTTCTCTCGGAAGAGCTGCCTTTGGAAACGTCCGGATTCCATAGGAGGTGAACTCGCTATATTGGGTGCACAAGTGTGCCCGAGATCAGACCTCCTCTCACTCTTGCGTCCCCTTAGGCGTCCATCAATTTGAATGGTTAAGGCGATAAGGGAGTCGAGGTCCACTGGCAGTTCCCGAGCAGCTAGCTCATCCTTAACCTCCTCAGATCATTTGTGCAGAAAAGTATCGAAGAGAAACTCCGGATTCCAGGCACTCTCGGCAGCAAACATGCGAAAGTCCACCGCGTAGTCTGCCACACTACAGAGGTTTTGACATAAGTCAGGCAGTTTGCTGGCTGCCTTTCTCCCGGATGCCGGAGACTCAAAAACTTCTCACCTCTGCATTGAATTCCTCCAAATGACCGCAAATGGCAGATTGTTGTTCCCAAACTGCCATAGCCCAGGAGAGCGCCCTTCCCGACATTAGCGTAATTATATACGTATCTTCGATCAGTCTGAAGAAAACAAAGATGGCTGTAGTTCAAAAATAAGCGAGCACTGAGAAAGAAAATCCGACAGGTACCAGGACTCCCCGAATATCTCTCTGGAGGAGGTAAGCGGGGTTCCTGGGGAGTCGGGATAGGCTGTACATACTCACCACAGATAGGGAAAAAAATTACTGGGTGATTGGGGTTTTTCAGAGGTGGCAGACAGTCTCGGAGCTAACTCCTTGATTTGCTCCATAATAGCTTTTAACCCATGGTTGTGGCGTTCCGTCAAGGAACTGAGCCCTTCCAGAAGGCCCTGAAGCAACTCCTGATGTCTTCCAATGGTGGCTCCCACATAGGTACGTGGTTGCAAAGGGCATCAGTGTCTTAACAGACCGATTTGCCAAGGCAGGATACCCTGAGTGCAGCCCAATCCAGAAATCTGGCAGTGGCTTCTGATTAAATTCAATTTTCACAGAACCACTTGTTGAAATGTTTATGAGGCTCTCTTGTTCAGATACCGGTGAGTGGACTGGAGGCAGGGCATGAAAGAGATAACGAATCCAGTTGTTTGTGTCATCCGTTTTGGGAAAGTACCTGCGTAATTGCGCCCCCAACTCATTCAGGTGCGTCGCTGTATCACATTTGACATTGTCCATAAGCTTGAGTTCATTTGCACACAAAAAGTAATACAATGATAGAAAGACCTGTGTGTTGTCCTTGTTAATGCAGACAGAGAAGAGCTCCAACTTCTTAATCATAGGCTCAATTTTGTTCCGCACATTGAATATAGTTGCAGAGAGTCCCTGTAATCCTAGATTCAGATCATTCAGGTGAGAAAAAACATCACCCTGATAGGTCAGTCGTGTGAGAAACTCGTCATCATGCAAGCAGTCAGACAAGTTCAAAATTAAGGAACTTTAAGCTTGTCTCTCAATTTTTTAAAATGTGGCAATACTTTGCCCCTTGATAACCAGCGCACTTCTGTATGTTGTAAAAGCGTTACATGGTTGCTGCCCATATCATTGCATAGTGCAGAAAATACACAAGAGTTCAGGGGCCTTGCTTTAACAAAGTTAACCATTTTCACGTCTTTCAAGCTGTCAGGCATTCCTTTGGTAGCAAGAGCCTTTTGCTCTTTATTTAGCCATCTTACATATAAAACTTTATTTGTTCATCGAAAATTGTGAATACCTCACCATAGGTGTGCTTGAGGAGGATGCACATAAGCATTGTCCCAGCCATATCCTCCACAATAGTATGGGGCTTGCCTGTCCAAGCCACTCGGTAGCTCACCATATAAGATTCTTCTAGCCCCTTCTTATCAATGGTATCTGTTGCTTTTATACATCTTACTACTCGAAAGTCATCTTAATTCTTGCTCAAACAACTCCTGTGGTCACTCTTGCGCAGACATTTAGAAACAAAATATGCCAATTTGTCAAATAAGCCACAGGAGTTGTTTGAGCAAGAATTAAGATGACTTTCGAGTAGTAAGATGTATAAAAGCAACAGAGTTGTGAGATAGTACTTTTGTACATATAACACACTGTGGCTGAGGAAAGTCACTACTCCCAATATAAGTGAACCCCAAATCAATGTAGTTCTCATCAAATTTGCGCCTCTTTGATCTTCCAACGTCCCTGTCTGTTGTTTGGTGCTTTCCCGAGTAAGCTCTTCAGTTGCATTACATTCACAACTGTCAGTGTCCATGCTAGCTGGGCTAACAAGAAATGTAGAATTACTGATGCTAGCATTGGATGTGCTCGTGGAAGCAGAACAACTTGTGTCATCGACAGGTGCAGGTGTAGTACTGCTGGTAGTAGTAGATCTACCAGTTGAGCTGGTATGTGTCTCTATGGATGCGGGCCTTACTTTTTTTGTTGTTGTTTTTGTTGTCGTTGTTGAATTTTACCCCTTTTCTCCCCAATTTTGTGGTATCCAATTGTTTTTTAGTAGCTACTATCTTGTCTCATCGCTACAACTCCCGTACGGGCTCGGGAGAGGCGAAGGTTGAAAGTCATGCGAAACACCGAGCACCTGGCAACCTTGGTTAGCGCGCACTGCGCCCGGCCCGCCACATGAGTCGCTGGTGCGTGATGAGACAAGGACATCCCTACCGGCCAAGCCCTCCCTAACCCGGACGCTTAGCCAATTGTGCGTCGCCCCACGGACCTCCCGGTCACGAACCCAGAGTCTCTGATAGCACAGCTGGCGCTGCAGTACAGTGCCCTTAACCACTGCGCCACCCGGGAGGCCGGGCCTTACTTTAACTATTTATCAATTGAATGAGCAGCAGCTACAGTTGGAATTCCCGCAAGAGAGTAACGGTTAATGTGATTGGATGTTGATTATGTGACTAGGCTACCTGTATTTGACATTGTGTTGTTATTTCACTGAACACTAGATGGTTTAATTTGATTTTTGGCAGTGAAACGAGGCTACTTAGGCGAGAAAAAAACCTCACCCACATGTATAGCCCTGTTGGAAAATATAAATGGACTGCTTGATTTTTTTTTTTTATAAAAAATTATTATTATAATGTATATTTTTTTATGTGAATCGCATTTTTATTTGGCATACCCCCGACAGCATTGTGCGTACCCCAGTTTGGGAATACCTGGGTTAGAGGAAGCCTACATAACCAACCCATAAAGTAAAATGCAACATCCATTTATGGCCAGCTATGTAAACTCTAACATTGATTCATCCAGCAATAGATGTCGTTCAATTGGTTCTTTTCATTTTTTATCTTCTTCTGATGGCTCTTAAAGGGAACGTAATCAGATTGCATGACTAATTACAATTTTGTACAGGTAGCTAGTAACAGATTACATTTATAAAGTAACCTACCCAACCCCGCTTGCACCACATAGTGCAATACTGTTGGCTAGAGCCCTATGGGAATAGAGTGGCATTTGGGAGGGACCATTATGTTACCCCCACGGGGATCATGGAACAAAACCTGTCTGCAACACCTGACACCTTGTGAATGGTCTTCCTGAATACCTCGAAATGGAACTTCCATCCACTCCTCGGAACCTAAATCAAGTCACTATTGTAAATGGGGTCTATACAGACATTTAGAAGTTCTCCAAATTAGATCATGTGTTTATATGGCTAGTGGTTGAATGCTCGGAAGTGTAAAGATGTGATCTATCTTTGGTTACACAATGATTAGTGCTTACAAATTACTACATTTTTTTGTCTATTTAAGGAAACCATTGATGGGTAGGTTTTGGTTGGGTTGTAAACTTAACTTGACCTTTTAATTGACTTGAAAATAATGTAAAAATTTGTTGAAAATAGAAACCAGTCACTGTCACCAACTAGGCACATTACAGGTAACTAACTACCAGTGCTACTCTTTACCCATATGAAATTACATCATGGAAATGTACCTGCCGTCAAGAAGACGTAAACCCACACTGTGTACCCAGGAAACAGTACAAAGTCCATTGTTGTCTGGAGTTGTGCTTTAAACACTATGACCCTCTAACAAAGCCAAGTCTTACTTCATCACAATAGCTTAAGTAGGGGCCTTGAATGAGGGGCAAGCACTGTCACCGTCACAAGCCCTGTGCAATGTCAGGCTTTTCCTTGTGTTTATGGGGTAGTGGAAAGGATGGGGAAGGGTGGAGGGGGCAGTAAAATGGAGGATAGAGGGTTTCACACATAGGTGTCTATCCTGTCATCACTCATTCACAATGCATGTGTCTACTTAGGAGCTGCGCTGAGGGGCACGTAGAGGGGTGACATACCTCACACGCAGAGTATGGTCAAAAGTTTGCTCATTTCACCTCTCTAAAATGATTTACTAACAACATCAAAAACAGCACAACAGATTAAAAACACATTAATGTAAATATTGGCCCCATATTTCTAGTACCGTACGCACAGAGGGGCACCCCACTGGTAAATCTAAACATTTGCAATAAGACATTAATAACAGGACATGCAATAGGACATACATAGACCATGGTACATGCAATTTCACTTTTCCTCATTTCCTAAGTAGTAATTCAGTTTTTTGCACAGTGGGAGGCACTGTTGGATGTGCAGATTCCAAGTCATCATCTACATGTATAGTACTATACTTTCAAGTTGGCTGTGATTTATCAATTCAGTGGTCTAATGAGTATGCTCAATGGAGAATCTTCATTGAAAGTTTGAGATTAGGTTTATTATCTGTCTCAGAAACTGTCACAACGAGTTAGAGGGCAAAAAGACAACGTTTATCTAACTATGTTTACCTCGTTAGAGTTCTGTGGCATTTTTCCCCCCAATATTTTTACTTTTAAATAAAAATGTATTCAGAATATTACTTTTTAAAACTTTTAAAATGTACACTATTAAGGTTCTTCAATAGGGCAACACAAAGCCTTAAACACCCACAACATTTTGTAGCAAATATTCTATGTGCTGAAAATATACAGTAGGCTATTTTTCTATTTGTTCTGAGATTAAATGTGTTTTGTATTATGTCTAAAGTAAACTGACGATTTAAAAAAATTATCTTGAGTGACTATTTCTTTAAAAAGTGAATGAATTGAGACAATGCCACAGATGCACAAATAGCTGCATAAGCAGAGTTAATAATTATAAAAGCATTTAGAAATAACTTTAAAAAACAAAGGAGGAAAAATTCACACACACTCTCCTTCCTTTCCATTTTTGGCAATAATGCGAGATGTAAAGCTGTGTGCCATAAATTAATGGGAAAAAAAGGGGGGGGGGGGGGGGGGGGACCCAACTTGACTTGTGTAACCTGTTGCTGATGAGAGTTTATTGTTTTTTGTTCATTCAGTAACCGGGCAGGTTTCAGGTTGTCCCTCCCTGAGGCAGCACTGGTTCCCAGGTAAGAGAGAGAGAGTAAAGAAGGTGAGTAAGAGGGAGGAGAGTTCCCACCACGCTCACTTGCTTTTCTCACACCAGCCCATTGGTCGGAGGTTGCATCATCGGTATAACATGAAACCCCCCCCCAGCAGAGCAGGGCAGTCTGGGCTGAATGACAGAGGAGCTGTGTGTGTGTGTGTGTGTCTGTGTCTGTGTGTCAAGCAGGTTTCACTCCACATTGCTGTGCTTATCCCTGTCATACTAACATACCCACAATACGACATCCTGGCCTTTACCTAGCAGGTACTGTATCTACTATACTGTATCATAAGCTGAGGTCTGAAGTGCTGTACACGAGGTTATTTTACCTACAGATGGCTTTACACTCTGCCCTTTGAATGCTGCTGTACAATGACAAGACAAAAATATGTCAAGTAGCTATGTAATGCTGCATCCTTTTATGGCTTCCACCAGAAGCTGGATTAATCATAGTCGGAATATAAATAGACCTCTCCACTGAGTTGGGTAACTGTGTTGGTGAGCATTGACATTAGTCACACCATGGCCATTATGATTCTAAATCCAGTCACGGTTCCTTCTGGAACTTTCATTACGCACACCTGGCCCCTATTCCCAGTGATTAGTAATTGTATAAGTGTGCCCTTGGTTTACCAGTGTCCTGTCGATTATTGTTACAATGTCCGTTGGTGCGTGTGAGTACCTGTGCTGTGTGTTTTGGCTTTCGTGCCATAGTGGATTGCGCAGATGATTTCGGGCCTCGTCCCGTGTGTTAATCATTGTGCGCTTGTGTTATTTATTCGAGGTACTCCAAGCTCTTTTGTTTTGGGTTTCTACCCTGAGTTTTGTATAGTGTTTTTTTGGTCTTCGTCCCCATGCCTTTACACATGCCGTAATTTGGGAAATACATTTTTAAAACTATTACGCATTCATGCGCCTGTCTCCCGACCCTTTGTACCAGCGTGACAATTACAGTATATCCTTGGAAAATAGCTGAAACATTCCTTACGTTTTGTCCTTTTAATTAACAGGTAATAATAAATAAATAAATCAACCGAAACAGTACCTCACATGGTATTTGACTGCCAAAACTAACCAAGGTTGATTTTCTTCGTAAAAAACGAATATGTTGGTAATCACAGAAAAAAAGCTTTCCCTGTCGAGGCGTGATGTTAATCAACACTCAAATGTTCAACATAAATAAAGTCCATTCTGGTTCAAAATGGACACAATCTCCCAGGTTGGGGTTTCACATTAGTGCTGACAGGGGCACAGGTGATCAGAGGGGAATGTGGATGCATTCCTAACCCTTGTGTCTTACAACCAACACAGTCACTACTGTTATCAGTCTATCCCAACTCACCGCGCTCCAGCACACACTCACATAGCATATCTTGGTGTGGGTTTCGACAAGCCATGGTTCTCATGCTTGGCACTCGCAGGCTTCCACCTGAAGACGTGATTACAGTTGCCTTACTCACTGACATGACGCAATATGGAAATGTTTAACCCTTACAGGTCTACGCTCGTTTTGTCAAATCAAAGCATCTCTACAAAGGGCCATTGTTCAACTGTTATTCATTGTTTAAAATGTAGGAAACATATTGAATTAAATAAACCAGTAATCCAGTCTGCATCACATCCGGCCGTGATTGGGAGTCCCATAGGGCTGTTCACAACTGGCCCAGCGTCATCTGGGTTTGGCCGGGGTAGGCCGTCATTGTAAATACATTTGTTCTTAACTGACTTGCCTAGTTAAATAAAGGTTAAATAAAATGTGTAGATTTAACATGTACTGGAGAACCTTAATGTCCGTTTTATTTCTTACCTTGATTACTTCAGGAAATGTTTCTGTTAATATGTCTACAGTATTCTTCAAGTGCAAACAGCCCTCACACACACACACACAAAAATTCATGCGGACAAACACACACACACACACACACACACACACACACACACACACACACACACACACACACACACACACACACATATATATAATGCAATTGTGGACACTCCCACTCTCAATGCTGTATGAGAGTGTCTGTTCCTCAATGAAGGGCCTCTGTCTCCATTCTTTGTCACCCACGGAGTATTCACCACAACCAGATGTCCAAGGTCACAGCAGTCAACACATACAATGCACACGGGACATCAGAGTCAATAATGACATTATCAACACCAACCCCTAATGTACTGTTAAAACACTTAAAACATCTATTTAGGGAATAATTCAATAATTGTAAATGTACACAGGCACAAACTTGAGATGCTCAAGTTTCGCAAAAATCTTCCATTAACATCAATTAATGGATTATTTAACTCAAAGTCTGAGTAATAGGCCTAATAATAACTATTATTTTTTATTTGTAATGCACATTTCTCACTCCCCAGGCACTAAACTGAATGCATTTCGAGTTAGAATTGTGCTGAAATTATGTGTAGCGGTTAACGCTCCCGACTCAGACCACACATACCCCCCTGGGACGGGGGTTTGAGGCTTCCCTGTCTGGGCGACGGGGAAGAGAAAGTACTTAGCCCCACAATGAATTGTGAACTGTGGGAACCAGTTGGGACTGTGCATTTTGTTGTGCTTTGTCACATGTTCCATCCAGGCAGCTTACACCTGCTTGTGGACTGAGGTGGATGAGCTGCCATGACACACCACATTAGTTTGGGCAGGGAAGGCAGCTTTTATGGGTGGCGGTTAATAAAGTTCCCTCTGGGGGAAATAAAGTTATTCCACGCCTTCATTTGTGAGTCAATAGTCTTAATTATATTGATTTCCATGATCATTATGAACCAAAGTAGTCAATCCCATTGACTTTTTCCACATTTTGTTACGTTACAGCCTTGTTCTAAAATGGATTTAAAAAACAAATTCCCTCAATCTACATACAACACACCCGTAATGACAAAGCAAAAACAGGTTTTTAGAAATGTTTGCTAATTTATTAAAAATGTAATAAAATAAATATCACATTTACATAAGTATTCAGACCCTTTACTCAGTACTTTGTTGAATCACCTTTGGCAGCGATTACAGCCTCGAGTCTTCTTGGGTATGACGCTACAAGCTTGGCACACCTGTATTTGGGGAGTGTCTCCCATTCTTCTCTGTAGATATTCTCAAGCTCTGTCAGGTTGGATGGGGAGCTTCGCTGCACAGCTATTTTCAGGTCTCTCAAGAGCTGCTCGATCAGATTCAAGCTCTGGCTAGGCCACTCAAGGACATTCAGAGACTTGTCCTGAAGCCACTCCTGTGTTGTCTTGGCTGTGTGCTTAGGGTCGTTGTCCTGTTGGAAGGTGAACCTTCTCCAAATCTGAAGTCCTGAGCGCTCTGGAGCAAGTTTTCATCAAGGATCTCTCTGTACTTTGCTCCGTTCATCTTTCCCTCGATCCTGACTCATCTCCCAGTCCCTGCTGCTGAAAAACATCCCCACAGAATGATGCCACCACAAACATGCTTTACCGTAGGGATGGTGCCAGGTTTCCTCCAGACATGACGCTTGGCATTCAGGACATAGAGTATAATCTTGGCTTCATCACACAAGAGAATCTTGTTTCTTTATGTGCCTTTTGGCAAACCCCAAGCAGGCTGTCATGTGCCTTTTACTAAGGAGTGGCCACTCTACCATAAAGGCCTGATTGGTGGAGTACTGCAGAGATGGTTGTCCTTCTTGAAAGTTCTCCCATCTCCAGAGGAACTCTGGAGCTCTATCAGAGTGACCATCGGGTTCTTGGTCACCTCCCTGACCAAGACCCTTCTCCTCTGATTGCTCAGTTTGGCCGGGCAGCCATTCTAGGAAGAGTCTTGGTGGTTCCCAACTTCTTCCGATAAGAATAATAGAGGCCACTGTCTTCTTGGGGACCTTCAATGCTGCAGAGATGTTTTGGTATCCTTCCCCAGATCTGTGCCTCGACACAATCCTGTCTCAGAGCTCTATGCACAATTCCTTTGACCTCATAGATTGGTTTTTACTCTGACATGCACTGTTAACTGTGGGACCTTATATAGACAGGTGTGTGCTTTTCCAAATCATGTCCAATCAATTGAATGTACCACAGATGGACTCCAATCAACTTGTAGAAACATTTCAAGGAGTATCAATGGAAACAGGATGCACCTGAGCTCAATTTTGAGTCTCATAGCAAAGGGTCTGCAAACTTACACTGCTGTTCGAAAGTTTGGGGTCACTTAGAAATGTCCTTGTTTTTGAAAGAAAAGCCAAATAACATCAAATTGATCAGAAATACAGTGCAACTCCAGGATGCTGGCCTTCTAGGCAGAGTTAAAAAGAAAAAGCCATATCTCAGACTGGCCAATAAAAATAAAATATTACGATGGGCAAAAGAACAGACACTGGACAGAGGAACTCTGCCTGGAAGGCCAGCATCCCGGAGTCGCCTCTTCACTGAAGACCATTTAATGAAGCTGCCAATTGAGGGCTTGTGAGGCGTGTGCTTCTCAAACTAGACACTCTAATGTACTTGTCTTCTTGCTCAGTTGTGCACCGGGGCCTTCCACTGCTCCCTCCACTCTGGTTAGAGCCAGTTTGCACTGTTCTGTGAATGGAGTAATACACAGTGTTGTACGAGATCTTCAGTTTCTTGGCAATTTCTCGTATGGAATAGCCTTTATTTCTCAGAACAAGAATAGACTGACGAGTTTCAGAAGAAAGTTATTTGTTTCTGGCCATTTTGAGCCTGTAATCGAACCCACAAATGCTGATCCTCCAGATACTCAACTAGTCTAAAGAAGGCCAGTTTTATTTCATCATACCACAGTTTTCAGCTATGCTAACATAATTGCAAAGGGGTTTCTAATGATCAATTAGCGGTAGTGTATGTAAATAAGGTTGTGTTTTTCAATACTTTGCAAACATTTCTAAAAACCTGTTCTCGCTTTGTCATTATGGTGTATTGTGTGTAGATTGATGAGGAATTGTTTTTATTTAATACATTTTAGAATAAGGCTGTAACATAACAAAATGTGGAAAAAGTTAAGGGGTGTGAATACTTTCTGAATGCACTATAAATGTACGAATGGACAACGCCATTGATCACGTGACACCATTCATTCCTATGTGAAGACTCAATAGCGCATTGAAGCGAAATTAAGTCAATTAGGATGGTATCTCATGGAGACATAACATGCACAGTTTGAGGTACTCCAGGAGGTGACATTGCAGACTTGCTCAGTGCTTCCCCCTCTCATTGAGTAAAGGCATACTTCGTAGATTAAACTGTTCGGTAGAGATCGTGCATATATTATGACAACATTTTGTAACGTTTTTGATCCTTTTGGTCTTCAGTGAGGTTTTTTAGGGCTGTTCAGGCAAACAACCTTTTTTCTGGAGGCAAGCTGAAGTTCAGTGATTGGTCAACAGTAGGGATTTTTCAATAGTCTTTGTCATTCAATGAGAGATGACTTGTTTTCATGCAAATGTTTTCATAGAATAATACTGCCCCAAACATCTTAGTTAAATGTCAAATTGCGTGCCAATGTCTCTTCGACAAAATGTCAAAATTAATGACAGATTTATTGAGTTATCTTAGATTAATTCAGACTATCCTGCGGAAGTGTATACTGGCTACGGCGTCTCAAAATGGACACACAGTACTATTGCCGCTTTTTTCTCGTTTTTCAAGCGAAGGTCTTTTAAGGGAGTATGCGAGTACACTCGTTCGGTTCGACTAGACACTATTGGAACTGAAGCACGCTGATGCCTTAACTGAAGTTCAAGGCCGTCCGCAGTACTGCAAGCTACCATTAGCAACTCAATTATCCTTATATCTTATGTGTGCAATTTTAAAATAATCGTGCAATTTTAAAATAATCGGTGGCTTCAATGATTTTGTTATTTAAACGGGACCAGTCATTTTCTATTCACTATAATGGAGGCAATCATTCTACCCTAAAGGGGAAAGGGGGCAGTCATTCTACTCTAAAGGAGGCAATCATTCTACCCTAAAGGGGGCAGTCATTCTACCCTAAGGGGGCAGTCATTCTACCCTAAAGGGGGCAGTCATTCTACCCTAAGGGGGGCAGTCATTCTACCCTAAAGGGGGCAGTCATTCTACCCTAAAGGAGGCAATCATTCTACCCTAAAGGGGGCAGTCATTCTACCCTAAAGGGGGCAGTCATTCTACCCTAAGGGGGCAGTCATTCTACCTAAGGGGGCAGTCATTCTACCCTAAGGGGGCAGTCATTCTACCCTAAGGGGGCAGTCATTCTACCCTAAAGGGGGCAGTCATTCTACCCTAAGGGGGGCAGTCATTCTACCCTAAAGGGGGCAGTCTGTCTACTCTAAAGGAGGCAGTCATTCTACCCTAAAGGGGGCAGTCATTCTACCCTAAAGGGGGAAGTCATTCTACCCTAAAGGGGGCAGTCATTCTACCCTAAGGGGGGCAGTCATTCTACCCTAAAGGGGGCAGTCATTCTACCCTAATGGGGGCAGTCATTCTACCCTAAAGGGGGCAGTCATTCTACCCTAAGGGGGGCAGTCATTCTACCCTAAGGGGGCAGTCATTCTACCCTAAAGGGGGCAGTCATTCTACCCTAAAGGGGGCAGTCATTCTACCCTAAAGGTGGCAGTCATTCTACCCTAAGGGGGGCAGTCATTCTACCCTGTTATGAACACAGCTTTGATGTTGATCATAAAGACTTCACAAGTATACCAATTAGACCTGTTCAGCCACAACAGGTAGTGACTAAGGGAATTGGCTATATTTCCTATAGATAGGAGGCAATATTTTAGCTTTCTCAAATTTACATCTGTACGATATTAAACTGGTGTGTTGAATTGATTGACTTTTAAAGTGTAAATGATTGTCAGGGTTTTCCTGTGGTGAAGTAGAGGCAGACCAAAACGCAGCGTGGTTATATTGATTCATGTTTAATAAAAACAGATAAACATGAACACTACAAAACAATAAACGTGGAAAACCAAAAACAATCCTATCTGGTGCAAACACAGAGACAGGAACAATCACCCACAAACACACAGTGAAACCCAGGCTACCTAAGTATGATTCTCAATCAGAGACAACTAATGACACCTGCCTCTGATTGAGGACCATACTAGTCCGAAACATAGAAATACCCCAAAACATAGAAAAACAAACATAGACTGCCCACCCAACTCACGCCCTGACCATACTAAATAAATACAAAACAAAGGAAATAAAGGTCAGAACGTGACAATGATACAAAACATAATGCATATACATTGATTGTTGAGAGTGTATATGTATGAACACGCCTGCATGTGTGTATATTAGTGATTGTGTATGAGTGTGTGTGTTCATCTGCAGTCCGTGTGTGAGCAGCTGGGCGCCTCTGGCTTCTGCCTCTGTCTGTTAATGTGTGTCAGTCTGCTGCGAGCGGGGCGGTAAGCCTGGCTGTGTGCCGCTTGGAGTGCGCGTGTGTACGCGTGTTTGAGTGTGAGTGTGTGTGTGTGTTTATGCGGCCGCTGATGGGACCTGTCACTATCAGGCCCACACATCTCTGCCCGAGGGGGAACGAGTCTGCAGAGGTTGAGGAGAGCAGTGGTTTCCCACGGCTGCTGCTAGCGGCCCCAGCCCTGCCTCTGCATTCCTGGGCTGCCAGCGGTCTGTAAATGTTTGGACAGCCTTGAACAAATAACACACCTTGACAGGCACAAGCACAGGCTCTCTCTTTTCCTCTCACACCCCATCCTCCTCATCACCCTCCTCCTTAAGCCCCCCCCCACACACACACACACAGCCCAAGCCACAACCATTACCCTACATACCCTACTGCATCTCTTGCAAACTCTCTGTTACAGATTTCATTGTCAAACACAAAATACACACACAAATAGGGCTCTATTCAATCCATAGTGCTGAAGATCCGCACTACAAAGTGATTGAAATTGAAAGAATTTCTAATTGAGCCGACATATGCAGTGTTTACCATGAATGGAGTCTGAGAATGCGGCAATATTACATTTCAATTGCACTGTGGCGCGCGTCTCCAGTCATAGTATACAATTCTGCACTATTAACCCTTGTACACACACAGTGGAATTTTCATTGGGCAGAGAGAAAAAATGTGCAGCATTATAGCTAATCTCATGCTTTTTTACAGATTGTTGCTGTTTTAGAGCTCAGGGATTCTTGAAAGACAGTACAATAAACTTTTATTCTACAAATAATTGTCTTCAATATTAACAACATTTGAAATATATATATACATTTTAATAGACCAAAGTATCAGCTATCACACTATTTTTAAAGGAACAACCTCATTTATATTATTATGAATAAATGCAACTAACTGGATTTATGTCAACTCCGTCAAACATCATAAAAGGAATTTCACATTTACAACTATTGTCCAATAAGTGTTTAAAGGCCTTGATTGCTTACTTATAGCATTAGATTATTCAAATATTTAATACAAATCTCAAAAATATTCGAAATAATTTTTTGTTTCGTTTTATAACACTATAAAATACTACAGGACTGATTTCATTTGCATATTCTTCTATATTTAGAAGAAAAAACCCATTTATAAATCAAACACTATCCCTTAGCTCTAGCACAGCAAATTCGTCAATTGTTTTAGCATGATGTATGTTGCAGATCAGTGATTCAAATATTTTTTCAGAATATTGACAAACCAATATTTTAAAAAATAAAAATAAATATTCCCTGTTTTAGGTCAGTTAGGATCACCACTTAATTTTAAGAATGTGACATGTCAGAATAATAGTAGAGAGAATGATTCATTTCAGCTTTTATTTTTCACCACATTCCCAGTGGGTCAGAAGTTTACATACACTTAATTAGTATTCGGTAGCATTGCCTTTAAATTGTTTAACTTGGGTCAAGCGTTTTGGGTAGCCTTCCACAAGAATCCCACAATAAGTTTGGTGAATTTTGGCTCATTCCTCTTGACAGAGCTGGTGTAACTGAGTCAGGTTTGTAGGCCTCCTTGCTCGCACACGCTTTTTCAGTTCTGCCCACAGGATTGAGGTCAGGGCCTTGTGATGGCCACTCCAATACCTTGACCTTGTTGTCCTTAAGCTATTTTGCCACAAATTTGGAAGTATACTTGGGGTCATTGTCCATTTGGAAGACCCATTTGCGACCAAGCTTTAACTTCCTGACTCTAGTCTTGAGATGTTGCTTCAATATATTAACATATTTTTCCTGCCTCATGATGCCTATCTATTTTGTGAAGTGCACCAGTCCCTCCTGCTGCAAAGCACCTAACTGACTTGCCAAAACTATAGTTTGTTAACAAGAAATTTGTGGAGTGTTAGAAAAACTAGTTTTAATGACTCCAACCTAGGTTAATGTAAACTTCTGACTTCAACTGTACATATTGTTGCCTCTAAAAATAAACTCTGCTCATTTCTGATTAATTTAGGATTTTAAACAATACTTAACGAGTTGACCAAATCTCTGGAGACATCTTTTAGATACATATTTTAGAGTCACAGACGGCTACTGCAAGAAACTACGGTACCAGTCAAAAGTTTGGATACACCTACTCATTTAAGGGTTTTTCTTCATTTTACTATTTTCTTCATTGTTTAATAATAGTGAAGACATCACAAATATGAAATAACACATATGGAATCATGTAGTAACCAAAAAAGTTTTAAACAAATCAAAATGTATTTTATATTTGAGATTCTTTAAAGTAGCCACCCTTTGCATTGATGACAGCTTTGCACATTCTGGGCATTCTCTCAACCCGCTTCATGAGGTATTCATCTGGAATGCATTTCAATTAACAGGTGTGCCTTGTTAAAAATTAACTTGTGGAATTTCTTTCCTTCTTAATGTGTTTGAGCCAATCAGTTGGGATGTGACAAGGTAGGTACTGTCTAGAGAAGATAGCCCTATTTGGTAAAATATCAAGTCCATATTATGGCAAGAACAACTCAAATAAGCAAAGAGAAACGACAGTCCGTCATTACTTTAAGACATGAAGGTCAGTCAATAAGGAACATTTCAAGAACTTTGGAAGTTTCTTCAAGTGCAGTCACAAAAACCATCAAGTGCTATAAAACTGGCTCTGCTTGCCAGTGCGCACACACACACACAGCCTTGAGGTCTGGAGAAAAACAAGGTTCAAATTATGCCCGACAGAGAGACACACTGCTGTCCTAAGCAACCCCACAAAATACAAGGGTTAACAGTGTCGCGGTATTATTAGAGAGGGGTAAAGATAAAGATTTTGTTCGGGCGCCAGTGTAACAGTATAACTTTAGACCGTCCCCTCGCCCATACCCGGGCGCGAACCAGGGACCCTCTGCACACATCAACAACAGTCACCCACGAAGCATAGTTACCCATCGCTCCACAAAAGCCGCAGCCCTTGCAGAGCAAGGGGAACCACTACTTCAAGGTCTCAGAGCAAGTGACGTCACCGATTGAAACGCTATTTAGCGCGAACCACCGCTAACTAAGCTAGCCGTTTCACATCCGTTACACCAGGCAGGTATTAACCCTGCCGAAAGGAAAGGGTAGAATAGATAGAGTACCACTACCAGACACACACACACACACACACCAGCAGAAGAGACTGCCTAGAGTGTAGCCTGTTTGCCAGATAGCCAGTGGAGAGAAAAGAGAACCATATAAACCCCACGTCACAGCACAGAGGTAACCCAACCAATAGTACCTCATTCAATAATAATGGCAGAGCAATTTAACGGCAACTTTCAATAAACTTTGCACAGTGTAGACATTTTGGTAAGTAGGATACACAGTGTTTACATGGTCTCTTTTCTAAACCACATCTTAGACAGACTTCCTGCCAAGTCGGCGTTGTAAGCATTATGAGGACTCTCCTACACAAGCTCCATTTAATGAGTTCCTTCAAAAAGTGCGTGCTTCATAAAGAGTAAACATTATGAATATGCCTTTGATATAAAATAACTTCATGGTAAACCGTTTGAGCAATTTGCAGGCCTAAATGAGTTGATGACTTCTGATAAGTATTGTTGATTACGTAACACTACACTACTAGACAACCGTGACATGGAATGTTCACTTATGGTGTGAAAAGCATTGACTGTCAACTCCTATACAATGTATACTTCACAGAAAGACTGATTAACAGAGTTTTTGTATGACACTGAATACCCAAAATGACATTTTGATCAAACATTAATAATATTTGCATATTTTTAGTAACAACCTATTTATCATTATACAGCACCCCAATCATTGTAAGACGGATACACACCGTAGCCTAATGTACAATAACATGGTATGATAATAATGCCTGACCCAATGCCAATTCCCCCACAACCACCCACACACACGCGCACTGATGTCTGGCAGCAGCTGTGGAATTCTGGAGTTCCTCTGCTCATAGTAAATCCCACGTAACATAACGCAGGACAAGTTACACTGTGCTTCTCCCGGCAGCAGCAGCACAGTCAAATGCAGCTCTGTTTTCATTGTAGGGAGGCCTCGGGTTACATACTTCTGTAATTAGGCTTTTATGCTCAGCAATTCTGCAGCTGTGATGACATTTGGGTGTCGCCCCCCTGTTTCTCACGGTCTCACTGCTAACGCTGGTCCCGCTGCTGGTCAGCCAAGACTGAGGTCTGTGTGTCAGCCCCCACTCCTTGTGTACACACAGAAAGAAGATGCTTTTGAACAAATATATTCCTGGCAAGTGGAAGTTAACCGCACGCACTGCTGCCATTTTAGGGTCATCATTGAAATTGTAGCTCCCTGGTTTTGGGGAGTAGAGAGGGAGGGGAGAGGTTCAAAAAGAACTGAAGCACATTGAAGTGGTTCTATACATGAACAGCGGTTCCTTGTTTTTACCCTCAGTTGTTTGCCAGACAAAGTTCTTGTCAAATACATAACTGGTTTGTTGGGAATTTTAGGACTTTTGGTGGACTACTTATTCAAAATTCCTTTTATCCGTTTTGCTTGATTGATCAAGCTCGTTTTTTCCCTCTAAACTAGCTTTTTCTGTCACTAGAGGTGATGTTTTCCCCCTATTTGGCCTACTTTTTAAAAAATTCCTAAAATGTTCAGAGGGAGGACCGTTCTCCAGATTATCAACAAGATAATAAAAAAATGACCTGCGAAAAACGATCCTGATCCCTTTTCTATTTGTTTGATTGATTATATTGATTCTGACACCAACAATGAACAAAATCAACTTTTTGCTATCTAATGTGAAATAAATCAATCTAACATGAAATGAATGCATACAGTTCAGTGGTTTACAGTAGATGAAACCTACACAAGGATCTCACAATACGGATATTTAGCAATGTGTATGAGTGCGTCCCACATCGCACCCTATTACCCACATAGACCACAACTTTAGAACAGAGCCCTGTGGGTCCTGGTCATATTCCCTGTATAGTTCACTACAATTTAAGAAAAAATTGACTGTAATTTCCTTATTCAGAAAGAACCCAGCCCAGGAAGAGAGGAGTATAGGGGAAAGGGGTGGGGGGGTGGCTGATGTTCCTCGTGGTAGCCCCCTGTCTGTTAGCGCTCAGCTGTCCTCCCGGAAACCCCAGTCCAGCTGCTGCCCATTACGCCTAGAATGTATCCTTGGGTCAGATGCCAGGAGTGTGGTGGCACATTAATAATGGGTTTACAACTGGCCCAGGACACTTGTGAGTTAATAACATTGCACACACAAATCCTTCCCATGCCCCTCTCTGCTCCCCTGCCTTAACCCTCCCACTAGAACAGCTGCTGGACCCACGCTTTCCCAGAGTCAGTGATACCGTGTGTGTGTGTGTGTGTGTGTGTGTGTGTGTGTGTGTGTGTTTGCACGGGAGTGCGTGCATGTATGAAAGTGTGAGCATGTGTATGGGTGTGGAGAGTTTATTGGGTAAAAATATCTGATTAATTGTCCAGATACGCATACCTATAGTTCCTGTTTAGTCATTTTCATGTGGACCCAGTTGAAATGTTATAGACAGCCGAAATACTACTATTAATGATGTGATCAGTTATGGGCATTCACGCTAGAATAGGGTTCTATACTGTATATTGCACCCAGAGTAGGCCCATTTCTATCAAAGAGGAACAAAAGACAACAGCTTGGTGAGTGCAACAGAGCAGTGGTGTCAGGTCAGATACACCTAGGTTATGGCACAGTGGTGTCAGGTCAGATAAACCTAGGTTATAGCACAGTGGTGTCAGGTCAGATAAACCTTGGTTAGGGCACAGTGGTGTCAGGTCAGATACACCTAGGTTAGGGCACAGTGGTGTCAGGTCAGATAAACCTAGGTTATGGCACAGTGGTGTCAGGTCAGATAAACCTAGGTTATGGCACAGTGGTGTCAGGTCAGATTAACCTAGGTTATGGCACAGTGGTGTCAGGTCAGATAAACCTAGGTTATAGCACAGTGGTGTCAGGTCAGATAAACCTAGGTTATGGCACAGTGGTGTCAGGTCAGATAAACCTAGGTTATGGCACAGTGGTGTCAGGTCAGATAAACCTAGGTTATGGCACAGTGGTGTCAGGTCAGATAAACCTAGGTTATGGCACAGTGGTGTCAGGTCAGATAAACCTAGGTTATGGCACAGTGGTGTCAGGTCAGATAAACCTAGGTTATGGCACAGTGGTGTCAGGTCAGATAAACCTAGGTTATGGCACAGTGGTGTCAGGTCAGATAAACCTAGGTTATGGCACAGTGGTGTCAGGTCAGATAAACCTAGGTTATGGCACAGTGGTGTCAGGTCAGATAAACCTAGGTTATGGCACAGTGGTGTCAGGTCAGATAAACCTAGGTTATGGCACAGTGGTGTCAGGTCAGATAAACCTAGGTTATGGCACAGTGGTGTCAGGTCAGATAAACCTAGGTTATAGCACAGTGGTGTCAGGTCAGATAAACCTAGGTTATGGCACAGTGGTGTCAGGTCAGATAAACCTAGGTTATGGCACAGTGGTGTCATGTCAGATAAACCTAGGTTATGGCACAGTGGTGTCAGGTCAGATAAACCTAGTCAGATAAACCTAGGTTATGGCACAGTGGTGTCAGGTCAGATAAACCTAGGTTATGGCACAGTGGTGTCAGGTCAGATAAACCTAGGTTATGGCACAGTGGTGTCATGTCAGATAAACCTAGGTTATGGCACAGTGGTGTCAGGTCAGATAAACCTAGGTTATGGCACAGTGGTGTCAGGTCAGATAAACCTAGGTTATGGCACAGTGGTGTCAGGTCAGATAAACCTAGGTTATGGCTCAGTGGTGTCAGGTCAGATAAACCTAGGTTATGGCACAGTGGTGTCAGGTCAGATAAACCTAGGTTATGGCTCAGTGGTGTCATGTCAGATAAACCTAGGTTATGGCTCAGTGGTGTCAGGTCAGATAAACCTAGGTTATGGCTCAGTGGTGTCAGGTCAGATAAACCTAGGTTATGGCACAGTGGTGTCATGTCAGATAAACCTAGGTTATGGCTCAGTGGTGTCAGGTCAGATAAACCTAGGTTATGGCACAGTGGTGTCAGGTCAGATAAACCTAGGTTATGGCTCAGTGGTGTCAGGTCAGATAAACCTAGGTTATGGCACAGTGGTGTCAGGTCAGATAAACCTAGGTTATGGCACAGTGGTGTCAGGTCAGATAAACCTAGGTTATGGCACAGTGGTGTCAGGTCAGATAAACCTAGGTTATGGCACAGTGGTGTCAGGTCAGATAAACCTAGGTTATGGCACAGTGGTGTCAGGTCAGATAAACCTAGGTTATGGCACAGTGGTGTCAGGTCAGATAAACCTAGGTTATGGCACAGTGGTGTCAGGTCAGATAAACCTAGGTTATGGCACAGTGGTGTCAGGTCAGATAAACCTAGGTTATGGCACAGTGGTGTCAGATCAGATAAACCTAGGTTATGGCACAGTGGTGTCAGGTCAGATAAACCTAGGTTATGGCACAGTGGTGTCAGATAAACCTAGGTCAGTGGTGTCATGTCAGATAAACCTAGGTTATGGCACAGTGGTGTCAGGTCAGATAAACCTAGGTTATGGCACAGTGGTGTCATGTCAGATAAACCTAGGTTATGGCACAGTGGTGTCAGGTCAGATAAACCTAGGTTATGGCTCAGTGGTGTCAGGTCAGATAAACCTAGGTTATGGCACAGTGGTGTCAGGTCAGATAAACCTAGGTTATGGCTCAGTGGTGTCAGGTCAGATAAACCTAGGTTATGGCACAGTGGTGTCAGGTCAGATAAACCTAGTTTATAGCACAGTGGTGTCAGGTCAGATAAACCTAGGTTATAGCACAGTGGTGTCAGGTCAGATAAACCTAGGTTATGGCACAGTGGTGTCATGTCAGATAAACCTAGGTTATGGCACAGTGGTGTCAGGTCAGATAAACCTAGGTTATGGCACAGTGGTGTCAGGTCAGATAAACCTAGGTTATGGCACAGTGGTGTCAGGTCAGATAAACCTAGGTTATGGCACAGTGGTGTCAGGTCAGATAAACCTAGGTTATGGCACAGTGGTGTCAGGTCAGATAAACCTAGGTTATGGCACAGTGGTGTCAGGTCAGATAAACCTAGGTTATGGCACAGTGGTGTCAGGTCAGATAAACCTAGGTTATGGCTCAGTGGTGTCAGGTCAGATAAACCTAGGTTATGGCACAGTGGTGTCAGGTCAGATAAACCTAGGTTATGGCTCAGTGGTGTCATGTCAGATAAACCTAGGTTATGGCACAGTGGTGTCAGGTCAGATAAACCTAGGTTATGGCACAGTGGTGTCAGGTCAGATAAACCTAGGTTATGGCACAGTGGTGTCATGTCAGATAAACCTAGGTTATGGCACAGTGGTGTCAGGTCAGATAAACCTAGGTTATGGCACAGTGGTGTCAGGTCAGATAAACCTAGGTTATAGCACAGTGGTGTCAGGTCAGATAAACCTAGGTTATGGCACAGTGGTGTCAGGTCAGATAAACCTAGGTTATATGGTGTCAGGTCAGATAAACCTAGGTTATAGCACATGGTGTCAGGTCAGATAAACCTAGGTTATAGCACAGTGGTGTCAGGTCAGATAAACCTAGGTTATGGCACAGTGGTGTCAGGTCAGATAAACCTAGGTTATGGCACAGTGGTGTCAGGTCAGATAAACCTAGGTTATGGCACAGTGGTGTCAGGTCAGATAAACCTAGGTTATGGCACAGTGGTGTCAGGTCAGATAAACCTAGGTTATGGCACAGTGGTGTCAGGTCAGATAAACCTAGGTTATGGCACAGTGGTGTCAGGTCAGATAAACCTAGGTTATGGCACAGTGGTGTCAGGTCAGATAAACCTAGGTTATGGCACAGTGGTGTCAGGTCAGATAAACCTAGGTTATGGCACAGTGGTGTCAGGTCAGATAAACCTAGGTTATGGCACAGTGGTGTCAGGTCAGATAAACCTAGGTTATGGCACAGGTCAGTGTAGGTTATGGCACAGTGGTGTCAGATCATAAACCTAGGTTATGGCACAGTGGTGTCAGGTCAGATAAACCTAGGTTATGGCACAGTGGTGTCAGGTCAGATAAACCTAGGTTATGGCACAGTGGTGTCAGGTCAGATAAACCTAGGTTATGGCACAGTGGTGTCATGTCAGATAAACCTAGGTGGTGTGGTCAGATAAACAGGTTATGGCACAGTGTCAGGTCAGATAAACCTAGGTTATGGCACAGTGGTGTCAGGTCAGATAAACCTAGGTTATGGCACAGTGGTGTCAGGTCAGATAAACCTAGGTTATAGCACAGTGGTGTCAGGTCAGATAAACCTAGGTTATGGCACAGTGGTGTCAGGTCAGATAAACCTAGGTTATGGCACAGTGGTGTCATGTCAGATAAACCTAGGTTATGGCACAGTGGTGTCAGGTCAGATAAACCTAGGTTATGGCACAGTGGTGTCAGGTCAGATAAACCTAGGTTATGGCACAGTGGTGTCATGTCAGATAAACCTAGGTTATGGCACAGTGGTGTCATGTCAGATAAACCTAGGTTATGGCTCAGTGGTGTCAGGTCAGATAAACCTGTCAGGTGTCAGGTCAGATAAACCTAGGTTATGGCACAGTGGTGTCAGGTCAGATAAACCTAGGTTATGGCTCAGTGGTGTCAGGTCAGATAAACCTAGGTTATGGCACAGTGGTGTCAGGTCAGATAAACCTAGGTTATGGCACAGTGGTGTCAGGTCAGATAAACCTAGGTTATGGCTCAGTGGTGTCAGGTCAGATAAACCTAGGTTATGGCACAGTGGTGTCAGGTCAGATAAACCTAGGTTATGGCACAGTGGTGTCAGGTCAGATAAACCTAGGTTATGGCACAGTGGTGTCAGGTCAGATAAACCTAGGTTATGGCACAGTGGTGTCAGGTCAGATAAACCTAGGTTATGGCACAGTGGTGTCAGGTCAGATAAACCTAGGTTATGGCACAGTGGTGTCAGGTCAGATAAACCAGTGGTGTCAGGTCAGATAAACCTAGGTTATGGCACAGTGGTGTCAGGTCAGATAAACCTAGGTTATGGCACAGTGGTGTCAGGTCAGATAAACCTAGGTTATGGCACAGTGGTGTCAGGTCAGATAAACCTAGGTTATGGCACAGTGGTGTCAGGTCAGATAAACCTAGGTTATGGCACAGTGGTGTCAGGTCAGATAAACCTAGGTTATGGCACAGTGGTGTCAGGTCAGATAAACCTAGGTTATGGCACAGTGGTGTCAGGTCAGATAAACCTAGGTTATAGCACAGTGGTGTCAGGTCAGATAAACCTAGGTTATAGCACAGTGGTGTCAGGTCAGATAAACCTAGGTTATGGCACAGTGGTGTCATGTCAGATAAACCTAGGTTATGGCACAGTGGTGTCAGGTCAGATAAACCTAGGTTATGGTTCAGTGGTGTCAGGTCAGATAAACCTAGGTTATGGCACAGTGGTGTCAGGTCAGATAAACCTAGGTTATGGCTCAGTGGTGTCAGGTCAGATAAACCTAGGTTATGGCACAGTGGTGTCAGGTCAGATAAACCTAGTTTATAGCACAGTGGTGTCAGGTCAGATAAACCTAGGTTATAGCACAGTGGTGTCAGGTCAGATAAACCTAGGTTATGGCACAGTGGTGTCATGTCAGATAAACCTAGGTTATGGCACAGTGGTGTCAGGTCAGATAAACCTAGGTTATGGCACAGTGGTGTCAGGTCAGATAAACCTAGGTTATGGCACAGTGGTGTCAGGTCAGATAAACCTAGGTTATGGCACAGTGGTGTCATGTCAGATAAACCTAGGTTATGGCACAGTGGTGTCAGGTCAGATAAACCTAGGTTATGGCACAGTGGTGTCAGGTCAGATAAACCTAGGTTATGGCACAGTGGTGTCAGGTCAGATAAACCTAGGTTATGGCACAGTGGTGTCAGGTCAGATAAACCTAGGTTATGGCACAGTGGTGTCAGGTCAGATAAACCTAGGTTATGGCTCAGATAAAATGGGTTATGGCACAGTGGTGTCATGTCAGATAAACCTAGGTTATGGCTCAGTGGTGTCAGGTCAGATAAACCTAGGTTATGGCTCACAGTGGTGTCAGGTCAGATAAACCTAGGTTATGGCACAGTGGTGTCAGGTCAGATAAACCTAGGTTATGGCACAGTGGTGTCAGGTCAGATAAACCTAGGTTATGGCACAGTGGTGTCAGGTCAGATAAACCTAGGTTATGGCACAGTGGTGTCAGGTCAGATAAACCTAGGTTATGGCACAGTGGTGTCAGGTCAGATAAACCTAGGTTATGGCACAGTGGTGTCAGGTCAGATAAACCTAGGTTATGGCACAGTGGTGTCAGGTCAGATAAACCTAGGTTATGGCACAGTGGTGTCAGGTCAGATAAACCTAGGTTATGGCACAGTGGTGTCAGGTCAGATAAACCTAGGTTATAGCACAGTGGTGTCAGGTCAGATAAACCTAGGTTATGGCACAGTGGTGTCAGGTCAGATAAACCTAGGTTATGGCACAGTGGTGTCAGGTCAGATAAACCTAGGTTATGGCACAGTGGTGTCAGGTCAGATAAACCTAGGTTATGGCACAGTGGTGTCATGTCAGATAAACCTAGGTTATGGCACAGTGGTGTCAGGTCAGATAAACCTAGGTTATGGCAGAGTGGTGTCAGGTCAGATAAACCTAGGTTATGGCTCAGTGGTGTCATGTCAGATAAACCTAGGTTATGGCTCAGTGGTGTCATGTCAGATAAACCTAGGTTATGGCACAGTGGTGTCAGGTCAGATAAACCTAGGTTATGGCACAGTGGTGTCAGGTCAGATAAACCTAGGTTATGGCACAGTGGTGTCAGGTCAGATAAACCTAGGTTATGGCTCAGTGGTGTCAGGTCAGATAAACCTAGGTTATGGCACAGTGGTGTCAGGTCAGATAAACCTAGGTTATGGCTCAGTGGTGTCATGTCAGATAAACCTAGGTTATGGCACAGTGGTGTCAGGTCAGATAAACCTAGGTTATGGCACAGTGGTGTCAGGTCAGATAAACCTAGGTTATGGCACAGTGGTGTCAGGTCAGATAAACCTAGGTTATGGCACAGTGGTGTCAGGTCAGATAAACCTAGGTTATGGCACAGTGGTGTCAGGTCAGATAAACCTAGGTTATAGCACAGTGGTGTCAGGTCAGATAAACCTAGGTTATGGCTCAGTGGTGTCAGGTCAGATAAACCTAGGTTATGGCACAGTGGTGTCAGGTCAGATAAACCTAGGTTATGGCTCAGTGGTGTCAGGTCAGATAAACCTAGGTTATGGCTCAGTGGTGTCATGTCAGATAAACCTAGGTTATGGCACAGTGGTGTCAGGTCAGATAAACCTAGGTTATGGCACAGTGGTGTCAGGTCAGATAAACCTAGGTTATGGCTCAGTGGTGTCAGGTCAGATAAACCTAGGTTATGGCTCAGTGGTGTCAGGTCAGATAAACCTAGGTTATGGCTCAGTGGTGTCATGTCAGATAAACCTAGGTTATGGCACAGTGGTGTCAGGTCAGATAAACCTAGGTTATGGCACAGTGGTGTCATGTCAGATAAACCTAGGTTATGGCACAGTGGTGTCAGGTCAGATAAACCTAGGTTATGGCACAGTGGTGTCAGGTCAGATAAACCTAGGTTATGGCACAGTGGTGTCATGTCAGATAAACCTAGGTTATGGCACAGTGGTGTCATGTCAGATAAACCTAGGTTATGGCACAGTGGTGTCAGGTCAGATAAACCTAGGTTATGGCACAGTGGTGTCAGGTCAGATAAACCTAGGTTATGGCTCAGTGGTGTCATGTCAGATAAACCTAGGTTATGGCACAGTGGTGTCAGGTCAGATAAACCTAGGTTATGGCACAGTGGTGTCAGGTCAGATAAACCTAGGTTATGGCACAGTGGTGTCAGGTCAGATAAACCTAGGTTATGGCACAGTGGTGTCAGGTCAGATAAACCTAGGTTATGGCACAGTGGTGTCAGGTCAGATAAACCTAGGTTATGGCACAGTGGTGTCAGGTCAGATAAACCTAGGTTATGGCACAGTGGTGTCAGATCAGATAAACCTAGGTTATGGCACAGTGGTGTCAGGTCAGATAAACCTAGGTTATAGCACAGTGGTGTCAGGTCAGATAAACCTAGGTTATAGCACAGTGGTGTCAGGTCAGATAAACCTAGGTTATGGCACAGTGGTGTCATGTCAGATAAACCTAGGTTATGGCACAGTGGTGTCAGGTCAGATAAACCTAGGTTATGGCTCAGTGGTGTCAGGTCAGATAAACCTAGGTTATGGCACAGTGGTGTCAGGTCAGATAAACCTAGGTTATGGCTCAGTGGTGTCAGGTCAGATAAACCTAGGTTATGGCACAGTGGTGTCAGGTCAGATAAACCTAGGTTATAGCACAGTGGTGTCAGGTCAGATAAACCTAGGTTATGGCACAGTGGTGTCAGGTCAGATAAACCTAGGTTATGGCACAGTGGTGTCAGGTCAGATAAACCTAGGTTATGGCACAGTGGTGTCAGGTCAGATAAACCTAGGTTATGGCACAGTGGTGTCAGGTCAGATAAACCTAGGTTATGGCACAGTGGTGTCAGGTCAGATAAACCTAGGTTATGGCACAGTGGTGTCATGTCAGATAAACCTAGGTTATGGCACAGTGGTGTCAGGTCAGATAAACCTAGGTTATGGCACAGTGGTGTCAGGTCAGATAAACCTAGGTTATGGCACAGTGGTGTCAGGTCAGATAAACCTAGGTTATGGCACAGTGGTGTCAGGTCAGATAAACCTAGGTTATGGCACAGTGGTGTCAGGTCAGATAAACCTAGGTTATGGCTCAGTGGTGTCATGTCAGATAAACCTAGGTTATGGCACAGTGGTGTCAGGTCAGATAAACCTAGGTTATGGCACAGTGGTGTCAGGTCAGATAAACCTAGGTTATGGCTCAGTGGTGTCAGGTCAGATAAACCTAGGTTATGGCACAGTGGTGTCAGGTCAGATAAACCTAGGTTATAGCACAGTGGTGTCAGGTCAGATAAACCTAGGTTATGGCACAGTGGTGTCAGGTCAGATAAACCTAGGTTATAGCACAGTGGTGTCAGGTCAGATAAACCTAGGTTATGGCACAGTGGTGTCAGGTCAGATAAACCTAGGTTATAGCACAGTGGTGTCAGGTCAGATAAACCTAGGTTATGGCTCAGTGGTGTCAGGTCAGATAAACCTAGGTTATGGCACAGTGGTGTCAGGTCAGATAAACCTAGGTTATGGCTCAGTGGTGTCAGGTCAGATAAACCTAGGTTATGGCTCAGTGGTGTCATGTCAGATAAACCTAGGTTATGGCTCAGTGGTGTCAGGTCAGATAAACCTAGGTTATGGCACAGTGGTGTCAGGTCAGATAAACCTAGGTTATTGCTCAGTGGTGTCAGGTCAGATAAACCTAGGTTATGGCTCAGTGGTGTCAGGTCAGATAAACCTAGGTTATGGCTCAGTGGTGTCATGTCAGATAAACCTAGGTTATGGCACAGTGGTGTCAGGTCAGATAAACCTAGGTTATGGCACAGTGGTGTCATGTCAGATAAACCTAGGTTATGGCACAGTGGTGTCAGGTCAGATAAACCTAGGTTATGGCAGAGTGGTGTCAGGTCAGATAAACCTAGGTTATGGCTCAGTGGTGTCATGTCAGATAAACCTAGGTTATGGCTCAGTGGTGTCATGTCAGATAAACCTAGGTTATGGCACAGTGGTGTCAGGTCAGATAAACCTAGGTTATGGCACAGTGGTGTCAGGTCAGATAAACCTAGGTTATGGCACAGTGGTGTCAGGTCAGATAAACCTAGGTTATGGCTCAGTGGTGTCATGTCAGATAAACCTAGGTTATGGCACAGTGGTGTCAGGTCAGATAAACCTAGGTTATGGCTCAGTGGTGTCATGTCAGATAAACCTAGGTTATGGCACAGTGGTGTCAGGTCAGATAAACCTAGGTTATAGCACAATGGTGTCAGGTCAGATAAACCTAGGTTATGGCACAGTGGTGTCAGGTCAGATAAACCTAGGTTATAGCACAGTGGTGTCAGGTCAGATAAACCTAGGTTATGGCACAGTGGTGTCAGGTCAGATAAACCTAGGTTATAGCACAGTGGTGTCAGGTCAGATAAACCTAGGTTATGGCTCAGTGGTGTCAGGTCAGATAAACCTAGGTTATGGCTCAGTGGTGTCAGGTCAGATAAACCTAGGTTATGGCTCAGTGGTGTCATGTCAGATAAACCTAGGTTATGGCTCAGTGGTGTCAGGTCAGATAAACCTAGGTTATGGCACAGTGGTGTCAGGTCAGATAAACCTAGGTTATGGCTCAGTGGTGTCAGGTCAGATAAACCTAGGTTATGGCTCAGTGGTGTCAGGTCAGATAAACCTAGGTTATGGCTCAGTGGTGTCATGTCAGATAAACCTAGGTTATGGCTCAGTGGTGTCATGTCAGATAAACCTAGGTTATGGCTCAGTGGTTTCAGGTCAGATAAACCTAGGTTATAGCACAGTGGTGTCAGGTCAGATAAACCTAGGTTATGGCACAGTGGTGTCAGGTCAGATAAACCTAGGTTATGGCACAGTGGTGTCAGGTCAGATAAACCTAGGTTATAGCACAGTGGTGTCAGGTCAGATAAACCTACGTTATGGCACAGTGGTGTCAGGTCAGATAAACCTAGGTTATGGCACAGTGGTGTCAGGTCAGATAAACCTAGGTTATGGCACAGTGGTGTCAGGTCAGATAAACCTAGGTTATGGCACAGTGGTGTCAGGTCAGATAAACCTAGGTTATGGCACAGTGGTGTCAGGTCAGATAAACCTAGGTTATTTATAGCACACATTTTGGGGAATTTAAAGCTAATTTGCTGAATTTCTACACCATTTAAAAACTCTAAGATGTTATTTTGAGAACAGCTAAAACAAACAAAAATGACCCTCACTGAAATATTGGGTTTGGTATTAAGTATTTTAGATCCCCATTAGCTGTTGCAAAAGCAGCAGCTACTCTTCCTGGGGTTCACACAAAACACAAAATAATACAGAACATTAATAGACAAAAACATTCTGCATCTATTTTAAAGGTCTGTGGAATGGTGTGTACAATGCGAAGCACTACTCAACCTCATCATACATTGACTCATTTACTTGTGGAACAGGGCATACAGTACAACATGAAATAGATGCAAAATACACACTATCAAGTCAGAATAAGGCCGACTTTAAATGCTGACATCAACTTCAAAGTAACGGTGCGTAAAACAGCTGACCACGAATGCAACCTATGCCAGACAAATCCCACACATGCATTGAAATACATGTAAAAGGCATAAAAAAACATTATGCATCTATTTTAAAGGTCTATGAAATGGTGTGTGCAATGTGAACGACTACTCAACCTCGGCATAAACGGACTAATTTACAGGGGAACATAAAATAGATGCAAAGTACTTACTTAGGCCTACAATCGACATGGACGCATGACGACAAAACAAACTCGACCAAAGATTGACGAAAATCACGAAATAAAAAAGGAAAATGTACACATTAAGGCCGCGCCCGTGATTCAGCACTTCTTAATGGACAGAGCTCGGTACAGGTAGGCATAGTGTAGCTCCGTGATGTGGTGCTGAATGGACAGTGCCTCTTTCTAGTAGCCAGCTATAGAATTCTTCCATTTGTGGGCAGTTAAATCTTTTTTGGGGCTCAGTTAGGTAGCCGAAGATGCGTGTCTGAAAATCATAACTGGCACGCAGATCTTTAGAAATGGTAGGATCAATAGGAAATTGGCACTACACATGAAACAGGTTGCAGATGCCCTGCTACATGCAATGTGGAACTGCTCCTAGTTTTGTCTCAATGCTCTGCATTCAGAGATGTTCCTCATACTGTGTGGTCTCAATGCTCTGCATTCAGAGATGTTCCTCATACTGTGTGGTCTCAATGCTCTGCATTCAGAGATGTTCCTCATACTGTGTGGTCTCAATGCTCTGCATTCAGAGATGTTCCTCATACTGTGTGCTCCCAGCTCATTTTTGCCTGTCTGCATTACTCGCCAGGGAAGGGAAACATTCTGTGAATATTGAGACATTTTGTATCAACGGCTCTGAGAATATTGACATTGCAACATAGTAGCCAATGATTCCCCAGACCAGCTTGTCTGATAGTGCAGCTGCTGCGTAGGCAACACAAGAATATCTGGGTGCTCATTACATACAGTATATACAGTACCAGTCAAAGGTTTGGACACACCAACTCATTCAAGGGTTTTTCTTTATTTGACTATTTTCTGCATTGTCGAATAATAGGGAAGACATCGCAACTATGAAATAACACATATGGAATCATGTAGTAACCAAAAAAGTGTTAAGCAAATCAAAATACATTTCAGATTTTAAATTCTTCAAATTAGCAACGCTTTGCCCTACATCCACACTATAGCTAAATAAGCAATATTGAATGACGTTTTGCCAGCAAAATTGATGATAGAGTGTCTCATTTTAATTCAGAAAGATGGACAAGCAAGACTAATAGATGGAAATGCATTATACTAGAAGCAGGTATGCTACAAGAATGGATTAGGGAAGAGGATGATGAAGTAGGCCTATAGTAAAAAGTTTTAAAAAGTTAGCCCAACTGCATGAAAATGCACATTTGTTATCGTCTTTGAAGCCAAAAACAGGACAAACACAGTATTTTGGGGAAATGTTCTAAATATCAAGTTGTTTTGTGTCTATTTTCATACCAATAGGCCTACATAGCCTAGTGGGCGACAGGGAGAATACATGACAATAACAATTAGGCATACAGCTATCACAACCTATAGTTTAATAGCAATAAAATTACTTTGGTTTCGAATTGTCACCAAAAAAGGAGGGCTCCTCACCTCCCAATTCTCAATTCAATTAACCCTTGGCTCTCAGATGACAAAAAAGCTTACAAGACCGAGTTCAAAAGCCGACATCAAATTCAAATCGGCTCAGTGCCTGAACAGCTGACCTACAAAGCAAATGGCACTGTCTCTGCTCTTTCTGCTTTCTATAAGTGACTGAAAAGGCGTACAGGCTAGCAGCTGGTCTTGAAGCGATACTTCGCAGCCGTTTAATATGCCATCAGCAGTTGCATTTTAATCAGGATTGGAATGATTTAAGTATTTTTTGCCCACTTACATTTTTTTGGTATTGATCTAGGGCACATATGTCAGAGTCAAGGCCCGCGGGCCACATCCGGCCCGCAAGAAGGTTTTTTACGGCCCCTGGGATGATCTTGATTTATTATTAGAACCGGCCCGCAGCAAGCCGGCAGCCCGCAGATCTTTTACACGCACCAATACTACATTTCCCACAATGCAAAGGTGACGCACCGAGCAGTAGGCTGCTTCATTTCAATATTTATTGGCACAGCAGTCGTCAGCATCACAGTAAAATTAACTTTCAGATACCCATCAAAAATGGCAAAACGGAAGGTGGATACTGAGAACCGGGGGTTTCAAACAAGGTGGGAGTCGGAGTATATGTTCACGAAGGTAGCTGGAAAACCTGTGTGTCTTCTGTGTGGAGAAAGTGTGGCGGTACTGAAAGAGTATAATCTGAGACGACATTATGAAACGAAACACGCGGACAAAAACAAGAATATGGACATGGAACAAAGGCTACAAAAGGCAGAGGAATTAAAACCAATAGGCCTCCTTTGATTAATAGATTTTTGCACTTTATTTTTTGTATTTCAATCCAATTATATTTTAAAAATATTTCAGTTGAGTGGATGATAGAAAATTGCTATTATTGTTTTTCTTTGAAGTAAATTTAGCCCACTTTTGCTAAAATAGAAAATATAGTCTACTGATGGTGCCTTGAATACCGGTTTCTTTCATTTAATGTTCATGTTATGGGGATATTTATATAAAGGAAATTTGTCTTTTGTGTCTGTTGAAAATT
This sequence comes from Oncorhynchus nerka, assembly GCF_034236695.1. Lineage (NCBI taxonomy): Eukaryota > Metazoa > Chordata > Actinopteri > Salmoniformes > Salmonidae > Oncorhynchus > Oncorhynchus nerka. Next base: position 61,296,081 of record NC_088402.1, read on the forward strand.
AAAGATTACTGACAGAGCCATAAGAAAATATTGCTTTATTTATCTGATCATATTGTAATATATTTGTTAGGTTTTCAGTAGGTTCAATTAGGTTCACTAGACTATATGCGTCATTTAAAAATTTTTCAATGAACATTCGAACAGTCCGGCCCTCGTCTTGTAGCTGATTTTTTTATTTGGCCCTCCGTCCATTTGACTTTGACACCCCTGATCTAGGGTATACCCAACTGACGCCACTGCAACAGAGTATTTCAGAGTACGGTGTAGAAAGAAGTTGATTCAGAATGACTGGCTTGTGTCTTTATTAGACGGGACATAAAATATGTTGTGTGATTCACTTACTGGTTCTTGTCGTGTGTGTAGGTGGCAGGGAAGTCAGGCGCAGGAGAATCAAACTTGGTATAATGGAGTAGTTTAAAAAACCAAAGTACACAATAAAATAAACGTGGGAACAAGAACCCGTCGCACACCAATCCACAAACCACGAGCGTAACAATAAACAATCTCTGACAAGGACATGAGGGGAAACAGAGGGTTAAATATGCAACGTGTAATGAATGGGATTGGAACCAGGTGTGTAGGAAGACAACACAAAACCAATGGAAAATGAAACACGGATCAATGATGGCTAGAAGACCGGTGACGTCGACCGCTGAACACCGCCCGAACAAGGAGAGGCATCAACTTCGGAGAAGTCGTGACAGTTCGACAGCATCAAAGGCCAAGAAAGCTCTGAAGTGGCTTTGAATTGCTCAAGGAACAAACACCAATACGCTTCTTTGGGAGTACTTTTTGAAGGACCACAAACAATATGGAAAAGAATCACATGAATATACATCACAGACAAAGAACCTCACATGAGGGGAACTATGTCTTGGTTTGATCCTTTCCACGCCAAAATGCTTAATCATTGTTCAGCGTAGTTTGATTGACATGGTGACATATGAGGGGTCCATCACACTTCATTTGGATGGCCCGGATTTTCCTTCTGTATATTGTCATACTATCAACAAACTATCTGTTGACAAGCAACTGCTTGCTAAGGATTCGTTTAGGGTTAGGTTTAGAATAAGGGTTAGGGTAAGGGTTAAGGTTAGGGGGCTAGGGTAAGTCTGTAGAGCATCTACAAATAGACTATACAAATAAAGTGTTACCGAGGGTTCCGCTCATGGTCGAGTATTAGTCACAGCATATAGGCCTATCACAAAGCGTGAAAGCCCACAGTAGTACCGCCGTTTTTCTTCTGATCATCTCTCTTAACATATTCAGCCATTGAAGCACCTGGGTGGATCATTTAGGACTAATGATATAGGCCTGACAACAAAACAGCCCAATAGGTACATTTTTCAGCCTTGGGCCTAATTACAAATGAGACACACAGAAAATATAAAAACTCTCTGTACTTTAATTGGTTTCCTTTCTTTTATGCCTCCATGCATGCTATTCAATCATGAAATGGAGGCAAACAAAACCTTGCTCTCTCCTTGACCCGAAACCCTTCCTCTAATTGCTGCAGGCTGCGTGGTCAAATGCAGCTGGATGTGGACTCTCCCATAGCATACTAGAGCATCTGTAATTGCCATGTGCTGCTAGAGGACAAGCACCCAACAGAATACCGGAGTTTAGATAAGGAGTACATAAAAGTTACCTCTGCTTTCCCTGATAGGCATCTTGACAAAACAGCATGTTCATAACATGGATTCCACTATCGTATCTGAGTGACACCCAGTGACAATAGCGTACATTTTTTACATTTTTTATTAGAGCCTAGACGCAAAACAACCATAGAATCCCTTTAAAATGTACACAATTCCTGGAGAAGACTAGTAAACACTTACACCTTTTCTAAGTATGACACTGTAGGACCATTCAGACAACATTTACAATGAGTGTTGCAATATTATGCTAGTATAATGGTTGCAACATAATCCGTTTGCTAAAGGAATTTCACCTGTATTATGCAGCAGTTCAGGTGTGTCATCACTGGGATGTATCATATTGTCTCTGGACTGTGGACTGCAGTGACACACAGCCCTCATGGTCTCTGCTGCTAAATGTTGTAACCTCACAATCGCACATGTGCCGTGTGCATGGCTGTCAAATGCCAGCAGAGCGGCCGCCACATAGACGACTTGCTGGATATGTGCAGACAGACAGAGACAGGCTGACAGCCCAGACGTATCAGTGATCACGCCAGGAGACATCTGGGGGCAGAGTGTGACAGTGGCGACCACCCCTAGAGAAGTGTGTCGAGTGCAAGACAGAAGGAAAGGGAAATATCCCATGACCGGAACAGGCCTTTCAGCCTACTTTTGTGCTGTGTTTGTAAGGTTTACTCAGGTGAAACGATTGCCCGTTCCATTCTAGACTTGTTTGGGGGATTGAATTCAAATAGTTCAAGACGTGGGACCCCTGGAAGACTGAGCCAAGGGGCCAGCTAATAGAAGACTGTGAGTCGCGTCAGCTAATGGGGACAGTGGCAGTTCAAACTAACAAACACACTTTGTATGGGCCATGACTGAAGAAAATATCATCCTCAATATTGAGAAATGTCTGTGATCATTACACTGGCTTGCCTGCAAAAATAAATGTCTACTTTCAACAGTATCCTACTGAAAAGTAGAGAACTCGTCAGAAGTTTATTTTAACATATTGTGAGGCAATGAAACAAAATGGATTAAAGTGTAAGGGTCATGCCATTTATTTTGCTCAAACACAACCACACATTCTTCACTCCTCCCCCTCTTACTTACACACATATATAAAAAAGAGAGAGAGAGAGAGAGAGAGAGAGAGAGAGAGAGAGAGAGAGAGCGAGAGAGAGAGAGAGCAAGAGAACATGTGCAACTCTCACTCATTGCAGCAGCTTAGCACAAGAGTTTGTAGTACAGGCGGTGCTAGTGCACTAGTGCATATATGCCGGTCCGTGCATTCGCTCCCTGTTCAGCCACGCACGGCTCCCCCTTTCCCTCCACCCACACAGCTAATCTCTGACCCCCATCAATAAGATGCATTCAGACTCTATCAAGCAGGTGGGCAGGAACCGCTTGGGGGGAGGAGGAGCCTCAGTCCTGGGAGACACTACCTTAATTGTCCCCCCGAACCCTTTTTAAAGAATATTAAGCTGCATTAGCGGTCTATGAACCTTTCTTTCCTGGTCTTTCTTTTGGAAAGGGGCTATAGAGGCGGACTCAGCCAACAGACAATTAAACGTGATAGGTCTTTGTGGTATAAGGGGAAACAAACCGCAGAGAAGTGAGGCTAAGGTTGGTCGAGCCGCAGGTTAGTTAGACCGCCTGGTTTGTATCAAGCCACTCTGCTCCTGCCTGACCCGCTCACACAAAACCTTAGATCAATTAGGGGAGGACTGTATAGGGAGGACCCTCACAGCCAATGTTGCGCTACCTCTTTAAATCAAATCAAATCAAAGTTTATTGGTCAGGTGCACAGATTTGCAGGTGTTATAGCAGGGGGCAGCGAAATGCTCGTGTTACTAGTGCAGTAGAATGTCTATCAAATACAATACAAATACACAAATAATCAAACAATCTAAACAAGAAATCAAGAAATGCCAGAACGGGTTCAATGAACAATCCTGAGTAGATATAATAGAGTGAGTGAGTGTGTCAGAATCCAGAATATAAATATGTGTGTATAGAATTTAGAAAGAAAATGGTATGGTTCATTTTCTAAGAGGACAAGCAGGTGGAGACCATAGAGGATCATTATTAGCATAAGACTTTCCAGTGATTGCGATGTCATTTCTTCACTAATTAGAATGACATACCACCGTAGAAAGTGGATCTTCCAGTTACATATTTGGGTAGTGAAAATACCTGAATTTAGGGTCATTGTTTAAGTGATTTAATGTAGAGGATCTACCGTGCGACCAAACGTTTTTTTTTTCATGGGTTTTCTATGAAATGAACAACCAGTCTGTTCTGTCCTGACGACTGAGAAATAAGTATTCTTCACTTTTGATGTAATGGTTTGTAAGAGAAGACCAACACTGTTTGAGCGGGTTTGGGGAAAAAATAGTTTCAATGCTAGTCGATTTAGCATTTTTTTTTAATAAAAAAAACAATGAATTAATAAAAAATTATTCCAAGCATTGAATTTCAATAATTGTTCTTTTTTTAAAGGACTGCAGTTTGAATGTATTGTCACCCTACCCTGCCATATAACAGTGAATGGTGAGGGGCCAGGGCACCCTGTTCATCACATTAACCAAAGAGCAGACAAGGAGAGCATGGAAGGAGTGAGGCATGTGGTAAGGCTTGTGTTAAGCTGCTCTGCTGTGCTGAGACCTGAACCCCCAACACAGTGGCTCTGACACTCTGACATTTAGAAGTGAGGGGCCCTGGGGCCAGCACTTGTAGGCTGCTCTCTTCTGGGTGGACTGGCGACCCGATTCTCCACACTTCTCCCCAAAGTGTGTACTTGCACACTTCCCTGCATTTGATTGGACTTATTAGTATCCCCATGGTGACAGCTAGTCTTACTGGGCTCTGACACATAACGGAAAAGACATTACAGACAAAAGACTTTACAATTGACACATATTTAAAAAACATTAAAATAATTCGATTGGTGTAAGCGTTGGCTGGAGGGAGTTTCCACCAATGGTAAATCCATTGTTAAATGTGGAGTATGAAAGTGCACACTTCGGAAGAAGGGTGGAGGATGGGGATGCACATTCAGGCCATTGGCTGACCCAGACCTATGGGGGAAAGAAACAATTGGCGCAAACAAATTCCATGAATTATTGGACTCGCTGTCCTTGTTTTCAGGAGAGAACAGGTGGAAATAAGTTTAAGAATCTAACTTCAAGACTATCTCAGTATTATCTGAGTTGAGATGTTGATTATTGAAGCATTGTTCCTCTCAAATAAATGATATAAATACAATTATAAAGTATTTTGGGATATACTATGATCTATCTATAGACAATAGTTCATCTCAAAAGGCAAGAAGAAGAAACCTCTAATTAATTGGCACTAATTGAAGGTCCTTTGGGAAACACTTGTAAATATGAATGTAGTGGCATTCAACACACATGTAAGGTTTGATAACATGACTATGTGCTCACTACAATAGAACAATAGGGAAATCAATGTAAAGTTGTAATGAAATGGATAGTCTTAATTAACTGTCTATTATTGGCATGTTGGTAAAGCCTCTCGTCGTAGAATTGAACTAGGGTCTTCAAAAAACAACCTTGAGAACTTAAACACAATCACAGAACAGCAGATGTACAACTATGACTGTTTTCCTTCCAATGCAAAGTCCCTTTTCTCCTCTCCGTTCTATTATTATGTGGCTAAAAAGCTCCCGATGACCTTGTGACATCATTACTCAAAAACATTAACAAAAGTGCTACCCTCCTGGACCCGAAAACAGGCATATGCTGCCCAGAATGGGCCCCACATGAATCAAAAGCAGTTCAACTCTAAATAGGCAGATCTTGGAGGAAGAGACAGAGTTTATGGTTAGGATTACTCACTCTTTGCTCCATGACAGTTAATATAATCCCACAGAGAGAGTATTCATCACCTTGTCATCCTAACAGAGGAAAGACGATTCCGAAAATGGGAGTGAAAAAGTGGGGTGGTGGGGTGTTTGTGTGCACGTACGTGCTTCTGTGTGTGTGTCTGTGTGCGTGTCTGTGTGCGTGTCTGTGTGTGTGTCTGTGTGCGTGCGTGCATGTGTATGTGTGCGTGAAAAGGAAAGAGAGCACAGTCAGGGCAGGGCAGGGTCCCTCCTGGTTGGCAACACAAAGCTGTTGCTGTGCAATCAGCTCGGTGTAAAATCGGTGCTCTGTGGCCCTCACAATGGCCCACAAAGGCCAGCGTCTGGTGGCTGGGGCGGGAGTGCGGTGACACAGCTGTGGGCAGAGCCTACACAGTCCAGCTCAATATGGGCCCTCCTCACATCTGTAGCAGCTCGGCCCCTGCTTCCGCCAGGCCCTGGCACAATGGGACCTCTCAGCATCCCCTTTTGTTGCCAACTTTTTTCAAGGCTTCTTTTTTTTGCCTAAATCTTAAATATTTCATTAGGCCTCTTTCGACCTCGCTCCCTTTCTTTCTTCGCCAGTCTATAGAGCGGAGCTGGGCCCTCAGCCTCTACCCTTAACCCCCCCCCCTCTTTTCTAGAACCCTGAAGTCAACAAAGGATTTCTCCCAATCTGTTGTGTATTGGTGCACTCCTGTTGCTCCTCAAACACAAGCAATGTTTAAAATTAAACAGTGCAAAAAAAAGACTTACTCTTTATTTAAATCCGCTTTATAAGTCCCAAGAAATTCACAGGAAAGTAGTTGAACCAGTGTTGCTCCCATGTTAGTGTGGATGAGTTTTATGAAAGTATATTCTGGTCCAGACAACTTGGTGTATTAAGAATGAACATATTCTGGTTCAGGGTGCTTCTATTTTTTATTCTGTACAGAAATATTAAAAAAAAAAAAGGTATTCAGAAGAGAAGTGAGAATGACAATGATATTAATCCATCAATCAGTGAAAAAGTATATAACAAGAATTATTTATCTTGGGTAGCTAGCTACACAATCTCAATGATAAGGACATGGTAACCAGTGAGGGAAAGAATGTCTACCATTTCAGCAGAAATTATTTAGAAAGTTATTTGTTCCCATTCATGAGGAAGGTCTCGTTTCAATCCTTAGCCAGTGTCTAACAGCAGTGGATAAGAACCATTCCACATTATTCATGATATGTTTAAGTACATCTACCTTTAAAATTCAAATATATTCATGCTGACATATGGTCACTTTCACTTTTCAATGACACTTATTGAGTGTCATTATGAAGTGTTTAGTCTGACGCAGAGCGAACTCTGGGCTCATCCTGTATCGGACTGCCACACATACTTAACACCATGAGGAGAGGGTGACCAAACACTCCCATACAAATATTAAACACTTGTTAATAACTTTTCTGTCCTTGCAGCAGAGCTTCCTTCACGATGGATGAATAGGGCTGAAAAGGACTTGCTTTTATGCGAAGGTTTAAACTGTCTTGCGGCGATTGGGTTTGTGACAAAAGAAAGCTTTTGTGAAAAAGGTTTAGGGGGGAGCAGTACGATTTATCCAACACTTTAAGGACCACTAATGAATAATTCAATGTTATCATTCAGCTTGACGCTCGATTATTATGTTTTCCTTCACTCTTCACACGTGAGGGACCCTGCCGGATGGGGGGTATCATGCAGGGGCGCCTAGGGTGAAGTAATGCGGGCCCACGGACAAAACAAGAAAGGCCGTGGCGCAGGACTCCACTGTCAGCTTGATAAATATAATGTGCCACCAATTAAAAACTCATTGCCATTGTCTAATTCAGCCAGAGCCTTGTTAACTGCTGCTTGGCAGGGAGTCTGGAGCATCAGCTACCAGCACCCACCATAATAAAGACCCTGTTTTCCCATCCTTTAAAAAACAAAACAAAGCCTTTCCCTTTGGCATGTAAAGAAGACATTCATTCAGCTGCAATTTTCCCGACAGAAAAAAAATTACCATCACGGTCTTTGATTGAATCTTTTTTTTCTTCACGGAAAACAAAGAATTCTATAGTTTCCGAATAAAATAAAATAAAATAAAAACTTTTCGGTCCTTTCTTAAGGGGCATTCTCATGGTAATGGTGTTGACACAACTTTGTGCAACGTGGGCATACAACGCATATGAACCCTAGCAGGAGTCCATTACGAAATGCCATTTAGCAAGCTGTTTCTGTGAGAAAGTCAAACGTTTAAGAGTGTTTTTTGAGGGCTCTGGGGACGTGGGTTCCAGAGAAGCAGCAGGAGTCCTTTGGGAGAGTTTCAGTGAAACTAAAGGCTACTCAGGACTGAGATGTTTGCCAACTGAAGTCAAAAGTGGTGAAATTACCAAAAGGCAGGGTGTTTTCCTGTCATCCGTGACTGTTGCACTCTTTAGCAACCTCTTTGTCCCTTTAAACATTGGATAAGTGCTTAGAGCCAAGTCTTTAAAGTTCACAATTACATTACAAGTATTATTTTTTTTAAATTATCATTTCTTTCTGTTGCGCATTTCATTGTTTTCTTTCAATCCAAATCATTTATTTCCACAACATTAAAGACAGTCTTGTTGGTCAAATGTGTGTGATACAACTCTTGGGCTACTAAAGAACGTGTTGTATTTAAAACAAGACACATTTACTCAAAGACATGAGACAAGGCTCAAGTCAGACAGGACACAATGTGTTTCTTCTGAATGTGTAAAATCAGGTTTCTTTTATTTTGCTAAAGGTGTCCCCCAAGGGTCGATTTTGGATCCTGTCGATTTTGGATCTATATAAACAATATTGGTTTCTGTATGCAGACGATACTGTTGTGTATTCTGTTTCCCCTTCTTTTAACAAGGATTTTTCATAACTACAATCTGCCTTTTTTGCTTTGCTGAAAGCCTTTGTTGAATTGAAGTTGGAACTTATTACAGGTAAAAACTAAGTATACGTTGTTTTCCAAAAAGCTTAAAAACATATCTGATGATAATATGCATAATGTACATTGGATGGTGCCCACATTACTGTGTCCCTGCTTATAAATATCTGGGTATCTGGATTGATGAACATCTGTCTTTTTCAAAGCACATCAAGGAGTTACTTAAGAAGTTAATCATTAAAATGGGCTTCCTTTTGGTAAATAGCAGAAAACACCTGTCCACTGTTGTTTCAACAGAATGGTTTTACTGTATGAGTCCACAGCTAGAAAGTAGGCTGGCCCTTAACTTAAGTCTCGTACATCAATGCACTGCTCTCTTTTTGTTTATGAAAACCTCTTGTGCGAACACTCTGCTATACCTTACTTCATTGTTAAATTACAGACATACAAGTCACAAGAACTGGAAGTGCTGCTGATCACTACAGAATTAGGTACATCTGCATTTAGATTTCAGAGCTCTCTGCACCATGATCCTCTGGTGGCACTAGGGCATTTCAAGTTGTTAATAGAGGACCACATTGTTGAGGAATGTGTTCGCTTCTTAAATTGTTTGTAGTATTGTATGTTTTTATTATGCTGTACATTTTAATAAATTGTGTTCATGCAGGGCTCCCTTGGAATAGAGGCCTTGGTCTCAGTGGGACTCAGTTGTAGTCATAGTCTAAAACTACTCAAAGAGTCTATATCGATTCCAAGGTGTTTGTCGAGTCACATGTTTAGTCTGGTATTGTGAGATTCAATCCCTCACACCTCCTCGATGACAATGTCCCTATAGTAAAGGGTTTAGGGAGCAGATTTGGAGACACTACAGAGTGTAACGATCACTGGGGAATCCCGAGGACCCCCGCTTCTAATGCCCCATCTCATTGTCCCTCTCAAAGCCCATTTGGACAGAAGTCTCGGAATGTGAAATATGTCTATTGGAGAAAGGCCTAAATGACTGTTGCGTTGGTATTCTATGGCACATGAAAGCAAAGAAGCTGGGTACAGACTGAAATAAAGAGAGCTGAATTAGGTGAGCATCCTCGTTCTCTCCCCTCCCAGCTCCCCCAGCCTAGATCCTCATTACCCCTGTCACACGGCCCACTTGGCACAGTCTCTTGGACTTAATGGAATTAGACATAACCCGCTTGTTGATGCATTGTGCGGTGGCATGAGAATCTCCCAACCATTTTCGCAGGGGGGAGAAGAAAAAAGACAAGGCCTCTGCAACACCTAGTGAGTTCAGGCCGGGGCTCAAGGTCTTGGCTCTCAGATAAACTGTGGAAAGCCCCAAGAGGTGCCATGGGTTTTGAGGAGGTGAACTCACTAACATACTGTACATATTTTGAGAAAGCATCAGAATTTGTTGTGTGTGTGTGTGTGTTCAGGATGTCAAGATGTACTTTTCAGCTACATGGTGGAAAAAGTTATAGACTACTCAAAAACAACTTGACATTTGAAATATTACACAAAAATGACATTACACTTGTATGTGTGTGTGTGTTATGCGCCTGCATATCCATTCATCTGTTGTTCAGGTGCTTATGCTTCCTAATGAATTTTTATTCATTCCGGACGGCAGCAGCAATAGTGGAAGCTTAACCCTGTTGCCTTTTGCCTTCTGCCAGTTCTAAAGCTAACTTTAACAGCCAACAGCCAAGACACACTTCTTCAGGATTATAGAGTAGTTTGCCTTTAAAATCGAGGGGGAGGGGGGTGACTCCCTAATGTGATTTCCCTCTCCATATATCCAGCCGGGTCTTTACAAGGAGGTCTAAGAGGGGATACGTCAGCCCTGTCGCTACATAACCTCACCTTCATAACCCCAGGGGTCACCTCTGGGTTGACACCGTAACCCACGGCCCCTGATCCTCCTCCAGCCTCTTTAGAGGGGCACCCAGCTGGCAGTAATACGGCCCTCACTTTATTCATTTTGAGATCAGGGGACCTGAATAAGCTCTGAATAATTGGAGCCTACGGACCCCAGAGAATCTTATTTTATCTTTAACTTTCTTTATATCGCTCAATTTATCTCTTCCCCTTCTTTTTTCTTAAGAACACCCTTGTTACCTTGGTGGAGGGGCCATTGGACTATTGGACTGTGTGGGGTAATGGTGAGGATGTTGGGCACTTTAGAGAGCCGGATGACACTGGCTGCAGGGGGACCTGTCAGTCAGAGCTGGAGGAAGAGAATGAGGGAATTAATGGATCCTCCACAGCCACCAGTGGACATTGAGAGGGTCTGTGTGGACACCCAACATCAAGACAGCCTGTTGTCAGCCATCTTGGATATTTCCACTATTTATTTTGCGTTGATCTGAATGCCTAACCCTCTTTCAAGCAGTAATGTCGAGACGAAACCACGTTCACATTAATTAAAAGTTTGAATATTATGTCCATTTTTTAAAATAGGTTAAGCTGACACTATTGCTGCTTCAATCAGGAATGCATATTGCCTTTTATATTTTGATTTGGATTCATTTGAGACGACTACAAAAGTAGATCAAGTACTCCGTCAAAAAAAACCCAACAACTATATTTTAGTTGGGGATGGGTGGAGGGTTAGAAACAACAAACTGTTAGCAGACCTGTTGCACTACTGTGCAGTGTTGACATGGGATGACTGGCTTATCGAGAGCTTCAGTCTCCTTGGGAGGTTAGATGGTGGAAACAATAGCACATGAAAATGAGCAGCGTTGCTACTGTTGCTGCTGGAATCACTCATCCTTCCGTCAAATTAGTATGCCACCCTGCCTCGGGGAGGGTCCACGACAGATAGAGCGGTGTGTGTATGTGTGTCCTACTTTGTTTTGGGATGGCTCTAGTGGAAGGCACACTGCTCTCCACCTGTCCACTGTTGTTTCAACAGAATGGTTTTACTGTATGAGTCCACAGCTAGAGAAGCTTTTATCTACAGCGTCCTGAAGACAGTACCACACACTCATTACTGTCACACCATCCATTTCCTTTATTCAATTCCATCCATAAGCAATATGATTTATGATATTGTTTGTTTGCAATGTAACGCATAATGCACAACACAATTGTAGCATGGACATGATTGAGGCAAGAATTACTTTACTGTTGAGAATTTAAACTGGTAATTATCATGACTAGGAGCAAACTGGTTATTTGACTGGGATGGATATTGGAAGGCTCTAATCTCTGGGGAACAGTGGTCATTCAGGAAGTTTGGTGGGTACATCAGAAGAATACAATTCACTGAAACATTTAAAGACTGCAGGCAATTCTATGGTAACAGAATGATGCTGAGATTTTTCACTTTAAATATATGCCAAACAAAAACCATTGATGGCAATGTTATACAAACCATACAACTCTATGCACAAGGACTTCTTTTAACAGTTTTCACTGAACATTTTACAAAACATTTATAAACATTTTCCAATGTGCGCCTTAACCAACATTACCCAAGTCTGAGGTGTTCTTTGCCCTCACTGCCCTTGGCGTTAACATGGCAGACCAGACCTGTGTGAAACAAAATAATCCTAATTATTACAATAACAACAGACAAGGCATGTGGCCCTAAGCAGACAAAACAGCCTGGCCCGGGGTTGAACAAATCTCGAGCCATCGAGTCAAGCAAAATATTTTCTCTTCCCAATCACGGGGGCACATTGCTTCCTGTCCTGGATGCAGCATCACCCAATGGCATCCTTGTTTTTCATCAAGTTACTTCCTGCTTTACAGGCAAGTTTCAAAAAGAAAAAAAAAACATGTTTTATAAAATCTAAAAATCTAATCTGAAACACCCACCACATCCACACACACTCCCCAGTTCTGAGTCTCTATTACTGGCAACCAGAGAGTACATTTGAAACCGGACAGAACATAAGACATTGCTGCAATACAATCTAACAGTATGACGGTAGGGAATTTGGATCAGCCCTTTAAATCCAGCTGACGATTCATCTGTAGTAGAGAGACACGATAAGAACCGGTCAGGTTTACAGCTGGCTAATCGCTATAGTAAAAAGTGTGCCACGCAACTGCTCCATCCAAAATAGCACAATAGAAATGCATCCAAAGAAATCACCCTGGCACAAGCAGGATGCACCCCGTCAAAGAATGGATCAAAGGGTTCAATGTATATTTTCAAAAGCATCATTTTACAAAGCATTTGATATATATTTGACATAGTGATTGTATTTATCTCACTAGTTATTCATGGCTTGGTAAATATATTCACTTAAAAAAAAGCTATCAAGCCATTATTTAAGTCTTGAGCTAGACAATTTACAATATATCTTTAAAAGATACTGTATGTCACATCTATCACAACATTGGAGTTGTATTAAATGCTAAATGTATTTGAGGAAAAGATCGGCATAGCCCTTGCCCATCCACATGTAGGTTCCTCTCTTCAGATGTAACACTAAAATGTGTCTTAAAAGGGTCCTCTATGCTCTGGAAGTATCTAGCTATAGGCCGTCGTGTGAAAGAGGCTTATATCACAGACAGGTAGGCTAAAGTGGCCCAATACTATAAATCAATGACGGTTTGTAATTCTGTTCATTTAAACAAAGGGCAAACAAATAAAAAGCCATTAAGATGACATGTGAATTGGCAAACAAACTGTTTAATTTGTGTCTGCAGTGTGAAGGGGGCTCTCAGCCTCAGAGGCCAGGGGTAGACCCAAATGTTGTGTTTAATGGCCTATGTCGGCTTCGCCACCCTATCCCCATGACGACCAAGCTTTTCTCAAGATTTTCAACAGGCTAAAATGTTATTTTTGTTGTTCATTGGAAATGTGTCATGCGAGCCAAATGGAGCTGGAGCTTGTATGTATCAATTTGTTTCTGTTGCGGGGCCCGGCAATAGCCCTGCAATGAATATATGGGCCATTGAGACTTGGCACACAATGGCCACAGCTGATGCGGTTGCCACAGAGACACGCCCACACAATGGCTCGGAATGATGACATATGGTCGAAACCTGCCCAGTCCTTGGACCCCAATAGGCTGACTGTATTGGCAGGACAAAACCCCAAAGTTAGCCATTTATCCGTGCCTACTCATTTCATGGTAAAATAAACTTTTTATCAAGTTTCCACAGCCCATGCACACAAAGTAAACCACTGGTTAAAAAGCCACCATGTAAAGTGGGGGAATTCATCATGAAGTGAATAACAAAGGCTTCTTCACCACCTGCTTCTACAATGATACGGCCATTAAACAGACTCTCCTCCTGAAAGAGGAGAGTAACACTGAAGTAAAAATACATCAAGTTCTTATTCTGTCAACTTGAATTCTATAAATAGAAACTTTAATACACTTATGGAAAACGTTTGATTCTTAATTAAATATTGAATTAGATAGCTATTGATGGTAATACTTAGTATTGATTCATACTGTTGTTTTTGTTGTTTAGTTCTGGTATATTGGTGACCAATAATATATTTATATTAATCAGATGAAATAAGTTTAGTCAAAAATGTTTGCTCATACTCATCATCCTTTTAACTCATTTTGTTTTCCCCAGGATTAACATGTGAACTAGTCATAGCTCTACATGAGGAATTGTCAAGTGCAGCTGTGAGAAACTTTTGGAATTCCTGTGGCACTGCTAGTACTTTCTCAATGTCTTTCCAAAGTGGGGAAAAACAAAGCTTGTTCATCAACAGGAACGTCCATGCAATCATTTTCCATGTAATGAAAACACAGTTGCTTAAAGACGCTGTACGGTTCCAGCACCAGACATCCAAATTCCTCAGATACCCAAAATTAAACGTTGTACCCCTTTGGTGAAACCCAAAACTTTGCTGGCTACATTATAAGAACCAGACAAACACCCTGTTTTATGAGGATACTAACAAGTCATTTGGAAGGAGAGATTTCTCAGGAATTTAGCACTGCCCTGGTTTAAAACCTTTCTCAGAAAATTAAATGTCTGGTGATGGTGTGATGTTAATGTCATTGTGTGGTTTCAACATTGAATCTAACCAATCTCTGTTGATCAAATTGGCCAAATTGATTTAAATCAGAAATATGCTGTTACCATATGAGAATCAGGTAGATTTTAGGATTTTATTTCACATACCGATTTGATTGTATATGGATTTTTTTGTTGGTTGGATAACAAACAGTGGGGTAAAGTAACGACGTAAAGATACTTTATAGTACTATTTATGTCGTTTTTGAGGGTATCTGTACTTTTTATATTTTTGACAACTTTGACTTTTACTCCATTACATTACTAAAGAAAATATGTACTTTTGACTCGCGTACATTTTCCCTGACGTACTAGTTACCAATTCGAATGCTCAGGCAGGACAGCAATACGGTCCAATTCACACACTTATCAATATAACGCATTGTCATTTTTGTATTTGTATTTACTATGGATCCCCATTAGCTGCTGCCAATGCAACTCTTCCTGGGGTCCAGCAAAATTAAGGCAGTACAGTTTTAAAACATTACAATACATTCACAGATTTCACAACACAATGTGTGCCCTCAGGCCCCTACTCCACCACTACCACATATCTACAGTACCTAACCCGTGTGTGTGTGTGTGTGTGTGTGTGTGTGTGTGTGTGTGTGTGTGTGTGTGTGTGTGTGTGTGTGCCAATGTTTCTGTTGCTTCACAGTCCCTGCTGTTCCATAAGGTGTTTTTTATATCTGTTTTTTAAATGTAATTTTACTGCTTGCGTCAGTTACTTGATGTGGAATAGAGTTCCATGTAGTCATGGCTCTATGTAGTACTGTGTGCCTCCCATAGTCTGTTCTGGGGGGACTGTGAAGAGACCTCTTGTGGCATGTCTTGTGGGGTATGCATGGGTGTCCGAGCTGTGTGCCAGTAGTTTAGACAGACAGCTTGGTGCATTCAACATGTGAATACCCCTCATAAATAAAAGTAGTGATGAAGTCAATCTCTCCTCCACTTTCAGCGAGAATGACAATATTAGCTCTCTGTATACATCCAAGGGCCAGCTGTGCTGCCCTGTTCTGAGACAATTGCAATTTTCCTAAGTCCTTTTATGTGGCACCTGACCACACGACTGAGCAGTAGTCAAAGTGCGACAAAACTAGGGCCTGTAGGACCTGCCTTATTGATAGTGTTGTTAAGAAGGCAGAGCATCACTACTGCCTCTGATCTGGCGGACTCACTAAACTCAAATACTGCGTTTGTAAATGATATGTTGGAGTGTGCCCCTGGCTACCCATAAATAAAAAAATATAAAAAAATAAGGGTGTGCCCTCTATTTTGCTTAATGTAATTTCATGTGTTCACTTTTTCTCAAGAACCGGTATTTTATTTTATTTTTTTTAATTTTTTTTACCTTTATTTTACTAGGCAAGTCAGTTAAAGAACAAATTCTTATTTTCAATGACGGCCTAGGAACAGCGGGTTAACTGCCTGTTCAGGGGCAGAACGACAGATTTGTATGACAATTTAGTACTTTTTCCAGTACTGTACCTAAGTACATTTAAATCCAGATACTGGATTTCAGATTCTGATTTTTACTCAAGTAATATTTTACTGGGTGAATTTCACTTGAGTGCTTTTATATTAAGATATCTAAACTTTTATAATAGTTGAGTACTTTTTCCACAACTGTTAACAAACAATGTCGGCTTTGCTTCATGCTGCAAAGATGTAATGTAATATAGGCCCAATGCAATATAATACCATGTTCTTGGAATTGGGTAGAAATGGCCTTTAAAACTGCATTAATTGAAACACTAAACTGTTTCATTTAATTTAAATTCAATAAATGTTATATACAGTACATCTGCAGCTGCCATGTACTACTGAGTAGTAACATTCTGTGTACCAAATACATAGCCTGATAAATCAAATAAACATTGTTCAAAGAGTAGTTCATAGATTTATAGAGCAACGTTGTTTAAGCCACACAAACTTTTTTTTTAAAGCCTAATTAATTAAACAAACCCTGTCTCCATTAAAAAACAGATTTAATTTAACATTTTAGCAATGGTTCATTATCAAATTATCAATGGATAGACTAGGAACCGCCCTGGGTAAAATGGTTGAAGTGGAAAACACCTAATTCCATTAGGGAAGATAAACCGTGTGAGAATAAGACATTTTAAGAGCTGTCCTGGTAGATTACTCACCAAAGTAATATTTGATGATGTCATCACCAGAGGCGGGGCGGGGTGGGGGTTATGGTCATGACGAAAGGGGCAACAAATTACCCCAAATCTGAAGGAACAAGATCAGAAATGTTTAAAGTGGTGAATACCCCATAAAAATAAATCTAAATAAAGAGTAGTGACTATAAACGTGTGTTATATGAATTCTTATAGCATATTTCTTACAGGAGTTGTTGGGTTGTATTCTATTTCAAGTAAGTCAATGCAGGAAATTAAATTCAATGACATACAAATCCTTTCAATAAAGGAATTGAATTAAGTTGAAGTTTTATACAAAAATCTTCACAAGAATATTGACGTCTTGATTTTGTCCCAGTTAATGGTTAGCAAAATCAGGTAAATTGATCAAGCACACTTTCTTTAAACGCAATGTCAACTTGAATTGATATCACATTGTTGTGTTTAGTTTGATAGATTATATATTTGGGATGTTTTCAGTGTATTTTGAATGCTTTCAGACAATTCATCACGATTCACAATTTAAAAAAAATTGTGCACAACATTTTGTAAAGTTAACTTATTAGTTCTGACAGCTGTAAAAAAAAAAATTGGACACTTGACCTGTGGAAACATTGACAATGAGAGCATAAAAATACGCCATGAGGGACAATCATCATAGATGTGAATGTATTGCATGGACATACAGTACAAATATGCACACACACACACACACACACGCAGACATGCACGTACAGTACAAACATAGGCACATATGCGCGCACACACCCTCACCAGATGTTTCCTATGCAAAAAAAAAAGGAGAAGGAAAATCAAAGTGTCAGTGCAGGAGCAAAGGTGCCTGCGTGTGAGTACAAATTGAAAGAGATTCTCTGACGAGGTGACACAGCTTTCTAAATATGGCTCAGCCCTTCCCTTATAGATTCACCCCGGTCGTCCACCCGCCTGTCTACTGCATGGACGCCTCCATTGAAGGCCGTCAAAGACTTGGTCCTGAGTAAACCCTTCCTTTTGGGGGGGGTAAAGCCCTCTGAAACACTTCATCGAGCACGAGGGGTCCTGCCCAGATCTGCCCCTGGCAGCCCTGAAACCACCCTCCACTGTGTACTGCTGAGGTGCCCATCTGGAGAAAACAGCAGAGGAAAGTGAGAATCCAAATGTCACATAGAAAGTAAAGAGCTTACACAAATATCCACACATCCTCACTAATACAGTACATGCACCCTCACACATACACTGTACTGCGTATGCATAAACTGCCCCTTGAATTCACAGATGATTTCCCATTGGATCCAAAAATAGATCCCAGAGGAAGCTCCACATTCCAGAAGGATGGACCCACATTAAAAGACCCCCACACAATACCGCTCCCTACCAAGTCGGAATTATCAGAGACAATATAGGAAGTGCGAGTCATCAGAGGGCTGTATATTCCCAGACAGACTGTTGTGTCTAGAACTGGGAACCTCTGACCGGGAATGCTGAGCAACGCGCAAGTGGCCACATCAAAAAGAATTGGCTGTGTAGATGGGATAAACACATACGGGTGGAAGCTGACCTGCGGCCAAAGCAAGGCTGTGTCCCAAATGGCACCCTATTCCCTATATAGTGCACTACTGTTGACCAGAGCACTATTGTGCCATTTGGGATACAGGCCAAAGCAACGGTGCAGTCAATGGCCGGAAGCCATAGATCACCCAAGGGACTCCCGAGCTCCCTCTGAGCCACTGGTCCCAACTTCATGAGCTGTCACTGGGTATTGTTGGAGCTCAGAAAAGGCATTCTCAGGAAAGGATCCCTCATTTAGACAATGGTGCTTAATGAGTCACACAACTTTTATGTGCTGACAGGTTAATGTGGAGGAGCCACCGTGCTTTATAAGAAAAGGGTGACACAGAAACAAGCCATCAGTTTGTAGTTGTACGAGATTAGTTTAGCTCAGTTGGGATTGTACGTGTAGGAAAGGATGTCTGCATTTGAAATTGAGAGTTCTAAGTGGTTTTGCAGGGTGGGCTTAATGTTAAGCTTAATGATTCACATGTCTGCTATGTTGCCATACGGGCCCTTTCTGTTGTGTTCTTGTAAACAGTTCAGTAAAGCATAACAAAGTAGAGTGCTTAGTAATAGTCTACACACCACTTGCACATTCTTTACATTTTGTGCCTTAAATTTGATCTAAAAAAATGTTTTTTTTTTCTAACATTCAGCACAACCTACTCAACAATTTCACAGTGAATGAAATGTATAGACCATCTTCATAATTTATCAAATGTTTAATTAAACAAAGATGTATTGATTCCATATGTCTTCACACCCCAGAGTTCATATTTGCTGGAAGCACCTATGGCAGCCATTATAGCTTTGAACAATTTTTGGGAATCTACCAACTTTGCGCAACTCATACGGCAACATACTGTATATCCACTGTGTTAATCAAAATTGCTCAAGCTCAGTACATTTAGTTGGGTGTCATTGAGGGACAGAAATATTCAAACCTTGTTTCTGATTTTCAAGCAAATTTAAGTCAGGACTGAGACTGGACCAGTAAGGAACACTCAATATCTCTTGGAAAGCCATTCTGATGTGTCTTTGGCATTACAATTTGTGTAATTGTCCCACTGAAAAGTACAACTATATCCCAGGGTTAGGTTTTCGGAAGACCGAGGTTGATTTTGTCTGGACTTTGCTCCTTTAATATTTATTTTGACCCTGATAAAATCCCCAGTTCCTGCCTGTTACAAGTATACACATAACATAATTCTGCCACTCAATACTTGAAAATACAGAGGGTTTCACTCCGCGTTGTGTTGTATTGGATTTGACCCGACCTGTCAATTTTTTTAAAAACTTTAGGCTAAAATGTAATTGCTGTGTTTTCTTGCCGTATTACTGAACAGAGTTGTTTCAAACAGAATGGGTGATGTTGAAGTGGATTTTTTAACACAGGCTTCCTTCTTTTCACTGTCATACAGTCCAGTAATGTAGTTCTGAAAACCCAACCCTTGTTGTGTGTGACTAGGGTCTGATTTCAATGATGGCCTCTTTTGGCAACTTCGATAAAAAAAATCTGCTCCTGGGTGAAAGACAGACAACTCTCCCAACAAATCAAGAGGCAGACATTCCAGAGCGTTGTGATTCGAAACTAATGTTTTCAGGCAAAGCCTTTGCAGTGGTTTTAGTGAAGGTAGTTGATGCAAACTAGCCACTTGTGAAATGCACTCATGAAAAACAACCTCCATGACCTTCTTCTTGCTAGCTACTACTTTGTATTTTATTCAAGAGAATAAAGTAGTGACGAAGGCAGCTCCTTTACGTCAAAAGAGTCCATCATTGAAATCCGACCATAGTCACTGTTGCCTGGGGTTGGGTTTTTGAGACTACCAGTAAAGTGGAGTGAACACAATGTCTGTATTTTTTGTATTGTTGTTGCAGCATCATGTTATGGGTATGCTTGTAACCGACAGGGACTTGAGAGTGTGTCAGGATCAAAAGATACACTGCATTCGGAAAGTATTTTTTTTCCACATTTTGTTACGTTACAGCCTTATTCTAAAATGTATTAAATATTTGTTTATTCCCTCACCACTCTACACACAATACACCATAAGGACAAAGCAAAAACAGGTTTTTCAAAATGTTTGCTAATTTATTACAAATAAAAAACAGAAATACCTTATTTACATAAGTATTCAGACCCTTGATTGGACATGATTTGGAAAGGCACACACCTGCCTGTATAAGGTCCCACAGTTGACAGCACATGTCAAAGCAAAAACAAAGCAATGAGGTCGAAGGAATTTTCCATAGAGTTCCGAGACAGGATTGTGTCGAGGCACAGATCTGGGGAAGGGTACCGGAACATTTCTGCAGAATTGAAGGTCCCCAAGAACACAGTGGCTTCCATATTTCTTAAATGGAAGACGTTTGGAATCACCAAGACTCTTCCTAGAGCTGGCTGCCCAGCCCAACTGAGCAACCAGGGGGAGAAGGGCCTTGGTCAGGGAGGTGACCAAGAACCCGATGGTCACTCTGACAGAGCTCCAGAGTTCCTCTGTGGAGACAGGAGAACCTTCCAGAAGGACAACCATCTCTGCAGAACTCCATCAATCTGGCTTTTACAGTAGAGTGGTCATACGGAAGCCACCCCTCAGTAAAATGCATATGACAGCCCACTTGGAGTTTGCCAAATGCCACCTAAAGGACTCCCAGATCATGAGAAACAAGATTCTCTGGTCTGATGAAACCAAGATTGACCTCTTTGTCCTGAATGCCAAGTGTCATGGCTGGAGGAAACCATCTCTATAGTGAAGCACGGTGGTGGCAGCATCATGCTGTGGGGATGTTTTTCAGTGGCAGGGACTGGGAGACTAGTCAGAATTGAGGGAAAGATAAACGGAGCAATGTACAGAGAAATATTTGATGATAACCTGCTCCAGAGCACTCAGGACCTCAGACTTGGACAAAGGTTCACCTTCTAACAGGACAACAACCCTAATCACACAGCCAAGACAATGAAGAAGTGGCTTCGGGACAAGTCTCTGAATTGCCTTGAGTGGCCCAGCCAGAGCCCGGACTTGAACCCGATTGAACATCTCTGGAGAGACCTGAAAATAGGTGTGGAGCGACACTTCCTATCCAACCTGACAGAGCTTGAGAGGTTCTGCAGAGAAGAATGAGAGAAACTCCCTAATACCGGTGTGCCAAGCTTGTAGCGTCATACCCAAGAAGACTCGAGGCTGTAAAGGTACTTCAACAAAGTACTGAGTAAAGGGTCTGAAATACTTATGTAAATGTGATATGTGACATTTAAATGTTTTTATACATTTGCAAAAATGTATAAAAACAGTTTTTGCTTTATCACAATGGGGTATTGTCTATAGATTGATGAGAAAAATAAAATATTTGATCAAATTTAGAATAATGATGTAACGTAACAAAATGTGGAAAAAGTCAATGCACTGTACATGAAAGGAGCAAAGTCCAGATAAAAGGTTAGAGTAAAACTCGCCTCAGACTTCTGAAAACTTGACCCTGGGATAGAGTTTTATTTCACAGCGGGACAATTGCACCCATTTTTATGCCAAAGACACACCAGAAAGGCTTTCCAAGAGGTGTTGAGTGTTCTTGAATGGTCCAGTGTCAGTCCTGAATTAAATCTGCTTTAAAATTAGGGACAAGGTTTGAATATTGCTGTCCATCCGTGATTCCCAACCAAATGTACTCAGCCCGAGGAATTTTGAATCCTATTCACAGCTGTAATGGCTCCCAAAGGTGCTTCTACCAAGTATCAACTCTTGGGTTTGAAGATGCACTCAAGAAATCTAAATAAAAATATGAATATTTACATATATACATATATATATATATATATATATATATATATATATATATATATATATATATATATGTTTGTTTTTTCTATTTCTCTTTGAAAACGTGGAGTAGGTTGTGTAGAAGAAATCTAATGTAATACCTTTTTAGATGACATTTTTATGCAGCAATATGTGAAAACTGTGCAAGGGGTGTGTAGACTTTCACTAGCGACTGTATTTTACACACGTGTACAGTCACGGGCGCAAGAAGAAAGGTTTGTTTTTAAAAACCCTTTACAAAAAAATATAAGCCAGTAGAAGATAGAGCGCCATGTTGCACACACGTTGACGGCAATTGTTCTGCGAATACAGCGGTGCAATCTAACCTTATAGTACCCACAACTGTAGATTGAGTTATTCACCATATTTAAACAAGGATTTGTTATTTTCATTTATTTTCATCAAAATTGTAACATTAGCTAATATGTTAGATGGATTTTAAAAAAGTACATGTAAAGAGAACAAGAAGTAGCTTTTTCAAAGTAGTCCTACTTAACTGATATTTGGCTATATGTAGCTCATTGTATCTCCCTCTCTTGGCATGTGCAACACACGGTTAAAAATGGGGATGCGACAAGGAGCCAATCACTTCCATCTGATTGACAGCCACACAAAGGCATTGGAGCAGAGTGATTTGTCAATGGCTAAAATCAACACAAAGAGCCATTGATTGGCGGGAGAGAAAAGAGGACCGGGGACAATAAGCTGTGGCTAAAGAAGAGGTGGTGATCAATACTGTCAGTTCTGCTTGAGGGGTCTGTCCCACTCGATGTTTATATAGTGAGACACAGAGTAAAGAGCACCTATTGTACATCAGGCCACCACCGTCAATCAGTGTGGGACTACACAGTGGGGCGCTCACCAGCGTGCGCAGAGATATGCACGCCATGCAACAAAAATACACACAGTGTTCACACAATTTCCAGTGGGTGGTGATACTTGTGTTGAGTGTGTGTTACTTGCGGATACGTGGGTCATATGTGCAGACAGTCATATTTTACTGCCCATAGAACGCGCTTGAGTCTGCTATAGCACCAGACGTGTTAGTCCAGAACATGTCCAGCCCGGCTCCATGTCTCTCCTGGGACACTGTATCATCCAATCCCTGTTACACACCAGTGGCTGTATGTATCAAGTGTCTTCAATTAGGAGTGCTGATTTAGGATCAGTTTAGTCTTTTAGATCATAATGAATAAGGTCATATGTACAGAGAGGACTGGATCCTAGATCAGCAGTTTCTGCTCCTGTTGACATAAATAAAATGTTACGCAAAGATCTGAGTTGTGCGTGTGTGTAGATACACGTGTGCATGTGCCAGTGTATACAGCAGCATTCCCAAAACTTGGGGTCGCAACCCCATGTGGGGTAGCCTGATTTGAAAATGGGGTCTCGAGAGAAAGTCTGAAATTAAATACAAAAAAGTATGCCAGGGTTACGTCAGACTGGGGGGAAAAGAGCATCTTCAAGATCATACAAAATGATTGCCTGATGATCTTTTGAAATTCCGTAATACTTTTCTGATGCATTTCAGTCACTTCAAACGAGAGGTCGGCCGATTATGATTTTTCAAAGCCGATACTGATACCGATTATTGGAGGACCAAAACAGCCGATTTTTTTACTTTATTTGTAATAAAGACAATTACAACAATACTGAATGAACACTTATTCTAACTTAATATAATACATCAATAAAATAAATTTAGCCTCAAATAAATAATGAAACATGTTCAATTTGGTTTAAATAATGCAAAAACAAAGTGTTTGGAGAAGAAAGTAAAAGTGCATTTTGTGCAATGTAAGAAAGCTAACGTTTAAGTTCCTTGCTCAAAACATGAGATCATATGAAAGCTGGTGGTTCCTTTTAACATGAGTCTTCAATATTCCCAGGTAAGAAGTTTTAGGTTGTAGTTATTATAGGAATTATAGGACTATTTCTCTCTATACCATTTGTATTTCATTAACCTTTGACTGTTGGATGTTCTTATAGTCACTTTAGTATTGCCAGTGTAAGAGTATAGCTTACGTCCCTCTCCTCGCTCCTCGCTCCTCCCTGGGCTCGAACCAGGAACGCAACGACAACAGCCATCCTCGAAGCAGCGTTACCCATCGCTCCACAAAAGCCGCGGCCCTTGCAGAGCAAGGGGAACAACCACTCCAAGTCTCAGAGCGAGTGACGTTTGAAACGCTATTAGCGCACACCCCGCTAACTATCTAGCCATTTCACATCGGTTACACGAGCCTAATCTCGGGAGTTGATAGGCATAGAAGTCATAAACAGCGCAATGCTTGATGCACAATGAAGAGCTGCTGGCAAAACGTACGAAATTGCTGTTTGAATGAATGCTTATGAGCCTGCTGCTGCCTACCACCGCTCAGTCAGACTGCTCTATCAAATCATAGACTTAGTTATAACATAATAACACACAGAAATACGAACCTTAGGTCATTAATGTGGTCGAATCCGGAAACTATCATCTCGAAAACAAGACCTTTATTCTTTCAGTGAAATACGGAACCGTTCCGTATTTTATCTAAGGGGTGGCATCCATTAGTCAAAAATATTCCTGTTACATTGCACAACCTTCAATGTTTGTCATAATTATGTAAAATTCCGGCAAATTAGGCTGCCCAAACTGTTGCATATACACTGACTCTGCGTCTAATGAACGCAGGAGACCTGACACAATTTCACCTGGTTAAAATTGCCTGCTAACCTGGATTTCTTTTAGCTAAATATGCAGGTTTAAAAATATATATGTCACGAATCCCGCTTCCTGAGTCTGTGTTTGCCTGTGTTTCTGTCCTGGAGTGTGTTTCCGGTGTCCTGGAACGCACCCTGTCTGGAACCCACCTCCGCTGCCTGCTCCTCCACCCGGAACTATCTACCTCCACGTTCTCATTGATTAATAAATACTCACCATCTTTATACTCACCTTGTCCTGGTCTGCTTCTGGGTTCGATTTTGAAAGAACGTGACAATATACTTCTGATGGTCATGGTTAGGTACACATTGGAACAACGATACGCACCGCATGGATTATATGCAACGCAGGACACGCTAGATAAACTAGTAATATCATCAACCATGTGTAGTTAACTAGTGATTATGATTGATTGATTCTTTTTTATAAGATAAGTTTAATGCTAGCTAGCAACTTACCTTGGCTTACTGCATTCGCGTAACAGGCAGTGGAGTGCAATGTAATTAGGTGGTTAGAGCGTTGGACTAGTTAACTGTAAGGTTGCAAGATTGAATCCCCCGAGCTGACAAGGTGAAAATCTGTCGTTCTGCCCCTGAACGAGGCAGTTCCTAGGCCGTCAATGAAAATAATAATGTGTTCTTAACTGACTTGCCTAGATAAATAAAGATTAAGTAAAGGTGTATAAAAAAACAACAACATCCAAATCGGTCTCCAAAAATACCGATTTCCGATTGTTATGAAAACTTGAAATCGGCCCCAATTAATCGGCCATTCCGATTAATCGGTCGACCTCTACTTCAAACCATACTTCCTTCAGATTGATTGGGTGGGTGGCTATGTCTGCCCATGTTAATAATCTTATCTGCCTACATGTATTTATCATGCAGCCTTGTCTCGAGGCCTCTCGAGAGCGGATGTAGGCTCCAG
Organism: Oncorhynchus nerka; assembly: GCF_034236695.1. Classification (NCBI taxonomy): domain Eukaryota; kingdom Metazoa; phylum Chordata; class Actinopteri; order Salmoniformes; family Salmonidae; genus Oncorhynchus; species Oncorhynchus nerka. The sequence continues at coordinate 61,321,633 of NC_088402.1, forward strand.
ATGAGTGGTTCTGGTGGAGGGGTGATCCATCCTCAGGTAATTGCTGTTAGACAGCGTCTGCGTCCCAAATGGAACCATATTCCCTATATACTGTAGCGCACTACTTTTGACCAGGACCCATAGGGTTGTGGTTTAAAGTAGTGTGCTATGCAGTGAATAGGGTGCCTTTTGACACGGCATCTGGCAGAGAGGCTTGGAAGCCTCTGTTTATTCTCTGTCTGCTTGCAGCCAGCACCCATTGTAAAGGATCACTAAGGAGCTGTTTATTGTATCCGTACAGATACGGGAATGACATTGGGATGACTAAGTAGAAATAGGTCAAAACTTTTTTTAAATCTCAGGATGCATGGAATAGGAATGGTATGATAAATAAAATAAAATTCACAATCGATTAAGTTGATGTCATTGTTGTCTATCTTGAATGAAGTCATTAGAAAATGTTATGTTTTTATTTTAATTTAAAAAAAAAGTTTTATCAAAATGCTTTTTCATCCAAATTATTAAATGTCCAGTGCAGTCAAAAACTTGATTATTCTGTGTTTTATATCTATTTCCACTCTATGTAGTTGGAATAATACTGTGATAGTGAAAATTTAGTGTAAGAGCTGTTTGAAAGGACCTGTCACGTTCTGACCTTTATTTCTGTTGTTTTTGTCATTATTTAGTATGGTCAGGGCGTGAGTTGGGGTGGGCAGTCTATGTTTGTTTTTCTATGATTTTGGGATTTCTATGTTTCGGCCTAGTATGGTTCTCAATCAGAGGCAGGTGTCATTAGTTGTCTCTGATTGAGAATCATACTTAGGTAGCCTGGGTTTCACTGTTTGTTTGTGGGTTATTGTCTATGTTAGTTGCTTGTGTCAGCACAGTCCTGATGATAGCTTCACGGTCGTTATTTGTTTATTGTTTTTGTATTCAGTGTTCAGTACTTTCTTTAATTAAATATTCATCATGAACACATACCACGCCGCATTTTGGTCCTCCGATCCTTCTCGCCTCTCCTCTTCAGATGAAGAGGAGGAAGACCGTGACAGGACCGTCTGAAATGTCTGCCTGTTTTGATGGGAGGGAGTTTTGGCCTTCCATGGTGATATCACCATGCAGTAAAATGTGTTAATAGACCAATAAGAAAGAGTTTGAAAACCTCTCTGCCCACTCTCTGCCCAAACCCTCCCCAGACAGTCCCAGCAAAATGATTGCTTGACAAAGCTACAAAGCTTAGCTACAAAGCAAGTTTTGTTTCTTTTTGGCCATTTGAATTGAAAACAATCACAGTAAGGTACTTACAGAAAGGAAGGTACTTACATAAAATATTATTGAGATAAATAAATAAAAATGTCTGTATTGGACCTTTAAGAAACATTATTCACAAAAAATTTAAACTTCAATGTAGGTTGTAGTACGACTGGGCAATATATCGAATTAATTCAATTAATTTCAATGTATGTTTTTGCGTGATATTCCAAATGCCTGAATATATTTTTTATGAGCGTTTATGTCTGCTTGTTCTCATGTTGTCTTTTTGGACTCGTCTCCTTCGTTTCTTGTGTGCACCTTCCCATTTATACATATACATACACACCCAGCCCCTCCTCCCACCACTCACAACAACATAGATGAGAGATCATTTCTTCCCCTCTGACAAGCAGTTGCAACTTAGTACAGAATAGGTCAAATTCTTACCTATGTGAGAATGCTATTCATAGACTACAGCTCAGCGTTCAACACCATAGCGCCCTCAAAGCTCATCAATAGGACTAAACACCTCCCCCTACAACTGGATCCTGGACTTCCTGACAGGCCGCCCCCAGGTGGTAAGGGTAGGTAACAACACATCTGCCACGCTGATCCTCAACACAGAGGCCCCTCAGGGGTGCGTGCTCAGTCCCCTCCTGTACTCCCTGTTCACTCATGACTGCACGGCCAGGTACAACACCAAAACCATCATTAAGTTTGCCGATGACACAACAGTGGTAGGCCTGATCACCAACAACGACGAGACACCATATAGAGAGGAGGTCAGAGACCTGGCCGTGTGGTGCCAGGACAACAACCTCTCTCTCAACATGATCAAGACTAAGGAGATGATTGTGGACTACAGGAAAAGGAGGACCGAGCATGCAACCATTCTCATCGACGGGGCTGTAGTGGAGCAGTTTCAGAGCTTCAAGTTCCTTGGTGTCCACATCACCAACAAACTAACATGGTCCAAGCACACCAAGACAGTCGTGAAGAGGGCATGATGAAGCCTATTCCCCCTCAGGAGACTGAAAAGATTTTGCATGGGTTTTGCATGGGTCCTCAGATCCTCAAAGAATCAATTAACATTGATTCTGGAAAATGTATGTTCAGTTTGTCACTCACGGTATTGGACTACCATCTTCCCGCTAGAGGCATTTTAGCCTAAGACTGAAATACTAGCCATCTAGTGTGTGTTTTATAAATATGCAATAAGTACAAAACAAAATTCCAAACAGAATTGGCAACTCATTCTCAATCTGAAAAATAAGGTAGGCCACTTGAATTCAACTTGAATAAAGTGGACATGCTAGCGTGCTGTTCAAACAATTGGAGACGGACAGAAGGGTGTGTTCATAACAATTAAACTGTTCTGCCTTGTTAGCTATGAAATAGAGTTGGCTAAACTTGAAATATTCACTAGCACGTGGGCTAGTGCTTGAGAGATTGTTTATGAGACCTATGTAAATTTGCTACAAGAAGAGAGCAATTAAGAGAGGAGAGAGGTGTGTGCTTGTGAGCAGTGTGTGTGTGTGTGCCCAGCTGTATTCTCAGCTCTCTTTGCCAGTCTCTTAGCACATTTGTTGGGATTGAGACCATCTACTTATTGACACTTGTCTGCCTTGCCTCTTGCATGAGAATCCAAGCAATAAAACCATGAGTGGTGGGCACACTGCGCATCATTTAACATAAGAAAAACAACAGCAAAGAGGACAGTCTTTAACTTCCCATGACATGAAAAGAAGAGTGAAGCTAAAGAAAAAGACATGGGCTCATAACTCTGCCTCCCACGACACACACAAACTGGACGAGCCCCGTACTTTGGAAACAACAGCTGGTGCACGATCTCTACTGTTAAGGAAGTCTCAAGGTTTTGCTCAGCTGAGTTACTAACCAAACTATCTGAATTGACCCTTTTTGTTCAAACTCTTTTTATTCTACCCTGGTGCCTAGTCACTTTATCCCTACCTGTATGTACATACAGTGCATTCGGGAAAGTATTCAGACCCTTTGACTTTTTCCACATTTTGTTAGGTTACAGCCTTCTTGTATAATGTATTAAATCACTATTTTTCCTCATCAATCTCCGCACAATACCCCATAATGAAAAGCGATAACAGGTTTTTAGAAAAAAAAAAAAAAAAACTTTAATTACAAAAGTATTCAGACCCTTTGCTATGAGACTCAAAATGTTGCTCAGATGCATCCTGTTTCCATTGATCAAACTTGAGATGTTTCTAGAATTTGAATGGAGTTCACCTGAATTTATTGGACATGATTTGGAAAGGCACATACCTGTCTATGTAAGGTCTCACAATTGACAGTAAATGTCAGAGCAAAAACCAAGTCATGAGGTAGAAGGATTTGTCTGTAGAGCTCCGAGACAGGATTGTGTCGAAGTACAAATCTGGGGAAGGGTACCAGAACATTTCTGCAGCATTGAAAGTCCCCAAGAACACAGTGGCCTCCATCATTCTTAAATAGAAGAACTTGGAACCACCAAGACTTTTCCTATAGCTGGCCACCCAGCCAAACTGAGCAATCGGGGGAGAAGGGCCTTGGTCATGGAGTGACCAAGAACCCGATGGTCACTCTGACAGAGCTCCAGAGTTCCTATGTGGAGATGGGAGAACCTTCCAGAATGACAACCATCTCTGCAGCACTCCACCAATCAGGCCTTTATGTCAGAGTGGCCAGCCGGAAGCCACTCCTCAGTAAAAGGTAGATAACAGCCCGCTTGGAGGTTGCCAAAAGGCACCTGAAGGACTCTCAGACCATGAGAAACAAGATTCTCTTGTCTGATGAAATCAAGATTAAACTATTTGGCTTGAATGCCAGGCGTCACGTCTGGAGGAAACCTGGCACCATCCCTACGGTGAAGCACAATTTTGGCAGCATCACACTGTGGGGATGTTTAGCAACAGGAACTGGGAGACTAGTCAGGATCGACGGAAAGATGAACAGAGCAAAGTACAGAGAGAGCCTTCATGAAAACCTGCTCCATAACGCTTAGGACCTCAGACTGGGGCGAAGGACAACGATCCTAAGCACACAGCCAAGACAATGCAGGAGTGGCTTCGGGACAAGTCTCTGAATGTTCTTGAGTGGCCCAGCCAGAGCCCGGACTTGAACCTGATTGAACATCTGTAGAGAGACCTGAAAATGTGTCTGCAGCAACGCTCCCCATCCAACCTGACAGAGCTTGAGAGGATCTGCAGAGAAGAATGGGAGAAGCTCCCTAAATGCAGGAGTGCCAAGCTTGTGGCGTCATAGCTAAAAAGACTCAAGGCTGTAATCACTGCTGAAGGTGCTTCAAAGTACTATGTAAAGGGCAGTGGTGGAAAATGACCCAACTGTCATACTTGGTAAATGTAAAGATTCCTTAATAGAATATGACTCAAGTAAAAGTATAAGTCACCCAGTAAAATTCTACTTGAGTAAAAGTATTTGGTTTAAAATACACGCAAGTGGTGGAAAATGACCCAACTGTCATACTTGAGTAAATTTTAAGATTCTTTAATAGAATATGACTCAAGTAAAAGTATAAGTCACCCAGTAAAATTCTACTTGAGTAAAAGTATTTGGTTTAAAATACACGCAAGTATCAAAAGTATAAATCAAACCAGATGGCACCATTTTCTTGTTTTTTATTTAATTTATGGAAAGCCATGGGCACACTCCACTACTTTACACCACTGGTAAAGGGTCTGAATACTTATGTAAATGTGATATTTCTGTGATTTCAGTTTTTGCTTTGTCATTGTGGGGTATTGTGTGAGATTGATGTGTAAAAAAAAAGAAAAATAAATTTTAGAAAAAAAGTCAAGAGGTCTGAATACTTTCCGAATGCACTCTGTGTCACATTCGTCATAACGAGGAGACCAAGGATACATACTTCTTTTAATGAAGATTGAACACTGAACAAACTAAATAAAACGAACGTGAAGCTGAGACACGAGTACTGACATGCAACTAACTACAGACAATAACCCACAAAACCAAAATGGAAACTGGCAACCTAAATACAATCAGAGACAACGATAAACAGCTGCCTCTGATTGGGAACCAATTCAGGCCACCATAGACCTACATATACCTAGACATACTAAAACCCCATAGAAATACAAAAAAACCCTAGACAGGACAAAAACACAGAGACAATACAAAAACTAAACCAACCACACTTGTCACACCCTGACCTAACCAAAATAATAAAGAAAACAAAGATAACTAAGGTCAGGGCGTGACACTCTGTCTACCTCAATTACCTCAAATACCTGCACATCGACTCGGTACTGGTACCCAAGTGTATATATAGCCAAGTTATGATTATTCTTTGTGTATTTTTTCCTTGTGTTATTATTTTCATTATTTTTATTTTTTCTTTCTGAATTGTTGGGAAGGGCTCGTAAGTAACATTAACATTTCACTGTTAGTCTACACCTGTTGTTTACGAAGCATGTGACAAATAAAATTTGATTTGACACACATGCAAGCACACACACACGCACACACACACACACACACACACACACACACACACACACACACACACACACACACACACACACACACACACACACACACACACACCACTTATGTTGCTAGTGGCTGGAGGGAATTTACAATCCAAAGCCTCATGCGGGGAAATTGCACGATAAAGGAAAGAAGAAAAACAAGTTGGTCTTTTGCCATGACAAGGAAGGAAGACTCCATGGCTTGAAAGCAGTGGCATCTTTTCAAAAGCTGGTGACATCTGGTTAGAGGATTTTTTACATTATTATCCCTACACACACTGCTTCTGATGCACCAGTGACACTGTGTGTGTGCGCGTGCGTGTCAGACACCAAGACATCCTTTTTGGTGACAATGACCCCCCACTCTTAGGGCACGTGATAAAGTGATAATTGCCTTAACACAAGATTGCAGTCGTCACATAGTGACTGGGATCCAATCTCACCACTCAGCAGACAGAAATTATTGGGTTAGAAAGGTCAGAAAGTATCACCTCCAGAAATGGAGTGACATGCTCTTCTCTCTCCTCTATGAGGTTGATATTTAGCTCTCTTTCCAAAACAAAGTGTATTGATCAACATTGGGTAGTTGAAGTGTCATGATGTTTGTGAAAAGTAGAAGAAAAATAACAATCTTACATGAGGACATAAATCATGTACCAAATCTCAGGGGGTAGACCCAACAGGGACTGGCTCTCACTCACCTTAGCTGAACTTCTTGACAAGGTCACTAGGTGTTGGGTTAGTCACTACAATATCAAAAGAGACCACAGTCAAACATACTGTAGCTGTTTTGTATGGTTAAGTGTTTTAGGAGAGCGGATTTGCAGCTGTAATGGTTTCTTCCCTTCTTTAGGATTCTTTCCTCATTGTCCATGTTTTTCATTGTTTGATCATCTTTTCTGTTTTGCTTTAAAAGTGTTGACTAGCTGTGGCCCTGTAAACAAGCTCAGCATATCCTGTGTTTGACTGCAGTCAACGGATGTATCAATGAAATCAGTCACATTCTCTTTCTCACACTCTCTCTTTCACACACACACACACACACACACACACACACACACACACACACACACACACACACACACACACACACACACACACACACACACACACACACACACACACACACACACACACACACACACACTGTATGAGTCAGAGCAGTTAATAAGTTGCTCTCAGGTGTCAAATCTGGGGCATGTCTGGGCATGTGGTGAGTCTGTGGCTTATTCATATATGCATGTGCGCAAACACACACACACACACACACACACACACACACACACACACACACACATACATACACACACACACACATACACCACTTCCGACACACACACCACTTTATATCTGGTTGGAGTCGTTTAAGTTTACACTTAAATGTTTTTTCATCCCAAAAATGATATACATTTTTTTATACTGTTTTTAGGCAACCCGGGGGAAAAAATGCTTATAAGGCCCGCCCAAGGATTACAATGGCAGAAAAATCCTTGTTTGTCACTAACCAAAATGTCCACTTCAGTGTGAGAACAGATGGGAAAGGGTGCTTTGTACAAGCATTAGTTTGAATGTTTGTTACATTTGTGACAATTACGTGACAACTGAATTTACACCTGACAAAAGGAGTTACAGTCAGTATCTGAATGGGAGATTAATAATAAACTGGTTTTAAATACATCTCAAAGTAAAAGCATTGAATAGGCTCAAAACATTCTCTAAGACCTACATTTTAACTTAAGTTGTGCATAATAGTTTGGGGATTTAATATTCATTTTTATTTCTATTAATTTTCAGATTTACTCATTTTCATTTAGTTTCAGTTTGATAAAAACATTTACATTTCGTTTTTATATTATTTAGTATCCTTTTTAGTGTTAGGGACAGAAACTAGCCTGTGCGTGGGAGGCTAGGAGCCATTTATCTGTTGTAGGTCTGTAGTTAGTTTTTTGGGATGTCACTTCTTGCCAATGGGGGGCAGTAATACATAAAGTTATGTGCCAGGACCATGGACTAGGATAGACATAACATCTCTCTATGTGTGTCGTGTGGGCATCTGTGAGAGCATGGGTCATATCCATCTTGAAATAGTCCATTTTCTTCTTCGCAAGTAAAATTAACTGGCCGATCCGTCCTGATGACCCACCTTTCGCAACTCTAAACGGGTCATCAGGTCATGCCAATCGGGTCATCAGGTGGGATCAGCTAATGAATTTGAAAGTTCTGCCGAGTTGACTATATCAAAATGGCAAAAACTCCTCAATGGCACTGCTCATGCTAACACAGGCTTTTGGCCACAAGAGGACCATGGCCTGGACATTGTTTGGGTTTGGTTGGGTTTAGATTGTAATTCAATCCTAATGTGACTTGGATCTAAAAGATAAGCACCTAGACTGGTGCAAGAAATATGGTGGAAGGAAACTCTTGCCCATGTTTAGAACAATCCAATGTTTTTTAAAATTTTAGTAGTAGATGTAAGAAGAATCAATTACCTTTACCATTATCTGACAGAAAAAGAGAGGAAAAAACAACAAATTCTATGTGTTGCGAATCGATACCGTAATTTTATTGCTATTCAAAGTTCCAAGCATATTGCTCACCATATGTCTGCTGCAGAGAGACAAGCGAGAGACATGAGAACATCAGTTTTGATCAGTCATCGAAATAAAATTGCTGAAAAAAGGGGCTCACTATTTTATTTAAAAGATGGAGAACTTTCTATGAACGAAAAATACTGGAGTTTGGCTGCAGGTACAGCAAACCAGTGCAAAAATAATATTGCGATATTGTCAAAACAATACTATATCGTCAAAAAGATATTCTGATATATAACTGTATAGATTCTTTCCCCCGTCACTAATTTCACATGTTATGTTTATATAATATTAAATATGTATCACTGACTAATCCCTTCAACTAGGGTTAATAAAAACATCTGAAACAACAGCAAAAACATAAGAATGAACACTTCTTCACAAATCTATCAAGTCACAGCCAGCCTGCCTGCGTGCGTGTGTGTGTGTCTGTTCAACCAAACAACATTTTCTGGTTAATCTTCAAGAAGACTGCGTTCTGGGCCTCCCGAGTGGCGCAGTGGTCTAAGGCACTGCATCGCATACAGTGCTAGAGAAGTTACTACAGACCCGGGTTCATAGTCCCATAGGACGGCACACAATTGGCCCAGCGTCGTAAGGGTTAAGGGAGGGTTTGGCCGGCGGGGCTTTACTTAGCTCATCGCGCTCTAGTGACTCCTTGTGGCTGGCCGGGTGCCTGCGGGCTGACCCCGGTCGCCAGTTAAACGGTGTTTCCTCAGACACATTGGTGCGGCTGGCTTCCAGGTTAAGCTGGCAGGTGTTAAGGAGCACGGTTAGGCTGGTCATGTTAGGCATGACTCCACCTTCGCCTCTCCCGAGCCTGTTGGGGAGTTGTAGCGATGAGACAAGATCAAAAATTGGGGAGAAAAAGGGGGTAAAATGAAACCTTTTTAAAAAAAGACTGCGTTCCAGAGAGGTGGTCGTTCAGTTTGACAAGACTGATGACAGTTGTCCACAGACAACATTAAAACTAGATGCTTAACAGAAGTCTGTGACCAGTGGGTAGGCCTTTTTAAAACATCGGCATCTACTGGGAGCATTTACCGGTAGGATTCAGGTGCTCGAAAACCCAATTAGAAAAAAGCTTGAAACCCCCATTAGATTTTTGCCCAAAGTTCAGAAGAAAAAAATAAAACTAAACATATATTTTTTTTAACTTTAGTTCGTTTTTGAAGTCAAAGATAATAGTTTCAGTTTTTGTTTTTCAAATGCGTTTTGTTTTATTTATATTTCAGTTCACTAAATTGTCACTTGAAAAGGTTGTTTTTATTTTATTTTCAGTTTTCATTTACTATACTGAACAAAAATATAAACGCATGTAAAGGGTTGGTCCCATGTTTCATGAGCTGAAATAAAATATCCCAGAAACGATTCCATACACACAAAAAGCTTATTTCTCTCAGATTTTGTGCAACAAAAATAATCTATCCCTGGTAGGGATCATTTTAGAGATTTTAGTAGTATGTCCAACCGTCCTCACAACCGCAGACCACGTGTAACCACGCCAGCCAAGGACCTCCACATGCTGGAAATGTGTGCTCTTCACAGATGAATCCCAGTTTCAACTGTACCGGGCAGATAGCAGACAGTGTGTATGGTGTAGTGTGGTTGAGTGGTTTGCTGATGTCAATGTTGTGAACAGAGTGCCCCATGGTGGCGGTGGGTTATGGTATGGGCATGCATAAGCTACGGACAACGAACACAATTGCATTTTATCGATGGCAATTTGAATGCACAGAGATACGATGATGAGATCCTGAGGCCCGTTGTCATGCCATTCATCCGCCGCCATCACCTCATGTTTCAGCATGAAATGCACGGCCCCGTGTCACAAGGATTTGTACACAATTCCTGGAAGCTGAAAACATCCCAGTTCTTCCATACTCACCAGACATGGCACTCATTGAGCATGTTTGGGATGCTCTGGATCGATGTGTACGGCAGCGTGTTCCAATTCCCACCAATAACCATCAACTTTGCACAGCCATTAAGATGAGTGGGACAACATTCCACAGGCCACAATCAAAAGCCTGATCAACTCTATGCGAAGGAGATGTGTTGCGCTGCATGAGGCAAATAGTGGTCACACCAGATACTGACTGGTTTTCTGATCCACGCCCCTACTTTGTTAAGGTATCTGTGACCAACAGATGCATATCTGTATTCCCAGTCCTGTGAAATCCATAGAATAGGGCCTAATGGATTTATTTCAATTGACTGTCTTCCTTATATGAACTGTAATTGTTGCATGTTGTGTTTATATTTTTGTTCTGTGTATAATAACCTTGTGTGACCATTGAGCAAGTTGAGGAAGCTAAACTCCTAGGTATAACATTGGATAGTCGTATTGACAAAGTTGTAAAGATGGGGAGGGGTCCGTCTGTTATAAAAACATGTTCTGCGTTTTTGACACAAAAATCTACTGGACTAGTTGTTCAAGATCTGGTCTTGTCCCATCTTGATTACTGTCCGGTAATAGAGTCAAGTGCAGAAAAGAAATATCTATCAAAGCTGCAGCTGGCTCAACACAGAGCAGCACACCTAGTCCTTAACTGCACACACAGAACTAACATCAACAACATGCATGCCAGTCTTTCCTGTTTGAGGTTTGATGAGAGATTAACTACGTTTCTTCTAGTTTTTATGAGAAATGTTACTGTGATGAAAATTCCAGATTGTCTGCATAATCAAATAACATTCAGCTCAGACACCCATAAATACCCCATAAGACATGCCACCAGGGGTCTCTTCAGACACCCATAAATAACCCATAAGACATGCCACCAGGGGTCTCTTCACAGTCCCCATGTCCAAAACGAATCCACGGCAAAGCACAGTATTATACAGAGACATGATCGCATAGAAATCTCCAATTTCTCAAGCAAACAACCAAACGACCTTTATAAAACATCTAATGGAACTACAGGGACAGTGTGGGGACACAAACACACGCACACACAGACACACAAATTATTTTTGTTGTTGTATTGTTTGTATAAAAAAAAAATTGTATTGATTTTATATGATTGTATTTCAAATGTGTGTGACTGTCCTTGTCTATCAGTGTATTGTTACTTTTCATGTTTTGTGTTTTGTGTGGACCCCATGAAGAGTAGCTGCTGCTTCTGCAAAAGCTAATGGGGACACAAATAAACAAATCAATAAACAAATAAACAAACAAAACCAGGGAATTTATTGGGATCAACACTGTTTGTTAATGTGTACTGCAGCTAGAGACAGACGTACTACAGTCATAGACAAAGCTGGATAGATTTCAACGCTATAGGGCAGCCTACTTGAGAATGGTTTATGTCAGTAAAACACACTGTATATACGGTATCCTAGTGAACCTCAAGCAGTTATTGCTAAGAGGCTCCTGGTACAGTGCATCCCTCATAATTTGAGACTGTTGTTGTCATGACAGAACAGAACCCTTTGGAGAGAGCTTTAGAATTGAAAAGGAAACCATGACAGCCATGTGTGTAGGCCTACTGAGGACAGTATGCATAAATAAGTACAGTATGCTCCAACATTGTTGCAGTTCTCTGTCTAATGTTTTAAACAGATTGATCAAGATTGCACCTGCTAATGTGCAAAGTCCACTAACATACATTTTCCTTCACTTCCACACCTCAGATAATCTGAATCTAATGATGTCATGTCCCCAAAAAACTATAATTACTGTATAGCTGATTAATATTTGGCAAGAACAAGCACAATTCATCATTTGCGCAAAGTACAGAAGACCAGACTATTTATCTGAAATATAGCTTTCATAGTTTATGCAATCGATCGTTGCACCAATCTGTGTTTAATTTTTGCACAATTTAAATTTAGACTTCTATGCTTAGTTCTCCCCCTATTTTACTGTCTCTCGCTCTTTCTTACCATCTCTATCTGTCTCTTCCCCCCCTCCCTCTGACTCTGTCCCTCCCTCCCCTCAAGAAAACAGGTGCAAGGAGAATGAGTGTCACCCTCTCTTTTCCGGAATAACCCCTCTCCTCTCCTCTCACCCCTCCACCCCCACCTTTCCCGCATCCATAGCCAAGCATGCTGAGTAATTCCTTCTGTGTCCATGAATGCGTCTTCGGTAAGGAGAGCAAATTTAGCCAGACCTCCACGTGAAAGTGTATGTGGTATCGCTCAGTCACAATCCTCCCTCAACCTTACTCAGAGGACTGGGTTGAGTGCTTTTTTCTGGCTTGCCAGGAGTGCCAGGTGGGCAGGTTTGCCCTTTTGGGTCTATTCTATTGGGTCTATTCATCAGAAGGTATTCTCACCACTTGACCTTTCCCACATTTTGTTGTGTTACACAGTGGGATTAAAATGTATTATGGAAGCCTGTATCTTGTAGTGACTGGGTGTACTGACACAACATCCAAAGTGTAATTCATTTCAGCTTTTCATTCATTTGTCAAATGTTTTAAAAGCATCATTCTACATTGACATTATGGGGTATTGTGTGTAGATGAGTGACACAAAATCTAGAATGTATCCATTTAAATTCAGGCTGTAACAACAATCATTTGGAAAAAGTCAGGGGTGTGAATACTTTCTGAAGGCACTGCTCTGCCGTATGCCTTCAGAAAGATAGTATGGGAAATGAATAAGTCAAAATAATATTCTCATTGTATACTTTAGAACTTAAGTTGGTTCACACTGTACACAACATGTATGCAAAAGTTAAAGATTTGAAGTATCATCCATCCTTAAGCATCTCTGACCTTCCTCAATGTTGACTTAACTGGGCACCTGAGGGATGAATGTACATGTAATTATCAGTGGCCCATCATCAGAATCATCATCATAATCAAACGTGTTTAATTAAGAGCTGAAGGATAGACTGACAGCACCTCATCACCCCTCACACCGAAGGAAATCTGTAAAAAAAAATCACGTCTGTGGAATGTTACATTTATAAAGTCAGTTTGCAACTGTAATTAAGTGTCAAACTCCTGAATAATGTTAAACATTCGAGTAGGCCTATTCTCAAAGAAATCAACGACAGAACAGTGAAATAGGCTTGATTTTGCGGCTGTTTAAAAACAAATTTGCTGCAAATCTACATAGTTTAGTAACGATTTGCGTTCACTACTTGGTCAATTGATTTGATGATTAAATCTATGCAAATAAATTATATGAATTGATAGTTCCGCCCTCTGTTTTCTTTTATTCTGTAATAGGCATGCTGTAATATGTATTCAAGCGAACCACATCTCATTTTATCGAGCACTGTCCTTTTAGAACCATGAAGGGTGTTCTAATCGCTTAAAATAACACTCATCTAGATCTGTTGCCTACGCTCAATAGTCCTACTCATCACTTTATTACGAACAGAAGTATATCACTTCTCACAATGGTGCTTGTTTAGTAAAGTTAGATCAAAGCTGAATCAATGTCTTGCAAGATAACATAACGATTAATTAGTATTTTATGTAACAGAACCGAATAGCATAGCAGGCCTACAACATTACTTTTACACTAAAAACATCAGATTTCTAAAGAGATTTTAGGATGGTTAGCTAAACCTGAATTGTAAAAAAATAAATAAAGCATCATGAGACAAAACTCAGAGCCACTATGCAAGATATATGGTTTGATTCGCTCACGAAACAGTAATTCAAGAAGATTGAAATGCATAGGCTATTCCCATGACACTGATTGAGATCCATCAAATGATTGGCATGCAGATGCAGTTTCACCATTAAAACGTGAAAAATGATCAGTCATGATTGACATTGATGATGGCGTATTTTGAAATCAGTTATGCCTAACTTGGGGTTTGAGGGTATTGAAAATATACACTTTTCTTGAGACACAATGTGTGGGCATAGGCAGACATTGCAATTGCAAGATGCATTTTATGCATATTTTATAACAGGGCTCTCCAACCCTGTTCCTGGAGAGCTGCCATACTGTAGGTTTTCATTCCAAGCATAATCTAGTGCACCTGATTCTAATAATTAGGTGGTTTATAGAATGAATCGGGTTAGTTACAACTTAGTTTGGAACAAAACCCTACAGGACCGTAGCACTCCAGGAAATGGGGTTGGAGTGCAATGATAGGTAATTCAATAGGCTACATCTGTCAGTACAAACTTTGATTGAGGAAATTATGACTTCATTTACATATTTTTTTGCACACCCTCATCTAAAAAAAAATATCACTACACCACTGCAAGTAAGATCTGTGGTAGGTCTGTAGCCGGTGGTGCCTGTGTTCCCCGCTGACTTCATCCTTCTGAGCAGAGGTCAAAATGCAACAGTCCGTGCTCATTAGGAACAGGGTAAATAAAGGACATTGAATGACAGCACCATTGACAACTCCTCCGTTCACCCGGAGATTTCGTTCCACTATTTTGATCTGCCGATAACAACATTTTAGCCTTCTTCTCCATTTACATTGTTTCATAGCCTATACATGGATTAGTCTACACTGTAATTCATTAAACTGACTGGATTATTTTACTGCACCTGCATTGCAATCCAATGCATGCACAATTTATGCAATAAACTGATATATATTGTGGCACTGTACATCTTTTTTTTTTTGGGGGGGGGGGGGCTGTGCGACAGAAGGCTATATCAGTCCGCTTAAACAGGACTAGTGCATTACTTTTGTGAGGAAAACAACTAACAATATATACAGTGCCAGTCAAAAGTTTGGACACTCCTACTCATTCAAGGGTTTTTCTTAATTTGTACTATTTTCTACATTGTAGAATAATAGTGAAGACATCAAAACTATGAAATAACAAATATGGAATCGTTTAGTAACCAATAAAGTGTTAAACAAATGAAAATGTATTTTATATTTGAAATTCTTCAAAGTAGCCACCCTTTGCCTTAATGACAACTTTGCACACTCTTGGCATTCTCTCAACCAGCTTCATGAGGTAGTCACATGGAATGCTTTTTGAAGGACTTCCCACAATGTAGAAAATAGTTTAAAAAATAAACAAAAACCCTTGAATGAGTAGATGAGTCCAAACGTTTGACTGGCACTGTATATATAGCCCTATATTATTCATATGACATTTTTCAGGGGGTGCTACAGCACCCTCAGCACCCCTGATTCCCACGGCTATGGAGATATGGTGTTTACGAGAATCTACAATGTTAACTTAATGAGAATGATAATTTGTCAGCTCAAAGAAGGCAACCCTGACCCCTTCAATAGCATCATCTCCCACCGGACACCATTGCGCTACTCCCCCAGGGTGCTATATCCTCTGAAGGAATGATATTGGTCCCCAAGCACACCAGAAAAGGTGGATAATTCGCGTGTATTTCATATTAACTTGCCTTTAAGACTGGTCGTTCCCATTGTAAATGAATGCATTAATAATAGTATGTGATATTTTACATGTTGCCTCACTTAACTTACTTTCTGACTCTCTTAACTTCCTGCATGTCCAAATATAATATTTAGCCTATAGGCATACTTTGTTAGTTGCTGCTGCCATATAAAGAAGGAAGGACTCAATAAACTCCCTCTGGGCCTGTCGGGTGGGTGTGTGCTCGAGCTCTGTCCAGCTTCATTTCTGTTTACACCAGTACAGGCTCACTTCTTGGCGGCCTGCACGCCTCCTCACCTCTGGAGAATGGAGCGCGGCCCAGTGCACGACCCGGCCTGCCAGCGGGGATTTACTGATTGGCGCTCTGCCCGGCTGCAAGCAGTCTAGTTCGCTCGGTTCTCACGACCTCAGCACCACAAAGGCATCTCTGAACTATTAACTTAGACACGCAGGCACAAGGAACAAGGAACAGCCGCAGAGCCCACACACTGCCAACTTGTGTTTCAGTTATGCCTCTGTGCAGAAGCAGCCTGTTATACATTGCTGGCTGGAAGTTTCAGAATGCCATTTTCGGAGAGTGTCATTGAAGGGGCACCGAGAGAAAAGTAAAAAAGAAACTACATAAATGAACAAAACACAAATGTCATGGTTATTGTCATAAATTCAAATACAGTTAAACGGTCAAACAGGCATCATCCCCAGTCCATGAGATACCAACTTCTCATTATTAAATATGGATAAGCTAAAATGGAACATTTTACGCACGATGAGTTGTATTGGCAATCCAATTGGAAAAATAGGTGTTCTAATAACATTATTATAGGCTATAGTGAAAAGATATGTTTATGTACTTTCGAGTCCAAATGCTCAACATAAATAGTCCAAAAAAAATGCTGCCAAGACGCATTCATTCTATTATGGACATAATATTTGACTTTACGACCTATGTGCGGTGCACTCGCACTGGCGTGAGTCGACTGTTGAGCCTATCTGACCAGCGGTAAAGCGGACCTGTCATGCCAAATAGTGTCCCCCGCCCAAATAGTGTCCGACTCTGCGTCACAATGGGATTCTATTGCTAGGGCTGATGATAAATTTGCACAAGTCTAAACGGATTACGTAACGAACCAAAGCGTCCGTTTCTATGCTGGTTGCTTGTCTCTATTTTACCTCGTAGCGGTAGCGAAGGCAGGAGGACGCTGATCGTTCTAGTTCTATTTCACCTCAAGCGCTCTCTCAGTCCGAGCAAAAGGATTACCTCACAATTGCTCTCCAATGACGGTGTTTTTGACGGTGACAACCTGTTGACTACCTGCTGCTTCAGAGGACCGAAAAGACTGGAAAGAGAACACTCTTTCTGTATTTGGCATGACATGCCCTCTGAATCCAAGTGGCTGACACATGCCGCCCGCCACAGCAACACGTCCCCCAGTTCCGGAACGCACTCACTGGGGAAAGATACGTTTACATCCAGGGATAACATGGAGAAAGACGGAGAGAGAGGGAGAGAGAGAGAGAGAGGGGCGAGAAAGAAAGAGGGCGAGAGAGAGAGAGAGAGTTTGAATTGGCTGGAGAGATGAGGGTGCTATTTTGTCTAATTCAAGAGTTATTTGGAACATGAATCCATACTTCAAAAGGAAATTTCGAATTTAACATGTATTATGTCAATTCAAAGTCATGAGGTCCAAGAGAACTGCTTTGATCAATTCAACTCTTCCATCCAATTTACCCGCCAAGGCACTAAACTCCCCATTTTCCCTCGTTTTCCGCTATTCACTTATGCCTACATGGGTTAACTGAACAATGGTTGCACAAAAGGAAGCGAGGATCCTTCCATATTCTCATTTCAGCGAGGCAATCTGTTAGTGACATTAACCCCAAAGCGCATTTCCCAGGCTCATGAATAGGGTTTTAGACTTCTTAGAGATCCCGCTGCATACAGGATGAGACCCCTTTCAAACTTGTAATTACCTTTTTGCAAAAGAAAAAATACACCCCCGCCATTGTCATTTCAACCCATTCTGCATTTTAGAGGACACCGGAATGACTAACTTCCCGCCACAGTTAAGAAAAATTGTAAACAAATGAATTGTCAGGACTTTCACCATCCTATCTCACTAGGGATGAAGATTACAGGGTCGTTTTTGGCCTATAACTACTAAACCTGCACTGATATGAGCCTAGACCCTGACAGACATTAGGCCTATATCTGATGTTCAACTGGCTATTCAACTTTTACACACAAGACTAAACAAGAAGATAGCCTACTTAATATTTACTTTTACACAGGGCCCTTATAGAAACAAGAAATCCTAAACCTGTATAACTATGTTCTAAGTGTAAAGTAACTAAGTAAAAATACTTTGAAGTAGCCTACTACTTATCGTTTTGGGGGTATCTGTAATTTACTATTTATATTTGACAACTTTTACTCCACTACAGTCCTAAAGAAAATGTTAACTTTTTACTGAAATACATTTTTCCTCATGGCCAAAAGTTACATTTCGAATGCTTAGCTGGACAGGAAAATGGTCCAATTCACGCGTTAATCAAGATAACATGTGTTCATCCCTACTGCCTCTGATCTGGCTGACTCACTAAACACAAATGCTTCGTTTGTAAATTAATAGATATATAGCCCTCGGCTATATAAAAAAAAAAAAACGTACTCTGGTTTTCTTAGTATAAGGCATTTTAAAAGATTTATAGCATTTACTTTTATGTTTGATACTTAAGCATATTTAAAACCAGATAGCCTACTTTTAGTCAAGTAGTTTTTAACTTTTACTTGAGTCATTTTCTATTAAGGTATCTTTACTTTTACTAAAGTATGACAATTGGGTACTTTTTTCACCACTGTAAGGGTTATAGCAGTGATATAGAAGTGAAGACAAAATTGTTAATTTCTGACAATTGATTTATTAGGTCAATGGGCCACTGCCCAACATCAATTTCCAAACATAAACGACAAAACAATATAAAAACACACAGCTTTGGTATAACAATCAATATCAACTTTGTACAAAACTAAATATTTCCATAAAAAGTACTTCATCACAAACATTAAATCTTCCATTGCATGGACACTATATTTATCACCAACATCCAAATTTTGGAATCAGCCAATAACTTAAACAAACGTTTACCGTGTCCAACAAATGAAACGATGTCCCCTAGAACGGAACTATTTACTTAATGAAAACAATTTTCATTATTGTAGAGTCCATTTCAACCAAACTACCAGGGTCGCCAAACAGCCTCAGTGCTCTCCGAACCAGTGCTGACACCGACAGGGCTGACGGCCTGAGAAACACCGACGAATGATGTCATCCCATGGACTGGGGATGATGCTGTTGGCGCAGAGCTGCAGTGGACAGGACTGGCGTTAACCGACATAGGTACACCTGCGTTAGCATACAGAGGGATGACTGGGGTTGATGCTGAGGCGAATGCAGGGTTGGGAATAAGAAAGGCAAACTGTCCATCGGTGGCAGGCACAAGCTGGAACCCCCCGAAAACTTTTGGAGACAAGGCTTCCACGGTGCTGAGTTTGGAACCCATAGAGACACTGCTGGGCACGGTAGAAGGTAGCTGCACGTGAAGAGGCTGCGCAAGGTGAGCCTGTTGAGTTGGGGTTGGCTGTGAGTAGTTCATGGCGATCATCTGGCCTAGGGAACCTGACAGGTGGTTGAGAAGCCGCGACTTCACCTCCGTGTTCACCCCCTCGCTGGTGGACAAGAAGCGAGTGACCTCGTTCATGCATTCGTTGAATCCCGCCCGGTATTTACTGAGGACAGTATTGTCTGCTGACAACGCTGCTGAGGAAAAAGAAAATGAGAGCATTAGAAATCGTGTCTATTCGATGAGAATGTAAAAATGAAGTGTTGACCAGATGTCAAATGAGATATTCGCATTGCAATTTACCAGTCATCTGCACACGCTGTAAATTCCGTAAATGCTTCACTGTCATTTCCAGAATATCGGCTTTCTCCAATTTAGAATGTCTGGAACTCTGTGGATAAGAACATAGCAAAGTTAAGGAGTGTGCATTAATACCACATTAAATCCCAGGAATAATGAACTAAACAGTGATTTTCAATTGTGAAATCACTTTGACTTACATCTTTTTTAAGTGCATCGAGGATGAGTGTCTTGAGTTGGCCAAGGCTTTCGTTTATCCTCGCTCTCCTACGTTTCTCCATGATTGGCTTTGAGGACTGCAAAATAAATGTTTTTGCATGTTCATGGATAATTGCATGTTCATGGATCATTCTGAGTATCTCACAAGTAAAATGTCGTTAGCCTACCTACAGTTTAATTTGCAACAACATTAGCCTAGCATAGCAGGTCTATGCTGAATATTAATTTATTAATTTTAAATCCATAGGCAGTTTTAGAAGTGTACCTTTCTATGCTCGCTGGCATTCTTGGGTTTGTCTGGAGTATGGGAAGCATTTGCAGGTGCACCAGCAATAGGGGATGCCGTTTGTTTCTCCATGGTGTCGGCTGGCATTTTGGATTAAATGACCTCCTCCGGCAGATAGAAAAAATATATCCTTTTGGAGACGTTGGAAAATATTTCTGCTTCTTTATGTTCAAGATCAAATTGTAACCAGTGTGAAAGATATCCTACGACAGTCACGCAGAAGTGAGCAAGTCCCACTGATCAGCTGTATCACTCGCGAGTATAAGAGAGTGCGCTGTGCCAAGCTACGTTGGGCAGGTCGAGTCTGCTCTGCTGCCGACACACGCCAGCCGTACTTATAGACGGTTCGCATGCTCCCAGTTCGTGTGAAACCCTCTCTGCATTCTTTCCCACACTCGTCTCAGCCAATGGGCGTGCGGACTCACCCATTGGGCGCGGGGCAGACTGCTGATTGGACAACACCCCCGCGGGCTGTCAGTCACGCGCTGCTCAATCGGCACTGGAGGGACAAACAACAAAGCGGCGAGTGCAGTCGGTCTGTCTGTGAAGTGATAAGGCGAATTGGGGGAATGCGCTGGCGGTTTACTTCCAACTTCTTCATACCCTTAAAAAAATGTATGCTTTTTGTGTTCACAAATATTCACGATGCTTAAAGATACTGTATTTTACAAAGCCTCACCATGCTATTAATACTATGTTGATATAACTTGCCTACCTTTGAAATAATGTTGCATGTCTATTTTTTCAATCGTTTCTATAGGTCTATCCCAAATGTAAAAAATAAATACTTTTTTTCCAATGGGACGAAGGCAAAACTATACCCTACATTCAAAAAGTGTGTGTGAGTTTAATACTAAAGTACCCAATAAATACATTTAGACTATTTTAATATTCACTGATGCAAATGCTTAAAATGCATCTATATTTGGATAAACATGAGGGTTGTAATAACTATACATTAATACTTCAATGATATAGGTTAATATTTCAGTATAGCTGTTCACTTCGTCTTAACCTATTAATTATTAGTATTATTATTTTAGCAGTAGCTAGGCCTAATCCAGAGATCCAATTGCGCCTCAGAAAAACAACTGTAATGGCACGCGAGGCTGTTTGCAGGGGCACGCAGTCAACCAATGGCAGGCTGACACTTTATGCAGATCTAACTGAGCTACGTCTTATTGGCTGTATGAACATCTAAGTGCCAATCATTCCAGCGCGGAAGCTGTGAAGGGTGCGGAGGAAGAGCGATGCGACATCTGTCCGCTTGCCAGTCGCACTGTGTGCGCCTGCTCAGTACACTTGAGCCTCCACTGAGCACGTGCCGAAACGGATTTCCCTTATTACAGCCTAGAGGGGGACTTTTCATTGGATCCTTGGGACGTCCCTACCCTATTGAAGTTGACGCTGAAAATGATTCGGGTTAGATAAGGGTTAAGGTTAGGGTAAGGGTTATGATTAGGATTTAGTGTAGGGACGTCCCAGGGATCTCAGATAGCACTGACCCTTTTCTTCCCGAACTCGTTAATTCCTATATGGAGGAACTCGTTAATTCCTCTATGGAGAATGGAAGCCATTTGGTTTAGGGTTATGATTAGGGTTTCGTGTAGGGACGTCCCAAGGATCTCAGATAGCACTGACCCTTTTCTTCCCGAACTCGTTAATTCCTCTATGGAGAATGGAAGCCATTTGGCCTAGGCTACAAAACAATGCAGGTCACACAACACATTGAAAGCAGAAATATCATAACAGAAAATAATAGTATTATGGAATAACCTAACATAATAGCATAAGTAATATATAACTTTTGAAATTTACAAGGATAATGTGGTGAGAGCCTGAGTTTGAAGGAAAAGGGCGCCATCTACTGACTAATTTCTTCTGGTTTCTCAAATCCAGAATTGACAACAGCGAGCTATGTGCCGTTGACCATAGATGTTCAGCGGTTTACCTCTCAAACGAAGAGTGTAAATGAAGTATCAACAGCTAGGCTATAGGCCTAATCATGGATGACTGGCATGAGAATGACTATAATGTGTTCTTTTTTTAGCAAACATTTCTTAGATGGGGGGAGTACAGCTTATTTTTGTGCATTCAGTACTTATTGGTTACATAATGAATGAATTAATGAAAAATCGCAAGAGGGAAAGGAAGCACCCTATATTTGATGTCGACAAGTAAGCCTATCACTTGTCTACAGTGTATGTATACCACAGATGTATTTCTGACGTACTCCACACATGCTCACAAATAATGTGTTTCTGCTTACATTGGCCACAAGGTGGCACAGTGAAGCCCAACTCACTAGTTGAATCATTACAATTATGATAAAACTGTATACCCCGCTAACAGGCCTAGATTCTTGTGGATTTAATTAACAGAGTAATGGGCAATTCCATGGTTACATAGTGACACTGAGACTCTGATCTTTCACCTTGAAATGTATGTGAAACAAAAACCAATGATTTTAAAGTTAAACAAACTATATAAATTAATGCACAAGTACAACTTTGAACAATTTCCATAGAACATTAAAAAAAAACATTTACTTGAAGAACATTGCGGATGCAAAGTTTGGTAACAGAATTACGGTTTGTGTTGTTTGTACCATTGTTCTGTTACCAAACTTTGTATCTGCACTTTGCAATCATTGTTTTTTGTTTGACATAGATTTTAAAGGGAAAAATTGGAGTCTTATAGTGTCACTCTGTTACTGTGGAATTACCCTAATCTTAAAACCCCTGTCTGAGTCCATGATCCAGAGTTCACCACAAGTTTATTGACAAGTACCAAATGTAATAAAAGTTTGTTAAGCCTTAGTCCTGCATATTATCTGGCCTGGTGTCGTATCAGTCATTGTTCATGAGCTCTAGTCCTCGGTGGGTGAGCTCTGGCAGAGCATGTTGGACACTTGTTTACCCGGGATCCCCAAGTCTCAAGGGCCAGCTGTGTGTACTTGAGCTCACGTTTACTTCATTTGCTTTGGGATCAGAGCAAATGATGCATACCTAGTTCTATGGGGTTTGTTGGGAGAGCATAGGTTTCCCACTACCACTGCCCCCTATTGCAGTGGTATGCATTGACATGTTTAGGGATTTTATTTCTGTGATTGGATGTTGTTGGATGACAACCCATTTTTTCTGGCCTGGATTCGGTCTATAATCTTTTTTTTTTTTTACTCTGACAATTCAAGAGATCAAATGATTCAAAGGCATTTCAGTTGACTAACGAAGGGCAACTTGAAAAAAAATTAACATCCATAATTCTGTCCACGTTCCGGAATTTCAAACTTGGAAGTCTTTGTGGTGCACAACAAAGAAAACAGGAATCCCCTTCCAACTGGTTGAAACATTCCAAATGCCTCCCATCATTATTACATCCTTGAAACACTTGTCGACACTGACAATACCATGCAGCGGAATGCAGAGTACAGGAATCACTGTTGAGAACTGATCTAGCCTACATTCATCAAACAAGTAAAGCGAAAGTACTTGCTGTTTGACTTAAGTTTATGAGGGAGTGAAGAGAAGCCGGGGAGATGAAAAGACCAAAGGGAAGGGGCTGTGTTTGCAGATTTATCACAGTCCAGTAGGCTGTTGTCCGGCTTCAGAGTGAGCTCAACAGCTCCTTTTCACCGGCGCCTGGTTAGTTTGTCATTGGGTAATGAGCCACCCTCTGCTCTCCCCCAAATCCGTGTGCAGAATGCAGAAAATAGAGTCAATTATATCTGTATTAGCTGCTGTTGGCCAGCCAATCCCCTCGCATACTCTTTAATTGCAGTTCTCATAATTGTGTTTACTATGGTCAATCCTCGCACAAGGCAGCAACGGTGCCTCCAAAGGTGACTTGTGTTCTTCCTCCAGATGACTACTGTGGCTACTTTACAAGGACCAAAACACCAGGCAAAACAGAGAAATACTGTTAAACATAGATTATCACGCTCTAGGTGTCCAATGTTAGATAACTTCCCAGGCCAATTTCTCAACTTTTAGTAATAAGTTATGATGAACTGATCCTTTGTGTTTGTAGAATATGATTGACAGAGCACTTGCTGCTGGAAAGATTGACATCAGTTTTGAGAGTCCAGGTGTAGTTTATTGTCTTAAGGTTTGTTATGTACACATTTTTTTTTTAAAGCCTCCAAGTTTTTTGTTGTTGTTGAAAGACCATAGAAATGAAAGACGCTCATGTTTGCTCAAAATAAATACATTTTGACAGCAGCATCTTGGTAAGTGTTTATATAAAGGCAAGGAAAAGTGCCAAAAGAAGATGCAGACAGCACCATTAACAATTTACTCATATACAAAGGACTTGAACCAGCCAAACATAGGCAACTACAGCAGTGCAGCTACTGATTTATTGTTAAATGTATACTAAGCACATGCACAGACAGAACACTTATGCACCTAAGATATTATTGTTGCCAGGGATTTCTTCCTATTTGGAATAACTTGATGTTTTGTATAGGTATTAAAACACCTTGTTTCCCTGGTCTTGATTTTCTTGTTTGATATGTTACTAGCTCTGTCAGGGGTTTTATAAGTTGTCCATTTTTTAAATTAATTCATATAAAGCGGGTGATATTTCTCATAGCGTGAAAGGGGGTGGCTGCATTCAAAGACGTCAAAGCAGAATGTTAGCACCACAAACGTGACAGAGTGGTGTTTTTCATGAACTTTCACCTTATTCTTTCTTAATCTCATTACTCCCTTTATTTTTCTCGTATCTGGAAAAAAAAACTTGGATCAATTATATTTGCTTCGCTTTTTAAGCAGTTTGTTGTCATTTTGCCATCTGCAGACCAGCATGTCTAGTATAATGTGATGTATTCACAGAGCCTCAGTTTTCTGAGCAAAGAGAGACCCCTTTCTCTCGCTTCTTAGCCCAATTCATGGCTTTCTTCTCCCTTTTAAGTGGGCTGTTGATGAGGTTAGCCTAATCAGATTAAGTCAACTCACATTGGTCGCCGCAGTTTGTTTTCCTTCCAAAGGCGTCCTGACATCTCCTATACTTTTTCTTTATCCTCATTTTTTTTTGGGGGGGGTGCACTTTTCATCAAGGCTTCCACCAAATTCCACCAAGTCCTTTGAGCACAGATTCCAATGGACTCCTTTATAAACCTCTGTACCTCAATGATATAGGTTATTTAGAATGGGTCACTAAACTGAAATACTTTGGGGGAGTGCATTAAAGTTGTTCAATGATGCATTTGGGAATTTCCACTGGTGTCTGTGTAAAGAGGCTGAACGCCACAGATTAGCAATACAAAAAACACCAAATTAAATTCTGGAAATCACTGGAACCTTTAATTTGATTCCCAAATAAATGTTTGAAGGATGTTGTATTAACTACAATTCTTAATGCAATCTTCACTGATTTCAAGACACAGAGAGAGGACCAACGTTTTCACAGCAAGTTAACTAGTCTTTTAATGCAATAAGCATCCATTGTTTATATTGCATTAATAGATGTAAATACTACGCCCACTGAATTTAAACATCTACAATTATCCAATTCATCATTCATTATTTTGTAAAAAAATTGAATGTTTCTGTAGATCCCTTAGGGACTTCATCTGAGTTCTAAACTTTCCCTATTTTTCAATGTGCTAGCCATAGACCTGTTTTGTCACCTAAGGACAATGTTAGTTAAACAAAAAATATATTATTGTAATAGCAGTGTGAATTCCTCTGTTTGGTTAATCGTCCAATATGCCTATAAAATATACATGTTTATTTTAGAGAAGACATTGCAATAAATGTCTGTCAAATTATTTAACTCAACATTGATCATTTTTAGAGGAGGTATTCCTGGTATTTGAACCCTGAGCTGAGATGCCCAGTTGAACAGACATTCCCCTATCTATAACCGTACATCTCTGTTGTTCTCATCAGTGGTGTGCCGTAACTTGATTCTCCCGCTAATAACATGCTTACAAAGACAATGAGCACAATCAGTACAGAAGAGGCCTTTTCATGAGACTTAAGAGGCCTCCCTTGAGAAAAGACATGGCAGCCCACTGAGTGAATGGTGACTGTGGAACCATTTAAAGTTAATGGATCTGAGAGTTTGTTGCCATAATTACATTATAGGGTTTCAGCAGCCCTTTGAATTCCACACTTACAGTTTGGGCACACCACTGCCCTTCATTCATATCAGCGCTCTGAACTGGATTTCACTATGAGATATATTGCCCTCTTGAGCACTGTTGAACTAGGTTGCCCTCCATGCAATGGGGCAAACCCCTCTCCCTCCTGCCTGAAAATTCCAAGAGTTAAAAGAGAGGGTGGGAATGACAAAGACTATAGATCAAACACTGAGGGCAAAGCAGATCGGAAATCTAATTATTACAAAGGCATGTGTCAAATAGAACTACTGTTTGAGGCCATCTACAGTAAATGGCATGCCTCTTCCCAATGCTGCTGCTACACATGGGAAATTGCAATAATGGCATTGTGCTGAGACTCAGATTTTTCACTTTAAAATGTACACTACAGTTTAAAAGTTATGGGTCACTTGTCCTTGTTTTTGAAAGAAACACACATTTTTTGTCCATTAAAATAACATGAAATTGATCAGAAATACAGTGTAGACATTGTTAATGTTGTAAATGACTATTGTAGCTGGAAACGGCGGATTTGATATGGCATGTCTACATAGGCGTTCAGAGGCCCATTATCAGCAACCATCACTCCTGTGTTCCAATGGCACGTTGTGTTAGCTAATCCAAGTTTATAATTTTAAAAGGCTAATTGATCATTAGAAAACCAATTATGTTAGCACAGCTGAAAACTGTTGTGGGTTTCGGACCACCATTTTATTACGTTTGCAATTGCAACAAATAATCTGCTCAGACCCCAACCAAGGAACATCAAAAGTTGTGCTATAAATTCACAGACAACACAAAGATTCCTTGATGCCCTTCCAGACTCCCTCTGTCTACCCAAGGACGTCAGAAAGCAGCATTCCCCAAGAGAGGATGGCTTTCACTTCAGCAGTAATAAATTAATGAATTTCTTTGAGGAAAAGATCATGATTATTAGAAAGCAAATGACGGACTCCTCTTTATATCTGCGTATTCCTTCAAAGCTCAGTTGTCCATAGTCTGCACAACTCTGCCAGGACCTAGGATCAAGAGAGACACTCAAGTGTTTTAGTACTATATCTCTTGACACAATGATGAAAATTATCATGGCCTCTAAACCTTCAAACTGCATACTGGACCCTATTCCAACTAAACTACTGAAAGAGCTGCTTCCTGTGCTTGGCCCTCCTATGTTGAACATAATAAACTGCTCTCTATCCACCGGATGTGTACCAAACTCACTAAAAGTGTCAGTAATAAAGCCTCTCTTGAAAAAGCCAAACCTAGCCCCAGAAAATATTTAAAAAAATATCAGCCTGTATCGAATCTTCCATTCCTCTCAAACATTTTAGAAAAGGCTGTTGCGCAGCAACTCACTGCCTTCCTGAAGACAAACAATGTATACGAAATGCTTCAGTCTGGTTTTAGACCCCATCATAGCACTGAGACTGCACTTGTGAAGGTGGTAAATGACCTTTTAATGGCATCAGACCGAGGCTTTGCATCTGTCTTCGTGCTCCTAGACCTTAGTGCTGCTTTTGATACCATCGATCACCACATTCTTTTAGTGAGATTGGAAACCGAAATTGGTCTACACGGACCAGTTCTGGCCTGGTTTAGATCTTATCTGTTGGAAAGATATCAGTTTGTCTCTGTGAATGGTTTGTCCTCTGACAAATCAACTGTAAATTTCGGTGTTCCCCAAGGTTCCGTTATAGGACCACTATTGTTTTCACTATATATTTTACCTCTTGGGGATGTCATTCAAAAACATAATGTTAACTTTCACTGATATGGGGATGACACACAGCTGTACATTTCAATGAAACATGGTGAAGCCCCAAAATTGCCCTCTCTAGAAGCCTGTGTTTCAGACATAAGGAAGTGGATGGCTGCAAACGTTCTACTTTTAAACTCGGACAAAACAGAGATGTTTGTTCTAGGTCCAGAGAAACAAAGAGATCTTCTATTGAATCTGACAATTAATATATTTTTTAAATAATATGTTTATTATTTTCCAATAAAAAATCAAGTAAAAAATACAGCAATACAAACAATGTCATTCATTGTACTGTTGAATGGGATGGCCAATTTAGAGGACAAAACAAAACTTAACTCACACATACACAAAATAAAACTAAATCCTATTAGGTGGTACATGTATAAGAAGGCATATAGTCATTACAAGCAGTGTAGTTAAGCCAAAAATAAATATTGAGTGGAGTGCAGCACAGAGTAGCAGCAGATCATCAACCCAGTTATGAAGCGGGACTAGACCATTTATCCAGTATCGGCTGCCATATTTTGTAAAACATTGGACTTCTATTGGAGGTATTGTATCGAATCTTTTCCATATGTATTACATTCCCTAAATCCCGTAACCACATTTCAAAGGTAGGTACAGTCTCCAATTTCCAAAATTGCAATATGAGCCTTTTGGCTAATAGAGTACAAAAAAGACAGCCTTCCCTTTGTGGTTATTCCCATCAACTGTACCAAACAGAGCGATCAATGGGTCTGGGGCTAGAACTCTATCAAAGGCTCTAGATAAGTTATCAAAAATGAGAGCCCAGTAAGCATGTCATTTAGGACATGTCCAGAATAAGTGGGTCAACGTCCCCTCATCCTGCTTGCACCTCTCACACAGTGGGGAATATTTGATTCAGTTTTACTTTTGAGTAATGTAACCTGTGTATCACCTTAAACTGTACAAGGTTGTGTCTGGCATTCACTGAACTGTGGTTTATATTCCTGAGAGCTTCTACCCAGTCCTCATCTGAGATTTCGGAACCAAGTTCTTGTTCCCAAGCCCTTTTAATGGTGTCTGTCGATACCTCTATGTGGGCCTGTAGCACATCATACAGTCTAGAGACCGACCCTTTTGAATGGGGTTTGACAAGGATCAAGCTATCTAATGTAGGACTATTTGGCTTCATCCCATACTGTGGGATATGTGTCCTTACGAAATTCCTGATTTGGAGGTATTTGAAAGAATGTGTTGTTGGCATGTTGAACTTTCCCTGTAATTGTTGAAATGAAGCTAACTGACCATCTATGATTAGATTACCAATTGTTGTGAGCCCCTTCTCCTTCCACTGTGAAAACACCACATCATCCAATGAAGGGTGGAAAGCATGATTCAGGCAAATTGGGCTGTCAATGTATACAGTGGGTATGTTAAGAAAATACCACATCTGTTTCCAGATCCTAAGCGTATGACAAATGACTGGGTTAGAGTGATAAGTGGTTTTTTTCACATATGATGGGCTATTAACAAGTGCAGGGAGTGAGGAAAGTTGACAGGAGGCCTGCTCAATGAAGGCATATCCTTCTGTCTCATAGCAGGTAAACTTTCGTTCCAGAAAGACACAATTTTCAGATTAGCAGCCCAATAATACAGTTTAAAGTGAGGAAGGCCAAAGCCCCCCTCTATCTTGTACTTGCATAAATGCTTCTTTGAAATTCTGGCTGCCTTGTTATCCCATAAAAATGGAGTTGCTATTGAATCCAGTTTCTTAAAATAGCTTTGTGGTATGAAATTGGGTAGATATTGGAAGAGGTAAAGAAACCTGGGTAGGGCAACCATTTTAATAGCGTTTATACGACCAACCAAGGAGATAGGCAGAGTTTTCCAAAAATCTATATTTTGTTTAAGCTGATATATTTTCATGTCCCAATTCGTTTTCAATAGCTGATCAAGGTCTCTTGTCACTACAATGCCAAGGCTTGTGAACTTGTCCATCACTGTTCTAAACGGGGTAGATTGCAGAAATTGCATATCCACAGGCCGTGATATTGGCATCAACTCACTTTTTTGCCAGTTTATCTTGTAGCCAGAGAAGGAGCCAAATGTGTTTATCAAGTTAAGTAAGGGTGGAATAGAAGTTTTAGGCTTGGACAAAAACAAAAGAACATTGTCTGCATATAGGGACATTTTGTGCTTGTGTGTCCTTTATTTTAACAGAAGCTATATCGGCACATGCCCGAATGCGAGTAGCAAGGGGTTCCATGGCTATAGCGAAGAGAGCAGGCGAAATAGGGCACCCCTGTCGGCACCCCTTGAACAAGCGGAATGACTGCGACATTTCTTGATTAGTTACCACGGAGGCCAGTGGGTGTGCATAAATCATTCTTATCCAGTTAATAAATTCCTTTCCAAACCCGAAGTGCTCCAGAACCGACATCATATACTTCCACTCAATCTGATCAAACGCCTTCTCTGCATCAAGAGCTATTACCACTTCCTCAACCTTATGATCGTGATACATTACGCTGAAAAGGCGTCTCAAATTGTAGTATATATGTTGGCCCGGGATAAAACCTGTCTGGTCAGGGTGTATGATGTCGGAAATATATGTTTTCAATCGGTTTGCCAATATCTTTGTCAACACCTTGTTTTCTATGGGAGGTAACGACACGGGGCGATAAGACGACATCTCCATGGAATCTGTCACGTTCTGACCATAGTTCTTTTGTATTTTCTTTGTTTTAGTGTGGTCAGGGCGTGAGTTGGGTGGGCAGTCTATGTTTTCTGTTTCTATGTGGGGTTTCTTGTTTGGCCTGATATGGTTCTCAATCAGAGGCATGTGTTAGTCATTGTCTCTGATTGGGAACCATATTTAGGTAGCCTGTTTTCTGTTGGGGTTTGTGGGTGGTTGTTTTCAGTCTTTGTGTATCTGCACCAGATAGAACTGTTTCGGTTGTCACTTTTGTTGTTTTGTATTTGAAATGTTCAGTTTTTGATTATTATTAAATTAAGATGAACACTAACCATGCTGCGCTTTGGTCCTCTCTATCTCCAGATGACAACCATTACAGAACCACCCACCAAAAAAGGACCAAGCAGCGTGGTAACAGGCAGCGGCAGCAGGAGCAACGCAAGAAGGAAGAATGGACATGGAAGGACGAGTTGGACGGCAAAGGACCCTGGGCAGAGCTAGGGGAATATCGCCGCCCCAAAGCAGAGCTGGAGGCAGCAAAAGCAGAGAGGCGGCAGAGTCTCCCGTCTGTCCTGAGCCGCCAGAGTCTCCCGTCTGTCCTGAGCCGCCAGAGACTCCCATCTGTCCTGAACCGCCAGCCAGCCAGGAGCCGCCAGAGCCGCCAGCCAGCCAGGAGCCGCCCGAGCCGCCAGCCAGCCAGGAGCCGCCAGAGCCATCAGTCAGCCAGGACCTGCCAGAGCCGCCTGTCACGCCGACGATGCCGGAATTGCTTTTCAGTCCGGAGCTGTCCTTCAGTCCGGAGCTGCCCCTCAGTCCGGAGCTGCCCCTCAGTCCGGATCTGCCCTTCAGTCCGGAGCTGCCCTTCAGTCCGGAGCTGCCCTTCAGTCCTGAGCCACCCCTCAGTCCGGAGCTGTCCCTCAGTCCGGAGGAGTTTGTTCAGTCCAGATACGTCCTTCAGTCCAGAAGCGTCCTTCAGTCCAGAGGTGTCCCTCAGTCCTGTGGGCCCATTTATTAGGGTTCCCAGGCCAGGGTCGCCGTTGCTAGGAGGCCACAGAAGCGGACTAAGACTATGGTAGAGTGGGGTCCACGTCCAGCGCCAGAGCCACCACCGCGGACAGATGCCCACCCAGACCCTCCCCTATAGGTTCAGATTTTGCGGCCGGAGTCTGCACCTTGGGGGTGGTTAATTTCAGTCTTTGTGTATCTGCACCAGATAGAACTGTTTTGGTTGTCACTTTTGTTGTTTTGTATTTGAAATGTTCCGTTTTTGATTATTATTAAATTAAGATGAACACTAACCATGCTGCGCTTTGGTCCTCTCTATCTCCAGACGACAACCGTTACAGAATCTCTATCTTTTTTCAAGATCAGTACTATTGTAGCCTCATGCGGTGTTTGCGGGAGTTTGGCATTTTCTTTGGATTGTTTAAACATTCGCAACATAAGTGGAGATAGACTGGCACAGTACTTCTTATAGAATTCTATTACATATCCATCGGGCCCAGGGGCCTTGCTGTTTGGAAATTGTGCTATCGCTGTGTTAATTTCCTCTAAAGTTATCCCTGCATCGAGTGCAGCAGCTTCCCCCCTGTCTAGTTTAGGAAGTTCACATTCAGTGAGAAAGCGTTCCATAGTTTGTGGATCAGTAGCATCACATTTTGATTGAAAACTGCGCAAAGCATTTATTAACCTTAGCTTGTTTCACCACATGCCCTAAGCCATTACAGTTCCAGCTGACTGTCTTTATTCCACCTGGTCTACTCTGTGCTCTGTCACTATGTGGCATTTCTTATTTTAGAGCAAATTGTTGCTGTCATACAAAACCCAGAAGAAAAATGTCCCGCCGTGCGGGAGCTTGTCATGCCACCTGTATTAATAAACGTGAACATAAAATACAGACCCCCCCCCCCCCGTCCCCGTCCCTTTACTGAGTGACTTCCCCAAACGAAGCACTCCTTGGCTAACACACAAACCTTAGGGTGTCTAGACATACAGCTTGAACTAACTAGTTGTCTATAGATGCTCCGCATATAAACTAATATTAAATAACACTTAACACTTAACTCTCACGTTAAGGGGTGAGTGGCGCTAAAATATGATATGCTAAACAATGCTATATTAGCCACAACATCTCACCTATCATATAAGTCCCAATTTCTGATCTTCTAATCGAAAAGACATAGTCCGGGAATCCAAACACATTCCTGGCCTGTATTTGGCCATTTAGCCGGCTGACACAGCCGTTCTGTATCCTGAGCCAGGAGCTTGTCAAGAACAGATCGGCCTCTTTTGGGTTGTCAAACGTACGTGTTGATCCTTCGACTGTCACCTTAAACAGGGAAGAGGAATCCATATCGGATGTTGGCCGCCCTGCATTTGTTGTGTACCTCATCATACTCTTTCCGTTGGTTCCTCACCTCCAAGGTAAGATCTGGGTAGAAAGATACCCTGGCTCCGTTGTAGTTAAGGGGGAACTTTTGACTAGCCAGCTTGAGGATGAGATCCCTGGTCTGGGAATAGTGCAGCCGTACAATGAATGGCCTTGGTGGCCTGCCCTTGGCCGACTTCGTTGCCTGAGATCTGTGTACGCAAAGGATGGCTGTTTTGAAGTGTTCACTCCCCAGCAATGCCTGTATCAGCTCCGAGACAAATTTAGTGGGTTTCCCTTTCTCAGTGTCCTCCTGGATCCCACATATTCGGATGTTCTGGCGTCTTGAATGCGACTCAAGCATTTCCAGTCAGGCTTTCAGGGTTTTGTTGTCATTTTTGAACGTTGCGCACTGTTTCTCTATGTCCTGTAGCCTGGCCTCGTGATCGACTGTCGTCTGCTCAACCTCATGCACCCTTCCCTTAGTTTCCTTCACAGTTTCGCGCCAAAGTCCCAATACTCTTTGAGATATCAGGCAGCCTTGTGTCCACCTTTTTGCATAGTGAGTTTATGGCAGCCAGTATGTCACTTTGAGTAGGCTCTGTGGGGAACTCTTGGAAGCTAGCCTCTTCAACTAACTCCTCGTGGGTCGGAGACGTTGAAATTGGTTCGTTGTCTATCTCATTCAAATTATCTTGTTTAGCGCCCCCTTTTTTGGTGCCTTTCCCCTTTGTCATATTTGTTTGAAATTATAGGTTGTGAGGTTAAGATAAATACTAATTTGTTTCAAAATAGAGCGGAGCTCTAGCAAAGCACGTCTACTCCATAGCACGCTCTCTAGCGCCCCCTGACAATTAATCTTAATGGTTGTACAGTCGTCTCAAATAAAACTGTGAAGGACCTTGGCGTTACTTTGGACCCTGATCTCTCTTTTGATGAACATATCAAGACTGTTTCAAGGACAGCTTTTTTCCATCTACTTAAACATTGCAAAAATCAGAAACTTTCTGCCCCAGAAAATGATGCAGAAAAGTTAAGCCATGCTTTTGTTACTTATAGGTTGGACTACTGCAATGCTCTACTACCCGGATAAAGCACTAAATAAACTTCAGTTAGTGCTAAATACGGCTGCTAGAATCCTGACTAGAACCAAACAATTTGATCATATTACTCCAGTGCTAGCCTCCCTACACTGGCTTCCTGTCAAGGCAAGGGCTGATTTCAAGGTTTTACTGCTAACCTACAAAGCATGGGCTTGCTCCTACCTATCTCTCTGATTTGGTCCTGCTGTACATACAAGCACGTACGCTACGATCACAAGAGGCAGGCCTCCTAATTGTCCCTAGAATTTCTAAGCAAACAGCTGGAGGCAGGGCTTTCTCCTATAGAGCTCAATTTTTATGGAATGTTCTGCCTACCCATGTGAGAGACGCAAACCCGGTCTCAACCTTTAAGTCTTTACTGAAGACTCATCTCTTCAGTGGGTCATATGATTGAGTGTAGTCTGGCCCAGGAGTGTGAAGGTGAACAGAAAGGCTCTGGAGCAACGAACCACCCTTGCTGTCTCTGCCTGGCCGGTTCCCCTCTTTCCACTGGGATTCTCTGCCTCTAACCATATTACAGGGGCTGAGTCACTGGCTTACTGGTGCTCTTTCATGCTGTCCCTAGGAGGGGTGCGTCACTTGAGTGGGTTGAGTCGCTGATGTGATCTTCCTGTCTGGGTTGGGGCCCCCCCCTTGGGTTGTGCCGTGGCAGAGATCTTTGTGGGCTATACTTGTCTACTTGGCTTGTCTCAGGATGGTAAGTTGGTGGTTAAATATATCCCTTTAGTGGTGTGGGGGCTGTGCTTTGGCAAAGTGGGTGGGGTTATATCCTTCCTGTTTGGCCCTGTCCGGGGGTATCATCGGATGGGGCCACAGTGTCTCCTGACCCCTCCTGTCTCAGCCTCCAGTATTTATGCTGCAGTAGGGGGGCTAGGGTCAGTTTGTTATATCTGGAGTACTTCTCCTGTCTTATCCGGTGTCCTGTGTGAATTTAAGTATGCTCTCTCTAATTCTTTCTTTCTCTCTTTCTTTCTCTCTCTCGGAGGACCTGAGCCCTAGGACCATGCCTCAGGACTACCTGGCATGATGACTCCTTGCTGTCCCCGGTCCACTTGGCCGTGCTGCTGCTCCAGTTTCAACTGTTCTGCCTGTGATTATTATCATTTGACCATGCTGGTCATTTATGAACATTTGAACATCTTGGCCATGTTCTGTTATAATCTCCACCCGGCACAGCCAGAAGAGGACTGGCCACCCCTCATAGCCTGGTTCCTCTCTAGGTTTCTTCCTAGGTTCTGGCCTTTCTAGGGAGTTTTTCCTAGCCACCGTGCTTCTACACCTGCATTGCTTGCTGTTTGGGGTTTTAGGCTGGGTTTCTGTACAGCATTTTGAGATATCAGCTGATGTACGAAGGGCTATATAAATACATTTGATTTGATTTGTGCTGATTAAGGAAGCAATATAACGGGCCTTCTTTAGACTGGTTGAGTATCTGGAGCATCAGAATTTGTGGGTTCGATTACAGGCTCAAAATGGCTAGAAACAATGACCTTTCTTCTGAAACTCATCAGTCTATTCTTGTTCACTGGAGGAAATTAAGGCGATAGCAGGGACCGTGAGACACTGACCATCTGCTGCTCTCTCCCTCCCTCCGCTGAGATTAATGCCGTGTTCATATCAACTGGGTACTCGGAACACCGACAACTTCTACTTCCGTGTGTTCAAGACAACTGGGAACTCAGAAATACATAGTTTTGAAGTGTCATATTAGGCCACTCGGAATTCCAAGTTGGAAACTCGGGCATCTACAGAATATATAGCCCCAACTTTTCCGACCTGAACATCATTGATGTTGTGATTTTACCTCGTTGTTTTACTATTTCTCAGTTGCCTTGAAAGCACCATGACCATCAAATGCAGGTAGCCTACCATCAGTCTAGTAGAATAAAAAATACAATTATTTGCTAATTATTTCAATTTATACTCGGCTGTGCCGCTGTGCCTCGCAAGTGCTACACTAACTGATCCAGGGCCTAAAACTAACACCCACCACCCCCCTAATTCGGTTCGATTTTGGAATTGGTGGGTAAAATCTATAGGCTATTTCACCAGCAACGTTTGCGGGTGGTCAGGGAACCATAGTGCAAGCATTTCATTCGTATTTGCAAAGAAAAAATATTAGTGGTCAAGTGTGAGCACATGTATAGCAAAATAAATCATGCAGTTGATTTTTTTTAAGTGTTTCTGTATTTGTGTTTCATAGCTGGTAGCTAATCACACAAAGACCTACGGCTCTTATATAGCCAACCTCGCGCAACGCGCATCAACACTGCTCGGCTGAGGACCTGTGCGTCCTGTCATTGAAGTGATTTAGCGCAGCGCAGCGCACAGGCACACGAGTTGGTCTAATTTACTTGAACGTGTACTAAAGTGAACCTTTGTCCTTTTGTTTCTTGGCTAGTTACATTGTTTTGAGTGTATGCTTCAGTGAAGACAACAGCTACTAATCAGATTATCATATCTCACAGGCAGGCACACTGTAACTAAAGACTCCAGCGGCTCGTTGCCACGGTAACCTCCAAATATTTGGCCTGTAAACAATTTGAGCGTCTGGTGGACCAAAAAAGTTAGTTTCAGGCCCTGAACTGACCTATTTTAACAAAGATCGAATTTTGAAGTAGCCATTATGCTGTGATAATGTATTAGGCCTGCCTATGTAACAGTATTGCTTCCGTCCCTCTCCTTGCCCCAACCTGGGCTCGAACATGGGACCATCTGCACACAGACAACACTCACCCCCGAAGCATCGTTACCCATCGCTCCACAAAAAAATATCCTACAGAGCAAGGGGAACCACTACTTCAAGGGCTCAAAGCGAGTGACGTCACCGATTGAAACTCTATTAGCGCGCACCTTAGCGGTAGATCTCTGCTTGCTTTTTGACTGCGAAAGAGACCTTTACTCAGAACAGGTTAGCGACCACTAATATAGGCTATTACGTGTGCTCTAGCCAACAGTGCACAGATAGCAGTATTGGTTAGCACACATGCCAATACCAGGGTGGGCACATAATGCAATTTTTTGGTGAGAAAACAGTATAGTTGAAAATAAGGTTGAAATCCATTTAACTTGAAAATAAGATTGAAATCCATTTAACTTTATTCGATACATGGGAATTTAACCGTACAATTTATTTTATGTGCTCTATGTCATCACACACAGGCTTTTATCTGCAACAAGTAAATTTGATGGAAACAAATCTCTGGAGGGAAAATATGATTTTACAATATTCGCATGAAAATCTTTCAGCGACTGGATGGAAACCTAGCATCCTAAAGCCTCCTCTGAGCTGGGTGTTTTTTGTTGTTGGTCTTGGTTAATTGTTAAATGTAGTACCTGTGCAAAGAGTTTTGTTTAACTATGAAATCTTGGCCTCCAGAGTGTCGCAGCGATCTAAGGCAATGCATTGCAGTGCTTGAGGCGTCACTATAGCCACGGGTTCGATCCCAGGCTGTGTCACAGCTGGCCGTGACTGTCCCCTGATATTTATTGGGAAGGCTCATCACCTTGCACTCTCAGCACCCTGTGAAGTTCATAATCATTTATTTCATCTGTAGCCTAATAAACTGCATGCTAAACTGCATGCTTTCACAACATGCCATTGCGTGACTCCAAGTTAAACATCTTCAGGATTGGTGGGTCCCCCAAGGGATAGTTGAGCTAACGTAGGCTATTGCGATTAGCATGAGGTTGTAAGTAACAAGAAAATATCCTACATTAATTTCACATTTCCTTAAACTTCAAAGTGTTTCCTTTCAAATAGTATCAAGAATATGTCTTCAATGACTGAACTACAGGCAGTTAGTTTTGGGTATGTCACTTTAGGTGAAAATTGAAAAAAAGGGTCCGATCCTTTTAACTTCGACATCATGGTTGTTAGGCCTATATCAATATTTGCACATAAAAGCATTTCCACCGACATTTCTTGCATAAATGTAACGGCCGTTGTTGGTGGAAGAAGAGGAGAACCAATGCGCAGCATGGTAAGTGTCCATATTGATAATTTATTATCATGAACACAAAATAACGA
This sequence comes from Oncorhynchus nerka, assembly GCF_034236695.1. Classification (NCBI taxonomy): domain Eukaryota; kingdom Metazoa; phylum Chordata; class Actinopteri; order Salmoniformes; family Salmonidae; genus Oncorhynchus; species Oncorhynchus nerka. The sequence goes on from NC_088402.1 coordinate 61,359,726, forward strand.
GAACGAACCGAAACAATCCTGAACGGTGAATACAAAAAAAACACTGATCAGAAAATAATCACCCACAACTCAAAGGTGAAACCAGGCTACCTAAGTATGGTTCTCAATCAGGGACAACGATTGACAGCTGCCTCTGATTGAGAACCATACCAGGCCAAACACAGAAATCCCAAATTATAGAAAAAAGAACATAGACTGCCCACCCCAACTCACGCCCTGACCATACTAAAACAAAGACAAAACAAAGGAACTAAGGTCAGAACGTGACAATAAATAATTTTACCAACACAAAAAGATGCCACCTTGCATATTTTAAATTCTAGTATATTTTGTTCTGACATTTGGAAAGTTCACCAAAAAATGTTTGGTTTCCATCAGGCCTGTGATTACATTTAAAAAAATACATGGCCTACTTTACTCGCATTAAACGGGTGGATGGAAACCTGGTTACTGTTGCAAATGATGGGGAATAACCAATTGCAATGAGGCTTTGCCAGATGTGAACTCTATAGCACTTCAGACAACCACGTTGAATGTTGCAATGGTAACACTTTTGACATAATTTACGCCTGACATTATCAATTTTCCTACTCTTAATTATTGCATAATATGTTGCCTTGCATAACTTAATTAATTTTATTATAATATATATTTTTTGGACCAATTCTGATATTTTGAATAATACTGAATCATACAGTATGATGGTTGTTAAAATTTGAATTTTTACAATATTACTGTTATATCAGCACACTCATCACTCCCGTTCAATAACACTAAATCGCTTTTGGCACAATAGGCATCAAGTCACAATCTGACTCTAGATAGGTACTTAGCACAGTAGGAGGCCATTCCTTCTGTTGCAAGAACAAAATAGGTCCCTGCTGTGTACCTACCTGGTACAGACTAACCTGCTGGTTCTACTTGTAGAACCACAATGCTCATCAGTGGCTTAGAACTTGACTTTGAGCCAATCACAGAGTGCAAACCTCCACGTGAGGGAGCCGACAGAAGTAATCTACCCCCTTTTATCAAAATTGTTGTACTTAAACTGGTGTAGCTGCATAATACATATTTTGTTCTAGTGCAAGTCTTCACATCTTTTACATCTAGCTAAGGAGTTTTGTGCTTGAAGAAGGATTTTTTTTGTTAAGTTCAAGTTTGATAATGTGCAGTCAAACACACTTCATGTGAAATGAAGGAATTGTGTGCACGCAAACTGGTCTCAGAGCAGTTAGTATTATTCTGTATGTAAATCATACACACCATTTAGTATGATATTATACATTTATAATTACATAAGACAGATGATTACTGGTTGGTTGGAGTGGATGGGTGGGCGTATAACACGAACATTTAGCATACAAGTTCGAATCTCATAACAGACAACTTTTGTATTTTAGCAACTTTTAAACTACTCACTACTTTTAGGTACTTTGTAACTACTTAGCATGTTAGCTAACCCTTCCTCTAACTCCTAAACTTAACCCCTAGCCTAGCCAATGTTAGCCACCTAGCTAGAATTCGTAACATATCATACATTTTGCAAATTCGTAACATATAATACAAATTGTAATTCATAACATATCATACGAAATGGTGATGGATATCCACAAATTAATACATACCAAATGAAATATAATTTATACTAAATGGAGTGTCTAGGATTTACATACAGAATAATATGAAGTGCTCTGAGACAAGGTTGGTGCACAATGCACAGAACACTAAATTGTTTACCAAGCTATCTATCTAGCAAGATGGTGATTTTTTTAAAATTCACCCTCCATTATAACATACTGCCAATGCCAACCTTGTCAGCTAATGTTAGCTAAACAGTTAGCATTGCCATTTAGCACAAAATAGCTAGCTACTCCACCGTCTCTCGACAGCTAACAGGCATTAAAATGAATTAAAAACAAATCTATTGTGATTTAAATATAATTTAATTTATAATTTTATAATTTTGCTAGTTTTCTAGTTATGGCCATCTGGTTAGTATCAACAAGGGCTTACTACAAATTCTAGCTAGCTAGCTAGGAACAACAATAGCACAGCTTTCTAGTTAGCTTACATTAGCTACAGCAGGCACAAGCCAAACAAGCTACTGCCACCTTGTGGCCTGGGGTATTTAAACAAAGCAAATCGGAGGTTAAACTGTTCCATGTGAACAACAAAAAGTTAACTGACGACACTCTGGGCAATGGTGCTAATTACCTATCGGCAGTCCGATTTCTCTGTGTATCTGAACCTTTACATGGAAATGCCCATATGTTGCTGGGCAATATGTTTAAGTTTACTGTGTTGTGTTTGGATTTGTTCAAATTTTTATGATAAAGTTTACTACTACCTCTTTGAAAACTGTAACAATGTGCAATGGTCTATATGATATTAGCTTATATAATGCAGGCATAATTTGACCTGTATTTCCCATGCCTGTCATCCTAACTAGTGGGCCACAATGTTCAGAGTGATGAGACTATCAAGCTATTCAAACTATTACTCAAATACACTGAGTGTACAAAACATGCTCTTTCCATGACATAGAACAGGTGAATCCAGGTGAAAGCTATGATCCCTTGTTGATGTCACTTGTTAAATCTGCTTCGATCAGTGTAGAAGAAGGGAAGAAGGATTTTTAAAGCCTTGAGACAATTGAAACATGGATTGTGTATGTGTGCCATTCAGAGGGTGAATGGGCAAGACAAACAATTTAATGGCCTTTGAACAGAGTATGGTTGGAGGTGCCAGGCTCACCAGTTTGAGTGTGTCAAGATCTGCAACGCTGCTGGATTTTTTTCACGCTCGACAGTTTACAGTGTGTATCAAGAATTGTGAACCACCCAAAGGACATCCAGCCAACTTGACAAGTGTGGGAAGCATTAGAGTCAACATGGGCCAGCATCACTGTAGGAATGCTTTCAACACCTTGTAGAGTTCATGCCCCGAAGATATAGAGGCTGTTCTGAGGGCAAAAGGGGGTGGTACAACTCTACATTAAGAATACAAATAGGTTATAGGGATTTATAACTCTAACACCTTTCTCAATGTTCCTACATTTTGGGATATACTACCTAATTATTTATTGCAGTACAACTTTTTGTTGAGAATATTTTGCCAATCTGCCTTTAATCTAAAGGTTTCCTCCTTCAAATTAGTTTTTGGTATTTTTAAATGTTCCCTTTCTCCCCTTTAGTGAAGACATGAACTCTGAAGTAATTGCCAGAACTGCAGATTACACAAATTGTATTTGAAAAGGTGTAATTTGTTTATTTCAACATGTTTTCCCCATTCATTTAGTGAAAAAGATATACGTCACTTCAAACTTGTAATGATATGGTTGTGAATTAAATACCGGAAGAAAAATAAGGCAGAAAATGCATTTTTTTGTCTTTCGGCTTGAATTGAGCTTGTGTCGAATCCATTTGGCCAAACTAAAACAGATGTAAAAAGGCGAACAGGACTTTTCACAGGCTGTGGCGAATGGTGTTGGTTAAGTCAAACAAACTAACACAGAGCAGAAAAAGCAAATTTCTCACTGCATTACCGTGCTGAATTCAATCCCAATGTGCTTGATTTATAAAGAACCTCTCCAGACCTTCACAAGCCAAATTATTCAAATTTAGACTGATGTTTCTATATCTTGTGATTAAACATGCACATTCCATAGAAAAGTCACAGAAAAGCTATGGCTACAGACCAAGTGGAAAATCCTCCAAAACGAATAATACACAAAGGACCAATTTCAAGATTTTCCTTCTTGATAGCCATATTAAACGGTGCCCATTGATTGTTTTGTTCTATTTGGTTGGTTGGAAAAAACACTTTGTTCTCTAGTTTTTGGGGACAAAAAAATGACTTCTTTTGTAAAGGGGCAAAATCAATGCAAATGAATCCTTTATGCATTTCCTTTTTGTTTGGTACCCGCCGCTAGCTAAACAAAATCATAAGAAAAGGTGGAGAATGCAAGCGTTTATCGGGCCAGTGGAGGAGAGAGATGACCCTGCTCTCGGGTTAACAATGAGCCCTTTATGGCAACTGAGCATTTCTATGAAGCACGGGTATTCCACTCTGCCTGACCAACACCACGGGAGACCTCAACACGTGCAGATGGTCCCCAGCAGAATCAGCTCTATTTACTCACATAAAGGGAAAGGAAAATCAACCAAGCACATCTATGGCCAGGAGCCATTCTTGGCCAATATTCCCAGGGATAATCAGACAGGCCAGAACTAGAAGGACAGAGGAAAGAATGCAGATTTGTTGGCAGACAGTACTGTATTGTTGGGTGCATTGACAGCTGACCAGAGTGAGGAGGCTATCTCAGTAGAATGGCAAGCCAGGAGATGCTGCTGACAAAATAAATCACAGTCGGCTGTGTGGCTGAAACTGAAAACGTGGAGTTTACCCAAGAGACTAGAGAAATAACAATCCCTGAATCATCACTTTTTGGCCTCTAAGCTCACCGACTGAGGTTGAACCATGCATGCTCCACAGAGTGCAATGAGACCTGAGATAAAACAAAGGCCATACTAACAGTACAAGTTTTCAGGATGTAATGCATATTATATACACCAAGGGTTTGGACACACCCAAACATTCAAGGGTTTTTCTTTATTTTAACTATTTTCTACATTGTAAAATAAAAGTGAATGAATCAAACTTAATGAAATAACACATATGGAATCATGTAGTAACCAAAAAAGTGTTAAACAAATCAAAAATATTTTTTAGATTTTAGATTCTTCAAAGTAGCACTCTTTGCCTTGACAGCTTTGCACACTCTTGGCATTCTCTCAACCAGCCTCATGAGGTAGTCACCCGCAATGCATTTTAATTAAAAGGTATGCCTTGTTAAAAGTTCATTTGTGAAATGTATTTCCGTAATGCATTTGAGCCAATCAGTTGTGTTGTGACAAGGTAAGGGTGGTATACAGACAATAGCCTTATTTGGTAAAAGACCAAGTCCATATTATGGCAAGAACAGCTCAAATTAGAAAAGAGAAACAGTCCATCATTACTATTTGGTAAAAGACCAAGTCCATATTATGGCAAGAACAGCTCAAATAAGAAAAGAGAAACAGTTCATCATTACTTTTGGACATGAAGGTCAGTCAATCTGGAACATTTTAAGACCTTTGAAAGTTTCTTCAAGTGCAGTGCTATGATGAAACTGGCTCTCATGAGGACTTGCTTGGGCCAAGAAACACTAGCAATGGATATTAGACTGGTTGAAATCTGTCCTTTGGTCTGATGAGTCCAAATCTGAGATGTTTGGTTCCAACCACTGTGTCTTTGTGAGACACAGAGAAGGTGAACGGATGATCTCTGCATGTGTCACGTTCTTTCAAAATCGAACCCAGAAGCAGACCAGGACAAGGAGAGTAGGAAGAAGGTGAGTATTTATTTACAAGTGAATGTGAATGGGTAGATATATCCAGGTGGCGTAGCGGGCAGCGGTGGTGAGTTGATGGGAGTAAATAGGTGGATCCAATGGGGTAGGCGGGAATGGGGTAAATGATCCGGGTGAGTAACTGAAGACAGAACAAACGGAGGTAAGTTTAAGTCAAGCAATACGTCAAAAACAACAAAACAAATTCTATCCAACTTGAGGCTGATACTATGGCACAACATACTGTTCATGGCTAACGATCCGGCAGGGAATGGATGTCAGGTCAGAGCTTTTGAAGGGGAGAGGTGATGATCAGGACAGGTGTGCAGATTACTGATGGGATACAGGTGCGGGTGAACATCGATCTCCCAACAAGCTAATTCGCCCGGCAACCAGACAGGGTGCGTTCCAGGACACCGGAAACACACTCCAGGACAGAAACACAGGCAAACACAGACTCAGGAAGCGGGATTCGTGACAGCATGTGTGGCTCCCACTGTGAAGCATGGAGGAGGAGGTGTGATGGTGTGGGTGCTTTGCTGGTGACACTGTCAGTGATTTATTTACAATTCAAGGCACACTTAACCAGCATGTGTACCACAGCATTCTGCAGCGATACGCCATCCCATCTGGTTTGCACTTAGTGGGACTATAATTTATTTTTCAACAGGACAATGACCCAACACACCTCTAGGCTATGTAAGGGCTATTTGACCAAGAAGGAGAGTGATTGAGTGCTGCATAAGATGACCTGGCCTGCACAATCACCCAACCTCAACCCATTGAGAAGGTTTGGGATGAGTTGGAGCGCAGAGTGAAGGAAAAGTAGCAAGTGCTCAGCGTATGTCGGAACTCCTTCAAGACTTTTGGAAAGCATTCCAGGTTAAGCTGGTTTAGAGAATGTCAAGAGTGTGCAAAGCTGTCAAGGCAATGGGTGGCTACATTGAAGAATCTAAAATATAAACTATATTTTGATATGTTTAACACTTCTTTGGTTACTACATGATTCCATGTGTTATTTCTTAGTTTTGATGTCTTCACTATTATTCTACAATATAGAAAATAGTAAAACATAAATAAAAACCCTTGATTGAATGGGTGTGTCAGAACTTTTGACTGGAACTATATATATACAGTGGGGAGAACAAGTATTTGATACAATGCCGATTTTGCAGGTTTTCCTACTTACAAAGCATGTAGAGGTCTGTAATTTTTTATCATAGGTACACTTCAACTGTGAGCGACCGAATCTAAAACAAAAATCCAGAAAATCACATTGTATGATTTTTAATCATACGTTTCCTGTAGTTCTTGACCAGGTTTGCACACACTGCAGCAGGGATTTTGGCCCACTCCTCCGTACAGACCTTCTCCAGATCCTTCACGTTTCGGGGCTATCGCTGGGCAATACGGACGTTCAGCTCCCAAAGATTTTCTATTGGGTTCAGGTCTGGAGACTGGCTAGGCCACTCCAGGACCTTGAGATGCTTCTTACGGAGCCACTCCTTAGTTGCCCTGGCTGTGTGTTTCGGGTCATTGTCATGCTGGAAGACCCAGCCAAGACCCATCTTCAATGCTCTTACTGAGGGAAGGAGGTTGTTGGCCAAGATCTCGCGATACATGGCCCCATCCATCCTCCCCTCAATATGGTGCAGTCGTCCTGTCACATTTGCAGAAAAGCATCCCAAAAGAATGATGTTTCCACCTCCATGCTTCACGGTTGGGATGGTGTTCTTGGGGTTGTACTCATCCTTCTTCTTCCTCCAAACACGGCGAGTGGAGTTTAGACCAAAAAGCTCTATTTTTGTCTCATCAGACCACATGACCTTCTCCCATTCCTCCTCTGGATCATCCAGATGGTCATTGGCAAACTTCAGACGGGCCTGGACCTGCGCTGGCTTGAGCAGGGGGACCTTGCGTGCGCTGCAGGATTTTAATCCATGACGGCGTAGTGTGTTACTAATGGTTTTCTTTGAGACTGTGGTCCCAGCTCTCTTCAGGTCATTGACCAGGTCCTGCCATGTAGTTCTGGGCGGATCCCTCACCTTCCTCATGATCATTGATGCCCCACGAGGTGAGATCTTGCATGGAGCCCCAGACCGAGGGTGATTGACCGTCATCTTGAACTTCTTCCATTTTCTAATAATTGCGCCAACAGTTGTTGCCTTCTCACCAAGCTGCTTGCCTATTGTCCTGTAGCCCATCCCAGCATTGTGTAGGTCTACAATTTTATCTCTGATGTCCTTTCACAGCTCGCTGGTCTTGGCCATTGTGGAGAGGTTGGAGTCTGTTTGATTGAGTGTATGGACAGGTGTCTTTTATACAGGTAATGAGTTCAAACAGGTGCAGTTAATACAGGTAATGAGTGGAGAACAGGTGGGCTTCTTAATGAAAAACTAACAGGTCTGTGAGAGCCGGAATTCTTACTGGTTGGTAGGTGATCAAATACTTATGTCATGCAAAAAAATGCAAATTAATTACTTAAAAATCATACAATGTGATTTTCTGGATTTTTGCTTTAGATTCTGTCTCTCACAGTTGAAGTGTTCCTATGATAAAAATTACAGACCTCTACATGCTTTGTAATTAGGAAAACCTGCAAAATCGGCAGTGTTTCAAATACTTGTTCTCCCCAATGTATGTATATATATATATGCATTAATATGGAGTTCTTCCCCCCTTTGCTGCTACAACAGCCTCCACTCTTCTGGGAAGGCTTTACACGAGATGTTGGAACATTGCTGTGGGGACTTTATTTAATTCAGCCACAAGAACATTAGTGAGGTCGGGCACTGATGTTGGCCGATTAGGCCTGGCTCGTAGTCGGCGTTCCAATTCTCCCGAAAGGTGTTCGATGGTGTTGAGGTCACGACTCTGTGCAGACCAGTCAAGTTCTTCCACACCGATCTCAACAAACTATTTCTGTATGGATTTCACTTTGTGCATGGGGGCATTGTCATGCTGAAACAGGAAAGGGCCTTCCCCAAACTGTTGCCACAAAGTTGGAACCACAGAATCATCTAGAAAGTCATTGTATGCTGTAGCTTTAAGATTTCCCTTCACTAAGCCTAGTCCTAACCAAAACAACCCCAGACCATTATTCCCCCTCCACTAAACATTAAGGTTGGCACTATGCATTGGAGAAGGTAGTGTTCTTCTGGCATCCCCCAAACCCATATTCATCCGTTGAACTGCCAGATGGGGAAGGGTGATTCATCACTCCAGAAAACACATTTCCACTGAGTCCAATGGCGGCAAGCTTTACACCACTCCAGCTGACACTTGGCATCACTCATGGTGATCTTAGGCTTGTGTGCAGCTGCTCGGCCATGGAAACCCATTTCATGAAGCTCCCGATGAACAGTTTTTTACTGATGTTGCTTCCAGAGGCAGTTTGAAACTTGCTAGTGAGTTGTTGCAACTGAGGACCAACGATCTTTACACACTACGAGCTTCAGCACTCTGCGGTTCCATTCGGTGAGCTTGTGTGGCCACCACTTGGCAGATGATCGGTTGGTGCGCCTAGATGTTTCCACTTCACAATAACAGCACTTATAGTTGGCCAGGGCAGCTCTAGCAGGGCAGACATTTTATGAACCGACTTTTTGGAAAGCAGGCATCATATGACGGTGCCATGTTGAAAGTCACTCACCTCTTCAGTAAGGCCATTCTATTGCCAATGTTTGTCTATGGAGATTGCATGACTGTGTGCTTGATTTTATACACCTGTCAGCAACGGGTGTGACTGAAATAGCCGAATCCACAAATTTTAAGTAGTGTCCACACACTTTTGTATATATATTTTATATAATTAGATTGTCAATGCGACTTATTATTTTTATAGGAGTGTTATCTTACTTCATTGTGATATTGATTCATTACTATATCCTAAATATGATGCTAATTCCTACTAATTCATCTTCATCCTGTACATTCAGAAACCACACACACACAAACCGTATTGAACATGATTTGCCAACATCAGAATTGGAACCGGACATCTTTCTTGCTGAAGATTGAGGCCAGCTTTTGTATGCTAGCAACATACTGTTTGAACGTACATTCCTTTACTGTTTTACTGGATGAAAAACTGCAAAAAGACAGGCCTATATGTAATGGTTGTCTATTTTATTGAATGGTCGTAGTGGTTGAACTGTCACCGATCCCTCCTGGGAACTTTCATTATGCACACCTGGTCCCTATTCCCATTGATTAGTAATTGTATAAGTGTGCCCTTTGTTCACCATTGTCCTGCTGATTGTTGTTCCAATGTCCGTTGGTTCGTGTGAGTACCATGTATATTGTGCAGATAATTACGGGTCTCTCCCCGTGGGATAATCATTGTGTGATTGTGTATTTTTTCGAGGTACTCCTCACTCTTTTGTTTGGGTTTCTACCCTGTGTTTTGTATACGTGTTTGTTTGGTCTTCGTCCCCGTAACTGTACATGGCACGCTATAATTTGAGTAAGAAATAAAAAAAACTATTACGCGTTCTTGCGCCTGTCTCCCGACCCTTTATACCAACATGATATGAACAGCAACGACAAGTTTAACTAGAGAAAACAAACTGACAGTTAATTTCATTATAAATATGCATAACCTAGATTTCAATATTCATGAAATGATTGAACAAAAACTGCACCCCAAGCCCCTCATAATGTTGGATGTCAGTGGTGGACCCTGTGTAGACAGTATTTGTCCAGGACATTATTGTCTTCACGTCTCACATAGCAAAATAACTTGACCCCAAACCTGGTCCTTTTGGAAGGAATGTATTGGTGTAATGCCAGCCTACCATTTGATAACATCATAGACTCATCAATGCATAGGTCCTTGTATGGCACAAAGACTCTACCAAATGCTGATGTTTGTCTCTTCCACAATGTCTCCCATCAGCTCCTCTGTCATAAACAGCTTGAACCACTTTGGGAGATGGCAAGGGGCTTTGCACTCCAGACTGGGACTCATCAAAACCAACAGCCGGGCCAGAATGGGTGAAATGGCTGGCGGCTTTCTAGCTACTGCAGGCTTCCTGTACAGTCGTGGCCAAAAGTATTGAAAATGACACAAATATTAATTTCCACAAAGTTTGCTGCTTCTGTGTCTTTAGATATTTTTGTTAGATGTTACTATGGAATAATGAAGTATAATTACAAGCATTTCACAAGAGTCAAAGGATTTTATTGACAATTACATGAATTTGATGTAAAGAATCAATATTTGCAGTGTTGACCCTTCTTTTTGAATACCTCTGCAATCCGCCCTGGCATGCTGTCAATTAACTTCTGGGCCACATCCTGACTGATGGCAGCCCATTCTTGCATAATCAATGCTTGGCCTTTGTCATAATTTGTGGGGTTTTGTTTGTCTACCCGCCTCTTGAGGATTGACCACAAGTTCTCAATGGGATTAAGGTCTGGGGATTTTCCTGGCCATGGACCCAAAATATCGATGTTTTGTTCCCCGAGCCACTTAGTTTTCACTTTTGCCTTATGGCAAGGTGCTCCATCATGCTGGAAAAGGTATTGTTCATCACCAAACTGTTCCTGGATGATTGGGAGAAGTTGCTCTGGTGTGAGTACAGATGCACTCACACCTGCCTGCTGCCATTCCTGAGCAAGCTCTGTACTGGTGGTACCCCGATCCCGCAGCTGAATCAACTTTAGGAGACGGTCCTGTTGCTTGCTGGACTTTCTTGGGCGCCCTGAAGTCTTCTTCACAACAATTGAACCGCTCTCCTTGAAGTTCTTGATTATCCGATAAATGGTTGATTTTGGTGCAATCTTACTGGCAACAATGTCCTTGCCTGTGAAGCCTTTTTTGTGCAAAGTAATGATGACGGCACGTGTTTCCGTGCAGGTAACCATCGTTGACAGAGGAAGAACAATGATTCCAAGCACCACCCTCCTTTTCAAGCTTCCAGTCTGTCATTCGAACTCAATTAGCGTGACCAAGTGATCTCCAGCCTTGTCCTCGTCAACACTCACACCTGTGTTAACGAGAGAATCACGAACATGATGTTAGCTGGTCCTTTTGTGGCAGGGCTGAAATGCAGTGGAAATGTTTTTTGGGGATTCAGTTCATTTGCATGGCAAAGAGGGACTTTGCAAGTAATTGCAATTCTTCTCATCACTCTTGATAACATTCTGGAGTATATGCAAATTGCCATCATACAAACTGAGGCAGCAGACTTTGTGAAAATGAATGTTTGTCATTCTCAAAACTTTTGGCCACAACTGTACTTCGCCACTGTTGGTGTGCTTCCATCACCACCAGCAACTTTAGAGGGACCTGGGACTTCGATGGGAAAGTGGTCCTCAGATTCTGGATTTTTAAAGATCACAAGGTTTGGGGCAGATCTTCACTGTTACTGCCAGAATCTGATTCCTCACTTTCATACTCAGACTCATTGTCAGAATTGACAAAACTGTCCAGAATTTCCACATTTGTGAGTTGTCTCCTTTTGAAAGACGTTGCCCAATGCCACATCTTAGCCCACTAGCTACATACATGAATAACAACACTGAATGGCTCCGAGTGAATGTCAGAGGTGACGTGATTGACTGCCGGCACGTGCCACTAAATCATTATCAGAATGATGGTTTGTGGTAATAATAATAAATACATTCAAATGTTCAAGTACTGGTGACAAATCATGCATTCTCATTATTGCATAGATTGTAATGGGCACATATGATGTGGGTTATATACAGTATATATATATATATATATATATTTTATTTATTTTTTAATGTTATGATTATGATGAGCTAATGCTAAGCTAAAGTATTCATACCCCTTGACTTAATCCACATTTTGTTGTGTTACATACAGCCTCAATTCCACCCTGGTGGAATAAAGTGATGTTAATCTATTGGCCTGCTGAAAGGTGAATTCATCTCCCAGTGTCTGGTGGAAAGCAAACAACCAGGTTTCCCACTACGATTTTGCCTGTGCTTAGCTCCATTCAGGTTTTTTTTTAATCCTGAAACTCCTCAGTCCTTAATGATTACAACCATACCCATAACATGATGCAGCTACTACTACGCTTGAAAACATGGAGCGTGGTACTCAGTAATGTGTTGCAATGGATTTGCCCAAACACTTTGTATTCAGGACAAAAATTGAATTGCTTTGCCACATTTTTTTAGCATTATTACTTTAGTGCCTTGTTTGAAAAAGGATGCATGTTTTGGAGTATTTTGTACAGGTTTCCTTCTTTTCACTTTGTAAGTTAGGTTAGTTTTTTGGTGTAACTACAATGTTGTTGATCCATCCTCAGTTTTCTGTAACTGTTTTAAAGTCACCGCTGGCCTCAGTTGTGTGTATTCATGGATGCCAAGGGAAGCCAGGCTTCCCAAAAAATGTACCAAAAAAAAAAACAACATACAATTGAGCTTTCATCTCCCTGTGTTTCATAAATGTCCTTCAACTCGTAAGAGGCTCATTGTATCTCCCTGGGGAAAGCTTCAGAGCGAATGAAACAGTGCCCCTCAGTCTCAGTATGTGTAGCCCAGCTATCTGATGCTGTTGGTTCAAAAAGAGTATGACATTGTTGCCGCCTGTAACATTGAATGCAACGGTAGCCAGTAAGCATTTGGCCTCTTTTTGATAACAAAAAATCTAAAATAATAGCCAATCAGCGTTGCGCTAAATTGAGTGAGCTCAGTGTATGCAGTTTATTATGTGACCTGTTAAGGACATTTTTACTCCTAAACCTTTTTAGGCTTGATATAACAAAGGGGTTAAATACTTACACTTAAGACATTTCAGCTTATTTTTTTATTAATTTGTAAAAAATTATTTAAACTATTCCATTTTTACTTTATTGTGTGTAGGCCAGTGACAAATCTCAATTGAATTCATTTTCAATTCAGGATCTAACGACAAAATGTGGAAAAAGTAATGGGGTGTGAATACTTTCTGGAGGCACTGTATATGTGTGGATCAATGTTTGTTGACATCACACAATGTATTCTGGGTGTCAGACCAAAGATGTTATAACAAAACGAGGTGAAGGGATGGTTCACTCGTCTTTCGAGTAAACTTCCATTGGGAAATGAATTATGGTAGACACACCCCCTTCAACATGCATTTTGCAATCAGACCCAACTAATCTTGTCACCTCTTATCTTTGGTTGTCGGGCGCACAAACTCTACCCACCGGTGGGTTACTTTCAACGTTTAGAAAGTGTTTCACTCAATTATTTCGACCACTGATGAGCACACCCGTGATGTGATGAATTGTAAATGAGAATTGCTCTTACCTAATTCATATTATGATTTCTGTCAGTCGAGAGTTAGCTAAATATGACCGCTTGTAAATCTTTCCTCAGTTAGCGCTAGGACTAATGTAGCCTACGGAAAAAAATAAATAATAATGTAGCCTAGGTGTTTCGATTCGGTGGAGAATTGTGTTATGCTTTTGGTACTTCTGTGAATGTCTGAACATTTCATCCAAAAATCACCTGCTCACATTGAGGACTTAAAGTTGTAAAGACTGTGTTTGAGCAAAATGTTTCAGTGAAAAAACAGTGTGACCAGCTCAAACGCTGACTGTTGCGACAATCGTAAGTAGACATAATAAATGGTTATAATCACACAGGTTTGTGCATGTTCATTTATACAGTAATTATTATTCAACATGTCCTCACTTGGGATTTGAACTCACAACCTCTTGGTTCACAATACTTAGATATTCCTGCAACACCACCATGACAGTGTCATGTATCAGTTATTCTGACAGCTCTCATCACTGATTTGATTTAGGCCTATGTAACGGATGTGAAACGGCTAGCTTAGTTAGCGCGGCTTTTGTGGAGCGATGGGTAACGATGCTTCGTGGGTGTCAGTTGTTGATGTGTGCAGAGGGTCCCTGATTCGCGCCCGGGTATGGGCGAGGGGACGGTCTAAAGTTATACTGTTACATTGGTGCCGTGACCCGGATCACTTGTTGCTGCGGAAAAGGAGGAAGGTCAAAAGGGGAGTGAGTGTAATGGATGTGAAACAGCTAGCTTAGTTAGCGGTGCGCGCTAAATAGCGTTTCAATCGGTGACGTCACTTGCTCTGAGACCTTGAAGTAGTAGTTCCCCTTGCTCTGGAAGGGCTGCGGCTTTTGTGGAGCGATGGGTAACGATGCTTCGTGGGTGTCAGTTGTTGATGTGTGCAGAGGGTCCCTGATTCGCGCCCGGGTATGGGCGAGGGACGGTCTAAGTTATACTGTTACATTGGTGCCGTGACCCGGATCACTTGTTGCTGCGGAAAAGGAGGAAGGTCAAAAGGGGAGTGAGTGTAATGGATGTGAAACAGCTAGCTTAGTTAGCGGTGCGCGCTAAATAGCGTTTCAATCGGTGACGTCACTTGCTCTGAGACCTTGAAGTAGTAGTTCCCCTTGCTCTGGAAGGGCTGCGGCTTTTGTGGAGCGATGGGTAACGATGCTTCGTGGGTGTCAGTTGTTGATGTGTGCAGAGGGTCCCTGATTCGCGCCCGGGTATGGGCGAGGGGACGGTCTAAAGTTATACTGTTACATTGGTGCCGTGACCCGGATCACTTGTTGCTGCGGAAAAGGAGGACGGTCAAAAGGGGGGTGAGTGTAACGGATGTGAAACAGCTAGCTTAGTTAGCGGTGCGCGCTAAATAGCGTTTCAATCGGTGACGTCACTTGCTCTAAGACCTTGAAGTAGTAGTTCCCCTTGCTCTGCAAGGGCTGCGGCTTTTGTGGAGCGATGGGTAACGATGCTTCGTGGGTGTCAGTTGTTGATGTGTGCAGAGGGTCCCTGGTTCACGCCCGGGTATGGGCGAGGGGACGGTCTAAAGTTATACTGTTACACCTACTTATTTCAGCAATTTATGGGCTTTCAGTATAGTTGTCTAATGTTGGTGGGGCATGTTAACCTGTTTTAATGATACTCCTGAATCACAATGATCAATATATATTTTTTCTTGAGTGTACTTTTAACAGAGCTGAGATTTGCTTAAGTACATTCACCTAATTGCTAACAGCCTTTACACCTATCAAGCTGTTTCAGATCTACACACGTGTAAAGGGAGGAGGGGGTAGGGTTTATTCTGGATATTGGCCCAATAAGCACGTCCTAGATATATTCTTTGGACAGTGGTTAGGGCGTTTGTCATTGGTGCTGTTGGCCTAGGTTTGAGACCCGCTAAGGCAGCCACCCTTCTCTCACATTCTTAGCAAATTGTGTTAATGTTATTATCTAGCATAAGTTACAACACACATCTGATCTAATTAAAATTAGTTTCTCATTGAAAGATGGGAGTCTGTAGGATTTCACCTTGAGCATGAATTATGATCACATTTCCACTACCTCATAAATTATCAGTATTTATTAGTTGTATATAGCTGAGCATCTAAAAGAGAATTCCTGTATTTAAAAAAAATCTACACCACATATAACATTTATAACAAACATGTCATTGACAAACTCATTTTAATTAGATAAGATAGCTGTGTTGTAACTGTTGCCAAGTAATTACATTAAAGGGATACTTTGGGATTTTGTCAATGAGGTCCTTTATCTACTTCCCCAGCGTCAAATGAACTTGTGGATACTATTTGTATGTCTCTGTGTCCAGTATGAAGGGAGCCAATGCTAACTAGTGTTAGCACAATGCCTGGAAGTCTATGGGTATTAGGTAGAGTCCTACATTTGGGACCATTAAGCAATGTCCAGCCAACTGACACACAGAAATGTTCCTGTACGTTCCCATTAAACAAATCTAGAACATTAATATATTATATTCAGAGAACATGGCAACTATATTCTGTGTATGTTTGGTGGGATGTTGATGGAATATTTTCCTAACCCTCAGAAAACTGGACATGAATGTTCTTGCAACGTTCCCATGAAACATGTCTAGAACATTTACAGTAGGGCAAAAAAGTATTTAGTCAGCCACCAATTGTGCAAGTTTTCCCACTTAAAAAGACGAGAGAGGCCTGTAATTTTCATCATAGGTACACTTCAACTATGACAGACAAAATTAGGGAAAAAAAATCCAGAAAATCACATTGTAGGATTTTTAATGAATTTATTTGCAAATTATGGTGGAAAATAAATATTTGGTCAATAACAAAAGTTTAACTCAATACTTTGTTATATACCCTTTGTTGGCAATGACAGAGGTCTTCACAAGGTTTTCACACACTGTTGCTGGTATTTTGGCCCATTCCTCCATGCAGATCTCCTCTAGAGCAGTGATGTTTTGGGGCTGTTGCTGGGCAACACAGACTTTCAACTCCCCCCAAAGATTTTCTATGGGGTTGAGATCTGGAGACTGGCTAGGCCACTCCAGGACCTTGAAATGCTTCTTACGAAGCCACTCCTTCGTTGCCCGGGCGGTGTGTTTGGGATTATTGTCATGCTGAAAGACCCAGCCACATTTCATCTTCAGTGCCCTTGCTGATGGAAGGATGTTTTCACTCAAAATCTCACGATACATGGCCCCATTCATTCTTTCCTTTACACGGATAGTCGTCCTGGTCCCTTTGCAGAAAAACAGCCCCAAAGCATGATGTTTCCACCCCCATGCTTCACAGTAGGTATGGTGTTATTTGGATGCAACTCAGCATTCTTTGTCCTCCAAACACGACGGGTTGAGTTTTTACCAAAAAGTTATATTTTGGTTTCATCTGACCATATGACATTCTCCCAATCTTCTGCTGGATCATCCAAATGCTCTCTAGCAAACTTCAGACGGGCCTGGACATGTACTGGCTTAAGCAGGGGGACACGTCTGGCACTGCAGTATTTGAGTCCCTGGCGGCGTAGTGTGTTACTGATGGTAGGCTTTGTTACATTGGTCCCAGCTCTCTGCAGGTCATTCACTAGGTCCCCCCGTGTGGTTCTGGGATTTTTGCTCACCGTTCTTGTGATAATTTTGACCCCACAGGGTGAGATCTTGCGTGGAGCCCCAGATCGAGGGAGATTATCAGTGGTCTTGTATGTCTTGTATGTCTTCCATGTATGTCTTGATTTCTTCAAACCAAGCTGCTTACCTATTGCAGATTCAGTCTTCCCAGCCTGGTGCAGGTTTACAATTTTGTTTCTGGTGTCCTTTGACAGCTCTTTGGTCTTGGCCATAGTGTAGTTTGGAGTGTGACTGTTTGAGGTTGTGGACAGGTGTCTTTTATACTGATAACAAGTTCAAACAGGTGCCATTAATACAGGTAATGATTGGAGGACAGAGGAGCCTTTTTAAAGAAGATGTTACAGGTCTGTGAGAGCCAGAAATCTGGCTTGTTTGTAGGTGACCAAATATTTATTTTCCACCATAATTTGCAAATAAATTAAAATAAAATCCTACAATGTGATTTTCTGGATGAAAATTACAGGCCTCTCTCATCTTTTTAAGTGGGAGAACTTGCACAATTGGTGGCTGAATAAATACTTTTTTGCCCCACTGTATATCTTAAATTATGAGAACATGGTAAGCACATTCTGGGTAAGATCTATTTGACATTAAGGGGATAGTCTCTTGGAAACATTCCTTGCACATCATGGCTACATTCCTACGAAAACATTATTTGATAACCTAATGAGACTCTTAAGAGAACTTTCTTCAAGGTTGTTGTAATATTTGTTGTTAGCTGGGAAGCAAACAACTAGGCTACACTAGTCACTATAAAAGTAGTAGGAGACCACAAACCCCACATTTTATTCATCTTGTAATTAGAACAAAGTGTCAGTGAATCCTTTTCCATCTGAAGAAACCAAAGCAACCCCCCCTCCATCTTCTCTTTCCCACACACACACACACACACACACACACACACACACACACACACACACACACACACACACACACACACACACACTCCTACCAAAGTTCATACTCAAATGTATGATCCTCAATAAGAACCGCCATCCTTCTCTCCCTGAGACTGGCATGCGTTCCTCTCATCCTCCCATCTCCAGCCCCCTGCCTGTGGTTGACCCTATGGTTGACCCTTTACCCGGCCGTCAGGCTCCCTCCGGCCCCCTGTGGGTCCCCTCCCCACCCAGGCTGGGGAGGCCCATGGCAGAGCTGCAGTTCGGGCTCATTAGCAGGGGCCATCTGGAGGCTTGCCAGGGGCCAGCAGAGGGCCCGGTCCCTTGATCTGTGGTCTATGAGCAGCAGTGTGACAGGCTGGGGCTGGTCGGCTGGGCTAACATTACAGCCCACCCCAACCAGGCCAGCACACAGCCTATCGAATAAAGAGCACTCTCCAGCCTTCAGCCAACTGCAGCCCAATCAATACAGCCGAAAACAAGCCACCCTCCTATGTCCCCCTCTTCTGACTCCACCTGGAGCTTCCATTCACCCACTTCAAACGCAAACTTTTTTTGAGGAAATGCAGGACATCTTGAGCATGAGTTTTTTATTTATTTATTTATTTACTGTTGCTGTTAGTGATATCATTGTTAAAGTTTTGCATAAAATGCTGGTGGAAATGGTCAGGTTTTTCATGTTTTCAAATAAATAAAAGAAAATGTATTTGTCACATGAGTTGAATACAACATATCACTTTATCGTGAAACACTTACTTACAAGCGCTTAACCAACAATGCAGTTAAGAAAATGTTTACTAAATAAACTAAAGTAAAACAATATATAAATAAATTAAAGTACAATAACGAGACTATACAGTGCATTCGGAAAGTATTCAGACCCCGTGACTTTTTCCACATTTTGTTACTTACACAGCCTTATTCTAAAATGGATTAAATCATTTCCCCCCTCATCAATCTACACACAATATCCCATAATGAGAAAGCGAAAACAGGTTTTTTAAAAGAGATACCTTATTTGCATAAGTATTCAGAACCGAAATTGAGACTCAAATTTGAGCTCAGGTGCATCCTGTTTCCATTGATCATCCTTGAGATGTTTCTACAACTTGATTGGAGTCCACCTGTGGAAAAATTCAATTGAATGGACATTATTTGGAAAGGCACACACCTATCTATATAAGGTAGTGTGGATGTCAGATCAAAAGTCAACCAATGAGGTCGAAGGAATTGTTCGTAGAGCTCCAATTGGGTCAAGGCACAGATCTGGGGAAGGGTACCAAAACATTTCTGCATCATTGAGGTCCCTCAAGAACACAGTGGCCTCCATCATTCTTAAATGGAATAAGTTTGGTACCACCAAGACTCTTCCTACAGCTGGCCGCCCAGCCAAACTGAACAATCGGGGGAGAAGGGCCTTGGTCAGGGATGTGACCAAGAACCCCCAAGAACCTTCCAGAAGGACAACCATCTCTGCAGCACTACACCAATCAGGCCTTTATGGTAGAGTGGCCAGACGGAAGTTACTCCTTAGTAAAATGCACATGACAGCCCGCTTAGAGTTTGCCGAAAGGCACCCAAAGGACTCTCAGATCATGAGAAACAAGAAGTGTTGGTCTGATGAAATCAAGATTGGCCTCTTTGGCCTGAATGCCAAGCGTCACGTCTGGGGGAAACTTGGCACCATCCCTACGGTGAAGCTTGCTGGTGGAAATATCATGCTGTGGGGATGTTTGTCAGCGGCAGGGACTGGGAGACTAGTCAGGATCGAGGGAAAGATGAACAGAGCAAAGTACAGAGAGATCCTTGATGAAAACTTGCTCCAGAGCACTCAGGACCTCAGACTTGGGCGAAGGTTTACCTTCCATCAGGACAATGACCCTAAGCACACAGCCAAGACAACGCAGGAGTGATTTCGGGACAAGTCTCTGAATGTCCTTGAGTGGCCCAGTCAGAGCTGGGACTTCAACCCAATCGAACATATCTGGAGAAATCTAAAAATACGTGTGCAGAGACGCTCCCCATCCAACCTGACAGCTTGTGGGGATCTGCAGAGAAGGCTGTCAAAGGTGCCAAAGGTGCCTTAAAAAATAACTGAGTAAAGGGTCTGAATACTTACGTAAATGTGATATTTCAGTTTTCTTTTTACATACAATACAAGTTAAAAGTTTGGAAACTCCTAATTCAAGGGGTTTTTCAGTATTTTTACTATTTTCTACATTGTAAGACATTAAAAAGTTGAAATAACGCACATGGAATCATGTAGTTACAAAAAAAGTGTCAATCAAATCAAAATATATTTTAGATTTTAGATTCTTCATTGTAGCCACCCTTTGTTTTGATGACAGCTTTGCACACTCTTGGCATTCTCTCAACCAGCTTCATGAGGAATGCTTTTCCAACAGTCTTGAAGAAATTCTCACAGATGCTGAGCACTTGTTCGCTGCTTTTCCTTCACTCTGCAGTCCAACTCATTCCAAACCATCTCAATTGGGTTGAGGTCAGGTGATTGTGTAGGCCAGGTCATCTAATGCAGCACTCCATCACTCTCCATCTTGGTCAAATAGCCCTTACACAGCTTGGAGGTGTGTTTTGGGTCATTGCCCTGTTGAAAATCAAATTATAGTCCCACTAAGTGCAAATCAGATGGGATGGCGTATCGCTGCAGAATGCTGTGGTAGCCATGCTGGTTAAGTGTGCCTTGAATTCTAAATAAGTCACTGACAGTGTCACCAGCAAAGCACACCCACACCATCACACCTCCTCCTCCATGCACCACGGTGCCAACCACACATGCAGAGATCATCCATTCACCTACTCTGCTCTCACAAAGACACAGTGGTTGGAACCAAAAATCTCAAATTTGGACTCATCAGACCAAAGGACATAATGTCCATTGCTCTTGTTTCTTGGCCAAAACAAGTATCTTCTTCTTATTGGTGTTTTTAGTAGTGGTTTCTTTGCTGCAATTTGACCACAAAGGCCTGATTCAGGCAGTCTCCTCTGAACAGTTGATGTTGAGGTGTGTCTGTTACTTGAACTCTGTGAAGCATTTATTTGGGCTGCAATCTGAGGTGCAGTTAACTCTAATGACCTTATCCTTTGCAGCACAGGTGACTCTGGGTCTTCCTTTCCTGTGGCGATCCTCATGAGAGCCAGTTTCATCAAATCTCTTGATGGTTTTTGCGACTGCACTTGAACAAACTTTCAAAGTTCTTGAAATTTTCCGGATTGACTGACCGTCATGTCCTAAAGTAATGACGGACTGTCGTTTCTCTTTGCTTATTTGAGCTGTTCTTGCCATAAAATGGACTTGGTCTTTTACCAAATAGGACTATCTTCTGTATACCACCCCCTACCTTGTCACAACACAACTGATTGGCTCAAACGCATTAAGAATAAAATAAATTCCACAAATGAACTTTTAAGGCACACTTGTTAATTGAAATGCATTCCAGGTGACTACCTCATGAAGTAGGTTGAGTGAATGCCAGGAGTTTGCAAAGCTGTCATCAAGGCAAAGAGTGGCTACTTTGAAGAATCTGAAATCTAAAATATATTTGGATATACATGTGTTATGTCATAGTTTTGATGTCTTCACTATTATTCTACAATGTAGAAAATAGTACAAATAAAGAAAAAACATTGAATAGTAGGTGTGGGGGGGGGGACCTTAGAGATCCTTATTATTCTCTATGTTTGGTTAGGTCAGGGTGTGACTCGGGTGGGAAATTATATTTCTTTGTTTTTGGCCGAGTGTGGTTCCCAATCAGAGGCAGCTGTCTATCGTTGTCTCTGATTGGGAATCATACTTAGGCATTCTGTTTTCCACCTGTCCGGGTAGCAATTTAGCTGTTCAGCAGTTTTATGGCTTGGTGGTAGAAGCTGTTAAAGAGCCTTTTGGAACTAGACTTGGCACTCTGGTACCGCTTGCCATGAGATAGCAGAGAGAACAGTCTATGACTTGGGTGGCTGGAGTCTTCGGCAATTTTCAGGGCCTTCCTCTGACCCCGCCTGGTATATAGGTCCTGGATGGCAGGAAGCTCAGCCCCAGTGATGTACTGGGCGGTACGCATTACCCTCTGTAGCGCTTTGTGGTCGGATGCCGAGCAGTTGCCATGCCAGGCGGTGATGCAACCAGCCAGGATGCTCTTGATGGTGCCGCTTTAGAATTTAGAGGATCTGAGGACCCATGCCGAATCTGTTCAGTCTCCTGAGGGGGAATAATTTTTTGTCGTTCCCTCTTCATGGCTATCTTGGTGTGTTTGGACCACCATCCGTCAATGAGAATGGGGCGTGCTCGGTCCTCCTTTTCCTGCAGTCCACAATCATCTCCTTTGTATTGATCATGTTGAGGGAAAGGTTGTTGTCCTGGCACCACACGGCCAGGTCTCTGACCATCTCCCTATAGGCTGTCTCATCGCTGTCGGTGATCAGGCCTACCACCGCTGTGTCATCGGCAAACTTAATGTTGGTGTTGGAGTCGTGCTTGCCCACACAGTCCTGAGGATCAGCATGGCAGATGTCTTGCCTACCCTACCACCTGAGGGCCGCTCGTCAGGAAGTCCTGGATCCAGTTGTAGATGGAGGTGTTTAGTCCCAGGGTCCTTAGCTTAGTGATGAGCTTTGAGGGAAAATGGTGTTGAACGCTGAGCAGTAGTCAATGAACAGCATTCTCATATAGGTGCTCCTTTTGTCCAGGTGGGAAAGGGCAGTGTGGAGTAAAATAGAGATTGTGTCATCTGTGGATCTTTTGGGGCGGGATGTGGATTGAGGTGGTCTAGGGTTTCTGGGGTGATGGTGTTGGTGTGAGCCATGACCAGCCTTTCAAAGCACTTCATGGCTACAGACATGAGTGCTACAGGTCGGTAGTCATTTAGGCAGGTTACCTTGGTGTTCTTCGGCACAGGGACTATGGTGGTCTGCTTGAAACATGTAGGTATTACAGACTCGTTCAGGGACAGGTTGAAAATGTCAGTGAAGACACTTGCTTGTTGGTCCGTGCATGCTCTGAGTACACGTCCTGATAATGCATCTGGCCCTGCAGCCTTGTGAATCTGGACCTGTTTAAAGGTCTTACTCACATTGGCTACAGAGAGTGTGATCACACAGTCATTCGGAACAGCTGGTGCTCTCATGCATGCTTCAGTGTTGCTTTCCTCGAAACGCACCTAGAAGTAATTTCTCTCATCTGGTAGGCTCATGTCACATGGGGCTTTCCTTTGGGGTCCATAATAGTTTGCAAGCCCCGCCACATCCGATGAGCGTCAGAGCCAATATAGTAGGATTCAATCATAGTCATTTATTGACACTTTGCCTGTTTTGGCAGCTTAGGAATGGTTATTCGGCTGTTCGGCTATACATTCTCCCTCTCCCATCATTTTGGCAAACATTATCCCTGTTGGTGGTTGTTTACTATACATTTTGTGTTTGCTGTGTACTAGCGATGCTCTGATTCCCTGGGTGAATCTCATCCATCACTCATATTTAAAAAAAATAGTTCACGTATATAGGTTCTTGAAAAAGGGATATTTCACTTTAAGCTAAACTCCCCGTTAAACATCTGAACTGTCCCTTTAAACCCCACAGGTGCCCCCTGGCACAGTGTTTGCAACCTAATGACAGATGTGTTGAAAGTAACAGCAGGGAGAACATAATGGTTTATTCAGTTAGTTAACACAGTAGCCATGCCCCCCCGGACAGCCGTTGCCCCCAGGCTCAATGTCATAGCATGGCACAGCTTCAGGTGAGAGTCTCTGTGGGACTTAACAAGACAAGACCATGTCAATACACATGCTAACAACACCCAGGGGCAGGCCAAATCTACCATAGCTGAATGGTAAATCTACAATGGCTGACTTAAGAAAAGGTCAACTTTGTAAAAGAGATGGCTAACTGCAGTAGAGAGCAGGTTAACTTAATTAAATAGCACAATATTATAAAAGGACACCACTAAAGATGGGCAATTCCACAGTAACGGAATTTGTTGATAGTAGTCCTTTGGTGCATAGAGTTCTATGGTTTGTTAAACTCTGAAATGTTTTTTGTTTGGTATAAATTTGAAAAAGTCAAAAATCTGACCCTCAGCATAATTCCGTTAAACTCATTCCACCTGCAGCCTGCTGTTCAAAGGGCTCCTGTGATCTCCCTCTGCTGCGCCTCAGCAGTGCACCGCAGACGGCCACCACCACCAGCCATGAGGCTAATCTGGCTACAGCTAACACACCGCAGGTGACCAGCTGCTCCATAAAACACCACACCTCCCCTCACATCCCCCACACTTGTGCTGAATCACAAACCAAACCTTAACCCTTACATTCCTAGGCCCTTCTGTAGATTTGAGAGGATTTGATAGCAGGCTAAGCAATATAGTTGAAAATTCCACTATGTCTATCAGAGGGCAAGATGGAGCTATTGGAAATATTGTTAACCTATCCTCTCCACAGGTACATAGGGATGCGGGTAGGGTTTGGGACTGGCTCACTGCCTCAGGTAATGTTCAAATGTTATATTATTAATAGTAAAATGTTATTAAAATGTTATAATATTCAGCATTGGCCCCACTTTTGGCCTATGATAGAGAGCACGATGGTAACAGTAGCATTTAGTCAGCTCTGCATCAATCCCCCTACTGATGTAGCAAGATGGCGGTGAGTGCAGATGCGTTTTTTGGTAGCTGAAAGAATTATTGGATTTCCTCACTCAAATATTACCAGTTGGTCATTTTTAAGGTCATCAAACCAAGGAAGAATATGGTTTAGTTTGTTTGCCAATGTAATTGATTACTTTTTGCAAGTTATTCACCTCTAAAACGATTAAGTTAGCTACAACACTAGATAGCCAGAACAGCTAGCTAGCACAAAAATGAGCTTGTCTACATGAAAACCTCCACGACCAGAACCAAAAGAAATGTAGAAATCATCAGATGGAAAATTAATAGCAAAATATGGTATGATTTTGGGTACTCCTCTTCAGAATGTAACCGTGGGGGGAAATAGTGATGTGGGTGGTGAGCACTGACAATAATGCTGACAACTTGCGCCCATCCAGTCCCCAGCTCAGGCCGTTATCTTACGACAGCGACACTCCAGTCAATTCCCAGGGGGAAAAGATGAGAGGTCAAAAGGGTATGTCACTTCTTGAAATGCAAAACAATATGGTGATGCTTTTGCTCCACTAAAAGTTTTTAGGAATCTGTGAAAATCTCACCCTAAACGTTGTTTCAACGAGTCAAATCACATTTGTATCTATTCCTCAGAGATCCTAGAAGGTACCAAGACTTCACTATTTCATTAGTCGTGTAGTATATCCTACAGGATACCATATTTGGTCAGAGAGCTATGCGTTCATGGCACGCAGATGACGATGGCAGCCATCACTTGAACGACTGTATCTTTGTCAAATAAGCACCAAATGGGGTCAAACAAAGCTAGCTAGATAGCCAATGAGCTGGGCTTTATGAAAACCATGTATATGTCGTAAAATATAGCTACTAACCTTGTACGACAGCATGCCTTTTCATTTTGGACAGAAATGATAAGGATATTCAGAGTTATGAAGTTCAACATTTGTTAAACTGGTTGTTTTGCAAATGTTGAACTTATAATATGGCTACTAATACTTGGAAAGCTAAATCAAAGTGCAAGTATACAGACTTGACGATATTCTTGCAGAATTTTTTTTAATATGAATGCAAATGTCTCCTTCACAGTTTGTCAAAATGTACCTTGGGACATCACATTAAAAGTCTTGAGGTTCAGTCATACTTCAAGTTATCCATCTGAACCTTTGCACATACACTGATGCCATCTTATGGACACTATTGGAATTACAAACAGAGTGATGGCTGTAACTGTGACCTTTCTCTTGCATTTCAAAGATAGTGGTAAAAAAAACACTGGTTGGTTTATATCCCTCTAGTGGTGTGGGGGCTGTGCTTTGGCAAAGTGGGTGGGGTTATATCCTTCCTGTTTGGCCCTGTCCGGGGGTATCATCGGATGGGGCCACATACTTCAAGTTACCCCTCCTGTCTCAGCCTCCAGTATTTATGCTGCAGTAGTTTATGTGTTGGGGGCTAGGGTCAGTTTGTTATATCTGGAGTACTTCTCTTGTCTTATCCGGTGTCCTGTGTAAATTTAAGTATGCTCTCTAATTCTCTCTTTCTGTCTCTCTCTCGGAGGACCTGAGCCCTAGGACCATGCCTCAGGACTACCTGGCATGATGACTCCTTGCTGTCCCCAGTTCACCTGGCCCTGCTGCTGCTCCAGTTTCAGCTGTTCTGCTTGCAGCTATGGAATCCTGACCTGTTCACCGGACGTGCTTACCTGTCCCAGACCTGCTGTTTTCAACTCTCTAGAGACAGCAGGAGTGGTAGAGATACTCGTAATGATCGGCTATGAAAAGCCAACTGACATTTACTCCTGAGGTGCTGACTTGTTGCACCCTCGACAACTACTGTGATTATTATTATTTGACCATGCTGGTCATTTATGAACATTTGAACATCTTGGCCATGTTCTGTTATAATCTCCACCCGGCACAGCCAGAAGAGGACTGGCCACCCCTCATAGCCTGGTTCCTCTCTAGGTTTTGGCCTTTTTAGGGAGTTTAACTAGCCACCGTGCTTCTACACCTGCATTGCTTGCTGTTTGGGGTTTTAGGCTGGTTTCTGTACAGCACTTTGAGATATCAGCTGATGTACGAAGGGCTATATAAATACATTTGATTTGATTTGATTTCTTTATTTTTTCTTCTACCAGATATATTGTGTTATATTCTCCTACATTCAATTCACATTTCCACAAGCTTCAAAGTGTTTCCTTTCAAATGGTACCAATAATATGCAGATCCTTGCCTCAGGGCCTGAGCTACAGGCAGTTCGATTTGGGTATGTCATTTAGGCGAAAATTTAAAAAAAGGGGGCTATATTAATGAAGCTGCCAGTTGAGGACTTGTGAGGCGTCTGTTTCTCAAACTAGACACTCTAATGTACTTGTCCTCTTGCTCAGTTGTGCACCGGGGCCTTCCACTCCTCTTTCTATTCTGCTTAGAGCCAGTTTGTGCTGTTCCTGAAGAGAGTAGTACACAGCAGTTTTATTGCATCTTTAATCAGGCCAACACTTTTCAGTTGTGCTAACATAATTGCAAAAGGGTTTTATAATGATCAATTGACCTTTTAAAATTACAAACTTGGATTAGCTAACACAACGTGCCTTTGGAACACAGGAGTGATGGTTGCTGATAATGGGCCTCTGTACGCCTATGTAGATATTCCATTAAAAATCTGCCGTTTCCAGCGACAATAGTCATTTACAACATTAACAATGTCTACACTGTGTTTCTGATCAATTTGATGTTATTTTAATGACAAAAAATTTACTTTTCTTTCAAAAACAAGGACATTTCTAAGTGAGCCCAATCTTTTGAAGGTGTGAACATCTCAAAACAGCAGTACAGTATTTCTTAATCAACATCTTTATGCTTTCTGTAACGGCTTTCTTCCGTCGAAGGAGAGTCGGACCAAAATGCAGCGTGGTTAGTTCGATACATGTTTAATGAAAGAATAAACACGATAAATACAAAAACAAGAAACGGAACGTGAAAACCTATACAGCCTATCTGGTGAATACAAACACACTGAGACAGGAACAATCACCCACGAAACACTCACAGAATATGGCTGCCTAAATATGGTTCCCAATCAGAGACAACGATAATCACCTGACTCTGATTGAGAACCGCCTCAGGCAGCCATAGACTACGTAGACACCCCACAAAACCCCAAGACAAAAACACACCACAATAACCCATGTCACACACTGGCCTGACCAATTAAATAAAGAAAACACAAAATACTAAGACCAAGGCGTGACACTTTCGCTAGTAAAACAACTAGAAAAAAGACATTCAAAATGCAGATGGTTATTTAAACTAGATTTTAGTTGCACTTCCACCCAGCTCCATGTCCACGGGTAAAACCTTGCTGAGGTGATCAATGTATTTGTTGCATTGTAGTATCGTCAATTTCTCTTGCCAAAACATCTTGATGGCCTTGACCAGTTCATCTTTGCTTGTAGGCTTGGCAGAGATACAGATTAATGTTGTCAGTTGATGCTAAACAAGTTCAGTTGGGTTTAAGTCAGGAGACCTACATGTAGAGATACATTTTAATTTTATATATTTTCTTTTCTTTTCTTTTTTTATATCACCTTTGTTTAACCAGGTAGGCTAGTTGAGAACAAGTTCTCTTTTACAACTGCGACCTGGCCAAGATAAAGCAAAGCAGTGTGACACAGACAACAACACAGAGTTACACATGGAGTAAACAATAAACAAGCCAATAACACAATAAACAAGTCAATGACACAGTAGGAAAAAAAGAAAGTCTATATACAGTGTGTGCAAAAGGCATAAGGAGGTAGGCAATAAATAGGCAATAGGAGCGAATAATTTAAATTTAGCAGATGAACACTGGAGTGATAAATGAGCAGATGATGATGTGCAAGTAGAGGTACTGGTGTGAAAAAGAGCAGAAAAGTAAATCAAATAAAAACAGTATGGGGTTGAGGTAGGTAGATTGGGTGGGCTATTTACAGATGGACTATGTACAGCTGCAGCGATCGGTTAGCTCCTCAGATAGCTGATGTTTAAAGTTGGTGAGGGAAATAAAAGTCTCCAACTTCAGCGATCTTTTGCAATTCGTTCCAGTCACTGGCAGCAGAGAACTGGAAGGGAAGGCAGCCAAATGAGGTGTTGACTTTGGGGATGATCAGTGAGATATACCTGCTGGAACATGTGTTATGTTGGGTGTTGTTATCGTGACGAGTGAACTGAGATAAGGCGGAGCTTTACCTAGCATAGACTTATAGATGACCTGGAGCCAGTGGGTCTGGCGACGAATAGTTAGCGAGGGCCAGCCGACTAGAGCATACAGGTCGCAGTGGCGGATGGTATAAGGTGATTTAGTAACAAAACGGATGGCACTGTGATCCAGTTTGCTGAGTAAAGTATTGGAAGCTATTTTGTAGATGACATTGCCGAAGTCGAGGATCGGTAGGATAGTCAGTTTTACTAGGTTAAGTTTGGCGGCGTGAGTGAAGGAGGCTTTGTTGCGAAATAGAAAGCTGATTCTAGATTTGATTTTGGATTGGACATGTTTCATATGAGTCTGGAAGGAGAGTTTACAGTCTCACCAGACACCTAGGTATTTATAGTTGTCCATATATTCTAGGTCGGAACCGTCCAGGGTAGTGATGCTAGTCGGGCAGGCGGGTCCGGGCAGTGAACGGTTGAAAAGCATGCATTTGGTTTTACTAGCGTTTAAGAGAAGTTGGGAGGCCACGGAAGGAGTGTTGTATGGCATTGAAGCTCGTTTGGAGGTTAGTTAGCACAGTGTACAAGGAAGGGACAGAAGTATACAGAATGGTGTCGTCTGCGTAGAGGTGAATCAGGGAATCGCCAGCAGCAAGAGCGACATCATTGATATATACAGAGAAAAGAGTCGGCCCGAGAACTGAACCCTGTGGTACCCCCATAGAGAATGACAGAGGTCCGGACAATATGCCCTCCGATATATTGTAGGCCTACCGTATGTGTTGTAGGTCTTTTATTTATTTATTTTTATTCAACCTTTATTTTACTACATGAAGGTCTACTTCCTCTGCTGGCGTCTTGACCCAGTTTATGCCCTCATTTGTAATGCAAACCCGGGCGGCAGTGTGTTTTGGGTTATTGTCTGTATTTGGAGAAGAAAAAAATACATTTAGCCTAACAGCCAACATTAGGTACAATACTAGAAATATACATGTAAATAGGCCTAAACATAACAAAATATTGCTATAATCCTACCTTGAAAGAAACAATGTGGTCCCAGAAACACCTCTCCTACATAGGGTCCAACATATCTCTTGATGATTTCTTCCTCAAAGAAATCTCAAGCCATGATACCTGAAAAAGGAGGCAACAGTGAATTATTGTGGAACACATAGCAATCCGTGCAGTGTAGGTTACAACATTTTATGTACCTTTTGATTTGTAAATCGCCAAACTTACCATCAAAAATCAAATATGGGCCTGGTCCCTGGCGAGAAAATCACCCCCCACACATGAAGTTTGAGAGGATGCTTGGGACCCGGCTTGCTTGACCTTCTTCCTTTTTTTCTGTAGTAATGTTGAGCAAATTGCTCAAGGGCCACGGTTGATTCATTTGTGAAGATGACATCATTGAATGTCTCACTAGCTTTGATCCATGCCTGGGCCTGCAGGACGCGAAGGTCTTTATTTGTCAGACGGATCATCGGATCGAAACTACAGAACAGCACAAAACAAGCGAACACACATGGTTAATGTACAGAATAAAAATATATATATATATAAAACATGTCTTACCGAGCATTTCCATAAGTACACACAAGTTTCTTCAACTGTCTTCTGACTGTGAGAAGAGCGATGTTGTTGTTGTGCCATGATGCCAGCAGATTACAGATTGCCTTGCCGGTCGCTCATCATCTTCATTCATCAGTGAGTCAATGGCTTGAATTGTCTCGCTGGAAATGGAATAAAATGTAAAAATGTGCAGCATACAGTAAAGACCAGCAGTCGATTTATTTAAGCATTATTAGGCCTACTTTACTGTATTATCGACTACTGCACCTGTTCATAGGCCACTGTAATTGATGGGGGCTCAGGGAGGTACCATTCTGCTCATCTGATGAAGGTGCACATGGATCAGATTCAAACTTTGAAGACCGAGATCGAGTCATTGAAGGCAGACCAGCAGAAGGAGAAACAAGCGCCAGGACCATCTCCTAAAGTTGATTCAGCTGCAGGATCGGGGCAACACCAGTACAGAGCTTGCTCAGGAGTGAGGTGAAAACTTTTGGAGGATGTCCTGGTGTCAAGAAGGGCAGCAAAGAAGCCACTTCTCTCCAGGAAAAACATCAGGGACAGACTGATATTCTACAAAAGGTACAGGGATTGGACTGCTGAGGACTGGGGTAAAGTAATTTCCTCTGATGAATCCCCTTTCCGATTGTTTGGGGCATCTGGAAAAAAAGCTTGCCCGGAGAAGAC
This sequence comes from Oncorhynchus nerka, assembly GCF_034236695.1. NCBI lineage: Eukaryota > Metazoa > Chordata > Actinopteri > Salmoniformes > Salmonidae > Oncorhynchus > Oncorhynchus nerka. The sequence continues at coordinate 61,390,978 of NC_088402.1, forward strand.
AAGGTGAGTGCTACCATCAGTCCTGTGTCATGCCAACAGTAAATCATACCGAGACCATTCATGTGTGGGGTTGCTTCTCGGCCAAGGGAGTGGGCTCACTCACAATTTTGCCTAAGAACACAGCCATGAATAAAAAATGGTACCAACACATCCTCCGAGAGCAACTTCTCCCAACCATCCAGGGACAGTTTGGTGATGAACAATGCCTTTTCCATCGTGATGGAGCACCTTGCCATAAGGCAAAAGTGAAATCTAGGTGACTTGGGGAACAAAACATTAATATTTTAGGGAAACTCCCCAGAGCTTAATCCCATTGAGAACAAAAACCCACAAATTCTGACAAATCCAAGCATTGATTATGCAAGAATCAGTCAGGATGTGGCCCAGAAGTTAATTGACAGCATGCCAGGGCGGATTGCAGAGGTATTCAAAAAGAAGGGTCAACACTGCAAATATTGACTCTTTGCATCAACTTCATGTCATTGGCAATAAAAGCCTTTGACACTTATGAAATGCTTGTAATTATACTTCAGGATTCCACAGTAACATCTGACAAAAATATCTAAAGACACTGAAGCAGCAAACTTTGTGGAAATTAATATTTGTGTCATTCTCAAAATGTTGGGCCACGACTGTACAGTACTGTATTTGTTCATCTTTAAGCTTTCATTACTAAAACAATAATAAAAATACTATTTCAAAATGCCTATGTTTATTTAGATTAATTAAGGATCGGTGTCACGCTAGCGGGACAACTTCCTGTGAAATTGGAGGGTGTGTCATTCAAATAAATTCTAATTAATATTATGGATTTTAAACATTTAGGTACATAAGTGTCTTATATCGGCTGAAAGCTTAAATTCTTGTTAATCTAACTGCACTGTCCGATTTACAGTAGCTATTACAGCGAAAACATGCCATGCGATTGTTTCAAAATATGTTTTCCACCGGCACAGGTTTCATACATTCACATATAAAGATGAAATATTCACTTACTTTTTGAAAATCTTCCTCTGATTTTTCATCCAAAGGGTCCCAGCTATAACATGTAGTGTTGTTTTTTTTAGATGAAATCCTTCTTTATATCCCAAAAAGTCAGTTTAGTTGGTGCCATCGATTTGAGTAATCCGGTCGTTCAACATGCAGAGAAAGGAATCTGAAAATCTACCCCTAAACTTTGTTTCAACAAGTCAAAATACATTTCTATTTACTCCTCAGATACCCTAAAACGTAATCAAACTATAATAATTATGAAGTATGTTCAATAGGAAACCGATTTTAGCAGATGCGTAATTTCTTTGTGGCGCACACAAACACGGATTTCCAAGACTGTGTCCTTCTACTAAAACTGTTATTTATTAGTTGTTTTTGAAGTTACAAGCCTGAAGCCTTGAACATAGACTGCTGACACCCTGTGGAAGCCATATGAATTTGCATCCAGGGAGCTATTTTACAATATGAGCTTTTTCTTGCATTTCTAAGCTGCGGGCATTTTCCCATGGGATTCAGAGGAGAAAGTCAACTGCCACGAATGATTTGTTACCGATTAGCAGCACAACTATTACACTCAACTGAACGACTTGATTAGTGTAGTGTTAGCTAGCTACATAGTTGTCTTTGCTGTCTTCCTACCCAAGATAATTGTGTAGCTTAGAGTGTGTAGTTTTATGTCGTCCTTAACATAGGAGACTCTGCTAGCTAGCCAACAGCTAGCCAACGTCTACCGAACAGAACTTCTGCACTCAACAATCCGGTCGCATTTCGCTTCGCTCCACAGGTAGTATCACATTTTTCATTTCATTTCATTACAGTACAACGGCTTGATTTGTTTGATCGTAGCTAGCTACATAGCTAGCTACACAGCCGTCTTTGTATCAAAGATAATTGTGTAGTCTAGAGCGACTTCCTAGGTTAGTTAGCCAGCTATTGTCGTTCTTTTAACGCAACGTAACGTAATCAACACTGCTAGCTAGCCAGCTAGCCCCGAATAGCAGCACAGTAGAAACTATTACACTCAACGGAACGACTTGATTAGTGTAGTGTCAACAACGCAGCCAATGCCAACTAGCCTACTTAGTCAACAACGCAGCCTCTGCCAGCTAGCCTACTTCAGCAGTACTGTATCATTTTAATCATTTTAGTCAATAAGATTCTTGCTACGTAAGCTTAACTCTCTGAACACTCGTGACGTGTAGTCCACTTGTCATTCCAATCTCCTTTGCATTAGCGTAGCCTCTTGTGTAGCCTGTCAACTATGTGTCTGTCTATCCCTGTTCTCTCCTCTCTGCACAGACCATACAAACGCTCCACACCGCGTGGCCGCGGCCACCCTAATCTGAAGGTCCCAGCGCGCACGACCCACGTGGAGTTCCAGGTCTCCGGTAGCCTCTGGAACTGCCGATCTGCGGCCAACAAGGCAGAGTTCATCTCCGCCTATGTCTCCCTCCAGTCCCTCGACTTCTTGGCACTGACGGAAACATGGATCACCACAGACAACACTGCTACTCCTACTGCTCTCTCTTCGTCTGCCCACGTGTTCTCGCACACCCCGAGAGCTTCTGGTCAGCGGGGTGGTGGCACCGGGATCCTCATCTCTCCCAAGTGGTCATTCTCTCTTTCTCCCCTTACCCATCTGTCTATCGCCTCCTTTGAATTCCATGCTGTCACAGTTACCAGCCCTTTCAAGCTTAACATCCTTATCATTTATCGCCCTCCAGGTTCCCTCGGAGAGTTCATCAATGAGCTTGATGCCTTGATAAGCTCCTTTCCTGAGGACGGCTCACCTCTCACAGTTCTGGGCGACTTTAACCTCCCCACGCCTACCTTTGACTCATTCCTCTCTGCCTCCTTCTTTCCACTCCTCTCCTCTTTTGACCTCACCCTCTCACCTTCCCCCTACTCACAAGGCAGGAAATACGCTCGACCTCATCTTTACTAGATGCTGTTCTTCCACTAACCTCGTTGCAACTCCCCTCCAAGTCTCCGACCACTACCTTGTATCCTTTTCCCTCTCGCTCTCATCCAACACTTCCCACACTGCCCCTACTCGGATGGTATCGCGCCGTCCCAACCTTCGCTCTCTCTCCCCCGCTACTCTCTCCTCTTCCATCCTATCATCTCTTCCCTCTGCTCAAACCTTCTCCAACCTATCTCCTGATTCTGCCTCCTCAACCCTCCTCTCCTCCCTTTCTGCATCCTTTGACTCTCTATGTCCCCTATCCTCCAGGCCGGCTCGGTCCTCCCCTCCCGCTCCGTGGCTCGACGACTCATTGCGAGCTCACAGAACAGGGCTCCGGGCAGCCGAGCGGAAATGGAGGAAAACTCGCCTCCCTGCGGACCTGACATCCTTTCACTCCCTCCTCTCTACATTTTCCTCTTCTCTCTCTGCTGCTAAAGCCACTTTCTACCACTCTAAATTCCAAGCATCTGCCTCTAACCCTAGGAAGCTCTTTGCAACCTTCTCCTCCCTCCTGAATCCTCCTCCCCTCCCCCTCCTCCCTCTCTGCAGATGACTTCGTCAACCATTTTGAAAAGAAGGTCGACGACATCCGATCCTCGTTTGCTAAGTCAAACGACACCGCTGGTTCTGCTCACACTGCCCTACCCTGTGCTCTGACCTCTTTCTCCCTCTCTCTCCAGATGAAATCTCGCGTCTTGTGACGGCCGGCCGCCCTACAACCTGCCCGCTTGACCCTATCCCCTCCTCTCTTCTCCAGACCATTTCCGGAGACCTCCTCCCTTACCTCACCTCGCTCATCAACTCATCCCTGACCGCTGGCTACGTCCCTTCCGTCTTCAAGAGAGCGAGAGTTGCACCCCTTCTGAAAAAACCTACACTCGATCCCTCCGATGTCAACAACTACAGACCAGTATCCCTTCTTTCTTTTCTCTCCAAAACTCTTGAACGTGCCGTCCTTGGCCAGCTCTCCCGCTATCTCTCTCAGAATGACCTTCTTGATCCAAATCAGTCAGGTTTCAAGACTAGTCATTCAACTGAGACTGCTCTTCTCTGTATCACGGAGGCGCTCCGCACTGCTAAAGCTAACTCTCTCTCCTCTGCTCTCATCCTTCTAGACCTATCGGCTGCCTTCGATACTGTGAACCATCAGATCCTCCTCTCCACCCTCTCCGAGTTGGGCATCTCCGGCGCGGCCCACGCTTGGTTGCGTCCTACCTGACAGGTCGCTCCTACCAGGTGGCGTGGCGAGAATCCGTCTCCACACCACGTGCTCTCACCACTGGTGTCCCCCAGGGCTCTGTTCTAGGCCCTCTCCTATTCTCGCTATACACCAAGTCACTTGGCTCTGTCATAACCTCACATGGTCTCTCCTATCATTGCTATGCAGACGACACACAATTAATCTTCTCCTTTCCCCCTTCTGATGACCAGGTGGCGAATCGCATCTCTGCATGTCTGGCAGACATATCCGTGTGGATGACGGATCACCACCTCAAGCTGAACCTCGGCAAGACGGAACTGCTCTTCCTCCCGGGAAGGACTGCCCGTTCCATGATCTCGCCATCACGGTTGACAACTCCATTGTGTCCTCCTCCCAGAGCGCTAAGAACCTTGGCGTGATCCTGGACAACACCCTGTCGTTCTCAACTAACATCAAGGCGGTGGCCCGTTCCTGTAGGTTCATGCTCTACAACATCCGCAGAGTACGACCCTGCCTCACACAGGAAGCGGCGCAGGTCCTAATCCAGGCACTTGTCATCTCCCGTCTGGATTACTGCAACTCGCTGTTGGCTGGGCTCCCTGCCTGTGCCATTAAACCCCTACAACTCATCCAGAACGCCGCAGCCCGTCTGGTGTTCAACCTTCCCAAGTTCTCTCACGTCACCCCGCTCCTCCGCTCCCTCCACTGGCTTCCAGTTGAAGCTCGCATCCGCTACAAGACCATGGTGCTTGCCTACGGAGCTGTGAGGGGAACGGCACCTCAGTACCTCCAGGCTCTGATCAGGCCCTACACCCAAACAAGGGCACTGCGTTCATCCACCTCTGGCCTGCTCGCCTCCCTACCACTGAGGAAGTACAGTTCCCGCTCAGCCCAGTCAAAACTGTTCGCTGCTCTGGCCCCCCAATGGTGGAACAAACTCCCTCACGACGCCAGGACAGCGGAGTCAATCACCACCTTCCGGAGACACCTGAAACCCCACCTCTTTAAGGAATACCTAGGATAGGATAAAGTAATCCCTCTCACCCCCCCTCCCCCTGAAAAGATTTAGATGCACTACTGTTCCACTGGAGGTCATAAGGTGAATGCACCAATTTGTAAGTCGCTCTGGATAAGAGCGTCTGCTAAATGACTTAAATGTGATAGATATGTGAAAAACACCTTGAGGATTGATTCTAAACAACGTTTGCCATGTTTCTGTCGATATTATGGAGTTAACCTCTTGCTTCTACTCGGGACGCTTGCGTCCCAACTAGAGCTCTGGAAATGCAAATGCGTTACGCTAAATGCTAATAGTATTAGTTAAAACTCAAAAGTTCATTAAAATACACATGCAGGGTATCGAATTAAAGCTACACTCGTTGTGAATCCAGGCAACAAGTCAGATTTTTAAAATGCTTTTCGGCGAAAGCATGAGAAGCTATTATCTGATAGCATGTAACACCCCAAAAGACCCACAGGGGACGTAAACAAAATAATTAGCATTTCGGCGTTACACAAACCGCACAATAAAATAGAAAACATTCATTACCTTTCACCATCTTCTTTGTTGGCACTCCTAGATGTCCCATAAACACTATTTGGGTCTTTATTTCGATTAAATCGGTCCATATAAAGCCTAGATATCGTTATATGTAGACTGTGTGATAAACGAAAAAAACATCGTTTCAAAACGTAACGTCATTTTTTAAAATTCAAAAAGTCGACGATAAACTTTTGAAATACGTTTGTAATGCAACTTTAGGTATTAGTAAACGTTAATAAGCGATAAAATTCATCAGGAGGCGATATAAAGATCATTAGCTGTCCGTCTGGAAAAATGTCCGGCTAGAAACTCAACGAAAATATCCGGTCCTAGACCTGAGGAGATACGGTGCCCTGCATGTGTTTGACCAAGAAAAAACTCGAAGGGAAATGACAAGACTCTAGACACCGTGTGGAAGCTGTAGGTACTGCAACCTCAGTCAATTAATTGTGGTTCACCTTTATCAATGGGTTCAAGTAGCGCATGGATATATTTTCCCATTTTCAGTGATCAGTTTTTCCTGTGCTTTTCGATGTAAATGCCGTTCTGGTAAAGCCACAGCAGTGATTTAACCAGTTTTGTAAACGTCTGAGTGTTTTCTATCCACACAGACTAAGCAAATGCATATACTATATTCCTGGCATGAGTAGCAGGGCGCTGAAATGTTGCGCGATTTTTAACAGAATGTTCAAAAAAGTAGAGGGTCGACTTAAGAGGTTAATTTGGAAAAAAAATTGCGTTGTAATGACTTAATTTTTTTTTTTTTTTCTTACCCAAACGTGATGAACAAAACGGAGCGATTTGTTCTACACAAATAATCTTTTTGGAAAAACTGAATATTTGCTATCTAACTGAGAGTCTCCTCATTGAAAACATCTGAAGTTCTTCAAAGGTAAATGATTTTATTTGAATGGTTTTCTTGTTTTTGTGAAAATGTTGCATGCTGAATGCTAGGCTTAATGCTATGCTAGCTATCAATACTCTTACACAAATGCTTGTTTAGCTATGGTTCAGAAGCATATTTTGAAAATCTGAGATGACAGTGTTGTTAACAAAAGGCTAAGCTTGAGAGCTGATATATTTATTTCATTTAATTTGCGATTTTCATGAATAGTTAACGTTGTGTTATGCTAATGAGCTTGCGGCTATAATTACACTCCTGTATACAGGTTTTTTTCGTAGCCAAACGTGATGAACAAAACGGAGCGATTTCTCCTACACAAATAATATTTTTGGAAAAACTGAACATTTGCTATCTAACTGAGAGTCTCCTCATTGAAAACATCTGAAGTTCTTCAAAGGTAAATGATTTTATTTGAATGGTTTTCTTGTTTTTGTGAAAATGTTGCATGCTGAATGCTAGGCTTAATGCTATGCTAGCTATCAATACTCTTACACAAATGCTTGTTTAGCTATGGTTCAGAAGCATATTTTGAAAATCTGAGATGACAGTGTTGTTAACAAAAGGCTAAGCTTGAGAGCTGATATATTTATTTCATTTCATTTGCGATTTTCATGAATAGTTAACGTTGTGTTATGCTAGCTCTCAAGCTTAGCCTTTTGTTAACAACACTGTCATCTCAGATTTTCAAAAATATGCTTCTCAACCATAGCAAAACTAGCATTTAGCGTTAGCATTTAGCATTAGCATTTAGCGTTAGCATCAGCAGGCAACATTTTCACAAAAACCAGAAAAACATTCAAATAAATAATTTACCTTTGAAGAACTTCGGATGTTTTCAATGAGGAGACTCTCAGTTAGATAGCAAATGTTCAGTTTTTCCTGAAAGATTATTTGTGCAGGAGAAATCGGTCCGTTTTCTGCGTCATGTTTGGCATGGCAAACGTTGTTTAGAATCAATCCTCAAGGTGTTTTTCTACATATCTCTTCAAAGATATATCGTTCGTGGAAGTGTGCTTTCACCTCTGTATCCCATGTGAAAATGCATGCAGCTGAGAATTACGCACCAATTTAGACAAAGGACACCTGGCAAATGTAGTCTCTTATGGCCAATCTTCCAATGATATGCCTACAAATACGTCACAATGCTGCAGACATCTTGGACGAACAGCAGAGAGCATAAGCTCGTTCATGGCACATTCACAGCCATATAAGGAGACGATAGAAAAACAGAGCCTCAAAAATTCTGCTCATTTCCTGTTTGAGGTTTCATCTTGGTTTCGCCTGTAGCATGAGTTATGTGGCACTCACAGATAATATCTTTGCAGTTTTGAAAACGTCAGAGTGTTTTCTTTCCAAAGCTGCCAATTATATGCATAGTCGAGCATCTTTTCGTGACAAAATATTGCACTTAAAACGGGAACGTCTTTTTATCCAATAATGAAATAGCACCCCCATAGCTTCAACTGGTTAACAAAAGGCTAAGCTTGAGAGCAAATATATTTATTTCATTTCATTTGCGATTTTCATGAATAGTTAACGTTGCGTTATGGTAATGAGCTTGAGGCTATAAATAGGATCCCGGATACGGGATTGCTCGTCGCAACAGGTTAAAACACTCACTCCCTGAACTTGCTTCCCGACTCTCAGCGCACATTGTTATATATTGGAACCAAGTTGTCTAATGCAGGTAAACAAATTGTCGCTTACTGGAAAATACTTTTTCAAACTCACACGGTCACGTCGTACTGCGCCATTATGGCTATTAGCAGGTAGCTGGACAATAGACTTGCCTAGAAAGAGGGTAAGGTTCTTTCGTCAAATGTATTTCTTAGTTAAGGTTGGCCGTGATTGGTTGCAATTTCCGTTTGGTTTGCTGTTTACCCCTACATGATATGGAAACATGTAGTAACCGAAAAAGTGTTAAACAAATAAAAATATATTTTATATTTTAGAATCTTCAAAGTAGCCACTTTTTGCATGATGACAGCTTTGCACACTTTTAGCATTCTCTCAACCAGCTTCACCTGGACTGCTTTTCCTTCACTCTGCGGCCCGACTCTTGGCAAACCATCTCAATTTGGTTGAGGTCGGGGGATTGTGGAGGCCAGGTCATCTGATGCAACACTCCATCACTCTCCTTCTTGGTAAAATATCCCTTACTCAGCCTGGAGGTATGTTGGGCCATTGTCCTGTTGAAAAACAAATTATAGTCTCACCTAGCCCAAACCAGATGGGATGTTATATCGCTGAAGAATGCTGTGGTGGCCATTCTGGTTAATTGTGCTTTGAATTCTAAATAAATCACAGACAGTGTCAACAGCAAAGCACCTACAAACCATAACACCTCCTCCTCCATGCTTTAAGGTGGGAAATACACATAGATCATCCGTTTAACCTCACCACGTCTCACAAAGACACTGCGGTTGGAACCAAAAATCTCCAAATTGGACTTGAGACCAAAAGACCAATTTCCATTGCTTGGGTTTCTTGTCCCAAGCAAGTCTCTTCTTATTATTTAGTAGTGGTTCCTTTGCAACAATTCGACCACGAAGGCCTGAATCACACAGTCTCCTCTGAACAGTTGATGTTGAGATGTGTCTGTCACTTGAACTCTGTGAAGCATTTCTTTGAGCTGCAATTTCTGAGACTGGTAACTCTAATGAACTTATCCTTTGCAGCAGAGGTAACGCTGGGTCTTCCATTCTTGTGGTGGTCCTCATGAGAGCCAGTTTCATCATAGCGATTGATGGTTTTTGCGACTGCACTCGAAAAAACCTTCAAAGTTCTTGATATTTTCCGGATGGACTGACCTTCATGTCTTAAAGTAATGATGGACTTTCGTTCTCTTTGCTTATATGAGCTCTTCTTGCCGTAAAATGTATTTGGTCTTTTACCAAATAAGGCTATCTTCTGAATACCACCCCTACCTTGTCACAACACAACTGATTGGCTCAAACAGATTAAGATGGAAATAAATTCTACAGATAAACTTTTAAGAAGGCACACCTGTTAATTGAAATGCATTCCAGGATGACTACCTCATGAAGCTTGTTGAGAGAATGACCATCATCTTGATCATCTTGAAATTCTTCCATTTTCTAATAATTGCGCCAACAGTTGTTGCCTTCTCACCAAGCTGCTTGCCTTTTGTCCTGTAGCCCATCCCAGTCTTGTGCAGGTCTACAATTGTATCCCCGATGTCCTTACACCCTCTCTGGTCTTGACCATTGTGGAGAGGTTGGATTCTGTTTGATTGAGTGTGTGGACAGGTGTATTTTATACAGGTAATGAGTTCAAACAGGTACAGTTAATACAGGTAATGAGTGGAGAATAGGAAGGATTCTTAAAGAAAAACTAACAGGTCTGGGAGAGCTGGAATTCTTACTGGTTGATAGGTGATCAAATACTTATGTCATGCAATAAAACGCAAATTAATTACTTTAAAATCATACAATGTGATTTTCTGGATTTTTGTTTTAGATTCCGTCTCTCACAGTTGAAGTGTACCTATGATAAAATTACAGACCTCTACATTCTTTGTAAGTAGGAAAACCTGCAAAATCGGCAGTGTTTCAAATACTTGTTCTCCCCACTGTATGTTAGTTTATAGTTTCAATGTCCTCGCTATTATTCTACAATGTAGAAAATAGTAAAAACAAAGAAAATTGTTACAGTACTTGTTAGATATTGCAGCACTGTCGGAAATAGAAGCACAAGTGTTTCACTACACTCGCAATAACATCTGCTAAACATGTGTATGTGACCAATAAAATTTTATTTGATTTGAGATGGTTTGGGATGAGTTGGACAGCATAGTGAAGGAAAAACAGCCATCAAGTGCTCAGCATACAGTATGTGGGAACTCCTTCAAGACGGTTGGAAAATCATTCCTAATGAAGCTGGTTGAGAGAATGCCAAGAGTGTGCAAAGCTGTCATCAAGGCAAAGGGTGGCTATTTGAAGAATCTCAAATATAACATATATTTTGATATGTTTAACACTTTTTGGTTATTTCATAGTTTTGAAAATAGTACAAAGAAAGAAAAAGAAAGAAGGAAAAAACCTTGAATGAGTCGGTGTGTCCAAACTTTTGACTGGTAAATTACATGTACTAACATTCGACTAGTATTGGACTTGACAGATTACAACGAGCACGTTATGAAAGATAGCTTTATTTTATTTATAGATTTTTTGATATAGTTGAACATTATTTTAATTTTGGGACTCTTCGATTTTTTTGGTTTTGATCAATATTTTCAAAGTGTAATTAAGTCACTTTACAATAATAGTAACATCTCTGTTAAATTATCCCATGGAACTTCACAGAGATTCGACAATAGACGCAGAATTAAATAATGCCCAATTTCTCATTTTTTTTGATTGGTCAGACAAGTTATGGCACTTCATATCAATAAGGATAGTTTTAGGGGTATTCAGACACAAGATAAAGAGATCAAATCTTCACAATTGGCTGACGACACCACCAGTTTTTAAAAGATCATAATGAAGTCAGGAAGCTTTTTGAGTGTATTAATTCCTTCTCACATGTATTTGTTTTATCTCTGAATATTACGAAATGTGAATTATTTGCGTTGAAAAGATGTGACTTAAACTCAATATGTAATATCCCTGTAAAAGATGTGATCATTAAAGAATAGCAAAGATCTGAAAGAAAGGGCCAACTTGAATTTCTCTCCTATTGTATAGAAAATTGGAAAGAGATTTAACTCTTGGTTATTCAGATGTGTTTCTTTATTTGGACATGTACTTTTGTCAAAATCTGAAGGTCTGTCCAGATTAGTTGATACCTCCCTTGCCTTGGATATCCCTCTGTCAGTAACTAAAATGGTTGATACTAAATTATTAAGAAAAGTGGTAATACTGTATGTAGCACCCAAAGTGAGGGAGGGTTGAACACTCTGGATTTTAAAACCTCTAATATAATATTTAAGATCAAATGTATACAAAATGATTTAAGAAATAATGATTGCATTTGGAATGTAACAGATTGGTGGTCTATATATCTAATAAGGTGAAAGAAGAATCATACACACTCATTCATTGAGTCTACCCTGTAAAGAAATGTATTATACACAGATTCAAAATAGCTATTGATAACAAATATGTATTTTGTGGCTGTGACCCAGAGACTCTTGACCATTTATTTTGGGACTGTTCTTGTGTCAGAAGATTTTGAAGTGAGATAGAATATTTTATTTATAGAGAAACGACTACTAATGTTGATTTGAAAGACTGATATTATATTTTATTTTGAACCAAATGATATGGACTCTGATTAAACTTTCATTGTTCATTTGTTTGTTTTTCATGGCAGAGTCTTTATCCATGAAAGGAAGTGGGTGGAGAACAAACCCCTGTTCACATTGTTTAAGATAATTTCAAGATAATATTTCAAAACTATCACTAAGTGTAAAAACAAGAAAGCAATACGTACCATAAAACTTTTTGACAAATTGAAAATATATCTCGATATTTAATACCCCTGTCTGTTAGGTTTATGTACTCTTGTTTGTATGTTTCTGTTTTTGTACTTGTTTTGTTCATACAAATATAATAATAAAAATAACATAATTGCATCCCCCTTCTGTTTGAAAAGACCTGGATGGTGATTGGGACGTCACGCTCCCTCTTTACTAGATTAAAGCTAATAATCTCTCAATAACGAGACTAAATCAGGACTGTTAAACTGCATTCTTCTCTAGTTGGTTCCACTGTGTTTTGGCATGCATATTTCCCACAGCAAGTAAGAGTTGATGTTACTCGCTTTTGTCAGCAAAAGCAAATGGGTACTTTTATGACTCACCTATACTTGTAAATCAGGCTGATAGCTATATATAATAATATGCTCAAATTAAGGAGATTGATTCCCAGTACATTTTCAGATTCAAATCTACAGATTTACAGTCATTGCATGATGAACATGAGGGGAAATACCTCAGAGAGTCTACCAGGTATGAGTGGAGAAGATATATTTAGGAGGGGTGTTTGTCTGCAATACTCAAATGATAGTTTGTCACATGGCACTCTGGTGGACAGCACTACAGAGCACAGCAGGACCCCCAGTTCCTAGCAGCTCCACTTCTAATTAGATTCCACACAAAATGAAAGCCCTGATGAAGCCTAAATCACAACCAGAGGGCCCTGCTCTGTGCTATTTTATCTCTCTATAGCTTACACACACATTGCGCAGGAACTCAGTGACTAGCCACAAAGCGGAAACTAACACACACGATATCTCTCCACTCATATCTCTCCACTCATTCACTGAACATGTCCCATGTCAAAGTCCCGCCCAGCCAACTTACTTGTCAACAGAAAGAAGATCGCGAGAGCAACAAAAATTAGAAAACAAATAAATTCCTATAAGTAGTGGCAAAAAAAGTACAGTAATCTACTGAATCCTTTTGACTATGTAGTAAAACCAGACAGCAAGAGAGCTACATAACACAGTTAGGCTTAAGTATTGAAAGAAGAAAAAAATCGAATCTCTCAGCGTTTTGATTAAGACCAGGAAAAATGACACCATTGTAGATGGTTGCACCCGCCCCCCCCCCGGAGTATATTGTGGTAAAGGCCAGGATGCCCCTGGTTACCTTCCTGGGAAAGTAGTGCAGGGCTCATAATGAAGCAGGGACTCCTGCTGCAGCAGTGATTAGGACGAGATGCCTTAGCTATGAGGCTGCTAGACCGTGTGTCAGCACAGTCTCCTGCCCTGCAGGACTGAAGTCATTCACTGTAACACAACACTGACCCCAGAGCAGCTGAGTGGCTGAGATCTCGCATCCTGTCTCCACGCATTTAGTGCGGCGCTCAAGCAGCAGAGGTAGGAAGGAACCCCAGAGATGAAAGATATTACATGGTGACGAAGAAGGGGAGGGGGGACTTTGACAGCAGATCTTAAAGCTAGACAGGTTTTCTTGACCACAGTGCTCTACCATACAGCTAGCAGCATATTAAAAAAAGGAGAGTGCTGACACATTCAGAGACGTGTTGGAAAGTTGATTTGTTATGCCGGTCAGGACAGTTTTATGTGATTGAGGAAGATGGCAATAGGCCCGTATATTGTTAGTGTTTAGCACACACTTACGTTACAAAACAGCAGCCGAGAGATTATTACTGTATCATGATTAAGACAGAAAAGTGGAGAAATCAAGAAACTGATAATCAATTTCCTCAGATAGAGAAGTGAATAATACTAATACACTAATGTCAGAATTATTTAGCAACTCTGACTTTGTCTAGACACAGATTCAAATGAGTTTATTTGGGTCCTGTCCTGACCATCACTCTGGGGGGCAGCATGTTTGGGAGACAAAGACATTCCAACCAGGAGACAACAACCGTCTCCATACTAGGGAGAAGGACCAAAAACTCGTTCCACGGCTTGACCGTGTCTCTGCTGACCTTATGCCAGAAAGCCGACTGGAAATGCCAGGAATGCTAGACTGCAGCTCGATAGGAGACCATGTTCACCTTATTGGCTACTGGTGAGCAGAGCCTCAGAGACAATGTCCATGATGAGTTCCCACACAATAGGAACAAGACATTTATGACCCTTTGGCCATGGAAAAATGAGAAGAGGTTCACACTCGGGACACACCGGTGCTGTTACCCCGCTGACACCCCAGGAATGGGAATGCTCGGCTTGACTTCCTGACATTTTTTAGCAAAGAGATGAGTGGAGTTTACAGGGCTGGAGAGAGGGTCTCCCCACAGTGCCCAATGAGCCTGTCCCATTTGGGGTGATTTAAATGCCTGGTTATTACCTTTCCCAACCATTGTCTCTGCAAGTCTTACAGGCCAATGCCTTTAACCATTAGTCTCAAAACTCATTATCCGAAGTCAGCAGAATTCCTGAAAGGCATTATTCTACTGAGGCGTTTCCCAAACTCGGTCCTCGGGACCCCAAGGGGTGCACATTTCGTTTTTTGTCCTAACACTACACAGCTGACTCAAATAATGAACTAATCATCAAGCTTTTATTATTCTAATGAGAATCAGCTAAGGCATAAACCAAAATGTTCACCCCTTTGGGTCCCCAGGACCGAGTTTGGAGGTTTTCATTTTCATGTGAAAATGACAAGTCGAAAACTAGGCAACCCAAATTAAACTGTTAAGCCAATCTCAATGCAAGGAATGTGGGGTTCCATTGATCATGAACACGACAATCGTTAAAATATATTGTAGGTAAGAGACAAAAATCTATATTGGACGTGTCTGTCCCCATCATTGTGGTGAGTGACATACAGACCACGTAGGCAATATAGGCTTCATAGGCCTACACTTCAGTACGGCTTATGGATAATGCACATTGTGAGTCTCATCCAATACAAAAAACGTTGAGTTGAGAGAAAAAAGGAAGAAATGAATATGATGGCAATGCCCTCCAGATAGATGATAACTGTGGAAAAGTAGCAGGTAATTTTGTTTACTTTGTTTAGTTCTCAAACAACATATCATGACATTCGTTTCTGGGTTGTCGCAATTGCAAAGATTTTTTTTATACTGATGTCGTATTGATGAGAAACATTGACTGAGTAGTCTACATGCACTTACACAGGAAAGCGTTGAAAGATAATATCTAAACATTTGATACAACGCAGCGAGGTTTGAATGACCCATTGACGTGCTCTGGCTGCAGGATAATCCTCGGTCGATGGTCATAACTTGTCATCGTCGGCATTACGAGTCTGGAGTGGTTTATGATTGCCACCTACCGGCGTTAAAGGGACATCACACCTCTTCAATGGAAACGGTGGAAGGACTTCTTTTGTGCGCATCATCATTTCCTTGAAATGACATGTCTGTTAAAATGCCCTATTTCCCCCCTTTCCAAACTTCCAAAAAGATCATCAACGCAGTAAAAAAAAGAAGAAGAAGCATCTCTTAAAAATGCATTGGCTAAACAAATTGTGTTAGAAATAGGTGTTCATAATACTTTGTTGATAAATCAAACAATACAGTCATATACAGGTAGGCCCAGGTTGTTCAAATAGACTATACACCAAGAATAAAAAGCATTCAATTAACAGAAAATGGTCAGTCAGTGATTGAGCGAAACTGGTGTAGCAGGCAGAGGAGAAGACTATGGCTAACCCACTGGGATTCTATGGGATCATCAGTCGTTTGGTAACAGGTTTAAAATACCCGTGGCTTAATGTATGTTTATCTTATTCTCTAAGGATGTTTATGTAAGTGATAATGAACTGTCATACTCAGTAAGTTGGAATGTCTGCAAACTGCAGCAATCATTCATGTCTCTATGATAGGATAGGCCTAGCCTACTCTATACATTCATTTAAAATCACTGACTACAAGGTGTACATTAAATGTTCATAGAGATTTTAAATATTTGTGTACATTAATTTGACAAGGTGTACATTAATTGCTAGCTAGCTAAATAACCCTAACCCTTTTCTGTCAATTGAGTATTTTCTTCATATTTATATCTATCCCAATTAAATTGGTGTGCAGTGATGTTATCGGGAGCTTATTTGGATACCTATCACACACAGACCCAATTAGGACCATGCCTGAACCAGCACCTTTTCATCCACTGAGTCTCCTGCTCCTCCACTGATAGCCACTGTGTGCTTCAGCTGGTCTGCTGCTATTTGAATCTCACATTCTAACCTTTTCCCAATTAGAACCATCTTCCACTTGGGGTTTACCTACTCAAAAGACAGGGAGAAAACAGACCCCCTTTTAACAAGTGTGCTCCATTCTCTAGTTTGCTGGAAGTTTACCCACATCTGCCACAGCCCCTAACCCCTGGAAGAGAATGGGTCGCTGCAAAGGTCAGGGGTCAGTACTTGTCCTATTGTGGCCTAGAGCCAACTCCAATCCAAGGCTACTGTCAGCAGGGGAGAGCGCTCAGGTAGTTTCAGGTCCACTGGGATGAAAACTGAACAGGGATTGTTGCTTTGACATGGTCTGCTGCATGGAAGAGGTTAAGATTTTCTAATTAAGATAGGGACTGAGAATTTGCAGTTGCATAGATGCGTGTGAAGCAGCTTGGTGAGAAAGTGCTCACCAAGCTGGGTGGGGTGGGGGGGGGTGCTGCTGTGTGAGAACGGCTCTTGTTAGGAGCGTCACAACAGGCAGGACAAAACCAGTTAGCCAAGTCAAGCTCCACTCTGTCTGTAAGGTGACCTGGTGCTATTCTAAAGGTTTATTATAAAACAGCAGACCCCCTCTCTTTCCCTCACTGTCTTTCTCTCTCTCAATTTCTTTCTCTTATCAGCAAGACATCGTCTATAATTGACCTGATTCCCAGATTCTAGTTCCCTCTGTGACCACCCTTGCTGTAGCATAAAAATGGGCAGCGTAGGTGACAGAGACTGCCTGACCAAAAAGAAAGGAACGTACAAGAATGTATTCTTCTAATGGCATTGAAAAGAAAACAGGAAAATCAGCATAATGACCAGCTCCTCTCCTCCCACACATCCACTCACTCCCTCTCTCTCTTAGACACACACACACACACACACACACACACACACACACAAACACACACACACACACACACACACACACACACACACACACACACACACACACACACACACACACACACACACACACACACACACACACACACACACACACACACACACACACACACACACACACACACACACACACACACACACTCCTTCACCTCCCCCTTCTCTCTTCCTCATCCAAATCTTGATTAACCTCCTCTCACACACCCCCTTTCCCTCCCACACACATTCACATTTACACAATGTGCCTTGGGGGCCCCCTGACAGATGGGAAGAGAGGGGTTTCTTGGGGGTTTGCTTGGGACAAATGGCAGCCTGGTTTAGTGTGTTGTTGTCAGTATTTGAATTGATCCCTTTGGACCACAGAGGCTTCTCCCTGCCAGTGTGTCACAATGGCAACAAGTGTGTGGAGCTGGGAGCAAGCTTGTGGAGGCATGGGACCCTCACTCATGAATGATAGCTTAGCAAATGTCCCTCCTTTCAATACGGGCCATCACTCGTTTTCTTTCACACTCTCAAAACGTAGCAAAGCTTTTTATAAAAAAAAATGTTTTTTGGGGGGGGGGTTGATTGGTTTGAGATTCTGAAATGTAACTTTTTGTCAGATTTTTGGGGTATTTTATGTATGGTAAATGTCTATGTGTTAAGTGGGTGAGCTCAGTCTCACGGTACTGTCTGAGGGATGATGTAAAGCTATCTGTCATCAGCTAAAGGGACTGAATGTGATTGGGTTCCATCTGAAAGGGCCTTTCTGGGAGGTCTTGATGTTTTTCATCCCAGTTAGATAAACACCATGTGTTACATTCCATAAATTCAACTAGATAACCGCAATAACAGCCTCACAGAGAATAAATCACAGTTCTATTTATGTTGATTCATTTTATTCCTTGCCATTCTGTAGAAATATCTATGGATAAGATAATGAGGGAATTTCCTGAGCACATTGTCACAGAGAACCATAAACTCCACTATCAAATGTGTTTGGTTTGATGTGGCTGCTATGTTCATGGAAAAATATCAGACCTGGTTTCATAGCGTTTTTTAAATATTTTTTATATTTAAGCTGCACTTACCTGGCGGAATCGAACCAATGGAACAGTCCCAAACCCCACCCATCTGGCACTGCAGGAAGGTTCAATCAAATGCTCAAAGTATATGGAAGAAAACCAATATTATTTTAACCCAGGTCTGGACCTGTATTCACAGTGTCTCAGAGTAGGAGTGCTGATCTAGGATCAGGTCCTCCCTGTCCATATAATTTTATTCATTATGACTGAAAGGACAAAACTCATCCTTGATCAGCTCTCCTATACTTTGAGACACTTTGTGGATACAGGCCCTTACATGGTCCTATACATGTGAGTAATGAGATCCCCCCACCACCCCCGGGATTAGAGCTCAGCTGAACGCCCACTCTGACCCCCTCAATCACCCGGTGGAGGAGGAGAGGCTTGGTTAAGGACGGAAAAAAAAAGAAAATGGAAGGTGATCGATTGATTGGTAAACAAACAGGATGGACAGTGTGGCAGAGCAGAAGGGACTGGAGGGAAGAATTGGGGTGTCAAATCAATTAACATCTAATTTTATTGGTCACATACACATGGTTAGCAGATGTTAATGCAAGTGTAGTGAAATGCTTATGCTTATAGTTCCGACAATGCAGTAATATCTAACAAGTAATCTAACAAATTAACAACAACTACCTTATACACTCAAATGTAAAGGGATGAAAAATAATATGTACATATAAATATATGGATGAGTGATGGCCATTAAAGTGTCGTTATTTAAGGTGACTAGTGATACCTTTATTAAGTCCATTTATTTAAGTGGTCAGAGATTTGAGTCTGTATGTTGACAGCAGCCTCTCTATGTTAGTGATGGCTGTTTAACAGTCTGATGGCCTTGAGATAGAAGCTGTTTTTCAATCTCTCGGTCCCAGCTTTGATGCACCTGTACTGACCTCGCCTTCTGGATGATAACGGGGTGAACAGACAGTGGCTCGGGTGGTTGTTATCCTTGATGATCTTTTTGGCCTTCCTGTGACATCGGGTACTGTAGGTGACCTGGAGGGAAGGTAGTTTGCCCCCGGTGATGTGTTGTGCAGACCTCACTACCCTCTGGAGAGCCTTGAGGTTGAGGGCGGTGCAGTTGCCGTACCAGGCGGTGATACAGCCCGACAGGATGCTCTTGATTGTGCATCTGTAAAAGTTTGTGAGCATTTTAGGTGACAAGCCACATTTCTTCAGCCTCCTGAGGTTGAAGAGGGTGTACTCCTGCTCTGGTGCCTGTTAGACCACAATTGATCAGAGCTCATTACGCTAATCGCACAGAACAGTTAACCCTCCTTTTAATAGATTTCACTCCAGCACCATATTCAAACCACAATATTGGTATAATGCAAATACGACCAATGATGAAGCAGTGAGCAGGTTGTAATGGCAACAGGTTACAAGTGTACTGTACTCTATTACTTTTCATTCCCTGCTGAGGATGTTTTTGTAACACCATGTATGGCTTGTAAAGGGGTGATTGCATGCATTACAGTTTAGTGAATGGACAACATGTGGGCTAGATTCTTATTACTCTTTGCAATAACTTCATTAGTCAATATGATTGTGAAATTTGGTCCAAAATAATCTATACATATAATGATGTTCCTGAGATGTGCATCGTCTGAGGTCTACACTGGTTACAGGTCAAATCGCGAATGTACAGTTCATACATACCTAGGTTTCAAGACGTTACGTTCTCTCGCTCGCCTCATTCGGCCTGCCTAGCAATGGCAAGTACATTACCATGTGTTTGAGTTGGGTAGGTGTAGGGGTATGCACGTATTGTTCAACAGGCAAGGTCCGCATATTAAGAAAACACAGGGCAGAGAACAGCAACCTGACAAGGAGCCTGAATGAGAATCAATTCATTTTCATTTACCGCCATTTTCACTGGGGTTCAGATTAGCATCTGTGTACCTCAGGCCAAACTGGCTGAGGCCTTTTAGTGGGGAGCGAGGGAGACACATTAAGATAATGACACAGGGAGAGAGGGAGACAAAAGAGAGGGAAAGGCCGTCCTCTGCTCTCATTAGCACCATAGTGCCCTCCCTTCGCTGACTATCGTCACACAGACCCCACTGACTGATGGTTAACCACCACTACCAGTGGTGTGCCAAAATCTGAGACAGGCCACTAATGGTTGCTAATGGGCAACAGGGTACCAGTGAGCTCAGACCCAATCAGGACTGTAGAGAGCACCTTTTTCACACTACTGAGCCAAACTAAACCGAGCCTGAGCTGATCTGTACTGGGCTGGAGTGGTTGTGCATTCATCATAATAACTGGAACCATGCTGGAAAGGACAATGTGAAAAGAAATGATCTGAGCCAGCAGATTACGTTTGGGTTCGGTGAAAAGAAATGATCTGAGCCGGCAGATTACGGTTGGGTTCGGTGAAAAGAAATGATCTGAGCCAGCAGATTACGGTTGGGTTCGGTGAAAAGAAATGATCTGAGCCGGCAGATTACGGTTGGGTTCGGTGAAAAGAAATGATCTGAGCCGGCAGATTACGTTTGGGTTCGGTGAAAAGAAATGATCTGAGCCAGCAGATTACAGTTGGGTTCGGTGAAAAGACATGATCTGAGCCAGCAGATTACAGTTGTGGTCGGTGAAAAGAAATGATCTGAGCCAGCAGATTACAGTTGGGATCGGCACAATAGTGTGATGAATAGACGGTCATTCATAGCACATCACCGCCATCTACAGCCAGATCATATAGTATTTATAACTTGTTCTCTTGTGGGCTTTGGAGAATGGTGATCCAACTCCAACCTTTAAAAAAAATGGACAGTATGCATTTATAGTCTGTAGGACAACTTTATACCAAAATAATGCGTATTAGTTGTTCAAAGGAAGCATTGTGAGAATTATATACATGCAGTTGAAGTCTGAAGTTTTCATACACCACGTTTTCATTCATTTCAACTCAGTTTTTCACAATTCCTGACATTTAATCAGAGTAAAAATTCCTCTGAAGTTTACATACACTTAATTAGTATTTGGCAGCATTGCCTTTAAAATGTTTAACTTGGGTCAAACGTGTCGGGTAGCCTTTCACAAGCTTCCCACAATAAGTTGGGTGAATTTTGGCCCATACCTCCTGACAGAGCTGGTGTAACTGAGTCAGGTTTGCAGGCCTTGTTCGCACATGCTTTTTCAGTTCTGCCCACAAATGTTCTATAGGATTGAGGTCAGGGCTTTGTGATGGCCACTCCAATACCTTGACTTTGTTGTCCTCCATTTTGCCACAACTTTGGAAGTATGCTTGGCGTCATTGTCCATTTGGAAGACCCATTTGCGACCAAGCTTTAACTTCCCGACTGATGTCTTGAGATGCTTCAATATATCCACATAATTGTTCTTGTGGAGTGGTTGAAAAATGAGTTTTAATGACTCCAACCTAAGTGTATGTAACCTTCCGACTTCAACTGTATACGTTATTTTTTGGGCACTAGTGAACAATGCTCTATAGATAGCAAGTAAGCAAACAACGAACACAACCATGTAACTAGTGTACTACTCATTGCTGTATGTTAGGGAATGATGTTTCCTCAGAGCTGATGTATCCTTGTGAAAAGCGGAAGACTACTGTATGATTTAAAAAAGATGGCAGCGTCTTCAGAACAGTGTGGGACTCATCAAGACGCCTAAACCCTCCCTCTCTCTCTCTCTCTCTCTCTCTCTCTCTCTTGCTCTCTCTCTCTTTTGCTCTCTCTCTCTTTCTCTCTCTCTCTCTCTCTCTCTCTCTCTCTCTCTCTCTCTCTCTCTCTCTCTCTCTCTCTCTCTTTTGCTCTCTCTCTCTCTCTCTGACATCTCTCATGTTAGAAGTGGCAGATTGTGGAAAAGAAGCCAAATTAAAATGGGATTAGATGTGAGAAGCTCGGGAGGGGTGGGGTGGGGGGTGGGGTGGTCGGAGCTAGGAGCAGGATGCTGTTACTAGGGTCCACGTGTAGGGCGGGATCCAGACAGTATGAAATGGGGCGGAAGGTATGGGCGAAGAAAAGAGGATGAAAGCCCAAATGAGGGAAGGTTGCAGACAGGGTCACAGCTGTGACGGAGACAATAGGGGAGACTGGATAAAAGTGTGTAGACATCCCATCTTGGCCAAAGCTGTCTCTCAGCTGGTTTGATCGCCTGTCTATTAAATGGGAACATATTTCTCAGCACACACAAAAGGAGAGACCGCTGACAAGGGAGAGGGGCCTTTAAGTGGTTGGATTATAACACTGGGGGTAGTAAATCCCATTTCCTCTCGATTTGGGTTGACTGGACTGGACAAGCTTGTTAGACACGCATATGTGGATGGATATCTACAATATTGAGTGGAGGATTTTGTTCACGGGAGGCATACAGGTCAGGTGTTACATATACAGTATGACGTCTGCACACTATATAGGACAGACAGGTTCCATTCAAAAAGTGTTAGTAAGGGACTGGTGTTTCACCATCCCAAACACCGACTGTGTCAGGGCAGCAGGCCTCTAAGTCAACAAGTAATATCAATCAATTCAGAGCTCCTTCCCTAAAGGTTCCTGCATGCACATTGTGCACACACATTGACATACTTATACTCACCTACACATACAAAATGTAAGCAAGTCACTAAGACAGAGGATTCCAGCCGGCCTCTTTAAGCTGATCACAAGCTGTTCACCCCATGAGCTCTGCATGATTTAAGGCCCGTGTTGGGGGTATTTGCATTGACACCCAGACAGATATTGGACTGACCTCAAGTCCTTTTCCACTCAAGAGACACCACCCTAAAACAAAAGCAGACACGACAGCGAAGAGGGGGAGAAAATAAGATGGCTTAATTGTTCTCTCACAATTAGCCCATCACTCAAGAGGAACATTAAGCAATCTAGCAAAAGAAGTATCAAAAGGAGGTGGCAGGAGAAGAAAGGGATGAAAGAGGAGGGGGCACTAAAACACCTACTGAGCGAGAGTGAGTGAGAGGCCCTGCTATTGAAGGCGAAAAAGACAAGGAACAGTTGACAATACTGTACAATGCTGTTCTGCACCATTAAGTGGCACGGAGGGCAGGGACAATGAGGCTTATGTCCCCAGAGAGAAGTGGACAGCAGCTCCAGAAGATTTGTCCCTTTCAGCCCATATGCTTTCCGGCCGCCTCACAGGACGCTCCTGCCGCCACGGCCGCATGCTCGGCATCTGGACACACGAGGTCCTCGGTCACCTCGTGACCAGGGAGCGAGTAGGGGGAGGGAGGCAGGCAGGGGGGGTCACTTTAGGAACACTAAAGGCTAATCTAGTTGAGTTTTTTTTGTAATTGTGGTTTCCCTGAAGAATGAGTAAAGTGGCTGCACAAGGTTATAATGTTTGCCCCCTTGTCAGTGTTAGAGTCTATTCTGTTTTGGAGACTGTATTTTACATGCATTAAAGTCAAGTGATTATAGCATGACATGTCGCTTTCATGAAATCCTTGCAGTTTTGATCCATAACTCTGCCTAGAGTGCTGAAATAAATTCTACTTGGAACCTACCTCTAGCTTTTGTATGGAACATGCACCACATACATACAGGCTTTTCAGAGATGCTAGTGTCTGTTTTTTTTTGTAAGATAATGCATTTGAGTCTGCATGTGGGCAATATCTGTCCTGAAAGTATGTTGCTACAAACGTTTCCTTTACTTTTTGCTATGTTGATATGTTTCTCCCAGAAGTTTCTCCCCTTGTTTTGTGCAGATGTGAATATCTGAATAATTTATACTATTCTGTGTTTGTTCCTGAGTAACACAGGGTTCTATCTTGTCCCTTCTGGACAAGTGACAAAGAACTGTCACAATGATTGACTGTGGAACTGCTGCCTGCATTTCAAACAAGAGACCTGTCCATCTTTAACACACAGACCCTCAAAAACAAAAGGAGAAGAGAGAAAAGGAGGAGTCGGGGCGCAGCCCAGAGAAGAAGAATCACCTCTTAACAAGTGTTTACCCTCATTCTGTTGCAGAGCTGTGGTGCAATAACCTACCGTAACAAATGGCTGCCCCTGATCCAGAAAGAAAACTCAGAGGCTGGTGAGGTCAGGGGTCACTAACTCTGCCATTGTCCCTGACAGGGCAAGCACACTCCAGCTTTTCTCCAGCTTTCAAAGGCCTGTGCTGAGGGTGGAAAGATAGGCCTGAAAACACTGGGTTGGGACCAGGGGCTTTGTGGTAGCTGAGGTAGAAAGAATCAGTCCCAAAAGGTTAAATGAAGAGCGAAAGGGCCCTTCTGTCCAATTACTGAGGGAAAAATGCTCCTCGTGACCTGTCGAGGTCAGAGTTCAGTGCAGGCTTTGGCAGCGGCACACTCAGGCCCTTTGTGGCCCACATGAGATGAACCTCCGCAGTGTTTATCTAAGTGACTCCCCGGCCAATAGTAAGGGTATAAATAATTTTGGGGCCTGAATGCTGCCACTTAACAGAATTAATTTATAGACCTGGACCTTGGCGGGTCAAATTCTTTAACAAACCTGTTTAGCGCGTGGATGCACATGAGGACGATCCATAGAGGGGATTTCTAAAGCATTTCTCTCATGTTTTCTTGTCCAAACGAGAAGTGAACAAAACTATCCATGGGGTTGTTCTCATCATGGTTTCTATACCAGTCCTAAACCATTAGCATCACATAGGAACCACTTAGAACAGAGACACATAAATACACTAGAGACTCTCTACATCAGATTCTGTCCCCAGCAAATGCAAGTCTTGCCAAGTCTCACCTTGAGTGCGACCTCCATCTCTCCCTGCCCCCTCCCCTCCCCTCCATCTCTCCCTGCCCCCTCCCTTCGCTCCCGCCTTTGAGTCCGGGACTTTCCCAATCTTCTGCCCACCGCTGTCTCGGGCTGCACTTGTGGTGCTAATACTTGCTCACACAAAGCCCATTGGAGTGGCATGGTGAGGCTTGGATTAGACTGCCGGAACTACTCCCCCCTGAGCCCAATGGCCACCAGGGATTAACTGACTGAATGAATCATCTAGTAGTTGTTAGGTTAACAAGCAAGGTGCAATCATATTACTGGTTCTGATCTGACGTCTCCCTCTATTTCCTACCTGTTAACGCACCACAGTCAATTCTAAATCTATCCATGAATCCCTGGACCATGATGTCGTGTGGTGTTGGCCATGGTGATAACGCCGGTGGGGTTGGGTATGGCACAGGTGGTGGTGGCTGAGCAGGCCAATGACAAATTCAAGGCTCAAAGCAATGGCTTTGCAGATACGCAGATATGTACAGACACGCGAGGGACTGAAAATGACTCAAAAGTAATCTCTATTAAACCATAAATAAAGCTTTGAAAAGTTATTTGATTCAGATTTCAGATAGGCGTTTGAACCTTCCAGTGAATCTTTGATTCCACAAGTCGATAACCCGGCTCGTTAGCCAGCATTAAGCGGCCATCTTCACAAAAAGGATTTGCAGAAGCTTGTGGAGTATCCAGGTTAACAAGGTTTGCACTTGGGAGTCAAAGTTCATGGAAGTTATTATTGGTGAGAGTTTGGAATAAAACAGCCTGGACAAGGTATTGTAGCGAAACGTTGACCACGATAAATGTGCAGAAGTAAACTCGTCTGAGCAGGAGCTTTTCTGCAAAGCAACATCTTCAACCATATTCAACAATTTCAAAGATTCATATAAGGATAATATTTCATTAGGCCCAAATCTATGGATTTCACATGACTGAGAATACAGATACGCATCTGTTGGGCACAGTTACCTTCTAAAAATGTAGGGGTGTGGATCAGAAAACCTGTCAGTACCTCGTGGGACCACCATTTGCCTCATGCAGTGCGGCACATCTCCCCCTTGAGTTGATCAGGCTGTTGATTGTGGCAAGTGGAATGTTGTCCCACTCCTCTTAAATGGGTGTGCGAAGTTGCTGGATATTGGCAGGAACTGGAACGCGCTGTCATACACGTCGATCCAGAGCATCCCAAACATGCTCAATGGGTGACATGTCTGATGTGTATGCAGGCCCTGGAAGAACTGGGAAATGGTCTGCTTCCAGGAATTGTGTACAGATCCTTGCGACATGGGGCCATGTATTATCATGCTGAAACATGAGGTGGTGGATGAATTGCACAACAATGAGCCTCAGGATCTCGTCACAGTATCTCTGTGCATTCAAATTGCCATTGATAAAATGCCATTTTGTTTGTTGTCCGTAGCTTATGCCTGCCCACACCATTACCCCACCACCACTATGGGGCACTTTATTCACAATGTTGACATCAGCAAACCTCTTGCCCACACGAGGCCATATACACTGTCTGCCATCTGTCTGATACAGTTGAAACCATGAATCATTTGTGAAGAGCACACTTCCCCAGCGTGCCAGTGGCCATCGAAGGTAAGCATTTGCCCACTGAAGTCGCCTATGACGCCGAACTGCAGTCAGGTAAAGACCCTGGTGAGGAAGAGGAGCACGCAGATGAGCTTCCCTGAGATTGGTTCTGACAGTTTGTGCAGAAATTCTTCGCTTGTGCAAAACCCCAGCTGTCCGGGTGGCTGGTCTCAGACAATCCCGCAGGTGAAGAAGTCGGATATGGAGGTCCTGGGCTGGAGTCGCTACACCTGGTCTGCAGTTGTGAGGTGGTTTACGATAGAGAAATTAACATTCACGTTCTCAGGCAACAGCTCTGGTGGACATTCCTGCAGTCAGCATGCCAATTGCACACTCCTGCAAAGCTTGATACATCTGTGGCATTGTGTTGTGTGACAAAACTGCACATTTTAGAGTGGCCTTTTATTGTCCCAAGCACAAGGTGCACCTGTGTAATGATCATGCTGTTAAATCAGCTTCTTGATATGCCACACCTGTCAGGTGGATGAATTATCTTGGCAAATGATAAATTCTCACTAACAGGGATGTAAACACATTTGTGCACAACATTTTAGAGAAATAAGTTTTTTGTGAGTATTGAATATTTCTGGTATCTTTTATTTCAGCTCATGAAAGATGAGACCAACATGTTGCGTTTATATTTTGTTCAGTATATTTGAAATGAAAGTCTTCAAAATAACTAGAGAACAATCCATCAAAGCCTTGCTGCTCTTAAATGAAGCGGCCTGGAACAAAGTATGTGCTATGAAAGCTTTAAGTCGCTTCCGCTGTGGAATCCATTTTGTTTGTTGAGGATTTTCCTCTCCCTGGGATTCCTCTCGGCAGGCCCTCTCTCCATCCCTCAAGACTTGGACTAAGCCTGTTGGACACGCATCAGGCCTGGAGAAGGGGAGAGTCTAGGGCTCCCAGGGGCTTACAGGCCCTTAGAGGGAGCGGGGTGACCTTTAATCAAGGATCAGGAGCCAGGCCTGCAGCTGAAGGCCCCCAGGAGCCCTGATTATACCTCTGGCCTCACAGCCCACTGCCGCCACATAGCATCAGCCGGGTTGAGATGAAGTGGTCAGCACAGGCACAAGGTATATGACAACACGGCTTAATCTCAATAGGTTAGCGTTATCCTTATACCCATACACTGGGCAACTCCCTCCAGAAAACCCATAAGGCAGGGGTGCATGTACAGTATATACCCTACTCTCCAGATCTTCACTGTCTGCAGGTTTGGTCTGCTGGTCACCACAAACACAAAAAATGTCATTATGCCTCCCGAACACTGTAGTTGTCCCTGACTAATAGATATTCCCAAGTGAAGTTTGTGCATGGATTGAGATTCAGCTAATGTGCATGTTTCCTCTGTGTTTATCAGAGAGCCAGGGTCGTCCTCCAATGGATTGGTCATGAAATACAAATGGTGTCAGAAGTGGAATTCTTAAAGCACATAGTGTTCCGTAAATTGTTACCGTTTAGTATACTAAGCTCAGCTTGGCGGCGTGTTGACCGCTTTCCCAGTCTATCCTCAGATAAGCCAGAGTCGCAGGTCACCATATGGAGCAGCTCACATTTCTGTCTCTGGAGTTGAGATTGGGATGGAAAAGGCAACATTAGGGCAACATTAAGGTTAACATTCTGACTACTTAACTACTGATGTTACAGAAATGAACTATTTCCAACTTTATTATGCATCTCATTTTGCTGGGTCAGACGGTGACCTGCGACTCTGGCTTATCTGAGGATAGATGGGGAAAGCGGTCAGCATGCCGCAATTGGCGCCCACAATAGGAGACGTACTTACTTGTAAAAATCTGTCATCATTGTCTAGTCCAGAAAACAAAGAAAATGACTGGTAGGCTGGGGAGATGTTCTTGGTGATGTTGATTGGCAGATTCACTCGTACCGTAAGTGCTGTTCTATTTGTTTAGCAGTTTCATAACAGACAGAGGCTTAGGACAGCAGGGGTTGTGGAGTGTTGGCAATAGAACCGCTGAAAGCCTCACTGACAGGGAGGCAGCGTGACACCAGCCCTAGAATCATCACTGAACCTACCGCGCAGTTAGTCTCATGCTAGAGGGCATGGATCTGCTCTTTCTTTACCCGAAGAATGAGCGGGCACTCAATTAAGGGCTGCCCATTGAGACTGCAGAGTGAGCTTGAATGCGGGCCCCTCCAGAGGAATGAAGTCCCATGAATAGATGGCAGGCCCTCATGAAATATTAAAGAGCGGACAGATTTCCCACAATATTTGTACACCTCCCTTTGTGGGGATTTCTCCCTCCATTGAGCCCGAAACTGTTAACACATCCGCTCTGAAGCACGGCCCCGTGGTCCAGGGCATCAAACGACGGGGCCCCCTCTTCCCTCCCTTTTTCTTCTCTCTTCAGTCGCGTTCTTCATCTCTCGCGTTCTCTCTCTCTCTCTCTCTCTCTATGCCCATGACCATGGCTTACAGAGTGAGAGAAGTCCTGAGCTATTCATGGAAGGGATTACAGCAGTTTTAATGACCACCTGCCCTTTCTCCTGCACTGTATTGTGTAGTGTTGGGCCGAGCAGCTAGGATTTCTCTGTTTTTAAAGGGTCAGAGAGCAACTACTGACCCTTGTCTCCACCATCACAAACCTGACGGGCAGATAGGGGGTGTGGGTCATAGTTCATGTTATTATTAACAGTCGTCCATCCATTTAGCCAACATGGTCTTTTCATAGGCTACAGCTTCTCTTGTGTGACAAAAAATAATGTTCAAATGAAACCCACAGTTTGTCAATGTTTTAGTGTTTTAAAGTGGAGTGAGTAATACTGGGCTTAGCATGACTCATATTGCCTATAAGATAATGGCTGACATTTGTAGTGCTAAAGTCTTCTGCAAAGTGCCAGAAAATGACAATAAACCTCGGCATGATTTCATTCAAAATTCTTCTTCAACAACGTGAATTATGTGGAGGCAACTGTTTATGCACTGCTCAGTTTACTGAACTCCAGTTAAATAATGATGTATTGCTCAGTGTTCTGAACTCAAGTAAAATAATTGCCTACTCATACCAGATATTGTTGAAGAATGTTTCAAATTAAATCGCACTGCAAGATTATAATGAGGTTTACGGTACTTTTTGCACATTGCTTTTGCACTACCAAAA
Organism: Oncorhynchus nerka; assembly: GCF_034236695.1. Classification (NCBI taxonomy): domain Eukaryota; kingdom Metazoa; phylum Chordata; class Actinopteri; order Salmoniformes; family Salmonidae; genus Oncorhynchus; species Oncorhynchus nerka. The sequence goes on from NC_088402.1 coordinate 61,420,632, forward strand.
TGTTGCCCAATGTGTTATGTTAATGGAAATATAATATATAGTATAATATGGTTATGTAACAGTTAATGAAAGTTATGATGGGCCCTTACTACTCTTTTATATCCTTCATGGGCTGCTCTTATCACAAACAGTTTTGTGGTGATGAATTTTAAGCATAAAACGTTTCATACATGTGTTCTGTATCTATAATTAGATGACATTTGCAGTTATTTGTGGATTTCACCGACCAAAAGACTGTCAAGAGTAGCTCAGCCATCAGAAGTAAACAAGTGGTTTTTGACATTCTCTTTTATATCATTGCTTTTCTCCCCTTGTCCATCTTTCCTCGCCTTCTACCCATCCCTTTCTCACACACACACACACACACACACACACACACACACACACACACACACACACACACACACACACACACACACACACACACACACACACACACACACACACACACACACACACACACACACACACACACACACACACACACACACACACACACACACACACACACACACACACACACAGGGATCAGGCCTGAGTGCTGCTGCATGGAGAGCTCAGGCAGCTTGGTGAAGGAGTTGGTTCAAGCTGCCATTAGCATCAGAATGGCAACATATTCCTGCCGTGAGTCAACATTAGTTCATTTCAGAATCGAGGGGTTGAAAGGCAGGCCAAAAAACCTTAGCTCTCTCCTCTGGAAAAGTGTTCTGGGTCCTAACAGTGGCTGCACCGTGCTTGCGTGTGTGGTCCATCCTCATTGTGGAGTGAATTAACTACACCTGTTCTGTATCTCTTTGGTGGCTCACAAACAGGTCTCTTTTCCAGCAAAAGTACACAGCAAATGTCACTCTCCCCTGTGTAAGATTTGCATTGTCTTCACATACAAATGGCTATCACATGTTGTGTCAATACTGTAAGGACACAATTACATCTGATGAAGATGATTAAACAGCAGACTATAAAATGGGGAGAATTGGCAACCAAGAGTAGTACGGTGTTCTTTGTACATACATGTATATTTTAATATTTTAACTATTTATTAGTTTAACATTTTATACCAGGGTCATCACATTGGATCTGTGTGTGAGTGAGAGAGAGAGGGGTGTGTCTCTGCACTACACTGTCCAATCCACCAGACCTCCAGCTGGGTCCACTGGGGAGAGGAGTCCCATGGTCTGGCCTCCATATGCTAGCGCTCTGGACCCAGGCTGTCGGTGTTAGCCCCAGCACATGGAGGGCAGTCGGGGGTAAGCGGGGGGCTGCCTCCCTACCAGTATTGTGCGGAGGGGACGGGAGCTGATCGGAGCCCAGCAGGAGAGGAGAGGCCTTTTCTAAAGAGTGAGCCAAATGAAGCTCTCTTTCTCACACCCTGCTTTCTCTCTCCCTCCACATCTCTCTCTCTCTCTCTCTCTCTCTCACGCTGCTTTCTCTCTCCCTCCACATTTCTCCCTCTCTCTTTCTTATTCACCCACACCACCTCCCCTCTTTCTTCTCTGGGCTGGCAGATTGATACACTCGCTAAAATGTGATTTTTGTTCCAGTGTTCTCTGTGAATTGACTTTTCTGAAACCGAACCGACCATTCCTCTTTCCCACTAACCTATTCTCGGCTAAATTCAATCGAGCCACACTGCGCTGTTTTTCAATCATTTTGTACACATTCAAGTCGCTCGCGAGAGGATGTAAGGAAGGGACCAGACAAATCTCTTTGGTCTTTCTATACACAATGCCTCTCATTTTGAATTCCCACATGTATTGCTGATCACCAGTCTGAATGGTCCTGATTAAGTGTTGTTTTTGTGGTCTCCGCACATGAATTCCAAAGCCCGAGGGAGACATTTTCCCTTTTGTCTTTGACATCAAAGTTATTTGGGACGGAGTGTTTCTCAGCGACTGAGGAATCATGAGGTCATCAAGTCTAATGTGTGTTTACCAACCGCCACCCAACCAATCTTGGACTATGAAGCTATGGAATCACCATGCGGCATTACATGCATTCTTCAAGTGTTGGTGTGTTTTTGTGGTGGTACTGATTCCCATAGAGATACGATATAATTCATAATTCAATGGAGATTCCTGAATTTGTTTATATCAAAAACAGAGATATTCTCCCTTTTTTGGGTTTGGTTAAAGAGGAGACCTTAATATATTAGTCATGTCTGCTACTCAGTTCCATAACTGGTGTGGATTGGCCTGGGTTTTAAAGCTCCAATTGTCAATGGACCCAGTCCAGTACAGGACAGACCATAAATAGCCTGTGGAGAGTCATTCCTTTAATGAAATAGTAGAGGATACTGCTGAGTACAAATATACTGTGTGGATTAACAGAGCTATCACAGGGAGTTTGTTCTATGTAAGACTGCCCAGCAACTCACGTCTTATTTCAAGTTTGTTGTACACATGGTATGCACCATCCAACAAAATGCTTACGTGCAGGTCCCTTCTCGACAATGCAACAACAATAAGAAATAAGAAAAGATTAGAATACAAACATAAAGTAAATGGCTCAGTAGAATAGAATAAACATTTTAACAAGAGTATAATTCAGGAAGGCACAATGTATTGTACAATATTTACACAGAGACAGGAGGATTGGGAGGCAAGTGTTTAAATTGTGCAGTATTAGCAATAGTAAATAAGAATGTGGTAGCAGAAATTGTGATGTGTGTGTGTGTGAGTGAGTGAGTGAGTGAGTGAGTGAGTGCATGTGTGCTAAGTTGCAGAGAATCAGAGCAGGTGGTCAGTCCAGTTCAAGTGTTCAGCAGTCTGATGGCTTGTAGATAGAAACTGTCTCTGAGCCTGTTGGTATGAGACCTCATGCCCCGTCTTCCCGACGGTAAGGGAGTGAACAGCTTGTGGCTGGGGTGTGTGGTTCATGATGATGCTGCGGGACTGTACACTGTACATATAACAGAGTGAATAGTTGATAAACAAAGAGAAGATTGATATATAGATGAAAAATATGTACTACATTTACAGTATTTGTGTATTCTGGTAGGCAACCTAGTGTTACACATTTTTAGGTATACAATATCATATAGCATTGACTCCAGCAAGGTTATGGTGATTTTGTATATTATTAAAAATTGCGTGTTAATGTTATACTATTATTTTCTATTATACTATAGATTATTAAACTGCTAAAAATGTGACTATAAAAGTTGTCAGAATTATACAACGAGGTGTAGCTGTGCTGTACCTCAACTGTAGCTGCTAATATCATCATCGTCATAATGTAAATACAGTTTTAACAATAACTTACACTACCGTTCAAAAGTTTGGGGTCACTTAGAAATGTCCTTGTTTTAGAAAGGGATATATTTTTGTCCATTAAAATAACATCAAATTGATCAGAAATACATTGTAGACAATGTTAATTTTGTAAATGACTATTGTAGCTGGAAACTCGTACAACACTGTGTACTTCTCCATTCACAGAACAGCACAAACGGGCTCTAACCAGAATAGAAAAAGGAGTGGGAGGCCCCGGTGCACAACTGAGCAAGAGGGCAGTACATTAGATTGTCTATTTTGAGAAACAGACGCCTCACAAGTCTTCAACTGGCAGCTTCATTAAATAGTACCCGCGGGTCTCCAGGGTGGAGCAGTGGTCTAGGGCACTGCATCGCAGCGCTAGCTGTGCCACCAGAGACTCTGAGTTCGCTCCCAGGCTCTGTCGCAGCCGGCCGTGACCGGGAGGTCTGTGGGGCGACGCACAATTGGCCTAGCGTCGTCGGGGCTAGGGAGGGCTTGGCCGGTAGGGATATGTCTCATTGCGCACCAGCAACTCCTGTGGCGGGCCGGGCGCAGTGCATGCACCAAGGTCGGAACTCTGCATGGTGTTTCCTCCGGCACATTGGTGCAGCTGGCTTCCGGGTTGGATGGGCGCTGTGTTAAGAAGCAGTGCGGCTTGGTTGGGTTGTGTTTCGGAGGACGCACGGCTTTCGACCTTCGTCTCTCTCGAGCCCGTACAGGAGTTGTAGTGCTGAGACAAGATAGTAATTACTAACAATTGGATACCACAAAATTGGGGAGAAAAGGGGGTAAAAAATCAAATAAAATAAAAATAATACCCGCAAAACACCAGTCTCAACGTCAACAGTGAAGAGGCAACTCCGGGATGCTGGCCTTCTAGGCAGAGTTCCTCTGTCCAGTGTATGTGTTCTTTTGCCCATCTTAATCTTTTCTTTTCATTGGCCAGTCTGAGATATGGATTTTTCTTTGTAACTCTGCCTAGAAGGCCAGCATCCCGGAGTCGCCTCTTCACTGTTGACGTTGAGACTGGTGTTTTGCTCCAGATAATCAACTAGATTGACCTCAAACCTCATTGTTTGTAGACATGTTATTATTAATTGTGTGAGCCAAACTTGCACATTATGGAAATTAAACGAATATCAAACTGTGTAAAATGACTGAATGGCCAGGGGTGGAATTGGTGATGTAAAAAGTGCTGATTTAGTAGCTAAATTCCTGGTGATTTTCCAGACTGATGTTTTTCTAACTATATTGAGTACATGTTGGCTGAAATAACACCACTATAAAATAGACATTTGTATCCGTAATTTATATTTGACTATGACAGTGATGGTATGGTACTATGGAATTATTGGCACAATTTTAAACAAGAATTTACTGTTTTTCATAAACCCAGCTGTTGAATGGAGAGTTATTATCTCAGAGGTTTTGACCATCTGATCATTTATCACTCCAGTGTTAATCTTCAAAATTGCAAAATTGCTAAATCTGCCAAATTGTAATTATTCGCCTACCTCCTCATGCCTTTTGCACACAATGTATATAGACTCCCCTTTTTTTCTACTGTGTAATTGACTTGTTAATTGTTTACTCCATGTGTAACTCTGTGTTGTCTGTTCACACTGCTATGCTTTATCTTGGCCAGGTCGCAGTTGCAAATGAGAACTTGTTCTCAACTAGCCTACCTGGTTAAATAAAGGTGAAATAAAAAATAAAAAAATTAATTGATTTTCAAGTCTGCTCTGACCATGTTCCTCTGCTGCCCTCTACTGTTATTGTTCTGAACTACAAGTAGAGTGACACAAAGGGATTTATCTCAATTCATTGATACCTTGCACCCTATCTCCTCTCGCCTCTTTCTCAACTGTATTGTAGGAGTGAAGACTACTTACCGACACAACACAAATGCATTTTCAGCCTTTTTTTTGCACCATATCTTTTGCTTTATCCACTAGGTGGCGGAGGAGGGTCATGCATTTGTGCATTTGTACCAGGGCATTCTTCTTTTGCGTCACAGCCGTTTAGAGGTATTACATCCAGTGCTGGCTGGTGGGCAGAGATCTCGGCGGGAATGGACTTCAAACGGTGATGAGTTTCAATTACAATCAGCCCGCCTCCCCCCACAAGAGTCCTCTGATTGCATCGTCATGTGTGCTGGGACTGGACGCCAAACCATCCCTTTTTTTCATTATTTCAGTCCAAATACTAATAAATAACTCATATATAGCATGGTTTATCCAGGAGAGTATCATCCCAGTATCATACCCAAAACATTATTCCCTTTGTAAGAGCTGGTAAATTACAATCTATACAATGTGCCACTGGAGTAGTACAGGATCACGCTGTACAGAACAGAATCAGTTTAACTTCTTTATTAATCACTCGTGAATAAATACTACATAATGTCCTCTGACATAGGCACAAGAGATACCAAACACAGAAAAGTTCACAGGTCCACAATTCAGATCTTTAGCCAGCTGGTGTCAGCAGTATAACTGCTATATGAGGAGAATGAATGAATGAATAGTTATTATTGTTCTTCATAATAATTAAATGAATTGTTCTTCATCAAAAATGAAATTATTTCCACAGCTCACCAGTACATTTGAAGAGTTGTTATAACATTGTATTTTTTGTGTTTAATTAAATTATAATTTAATTTGAAACTAATTTGAGACATGCCCAAATTATGTAGATTAAAGTTGCAGTCTGTGATTGGTACATCCATTTTTTGATTTTTAAATTAATTATATATAGTAATTGATTATTGAAGAATATAACTAAATGCCTCATGAGCTTAGTTCAACTGTTGTACCTAATCAGAACCCCCAAATCTTGTTTAACTCCATTGGTTGTAAACAATGTAATTGTAATTTAATACTAGAGGGCCATACTTTCGAACCTCAAAATGGGCATCAGCCAATTAAAATCGTTGAGGTACTTGCACATGATAGAACCCTACACTGTATGTGGTCCCATCAGATAACCTGGAACATGTTAGCCCTATGGTCCCATCAAATAACCTGGCACACGTTAGCCCTATGGTCCCATCAGATAACCTGGCACACGTTAGCCCTATGGTCCCATCAAATAACCTGGCACACGTTAGCCCTATGGTCCCATCAACTAACCTGGCACACGTTAGCCCTATGGTCCCATCAGATAACCTGGCACACGTTAGCCCTATGGTCCCATCAAATAACCTGGCACACGTTAGCCCTATGGTCCCATCAAATACGTTAGTAACCCTATGCTAACTTCACCAGCTGACAGTGACTAGTTCCTGTACCAAATTCTGTATCATCTTATTTACAAAGATCTTAGACTTTGTAGCCACCAATCAATGGTATTTCTTAAAACAGGTCAACTTGGCCACCAGAAGGATATTTTAAACCTCCAAATTCAAGGTTTACTTTTGTTCCACTAGATCTGTAAAGTGTAGTGTCCCACTCAATATGGCATGATGCATCCTTGACAAGGCAGGCTACTAGCTACTAAATTTAAAAAAGCACGTTTTCACATATGACAAAATCCCATGTTTTAGCCTATCACACACGTTCATGTGTTTTCACAGCAATAAAGATGTAGGAGGATTATATAACATGTAAATGTTAAAGGGCAGAGCTACTGCTTTCCAGACATCCCGCTATGCCCTCCGACAAACCATCAAACAGGCAAAGCGTCAATACAGGACTAAGATTGCATCCTACTACACCGGGTCCGACGCTGGCCAGAAGTGGCAGGGCTTGCAAACTACTACAGACTACAAAGGGAAGCACAGCCGCGAGCTGCCCAGTGACACGAGCCTACCAGACAAGCTAAATCACTTCTATGCTTGCCTCGAAGCAAGCAACACAGAAGCATGCATGAAAGCATCAGATGTTCTGGACGACTGTGTGATCACTCCCTCCTTAGCCAATGTGAGTAAGGCCTTCAAACAGGTCAACATTTACAAGGCTGCAGGGCCAGATGGATTACCAGGATGTGTACTCCAAGCATGCGCTGACCAACTGGCAAGTGTCTTCACTGACATTTTCAACCTGCCCTGACAGAGTCTGTAATACCAACATGTTTCAAGCAGACCACCATAGCCCCTGTGCCCAAGAACACCAAGGTAACCTGCTTAAATGACTACCGACCTGTAGCACTCACGTCTGTAGCAATGAAGTGCTTTGAAAGGCTGGTTATGGCTCACATCAAAACCATTATCCCAGAAACCCTAGACCCACTCCAATTTGCATACTGCCCTAACAGATCCACAGATGATGCAATCTCTATTGCACTCCACACTGCCCTTTCCCTACTGGACAAAAGAAACACCAACATGAGAATGCTATTCATTGACTACAGCCCCTTAAACCACACGAGTGGTGCTTTATCGGTATGCTTAGGGTCATTGTCCTGCTGGAAGGTGAATCTCCATCCTAGTATCAAATCTCTGGAAGGCGGAAACAGGTTTCCCTCAAGAATTTCCCTGTATTTAGCGCCATCCATCATTCTTTAAATTCTGACCAGTTTCCCAGTCCCTGCCGATGAAACACATCCCCACAGCATGATGCTGCCACCACATGGCTTCACTGCAGGGATGGTGTTCTCAGGGTGATGAGAGGTGTTGGGTTTACGCCAGACATAGCGTTTTCCTTGATGGCCATAAAGCTCAATCTGACCAGAGTACCTTCTTCCACATGTTTGGGGAGTCTCCCACATGCCTTTTGGCGAACAACAAACATGTTTGCTTTTTTTTCTTTCAGTCACTCTTCCGTAAAGCCCAGCTCTGTTGGGTGTATGGCTTAAAGTGGTCCTATGGACAGAAACTTCAATCTCCGCTGTGGAGCTTTGCAGCTCCTTCAGCGTTATCTTTGGTCTCTTTGTTGCCTCTCGGATTAAAGCTTGCTTGGTGGTGTCCCTTGCTTAGTGGTGTTTCAGACTCTGGGGCCTTTCAGAACAGGTGTATATATAATGAGATCATGTGACAGATCATGTGACACTTAGATTGCACACAGGTGGACTTAGTTTAACTAATGATGTGACCTCTGAAGGTAATTGGCAGCAGTCTTCTTTGACTATTTCGTGGGTTATTGTCTATGTCTAGTTGCATGTGTATACACATTTATAGTATAGTGTCACGTTTGTTTTGTTGTATAGTTTGTTAAGTGTTCTTCGTCTTCATTAAAGTATGTATTCATCTTACGCTGCGCCTTGGTCTCCTCCGTACAACGAACGTGACAGAGGAGCTGTAGCTTACTTGGGGTGGCAGGTAGCCTAGTGGTTAGAGTGTTGGACTAGTAACCGAAAGGTTGCAAGATTGAATCCCCTAGCTGACAAGGTAAATCTGTCATTCTACCCCTGAACAAGGCAGTTAACCCACTATATCTAGGCCGTCATTGAAAATAAGAATTTGTTCTTAACTGACTTGCCTGGTAAAATAGAGTATAAGGGTGATGGACTAAAGCCTATTGACCAGTGTGTATGACTGTGCACATCATCAATACTGGGTGCAGACTTTCTAAATACTGGAGAACATTTCATTCAGATGAACTTTATCCTGAATTGTTTCTTATCGTTAAATCAACTGTGTCATAGGAGTCTGTATAGTGCAACGGTGGCAGCAAAGAGAACAAATGGATCATGTGTGTAAACTATTGTTTTTGGAGAAGCCAATGAGCAGGACTACAACTTCAATGATATTACTCCGAAGTACAACATATTTTATAAACAAAAAGCAAATCTCAATGTGAAAACCTCCTTCCAAAGAGGTACTATCATATCGTGAGAGTATAAGTACAACATTATTTTATTGTAGACGTGAACACATTTACATACATGCAATGTACAGACAAATACACACAGTTAAGCATGGTACATGATTGTCAACAACTTAACTGAATTTTACAGTAAATAATGCCGCAAACCTCTGCATAACTTTGTCCTTTTTGGAATTTGACCCAGAAATGTCCTCTTATACAGGGTAAACTAGAAAATGTGTACCAGTGTCTGGTAACTCTTGAGTACCTTTTGAGAGTCGACCACATAACATGAAGTATAGCAGAGTCAACCCCATAACAAAAAGTATAGAAGAGTCAACCCAGTCACATAAAGTGTAGCAGTGTCAACCCCGTAGCGTGAAGTGTAGCAGCGTCAACCCCGTAGCGTGAAGTGTAGCAGCGTCAACCCCGTAGCGTGAAGTGTAGCAGCTTCAACCCCGTAGCGTGAAGTGTAGCAGCGTCAACCCCGTAGCGTGAAGTGTAGCAGCGTCAACCCTGTAGCGTGAAGTGTAGCAGAGTCAACCCCGTAGCGTGAAGTGTAGCAGCTTCAACCCCGTAGCGTGAAGTGTAGCAGCGTCAACCCCGTAGCGTGAAGTGTAGCAGCGTCAACCCCGTAGCGTGAAGTGTAGCAGAGTCAACCCCGTAGCGTGAAGTGTCAAAACCCGCGTGAAGTGTAGCGCGTCAACCCCGTAGCGTGAAGTGTAGCAGCTTCAACCCCGTGAAGCGTGAAGTGTAAGTGTAGCAGCGTCAACCCCGTGGCGTGAAGTGTAGCAGCGTCAACCCTGTAGCGTGAAGTGTAGCAGAGTCAACCCGTGGCGTGAAGTGTAGCAGTGTCAGCGTGAAGTGTAGCAGAGTCCCCCCGTAGCGTGAAGTGTAGCAGCGTCAACCCCGTCAAGTGTAGCAGCGTCCCCCGTAGCGTGAAGTGTAGCAGCGTCAACCCCAGTCAACCCCGCGTGAAGTGTAGCAGAGTCAACCCCATAGCGTGAAGTGTAGCAGCGTCAACCCCGTAGCGTGAAGTGTAGCAGCGTCAACCCTGTAGCGTGAAGTGTAGCAGAGTCAACCCCGTAGCGTGAAGTGTAGCAGCGTCAACCCCCGTAGTGTGAAGTGTAGCAGCGTCAACCCCGTAGCGTGAAGTGTAGCAGCTTCAACCCCGTAGCGTGAAGTGTAGCAGCGTCAACCCCGTAGCGTGAAGTGTAGCAGCGTCAAAACCCCGTAGCGTGAAGTGTAGCAGCGTCAACCCCGTAGCGTGAAGTGTAGCAGCGTCAACCCTGTAGCGTGAAGTGTAGCAGAGTCAATCCAGTAGCGTGAAGTGTAGCAGTGTCAACCCCGTAGTGTGAAGTGTAGCAGCGTCAACCCCGTAGCGTGAAGTGTAGCAGCGTCAACCCTGTAGCGTGAAGTGTAGCAGAGTCAACCCCGTAGCGTGAAGTGTAGCAGTGTCCATCCCATAGCGTGAAGTGTAGCAGAGTCAACCCCGTAGCGTGAAGTGTAGCAGCGTCAACCCCGTAGCGTGAAGTGTAGCAGCGTCAACCCCGTAGCATAAAGTGTAACAGTGGCAACCCCATAGCGTGAGGTGTAGCAGCGTCAACCCCGTAGCATGAAGTGTAGCAGCGTCAACCCCGCAGTGTGAAGTGTAGCAGCGTCAATCCCGTAGCGTGAAGTGTAGCAGCGTCAATCCCGTAGCGTGAAGTGTAGCAGCGTCAATCCCGTAGCGTGAAGTGTAGCAGCGTCAATCCCGTAGCGTGAAGTGTAGCAGCGTCAATCCCGTAGCGTGAAGTGTAGCAGTGTCAACCCCGTAGTGTGAAGTGTAGCAGCGTCAACCCCGTAGCGTGAAGTGTAGCAGAGTCAACCCGGTAGCGTGAAGTGTAACAGAGTTAACCCCGTAGCGTGAAGTGCAGCAGAGTCAACCCTGTAACGTGAAGAGTAGGAGAGTCAACCTCGTCAAGCAAAATGTAGCAGAGTCAACCCCGTAGCGTGAAGTGTAGAATAATCAATCCTATGACGTCAAGTGTAGTGTGTTATGTGAACTCCATTGTTTCATCAATGTCTGCGATTAGACAACTCCATAAATGGCATCTACCAGTTCATAGGTCCCGGCGCTGACACCAATAGAATGTCTCGGTGCAAATTATCTGTTGACACCTACTGGTATTTAGTTCATCAAGTCCATGCCATTGCACTCCCATCTCTGTATAAACAGTTTATTGTTTTGAGTGTGTCAGTTCAATTTCGAACTCGGTGGCCTCTAGAGGTGACCAGTAAGCCCCAGCTGGGGGTCAGTCAGTAGGGGGTGCTATACTGGAACAGGAGTGTGTGAGTGCTTATTTTCTTGGTTTCTGTTGGGACTGCTGTGGAGACGTGAGGACCCTCCTGCAGACGAGAAGACAGAAAGAGAAGAAAGAGCGTTCTTTTCTTTAGACTGAATTCTTATGAAACTGCTTTCACTATCATTTTAAAAATGTCATCTTTTATGTTCTTTTCTTCATTTACAGTAGTGGAAAAAGTACCCAATTGTCATACTTGAGTAAAAGTAAAGATACCTAAGGATCGTACCTTTTTTTCCAATTTTCGCCTAAAATGACATGCCTAAAATCTAACTCCCTGTAGCTCAGGACCTGAAGCAAGGATATTCAAATTATTGATACCATTTGAAAGGAAACACTTTAAAGTTAGTTGAAATGTGAAATTAATAGTAGGAGAATATAACACATTAGATCTGGTAAAAGATAATACAATGAAATAAACCCAGTTCCTACATTTGAATACAAAAATGTATTTTATCAATCAAAGGGATGCTACATTTTATCTCTGGGACCCTCAGTGTCACGGCTGTCGTTGAAGGAAGACCAAAGTGCAGCGTGGTAAGCGTACATTTTCCTTTTATTTAAAATGTCGCCAACAAACGAAGAAACAACCATGAAGCTTACAGGGCTATAGTGCCACTAACAAAAGTCAACTACCCACACTGAAAGGAGGGAAACAAGGGCTACGTAAGTATGATTCCCAATCAGAGACAACGATAGACAGCTGTCCCTGATTGAGAACCATACCCGGCCAAAACATAGAAATAAAGAAACATAGAAAACAAAACATAGAATTCCCACCCCACATCACACTCAGGATGACAAATCAGAGCAAAATTACTGAATGTAAGTACATTATTTACCTTCAGAGGTGAATGTATCAAACCAGTTGCCGTGATAAATGTTTTTTGTTGTTGTGCAGTCTCCTCAAACAATAGCATGATCTTTTTTTCACAGTAATAGCTACTGTAAATTGGACAGTGCAGTTAGATTAACACGAATTTAAGTTTTCTGCCCATATAAGACATGTCTATGTCCTGGAAAGTTTGCTGTTTCTTACAACTGTCATGCTAATCACATTAGTACACGTTAGCTTAACCGTCCTGGTATAGGGACACCTATCCTGTCGAGGTTATTAATAGGAAATGACTCAAGTAATAGTGAAAGTCACCCAGTAGAATGCTACTTGAGTAAAAGTCTAAAACTATTTGGTTTTAAATATATTTAAGTATCGAAAGTAAATGTATTTGCTAAAATATACTTAAGTATCAAAAGTAAAAGTATAAATAATTTAAAATGTCTTATATTGAGCAAACCACATTTTTTTTGAGGATGGCCAAGGGCTCAGACATAATCTACAAACGAAGCATGTGTTTAGTGAGTCTACCAGATCAGAGGCAATAGGGATGACCACTGATGTTCTCTTGATAAGTGTGTGAATTAGACAATTTTCCTGTACTGCTAAGCATTCAAAATGTAATGAGTATTTTGGGTGTCAGGGTAAATGTGTTGAGTAAAAAGTATATCATTTTCTTTAGGAATGTAGTGAAGTAAAAGTTGTCAAAAATACAGATACCCCCAAGAAGTATTTTCAAATATTTTTACTTAAGTACTTTACACTATCAAAATAAAGAAAGTCGCACACTCCATGTGTAATCTCCCAGCAATTTAGTGGGTATTTACCAATTAAATTGCTGGGAGATTACACATGGAGTGTGCGACTTTATTTTGATAGTTTATAGTTTATTTGCCAATAGTCAGCACCTCCAAACAAACTATTATACTGGGTGTTCGCCAGCTCATGTTTTTTTATCTACTTAAAAGTACTTTACACCACTGTTCATATATTGTATTGCCATCTGCTTGATTTTTATCTGAAATATCTCTGTGTGTTTTTGTATAGCGTGTGTTTTTGTATAGCGCCTTAATCAGTGGGATATTTATCCTAGTCATGCAGTTCTTAGTGTAGCATGTACTACAGTACCCATAATGCTCTGCCACATCTGTGCCTGCTCTGTCCTGTCACCTTATTAATACACGTACCTTCCTGACAGGTGGGTCCTATCCAGCCCTGTAGACAGGTGCAGCGGCCGTTCCGTGGATCACACCGTGCCCCGTTCCTACACTCACAGCTCTCAGAACAGTCCGGGCCGTAGTGGTTCACTGGACAATCTGGACACAACCCAGACAGGGAAACAAGAAGTGCGACAACACTTTTAAATTGTAGTGTTGTTTGGCATGTTTGAATCCTTACATTGACTTTAAGTCAAACTGCATTGATGTTAAATGGGAGACTCAGTGATCATTTGACTTAAGTGGATGTTAGGAGCCACCCCATAGTCATTTGAAAAATGTTGATAAATCACACTACTTCAATATTAGATAAAAAGAAACAAACAACTACTTGTGTCACAGCGCGTTCCCATCTTTCCTGTGGGGCACAGACAGTGGCCGGTCATGGGGTCACATGGGGTGTCCCCCTCGCAGTCACATGACTGGTTGCAGCCCACCCCGAAACGACGCTGCTCACACTCTGTAACCGGGAATGAGATGGAGGGGGAGCATTCATGGCACACATGGATATGAGAATGAAAAGTAATCCCCATCCTTCAGCATTGCAGGTAAAAGACTATGACTGGGGAATGTAACAGTCCCATTTTATCAGCAATTGTATCTACTAAATCTCAGCCTAATCCTTATTTCTGACTGTTAAACTGCTTTTCACCTTTCTCACAGTGGTATCCATGGTAACCAGTAGGGCAGAGACAGTGCCCTGTGCTTGGGTCACAGGGGGCGAGGCCTCGGCACTTACACTGGCGTTGACAGCGGTGGCCATGGAAACCAGCAGGGCAGGCTAGACAGAACATTAGAACTTCAGAACATCAAACAGGACATAGGAACAACAGAACATAAGACAGACTGAATGGCCCTGCCTCACCATGTTCACACAGGTGACCATAGTATCCCGGGTCACACTGGCACTCTCCCGTCACTCTGTCACACGTCCCGTTGTTATGACAATCACACTGCAATTTGCAGTTGGCTCCGTAACTCCCCGATGGGCACTCTGAATGACCAAGCAACAGAAAACACATACAACACCTTGTCATGGGTAAGCAATGGAATGGTGTCACGGGCTCATGATATCAGGGGCACTCAAATGGAGTCTTCACATCAAATTCACAAAACAACACAATGAGGAAAATGTGAAATGTGAGCTGTTGACATGGTTGTCACGACAGGGGTTGAAATACTATTTGAATAACACTGTGTGTGTGCTTGATTGAGCTTGTCTGATGCAATTGAAACAATATAAGTGTCTCTGCAAACATCACCTACCTGGCACTCCAGGTTGGATTAAGCAAATAAGCAAAGACATTGAAAGATTAAAAATAGTATGTATAGTCAGGTCACCTGTATCACAACTGGGTCCGGTCCAGCCTAGTCCGCAGGTACAGCCTCCAGAGACCAGTTCACACACACCACCGTTACTGCAGTTACAGTGCTGGCCACAGTCTTCCCCATACCAGCCCTGGGCACAATCTGACACACACACACACACACACACACACACACACACACACACACACACACACACACACACACACACACACACACACACACACACACTATAGAATGTCAATAAAACTTGACGGGGTGGTTTATTACATTGATTACACTCATTGTGGAGCAAGAATAAACAGAAATATGTGTGCGTGTTACCCTGTCTGCAGTCTTCTCCCCGCTGGCCCGCCTTGCACACACACCTGCCCGTCTCTGGGTCACTTCGTGCCCCCTCGCCACACAGGGCCACCCTGGCACAGTCCTGCCCATAGCGCCCTGATGGGCATGCTGGTAGAACCATAGGAAAAGATAGGGGAAAGAGAGGAGACCATACCAAATGTTATATGGTACTGCTTGTGTTATAGGATCAAAAATACATGCAATTGCCATTTTATGCAATTACCATTTTACTTTCTAATGTTGAACTAAATACTATGTAAATATCATTGTATTATATGTGAATGTCCACTCCTCCCCTCCTTCTGTCAATACCCTATGGATATGCCCATTCCCCTGGCACACGTTGGCACTCACTGGTGTTGCAGTCTGCTCCGATGTACCCCGATGGGCACTGACAGGTGCCCGTGGTGGTCTGGCACACACCGGCATTCAGACACTGGCACGGGCGTTCACAGTTTGGGCCATACCGTCCCATGTCACACTCTGTCAAGGCAAACACACACAGGACCTAGTTGTGGTAGTTATTATGGTTAACACATTTCCTACTGGTAAGAGCAACGTTTTGTTCTGATCAGCTGATGTCATAACTAGGGCCAAGAGTTTTTCCTGATCAGGTCACATTGTGGAAAAACCCCTGAATCTAACTATGACTATTGTAAGCTAACAAACTTTCAACAGTGGAATTCCTTCGTGACATTGGTTAAGGAAGTGTGTGGCGGTCGGTGCATGTGTGTGGGGTGGTTGCCTTGATCACAGTTGTTGCCATGGTAACCCGGGGCGCAGAAGCAGAAGCCGGTGACAGGGTGGCACAGCTGGTTGGTGCCAGAGCACTGGCACACCTGGTTACAGTTCAGCCCATATGTGCCAGGTTGGCATGCTGGCAGAGAAACACACAACACACACATCAAGTCCCATACAACAAAGGTACAGTGCATTCGGAAAGTATTCAGAACCCTTGACGTTTTCCACATTTTGTTACGTTACAGCCTTATTCTAAATGGATTCAATTGTTTTTTCTTCTCATCAATCTACCCCACAATGACAATACAAAATCATGATTTTAGAAATGTTAGTGATTGTATTAAAAATGAAGCACCTTCGGGAGTGATTACGACATTGAGTCTTCTTGGGGTTGATGCTACAAGTTTGGCACATCTGTATTTTGGGAGTTTCTGCAATTCTTCTCTGAAGATCCTCTCAAGCGGGTTGGACGGGGAGCGTTGTTCCACAGCCTTTTTCAGGTTTCTCCAGAGATGTTCGATAGGGTTCAAGTCCGGGCTCTGGTGGGTCCGGGCTCCGGTGGGCCACTCAAGGACATTCTGAGACTTGTCCCCAAGCCACTCCTGCGTTGTCTTAGCTGTGTGCTTAGGGTCGTTGACCTGTTGGAAGGTGAACCTTCGCCCCAGTCTGAGGTCCTGAGCACTCTGGAGCAGGTTATCAAGGATATCTCTGTACTTTGCTCCATTCATCTTTGCCTCAATCCTGACTAGTCTCCCAGTCCCTGCTGCTGAAAAGCATCCCCACAGCATGATGCTGCCAACACAGTGCTTTACCGTAGAGATGGTCCCAGGTTTCCTCCAGATGTGACTCTTGGCATTCAGGCCAAAGAGTTCTGTCTTGGTTTCATCAGACCAGAGAATCTTGTTTCTCATGGTCTGAGAGTCCTTTAGGTGCATTTTGTCAAATTCCAAGTGGGCTGTGCCTTTAACTGAGGAGTGGCTTCTGTCTGCCCAGTCTACCATAGATACCTGATTGTTGGAGTACTGCAGAGATGGTTGTCCTTCTGGAAGGTTCTCCCATCTACACAGAGGGACTCTGGAGCTCTGTCAGAGTGACCATCGGGTTCTTGGTCACCTCCCTGACCAAGGCCCTCTTCCCCGATTGCTCAGTTTGTCCAGGCGGCCAGTTCTAGGAAGAGTCTTCGTGGTTCCAAACTTCTTCCATTTAAGAATGGAGGCCTCTGTGCTCTTGGGGACCTTCAAAGCTTCAGAAATTTATTACCATTCCCCAGATCTGCGCCTCGACACAATCCTGTCTCGGATCTCTACGGACAAGTCCTTCGACCTCATGGCTTGGTTTTTGCTCTCACATGAACTGTCAACTGTGAGACCTTATATAGACAGGTGTGTGCCTTTCCAAATCATGTCAAGTCAATTGAATTTACCACAGGTAGACTCCAATCAAGTTGTAGAAACATCTCAAGGATGATCCATGGAAACAGGTTGCACCTGAGCTCAATTTCATGGCAAAGGTTCTGAATACTTATGTAAATAATGTATTTCTGTTTTTTATTTTTAATAAATGTGCAAACGTTTCTAAAAACCTGTTTTCGCTTTGTCATTTTGGGGTATTGTGTAGACTGATGAAGAAAAATGTCAATTTAGTTAATTTTAGAATAATGCTGTAACGTGACAAAATGTGGAAAAGGTCAAGGGATCTGAGTACTTTCCAAATGTTCTTTATGCCTACTGTAGCGGTAATAAGAAAACATGTATATTTACTGTCATTTCATGCAGAACCACCATTACATACAATGCATATCTACCTCATGGGCCCTGTTCGAATACTTCAGAAATGCATCCTTCCTTCCTAATTTCCTTGAGGTTATCATGGATCTGCAATGGTTGGATTGTTGATGGTGAAAGCATACTAGATCTGTGCTTACCTCAAGAACCAAGGATACATTTCTGAACTATTCAAACATGGCCATAGCATTCAGTTCTCGATTACTCTATTCTCTTATCCCTCTGGCTCTAGCTTCTAGGCTAGACCAGAGCTCCCTCTACGGGCACTTACACTATGACACACCACAATCTATCACCGAACGAATGCTAACTTGTTAGGTTGCATGTGTCATTGCAGAGTCTGTTATTTTGCTCAATGCAACACAAAACAAGTGAAACAGTACAATACATCTTCACTCTCCTTCAGCTTCCCGAAGTCACTCACTTTGCTCACAGCCATTGCCAGTGAATCCAGGGGGACAGCCACATTTGCCAGACACATGGTTACAGGAAGTACCGTGGGGACAGTTACAGTCGCTCAGACAGTCATTCCCATAGGAGCCAGGTAAACAGGCTGTGGTGAACGGGGAAATCACACATGTTCAATGAAGTCAATGCATACAGTCTGTTGTGATTTACAGTACATACAGGTCCTTGTAATAAATAGTTACTATGCATTCATATTTGACTAAATGTCAGGACCTGTATTCATAAAGCGCCTCTGAGTAGGTTTGCTGATGTATGATCAGGTGTCCCCTTGTCCATGTAATCTTATTCATTATGATCTAAAAGGCAAGACTGATCCTAGATCAGCACTCTGGCCTTACCTCTGTCACACTTGGGTCCCCTCCAACCAGGAGGACACACACACACACCGCTGACTTGGTCACACATATCCCCATGGTTACATCGACACCGCTCCTCACACCCTGGGCCAAACAGGCCAGCCTCACACGCTGTTCAGGACACAAGTGCACATAAAACAAAAACACATTGAACTGCTGTCAAAGTGCTTATGCTCCTCTGCACTGCTGCTTCTCATATTGAACTGCTGGACGTAGCTCTTACTCCTTGGCTTGGAGACAAAATCTTTCTATAGGCTACTACCACCATCACCATTATCAAAGACGATCTATTATGCTGTTGTTGCTGTTGGGATTAAGCATACACAAACACATTCACTGTTTAAAAATGTGAATTGTATTGATTGAAAAAATTAAAAAGCACCAGAAAGCAATGTACAGATAGCACACGTCGATCTGCACAACATAGGCACGATGTATACAGGATACTTCGGGAAGATGCAGTTTAGGCATATTGTCAAGACTATTCTGTCTATCTGATGTCTCGGCGACGTCTTCCCAATGTGCAAACGCTCTCTGAACGACATATTACCTAAAGATTTTGATACGTCGGCCAAAAGTGTGCATGTTTACTGGGGTGATAAGAAGACATTAGCATTGCAACAAAAAGTACCTGTACTTAGGCGTTAGCATAGGCTAACACTTCAAAATAATAATAGAAAATATATTTTAGAGAAACAGAGCAAGGGAGTGCAAATAATTATAGCCCTAAACCTTTAAAAAAATGTAGTATATTTTTTTCTACTTTGTTAATGTTGAATGAAAGAGCAAAAAGAGGGCTATGGTAGGCTACTGCACTCAAAGTTTAAGCTATAAAAAAGGCACTAGGGCCTATTATCTCTCATAAACAAATTGTAAAAAGAAAGATGTGCCATGCACTCACAACGCTATTGTCTATTGTTAGGCTACAGTCAGTTGTAGAAGGCCTATGGCACACACTAAAGTTAGGCTAGGAGTTTTAAGTCTTCCTCCTCCTTGAGGTTTCCGAGCAAGAAACTCCAGCATGTTTACTTTATCGGGGTTCAGTGAAGAATGGACAGAGATGTTCCCTGCTGTGCTGAACACTTTCTCTGGCGCGGTGCTATTTTTTTAAATATTTTTTTATTTAACCTTTATTTAACTAGGGAAGTCAGTTTAAGAACAAATTCTTACTTACAATGATGGCCTACCCTGGCCAAACCCGTACGACGCTGGGCCAATTGTGTGCCACCCTATGGAACTCCCAATCACGTCCGGATTTGGTTGCGCAAATGCACATGGACTTCTTGGGCAAACTACCTGCCCTCCAGGACACCTACACCACCCGATGTCACAGGAAGGCCATAAAGATCATCAAGGTCAACAACCACCCGAACCACTGCCTGTTCACCCGGTCAGTACAGGTGCATCAAAGCTGGGACCGAGAGACTGAAAAACAGCTTCTATCTCAGGGCCATCAGACTGTTAAACAGCCACCACAAACATTGAGTGGCTGTTGCCAACACACTGACTCAACTCCAGCCACCTTAATAATGGGAATTGATGGAAATTGATGTAAAATATATCACTAGCCACTTTAAACAATGCTACTTAATATAATGTTTACATACCCTACATTATTCATCTCATATGTATATGTATATACTGTATCATATATCTTTATGTAATACATGTATCACTAGCCACTTTAAACTATGCCACTTTGTTTACATACCCTAAATTACTCATCTCATATGTATATACTGTACTCGATACCATCTACTGCATCTTGCCTATGCCGTTCTGTACCATCACTCATTCATATATCTTTATGTACATATTCTTTATCCCTTTACACTACTAAGGTAGTAGTTTTGGAATTCTTAGGTTAGATTACTCGTTGGTTATTACTGCATTGTCGGAACTAGAAGCACAAGCATTTTTCGCTACACTCGCTTTAACATCTGCTAACCATGTGTATGTGACAAATACATTTGATTTGAAGTTGAGCCAAGAAAGGAAAGCTAGAGTGGTTATCCCGCCACCATGACAGAGGGTCATCTGATGCGTCCAGTACCTCCTCTTTCAAATAGTGCATTACCTCATCATTGGGGTGGCAGGGTAGCCTAGTGGTTGGAGTGTTGGACTAGTTACCGGAAGGTTGCAAGTTCAAATCCCTGAGCTGACAAGGTACAAATCTGTCATTCTTCCCCTGAACAGGCAGTTAACCCACTGGTCCTAGGCCGTCATTGAAAATAAGAATTTGTTCTTAACTGACTTGCCTGGTTAAATAAAGATAAAATATATATTTTTAAATCTCGGTGTCACAGCGCACTGTCAAGCGTGGCGGAGTTAAGCTTAGAGGGCCCATTTCCTTCTTAAGAAGATCCTCTAGATTCCTAATTTTAGCTGGGGGAGGTGCACAGCCATCCCCATCCGTCATGGCAGCGGCACTACTAGCACCGACTCTAAGTGCTGCCACCAGTTTCTTTCGTGTCCCCCAAGCAATCTCTCCTGCAGGTTTTGTACCAGGGATCGAGAAGGGAGGCCTTTGACAAAAGCCCCTGTAGTTCCAGTGCTCTGTACTTGTCCTGCAATACACTGCCCATCGTCATTGTTATATTTCTTGTGAGCTTGGAGTCGTGGGGTTTGGAGAGAGAATTTTTCCCATTTAAAGTTGTAGAATGGGCTTAACTAACGATGCTGTCACATAAGTCTTCCCAGGGGGACTTGAGAGGCCAATCACTGGCGATGTAATGAGCAGTCAGGCTCATGTACGGGTTCGTGGTTGCACTAGACCACATATCTCTTGTGAGAGAGAAATTGGGTATGTCCTTGAGTGCTTGGAGAATTTCCTCCATCACTTTCTCATACAAATTGGGAACAGCTGTTTGTGAAAAGTATCTACTCGACGGTAACGGTTTGTCAAGTTCCTGCAGCATTTCTTTAAATGCTGGCTTTTCAACTGTACCAAAAAGCACCATCTCCATGACCAGTGTCGATTGTAGCATGTCAATCTTGGTGAGGAAAGCTCAACATTATTTGTGGGGATGCATGCCAGCAAAGGCACTAGTCAACACAACTCATTTACTGCCTTTATAAGAAACATCACTGATATGGCTGACTTGCTTAAACAAATGTGGTTTCTACTGCCAATTGAGACGTACAAACTGTGGCATAAGGGAACGATGAGCGGATACGAGCCAACCTGTAATTTTGATTAAGACATTAATGAGCGAGCTAAGACGGACGTAGTCAATTTAAGTATTTGTTTGGCACTTTTAAATGTACTGCGACAGAATTCAGAACGTGGGCTGTTCTTACAGTATTTTCCTTGTTCACCAACTCAGAACCGAATAATAAATAAAGGGGGGGAATATAAGCAGACAATAAAAGCTCTAACAATATTAAATTATGACATTTCTCTAAAACAGGCTATAGGCTAGATTTGCACCACCAAGTCAGAATAGAAGGCTAAGTTCTGAGAAGGAAAGAGACCAAATTATTAGGGTGAAGCACATGGGCTACTAATATCTTACTACACAACATACACTTAGTATTACTTTCTTAGCTACAGTATACGTATCCCCTTGGCATCTTGCATCACTTATGCAGCAGCATACAAGACAGTTGTGGCTCGGCGGTCCTTCATGTGGGCATGTTTTGTCATCCTTGTCATCAAAGTCTGTCACTCTTTAGATTGATGGTGCTTTCAAGACAACTGGGAACTCAGAAAAAAACAAGGTTGAACTATGACATCAGTGAACTTCAGGTTGGAGCTCTAGAAAGAGGCCAGAGTTCCCGACAAGGAATTCCGAGTTGGAAGACCGTTCAAAATGTATTTTCCCAGTCCGAGCTTGTTTTTTTCCGAGTTCCCTGTTTTGAACTCACGGAAGTCTGAGATTTCCCAGTTCCGAGTTTTCAGTTGTTTTGAACGTGACAGAAGTAATTCTGGCTTGACAGCATGGCCAATGTATTCAACCTTGTCTGACACATGGTGTTGCATGTGAATGTTTATATTTTTAAGCTTGGAAAAGATACCATTAAACCCAGACTTGGACCACACACACTCTCCACCGAATAGCAGGCAGGGGAAGCCAAATAGGGATTGCTTTGCAACGGAGGTTCCGGACCATGGACCGTCGCTGGAGGTTCCGAACCGTGGACCGTCGCTGGAGGTTCCTGACCGTAGACCGTCGCTGGAGGTTCCGGACCGTGGACCGTCGCAGGAGGTTCCGGACCGTGGACCTTCGCAGGAGGTTCTGGACCGCGGACCATCGCAGGAGGTTCCAGACCGTGGACCGTCGCAGGAGGTTTCAGACCATGGACCGTCGCAGGAGGTTCCAGACCATGGACCGTCGCAGGAGGTTCCAGACCGTCGACCGTCGCAGGAGGTTCCGGACCGTGGACCGTCACAGGAGGTTCCGGACCGTGGACCGTCGCTGGAGGTTCCTGACCGTGGACCGTCGCAGGAGGTTCCAGACCGTCGACTGTCGCAGGAGGTTCCGGACCGTGGACCGTCGCAGGAGGTTCCGGACCGTGGACCGTCGCTGGAGGTTCCTGACCGTGGACCGTCGCAGGAGGTTCCAGACCGTCGACCGTCGCAGGAGGTTCCAGACCGTTGACTGTCGCAGGAGGTTCCGGACCGTGGACCGTCGCAGGAGGTTCCGGACCGTGGACCGTCGCTGGAGGTTCCTGACCGTGGACCGTCGCAGGAGGTTCCAGACCGTGGACCGTCGCAGGAGGTTCCGGACCGTGGACCGTCGCAGGAAGTTCCAGACCGTGGACCGTCGCAGGAGGTTCCGAACCGTGGACCGTCGCTGGAGGTTCCTGACCATAGACCGTCGCTGGAGGTTCCGGACCGTGGACCGTCGCAGGAGGTTCCGGACCGTGGACCTTCGCAGGAGGTTCTGGACCGCGGACCATCGCAGGAGGTTCCAGACCGTCGACCGTCGCAGGAGGTTTCAGACCGTGGACCGTCGCAGGAGGTTCCAGACGATGGACCGTCGCAGGAGGTTCCAGACCGTCGACCGTCGCAGGAGGTTCCGGACCGTGGACCGTCGCAGGAGGTTCCGGACCGTGGACCGTCGCTGGAGGTTCCTGACCGTGGACCGTCGCAGGAGGTTCCAGACCGTCGACTGTCGCAGGAGGTTCCGGACCGTGGACCTTCGCAGGAGGTTCTGGACCGCGGACCGTCGCAGGAGGTTCCAGACCGTCGACCGTCGCAGGAGGTTTCAGACCATGGACCGTCGCAGGAGGTTCCAGACCGTGGACCGTCGCAGGAGGTTCCAGACCGTCGACCGTCGCAGGAGGTTCCGGACCGTGGACCGTCGTTGGAGGTTCCTGACCGTGGACCGTCGCAGGAGGTTCCAGACCGTGGACCGTCGCAGGAGGTTCCGAACCGTGGACCGTCGCTGGAGGTTCCTGACCGTAGACCGTCGCTGGAGGTTCCGGACCGTGGACCGTCGCAGGAGGTTCCGGACCGTGGACCTTCGCAGGAGGTTCTGGACCGCGGACCATCGCAGGAGGTTCCAGACCGTCGACCGTCGCAGGAGGTTTCAGACCATGGACCGTCGCAGGAGGTTCCAGACCATGGACCGTCGCAGGAGGTTCCAGACCGTCGACCGTCGCAGGAGGTTCCGGACCTTGGACTGTCGCTGGAGGTTCCTGACCGTGGACCGTCGCAGGAGGTTCCAGACCGTGGACCGTCGCAGGAGGTTCCAGACCGTGGACCGTCGCAGGAGGTTCCGGACCGTGGACCGTCGCAGGAGGTTCCGGCCCGTGAACCGTCGCCGGAAGCTCTGGACTGGGGACCGTCGCCGGTTGCTCTGGACTGGGGACCGTCGCCGAAAGCTCTGGACTGTGAATGCACACTGGAGGCTGAGTGGGTGGAGCTGGTACAGGTGGCAGTGGACTGGTGACACGCACTTCAGGCCTGGTGCGGGGAGCAGGCACAGGACGCACCAGACTGGTGACACGCACTTCAGGGTGAGTGCAAGGAGGAGACACAGGACGTGCCAGACTGGGAAGGCGCACTGGAGGCCTGATGCGTGGGTCCGGTACTGGTTGCACCGTACTGGTGACACGCATTTCAGGGCGAGTGCGAGGAGGAGGCACAGGACGTACCGGACTGGGAAGGCGCACTGGAGACCAGATGCGTGAAACCAGTGCAGATGGCACCGGACTGGTGTCACGCTCTTCAGCGGGCCTGTACGGCAGCATTCTCATCGCTACCACCTCTCTCCGGAAATTCAATTCAAATTTATCATCCGACTCCCAAACAGGCTCTGGCACTCTCCACTGTTCGACCGCCAGCTCCATGTGCCTCCCCCCAAAAATCTTGGGGTTTCTGTGGCCGTGGTCCCCGGTGTCGTCGCTGTCCTTCCATGCTTCTTGGCGACTCCCGCCAAGGAAGGCTATCCTGTCCAGGATCTCTTCCCATCCAAGATCTCCTCCTAAGTCCAGGACACCTTCTTCTCCTGGGCACGCTGCTTGGTCCTGTTGTGGTGGGATATTCTGTCACGATCTTGGAAATGAGCGGGCCAAGGTGCAGCGTGAGTATAGTTCCACATATTTCTTTAAGTGAAACTAACAAAACAACAAAACTTACAAAGACCGTGAGGACGTAGTGCCCAAACACACTAACCAACAATCAATATCCCACAAAACACAGGTGGGGAAATAGATACCTAAATATGATCCCCAATCAGAGGCAAAGATAAACAGCTGCCTCTAATTGGGAACCATATTAGCACCAACATAGAAATATATATACTAGATCACCCCCTAGTCACGCGCTGACCTACTACACCATAGAGAACTAAGGGCTCTCTATGGTCAGGGCGTGACAGTATGATGTTGACATGTCCAATCAAAGCTATGATATAACTTAGATATAACGTGATTTGACGTCACGTTATCTGTGCCCAATTAACTTGAGCCTTCTTGGATAGGCACTTCTAATGTAAATATATGGCAGCACCCAAAGGGGGCTTGAACGTTCAATCAATCAATCAATCAATCAATTAGATATAACGTGATTTGATGTCAGTTTATCTGTGCCCAATTACCTTGAGCCTTCTTGGATGGGCACTTCTAATGTAAA
This sequence comes from Oncorhynchus nerka, assembly GCF_034236695.1. NCBI lineage: Eukaryota > Metazoa > Chordata > Actinopteri > Salmoniformes > Salmonidae > Oncorhynchus > Oncorhynchus nerka. The sequence continues at coordinate 61,446,125 of NC_088402.1, forward strand.
TATATGGCAGCATCCAAGGGGGCTTGAACGTTCAATCAATCAATCAATCAATCAATAACATTTAGTTATGAAGCCCTTTTTACTTCAGCCAATGTCACAAAGTGCTATACAGAAACCCAGCCTAAAACCCCAAACAGCAAGCAATGCAGGTGTAGAAGCACGGTGGCTAGGAAAAACTGCCTAGAAAGGCAGGAACAAGGAAGACACCTAGAGAGGAACCAGGCTCTGAGGGGTGGCCAATTCTCTTCTGGCTGTGCCGGGTGGAGATTATAATAGTGACCAAGATGGCCAAGATGTTCAAACGTTCATAAATGACCAGCAGGGTCAAGCTCTCCCTGTAGATTTTGAGGTGACGTAGTGTCTCCATGAGTGACAGAACACTGAGCAAATCACGGGGCAACTAGAGAAGATTGCCAACCCCTACGCTCTGTATTTTCTGCTGACTGCCCCTCCACCAAAGAAAGCACTGAGCTAGGCTGAAACACCTGCATTTTGGAGCTGCCTTTCTCAAGAAAGCAGAAAACAAAAAGAGAGACCATGTTTGTTTTTACATTGTTTGCAAACTGATATGTGACATGTATGAATTCCAAAAACAACTTGCGAAACAGACAACCATTTTTTTTACCCCCTTTTTCTCCCAAATTTCGTGATTCCGACCTTCCGACCTCCGTCTCATCGCTGCAACTCCCCAAAGGGCTCGGGAGAGGCGAAGGTCGGTTCATGTGTCCTCCGAAACATGACCCACCTGAACAAAACGCAGCGCAAACTAGCTCTAACCAGAGGCGACTCCGAGCTGCAAAGTTCTAGGCAGAGTTTCAAAGAAAAAGCCATATCTCAGACTGACCAATAAAAATAAAAAATGAAGATGGGGAAAAAGAACAGACACTGAACAGAGGACCTCTGCCTAGAAGGCCAGCATCCCGGAGTCGCCTCTTCACTGTTGACATTGAGACCGGTGATTTGCGGATACTATTTCATGAAACTACCAGTTGAGGACTGGAGTCTTCTGTTTCTCAAACTAGACACTCTAATGTACTTGTCCTCTTGCTCAGTTGTGCACCGTGGCCTCCCACTCCTCTGTCTATTCTAGTTAGAGACAGTTTGCGCTGTTCTGTGAAGGGAGTAGTACACAGCGCTGTACGAGATCTTCAGTTTCTTGGCAATTTCTCACATGGAATAGCCTTCATCTCTCTGAACAAGAATAGACTGAAAAGAAAGTACTTTGTCTCTGGCCATTTTGAGCCTGTAATCTCAAGTTTGCTAGAGAGCATTTGGATGATCCAGAAGAAGATTGGAAGAATGTCATATGGTCAGATGAAACCAAAATATAACTTTTTGGTAAAAACTCAACTCGTCGTGTTTGGAGGACAAAGAATGCTGAGTTGCATCCAAAGAACACCATACCTACTGTGAAGCATGGGGGTGGAAACATCATGTTTTGGGGCTGTTTTTCTGCAAAGGGACCAGGATGACTGATCCGTGTAAAGGAAAGAATGAATGAGGCCATGTATCGTGAGATTTTGAGTGAAAACCTCCTTCCATCAGCAAGGGCATTGAAGATAAAACGTGGCTGGGTCTTTCAGCATGACAATGATCACAAACACACTGCCTGGGCAACGAAGGAGTGGCTTCATAAGAAGCATTTCAAGGTCCTGGAGTGGCCTAGCCAGTCTCCAGATCTCAACCCCATAGAAAATCTTTGGAGGGAGTTGAAAGTATGTGTTGCCCAGCAACAGCCCCAAAACATCACTGCTCTAGAGGAGATCTGCATGGAGGAATGGGCCAAAATACCAGCAACAGTGTGTGAAACCCTGTGAAGACTTACAGAAAACGTTTGACCTCTGTCATTGCCAACAAAGGGTATACAACAAAGTATTGAGATAAACTTTTGTTATTGACCAAATACTTATTTTCCACCATAATTTGCAAATAAATTCATAAAAAATCCTACAATGTGATTTTCTGGATTTTTCCCCCTCATTTTGTCTGTCATAGTTGAAGTGTACCTATGATGAAAATTACAGGCCTCTCTCATCTTTTTAAGTGGGAGAACTTGCACAATTGGTGGCTGACTAAATACTTTTTTGCCCCACTGTATACTGTAAGTCTCCAACTTCAGTGACCCAACACACCTCCAGGCTGTGTAAGAGCTATTTGACTAAGAAGGAGAGTGATGGAGTCCTGCATCAGATGACCTGTCCTCCACAATCACCCGACCTCAACCCAATTGAAATGGTTTGGGATGAGTTGGAATGCAGAGTGAAGGAAAAGCACCCAACAAGTGCTCAGCATATGTGGGAACTACATCAAGACTGTTGGAAAAGCATTCCTCATGAAGCTGATTGAGAGAATGTTAAGAGTGTGCAAAGCTGTAATCAAGGCAAAGGCTGGCTCCTTTGAAGAATGTAGAAGAATGTAAAATATAAAATATATTTTGCTGCTGCTGCGAGGGGTGCAGAGCTGTTGGCTGGTGTTGGAATAGCCAGGTGGAAAACGTGGCCAGTCGTAGAGAAATGCTTATTGAAATTCTTGATTATCCTGGATTTATTGGTTGCGACAGTGTTTCCTAGCCTCGGTGCAGTGGGCAGCTAAGAGGAGGTGTTATTATTCTCCATTGACTTGACAGTGTCCCAAAACTTTGCTTCAGGATGTACATTTCTGTTTGAAAAAGTTAGCATTTGCTTTGCTAACTGACTGTGTATATTGGTTCCTAACTTCCCTGCAAAGTTGCATATCGTGGGGACTATTAGAAGCTAGTGCAGTACGCCACAGGATGTTTTTGTGCTGGTCAAGGGCAGTCAAGTCTGGAGTTAACCAAGGGCTATATCTGTTCTTATTTTTTGAATGGGGCATGCTTATTTAAGATGGTGAGGAAGGCACTTTTGAAGAACAACCGGGCATCCTCTACTGACGGGATGAGGTCAATATCCTCCCAGGATACCCGGGCCAGGTCGTTTAGAAAGTGTTTTAGGGAGCATTTGACAGTGATGAGGGTTGGTCGTTTGACCGTGGACCCATAACGGATGCAGGCAACGAGGCAGTGATCATTGAGATCCTGGTTGAAAACAGAAGAGGTATTTAGAGGGCACGTTGGTCTGGATGATATCTATGAGGGTGCCCATGTTTACGGATTTGGGGTTGTACCTGGTAGATTCCTTGATAATTTGTGTGAGATTGAGAGCACCTAGCTTAGATTGTAGGATGCCTGGGGTGTTAAGCATTTCCCAGTTTAGGTCATCTAACAGTACAAATTCTGAGGACAGATGGGGGGCAATCAATTCACATATGGTGTCCAGGGCACAGCTGGGTGCTGAGTGGGGTCTGTAACAAGCTGATTATTTCTGGAGAGATGGATTTTTAAAAGTAGTAGCTCGAACTATTTGGGCATAGACCTGGATAGTAGGACATAACTCTGCAGGCTATCTCTAAAGCAGATTGCAACTCCGCCCCCTTTAGCGGTTCTATCTTGACGGAAAATGTTGTAATTGGGGATGGAAATGTCAGAATTCTTGGTGGCCTTCCTAAACCACGATTTTGACACAGCTAGGCCATCAGGGTTGATGGAGTGTGCTAAAGCAGTGAATAAAGCAAATTTAGGGAGGAGGCTTCTGATGTTAACATGCATGAACCCAAGGCTTTTCCGGTTACAGAAGTCAACAAAAGAGAGCGCCTGGGGACACACAGGGCCTGGGTTAACCTCTACATCACCAGAGGAACAGAGGAGGAGTATGATAAGGGTACGGCTAGTGCGTTCGGAACAGAGAGTAATAGGAGCAGACTTCTGGGCGTTTTAGGATAAATTCAGGGCATAATGCTCAGACAAGGGGATGGTAGGATGTGAGTACAGTGGAGGTAAACCTAGGCATTGAGTGACGATGAGAGAGGCTGCATCTCTGGAGGCATCAGTTATGCTAGGTGCGGTCTCCGCATGTGTGGGGGGTGAGGCAAGGGAGCTGACCGAGGCATGTAGAGCTGGACTAGGGGCTCTGCAGTAAAACAAAACAATGAGAACTACCCTAAACAACAGTATACAAGGCATATTGACATTAGAGGGAGGTATAAAGCAATTACAGGTGTTCATTGGGAGGGCTAAGACAACAACAACGGGTAAATAGCGATGAATGGGCAGAGAAGGTCAGTTAACTACACACAGGGCCTGAGTTCGAGGCTGGGGCCGACAGATAAACAACATGAACAGTCCAGTAGGCATCAACTGTGTAGCCGAGTGATCACAGTGTCCAATAAGCAGCAATGGACAAAACAGCGGGAGACACGACGCTCAGAGAGTTAGCAGGCCAGGGCTAGTAGCTTTGTCCTCACTGACATCAACGACGCGGAGGCCGGTTGAGAGCACATCGGCCGAAATACGTCAGCAGACCAGTTGTCTGGAGCTAGGCCCATTCTCCCGGCTAGCAAACGAAGTACACCAACTACAATACCTCTCTTGCCAATTGGCCTGGACCCTTTTTCGACACCGAGTCCTGCCGATCCATCTGGTGCTTGCTTCGGGACAAGGGTGTTAGCCACGATAGCCACTCGGTAGCAGCTGGCTAGCTGCAATGATCCGGTGTAATGGTCCAGAGCTTGCGGCAGGAATCCGGTGATGTAGTGGGGGGAAAGCAGTCCGATATGCTCAGAGCAGATATTATCCAGGTTATCCGGGCTAAAGCGGCTGGTGTCTGTGCTAAAGGTAAAGACTGCTAGCAGTGGCTAACAATGACTAAATAGCTAATAGCTAATTAGCTAGCTAGATTCTGAAGGCTAGCTTCTGATGGAGGTTCCAGTTAGGTCTAAAAAAAAAAGATGAATATTTACACGGGACAAAAACAATCATCTTGCTGCTACGCCATCTTGGAGAATGTCATTTTACAGTAACATGGTTAGGATTCTTATTCCTTACCTGTCTGACAGTGCTGTCCTACCCAGCCTGGGCCACAGCTGCATTCTCCAATGCGATGGTCACACACACCACCATTCAAACACTCACAGGGCTGAGCACAGTCCGCCCCAAACCAGCCATGGGCACACTCTGGGGACAGAGAGAGAGAGAGAGAGAGACAGGAAGAATTCCTCATTAATAAAGTTTTGTCACGAGAATGTTAACTTAGTTACCATGGAAACTTATTGTGACATTGAAGCACATGGCTGCAGGAGACAGTTGTTCCAGAAGTGAAGTCCAGAAGTTGAAGAAAAATCTAGGTAAATATTACTTGTGTAGAGAATATTTTTATTGTCAGTAATTTCCAAACAGGCTATAAATGTATTTAATTTGTGGTAGAATTTTGATTTTTTTAAATATATTTTATGTATTTAGTGTAAACTACCTGTATATGCTAGCTGTAATACTTGCCAAAGTATGCTAAGCAGTCTGTAATTTTTCTCCAAAAACAGTAGAAGCATAATTTCCATCACAAACTTAACTGTGGTGGAAATTACAAAACTCCATTATGTTATTACTTTTTTTAATTATTTTTTTTAGGCTTATCTAATCATGTTTTAAATTCCTTTAATCTAGAAAATACTCCAAGGTGTGGACAATTGGAAAACTTAAGTATTTTTCTTTGTTTTTAGAAGATTCCACATAAAACAGCACAGAGGTCACAGACATAGAAACCAAATAAAAACTGATCCTTTACGAACATCCTGAGAAAGTCTGGCCTGGTCAAAGACGCAAACAGAGAATTTGGATTTTCAGCAAAAGAAATGAGGGCAAATGGAAACAGAAAACAACAAGTCTTCAATACCTCAGGAAAGAGCCGTGTAACATGATTAGCACAGCCACAGAAGAGAAAATCACTAGATTCTATGAAAGTGATGTCAACAGTAGAGCAACAACAGGGAAAAGGAACACACAAGAAAGAAAAGCAGAAGCGCTTCTTGAATGGCACAATTCAGAACCTTTTTCAGAATTTTAAGAGGGAATATTCAGATTAAAATGTCCTTCTATGAATTCCGCAAAAGACGTCCTTTTTGGGTTGTCAAGCCAACAGTCCGGGATAGGGACACATGCCTCTGCAAAACCCATGCCAACCTCCAGTTCACGGCGGACAAACTACAGCATCACAAAGTGATCAGCTGCGGAAACAATGAGAACCTAATTGAGACTTTGTGCTGTGAGAACCCTAGAAAGAGTGCATGTACACAGAGTTCTCCCTTTGCCAAGCCAAAGACCTTAAAACATCTGACATCTGACTGATGCTGGTGAGCAGACATGGTGGTTTGAGTGGAAAAACAAAGCTGGAGAGAGAGAGAAGAACAAAGAGGGAAACATGGATAAGTTCACTGTACATTTGACAGTTAAAGAAAACGTCTGTGGCACACTGCAGATTCCACTGTAGGACTTCTCCAAAGAATTGAAAGAGAAGTTGGGGAAACACGTGTACAACATTCAACACCAACACTCCAAACTGAGAGAATTAAAAGAGAATCTGCGGAAAGAGAATCTGCGGAATCTCTGCAAAGTTCATATTGACTTTGCAGAGAACTCAGGGGAGCAACTTTCACTGGGGACGGGGGGATGGGGGATGGGGGACGGGGGACGGGGGGACATTCTGAAATTGCATTTTTGTCCCCCCTGTTTTATCATTCGAATGTGATACAAAATAAGGCAACGGTGTTGATGTTACTCATATTGATGTTACACAGGAAACGGAAACCAATTGTTACTTACCTTATTCATGTACTGGAGGTGCTGATTGACAACATGCTTAGTAAAGTTGGCTTAACTATATATCTTTGTCTTTTGTGACTACTACACAAAGCATATTGAAACATGGTGGCAGCGATACTCAAAAGAACCTGGATCTCATCGATGTAAATGAAGAATACATCCCAGGCGGCAGTTTGGAAAGTGCCGCATTTACAAGCAAGTCATCATGCTGAACGTCAACGTCAGCTGGCTATCGTGAGTGACTCTATGCTAAAAGCTAGCTGGCTATCGTGAGTGACTCTATGCTAAAAGCTAGCTGGCTATTGGATACAAGCAGATTTGTGAGTAGCTAACATTCCATTCTACAAATAAATAGCCATGGAAAATGCACTGAAACCTCGGGTAAAAATAGACTTTGATGATTGTAATTTAGCACTGACCTGGAAAAGATGGAAAGAGGAATCCAATTTGTACATGGCTCTTACAATGGGAGAAAAACCTGATGACTAAAAAGTGAAGCTACTGTATTATCTCATTGGGGAACAAGGCATAGAGATTTGTGAGACCCACTGTGTGGGCAGTAGAAAAGACAATATATTTGTTGAGGAAGTAATGGATGCCTTTTGTGATCCCAAGAAAAATGAAACAATTGAGATATATCATATTTTCATGTGAAGTCTGGGCCAAGATGAGAGTTTAGACAAATGTCTCACTGAATTGAGGACTCTAGTGGCCACCTGCAACTTTGGAGTAATCACAGACTCTCTAATCAGGGACAGGATTGTGTGTGGCACGTGTGACCCACACTTAAGAAAGTGCTTACTCAGAGAGACTAATCTCACTTTAGAGAAATGCATACAGATTGGAAGAGCTATAGAACTGTCCGGACAGAGAGCTAACGTCATAAATGTGCAGGGCCCTGTAGCAGTGCATGCATTAGCACAGGAAGAGAGTGAGAGGGAGAGGAGACCCTACAGAGGAACAGAGGGAGAGGAGGCCCTACAGTGAGACAGAGAGGGATTGGAGAGACCCTACAGAGAGACAGAGGGAGAGGAGGCCCCACAGAGAGACAGAGAGGGAGAGGAGAGACCCTACAGAGAGACAGAGAGGGAGAGGAGACCCTACAGAGAGACAGAGAGGGAGAGGAGATCCTACAGAGGGACAGAGAGGGAGAGGAGACCCTACAGAGAGACAGAGAGGGAGAGGAGACCCTACAGAGGGACAGAGAGGGAGAGGAGACCCTACAGAGAGACAGAGAGGGAGAGGAGACCCTACAGAGGGACAGAGGGAGAGGAGACCCTACAGAGGGACAGGGGAAGAGGAGACCCTACAGAGGGACAGAGAGGGAGAGGAGACTCTACAGAGGGACAGAGGGAGAGGAGACCCTACAGAGAGACAGAGAGGGAGAGGAGACCCTACAGTGAGACAGAGAGGCAGAGGAGACCCTACAGAGAGACAGAGAGGGAGAGGAGACCATACAGAGAGACAGAGAGGGAGAGGAGAGACCCTACAGAGAGACCGAGGGGGAGAGGAGACCCTACAGAGAGACAGAGAGGGAGAGGAGACCCTACAGAGAGACAGAGAGGGAGAGGAGACCATACAGAGGGACAGAGAGGGAGAGGAGAGACTCTACAGAGAGACAGAGAGGGAGAGGAGACCCTACAGTGAGACAGAGAGGCAGAGGAGACCCTACAGAGAGACAGAGAGGGAGAGGAGACCATACAGAGAGACAGAGAGGGAGAGGAGAGACCCTACAGAGAGACCGAGGGGGAGAGGAGACCCTACAGAGAGACAGAGAGGGAGAGGAGACCCTACAGAGAGACAGAGAGGGAGAGGAGACCATACAGAGGGACAGAGAGGGAGAGGAGAGACTCTACAGAGAGACAGAGAGGGAGAGGAGACCCTACATAGAGACAGAGAGTGAGAGGAGACCCTACAGTGAGACAGAGAGGCAGAGGAGACCCTACAGAGAGACAGAGAGGGAGAGGAGACCATACAGAGAGACAGAGAGGGAGAGGAGAGACCCTACAGAGAGACCGAGGGGGAGAGGAGACCCTACAGAGAGACAGAGAGGGAGAGGAGACCCTACAGAGGGACAGCGGGAGAGGAGACCCTACAGAGGGACAGAGAGGGAGAGGAGACCCTACAGAGATACATAGAGCGAGAGGAGACCCTACAGAGGGACAGAGAGGGAGAGGAGACCCTACAGAGGGACAGAGGGAGAGGAGACCATATAGAGGGACAAAGGGAGAGGAGACCGTACAGAGAGGGAGAGAGGGAGAGGAGACCCTACAGAGAGACAGAGAGGGAGAGGAGACCCTACAGAGAGACAGAGAGGGAGAGGAGACCCTACAGAGAGGGAGAGAGGGAGAGGAGACCCTACAGAGAGGGAGAGAGGGAGAGGAGACCCTACAGAGGGACAGAGAGGGAGAGGAGAGCCTACAGAGAGGGAGAGAGGGAGAGAGGGAGAGGAGACCCTACAGAGAGGGAGAGAGGGAGAGGAGACCCTACAGAGGGAAAGAGAGGGAGAGGAGACCCTACAGAGGGACAGAGGGAGAGGAGACCCTACAGAGGGACAGAGGGAGAGGAGACCCTACAGAGGGACAGAGAGGGAGAGGAGACCCTACAAAGGGACAGAGAGGGAGAGGAGACCCTACAGAGGGACAGAGGGAGAGGAGACCCTACAGAGGGACAGAACATTATACAATGCAGATACTGTGATGGAACCATGAGAGAAAAAAGGAAAAAATGCCCTGCACATGGAGAAAAATGTCAATCCTGTGAAAAAAACAATCAAAATCATCAAATCAAATTGTATTTGTCACATACACATGGTTAGCAGATGTTAATGTGAGTGTAGCGAAATGCTTGTGCTTCTAGTTCCGACAATGCAGTAATAACCAACAAGTAATCTAGCTAACAATTCCAAAACTACTACCTTATAGACACAAGTGTAAGGGGATAAAGAATGTACATAAAGATATATGAGTGAGTGATGGTACAGAGCGGCATAGGCAAGATACAGTAGATGGTATTGAGTGCAGTATATACATATGAGATGAGTATGTAAACAAAGTGGCATAGTTAAAGTGGCTAGTGATACATGTATTACATAAAGATGCAGTAGATGATATAGAGTACAGTATATACATATACATATGAGATGAATAATGTAGGGTATGTAAACATTATATTAGGTAGCATTGTTTAAAGTGGCTAGTGATATATTTTACATCATTTCCCATCAATTCCCATTATTAAAGTGGCTGGAGTTGAGTCAGTGTGTTGGAAGCAGCCACTCAATGTTAGTGGTGGCTGTTTAACAGTCTGATGGCCTTGAGTTTGCAAAAGTGCAGAGATCAGCAAGAGAAACAGAGTCCTGGCAATGGAAAATGCATCAGCTGACTCAGAGAGCGGTGAGGATGTTCTCTGCATCACACTAGGACCAAAGTCAGAGAGCATCAACATGGTACAGAAGAAAACCACAGACCCCAATGCAGCTCTCTTTGCAACCATGCTGGTCAACAAAAAGTTGGTTAGATTTCAGCTAGATTGTGGTGCTAGTTGTAACGTCATCCCTGCAAACCTCAAAAAAGCCAGTCACCTAGAGCCCTGCAGTCAGGTATCGGTGATGTTTAACAAGAGAACACTGACGCCACTGGGGAAATCTACACTTAACTTCTTGCGACTAGGTGGCGCTATTAAAATTTTTGAATGAAAAACGTTCCTGTTTACTACAACAATACTACAACAATATATTTTGTCGCGAAAAGTTGCTCGACTATGCATATAATTGACAGCTTTGGAAAGAAAACACTCTGACGTTTCCAAAACTGCAAAGATATTGTCTGTGAGTGTCACAGAACTGATGTTACAGGCAAAACCCAGATAAAAATCCAACCAGGAAGTGCCGCATTTTTTGAAACCGCCTCATGCTAATGACTCCTTATATGGCTGTGAATGAGCTACGAATGAGCTTATGTTTTCCACGTATTCCCCAAGGTGTCTACAGCATTGTGAAATCTTTTTAGGCATTTCCATTGAAAAATGGCTGTAAGGGACCATATATAGCATGTGGTCACATGGTGTCTCCCGCAGAAAATCTTGCGTAAAATACTGAGGTAGCCATTTTTCCAATCGCTTCTTATGAGAAACCAATTGCCTCGACGGATATATTATCGAATATATATGTTAAAAACACTTTGAGGATTGATCCTAAACAACGTTTGCCGTGTTTCTGTCGATATTATGGAGCAAATTTTGAAAAAAGTTTGGCGTTATAGTTGTAGCATTTTCCGGTCGATTTCTCAGCCATGCATGATGAAGAAAAGGGAGCTATTTCGCCTACAAAAATAATCTTTTTGGAAAAAAGGAACATTTGCTATCTAACTGGGAGTCTCCTGAGTGAAAGCATCTGAAGTTCTTCAAAGGTAAATGATTTAACTTGGTTGCTTTTCTTACTTTCGTGAAAATGTTGCCTGCTGCCAGCAGAGCCTAGCATAGCATTATGCCATGATAAACTTACACAAATGCTTGTCTAGCGTTGGCTGTAACGCATATTTTGAAAATCTGAGATGACAGTGTTGTTAACAAAAGGCTAAGCTTGTGTTTGAATATATTTATTGAATTTAATATGCGATTGTCATGAATAGGAAAAGTTTCTAGGGGTATTTATGTCCGCTGCGTTATGCTAATGCGTTTGAGGCTATGATTACGCTCCCGGATACGGGATTGCTCGTTGCAAGAGGTTAAAGTGATCAATCCACGCAATAAGAAATCCTACCGAGTTGAGTTCATCGTAGTCAACAAGAATGTGCACAGGCCCATTCTAGGCAGTAAGGCTATCCAGGCAATAGAGGCAATGGAGTTTATTACTGTGCAGCATCACAACATCCTGCCCATCGAGAAAACAACAGGATCCTGGACTAAAGAGCAAATTTAACAGAAGTACTCTGATGTATTCCAGGGAGATGGATGCTTACCCGGCAAACTGAAGCTGGAAGTGAGATATTTGTCTAAACTCTCATCTGGGCCCGTCCAGCTGCCAAAGAGAAGAGTGCCAGTAGCACTATATAAACCACTCAAAGAGGAGCTCGGTGGTCTAGAGAAAAGAAGGATGATAAAAGCAGCTGAAAAAAATGCACAGATTGGATTAGCAGCCTGATCGTAGTGAAGAAACCGTCTGGAAAACTAAGAGTGTATTGATCCAAAACCTCTCAACAAGGTGCTCAAGAGGAGCCATTACCCACTTCCCACTGTTGAAGACGTGCTGCCAGATCTGAACAGAGCACACGTGTTCTCTGTTTGCAATGTAAAAATTGATTTTGGCATGTGGAACTGGAGGAGGAATCCAGCTCTCTCACCACGTTCTCTACTGCCATGGGATGCTACAGATGGCTGCTCATGCCAATGGGAATCAGTCCAGCCCCAGAGATCTTTCAGAGGAAGTTGAACCAGGCAATGGAAGGTCTTCCATGAGTCAAAATCATTGCAGACGACATCCTGATTGTGGGAGAAGGAGACAACGATGAAGCGGCGACTCTGAACCATGACAAAAAACCTGAGAATGCTCCTGGACAGATGCAGGAAGCTCAATATCAAGCTGAATCCAGAGAAGCTGCAGCTCAGGCTGAAGGACGTACCTTACGTTGGCCACCTGCTAACATCAGAGGAGTTGAAAGTGGACCCAGGAAAAGGGACAGCCATCAGACAGATGCCTAGGCCTACAGATGTGCAGGGGGTGCAGCGCTTCCTGGGCAGGGTAAACTACCTAGCCAAGTTCTGCAGCCACGCCACGGGGCTCTGAGAGCCACTGCGATAGCTAACACACAAGGACTCACTGTGGGAGTGGTCAGAGAGACATGAACAAGCTTTCAATAAAATCAGGGATACCAGTGCACAGGCCCCTGTGCTGAAATACTACAACCCAACAGAGCAGTTTGTACTACAATGTGATGCTTCAGAGAGTGGGTTAGGAGCAGCCTTGATGCAGGGAGGACAACCAATAGCATACGCCAGCAGAGCCCTGACAGAGACTGATAAAGGGTATGCACAGATAGAGAAGGAGCTGCTTGCAGAGCCCTGACAGAGACTGATAAAGGGTATGCACAGATAGAGAAGGAGCTGCTTGCAGAGCCCTGACAGAGACTGATAAAGGGTATGCACAGATAGAGAAGGAGCTGCTTGCAGAGCCCTGACAGAGACTGATAAAGGGTATGCACAGATAGAGAAGGAGCTGCTTGCAGAGCCCTGACAGAGACTGAAAAAGGGTATGCACAGATAGAGATGGAGCTGCTTGCAGTGGTGTTTGGCATGGAGAGGTTTCACACATGGATAAACTGTGGAAGTGCAGTCAGATCCCAAGCCTCTAGAGAGCATCATGACAAAGCCTATCCTCAGCGCACCAAAAAGACTACAATGCATCCTCATGAGACTCTAAAACTATGAGGTCAGTCTCCGATACGTTCCGGGAAAACATGTGGTGCTCGCCGACTCCCTGAGCTGGGTGTACCTCACAGAACAAGACAACAGAGGCCATGAGAGGGGCTGAGAAGGGCTCGCGAGCATGTCTACTGGCCGGGCATGAAGATATGCTGAGCAGCTGAGAAGATATATGGCACAATGTAGCACCTGCACTGCATGGGGTGTGAAGCAGCAGAAAGAGACGCTGAGGCCACACAAAGCACCAAAGCGTCCCTGGGAAAAAATAGGGACTGACCTGTTCCAGTTCAACGACAGAGACTACATGGTCACAGTTGATTATCTCTCCAACTTCTGGGAAATAGCCCATTTGGAGAACACATAGTCAAAAACGGTAAATCGAAAACTGAAGACACACTTTGCACGCTACAGGATACCTGACATCCTTTACTCAGACAATAGTCCCCAGTACTCTTCAGACGAGTTCCGAAGTTTCAGCAAGGCTTGTGAATTTACACACAAAACATCGTCTCCAGGGTACCCACACAGAAATAAATAAGTGGAATTGGCAGTTAAAACCAGCCAAAAGACTGATGGCAAAAGCAAAGAGAGCAGGTGCTGACCCGTACCTGGCCCTGCTGGATCACAGAAATACCCTTCACAAGGAACAGACAGCAGCCTTGCAATGGTGCTCATGGGAAGACGTAAAAAGACACTACTTATAATGAGCGAAAATCTTCTGGGACCTGTGATGGCAAACTGTCAACTGGAGAAGTTCAACGAAAGACAGCAGAGACAGGCAAAGTACTATGACACCTCTGTTAAGGACCTCACAGAGCTGCAACGAGGTGACAGGGTGAGAGTTCAGCCACTCACAGGACAAAAACAGTGGTGGCAGAGGGCCACAGTAGTCAGACCTGTTGAGCGAGAGTCGTACGAGGTGAAGACAGAACAGGGACAAGTCTTCAGGAGGAACGGGAGACACCTGAGGAAGAGCAGAGAAATAGAGGAGGATTTCCCCTCTGTTGAGGAGCCTGGCACAGAGCCAGTAAACAGAGCAGTAGTTGAAGCCCAACGAAACCTAGATGTGAACGCTGCACCTCCTGATGTCACCAACACTCCCCACACAAAGCTTGGTAGGGCCATCCGAAGACCTATACACCTGAAAGACTTTGCGTGAAGGTAAAAATAATAATAATGTAATGGACAGTCAGAGACAGTAAACAAACATTCAGTTCACATTCCAGTTTATTGCAGACATGGACTACAAGCCAAAGTTAGCTGGAGTCTTTTTTTTGTTAAAAAAAAAAGAAGAAGAAAAAGAGAACATGTAGCAATATTGATGTTACTCATATTGATGTTACACAGGAAATGGAAACCAATTGTTACTTACCTCATTCATGTACTGGATGTGCTAGTTGACAACATGTCTAGTAAAGCTTGCTTAACTGTATATCTTTGCTTGTCGTGACTACAACACAAAGCGTATTGAAACATGTGTGCTTTAGGACCATGCAGACGCCTCTGAGCAGTCGGGTAGGCTGTTTGGAGTGTTCATCCGACTGGATAAAACAAATTATAATAATTATCCCCCCCCACACTTCTAAAACCAAAGTTGCGCCCCTGAGAGAACTACCTGTGTAAATACGCCAGTGAAATCCAGGCAGTTCAATTTGGTGATTCTCACAAGCAGGTGACCCTCCACACCTGTGTTGGGTATACCACAAATGATACAGTTTCACTATGCTCCTTGAGCTCTTCTATGCGGATGATCCCTCTGCAATCTGGGCTCATGAAGAAGTGAACAAGTCCCCATGTAACAACAGAACTCCAGGAGGACAAGGTCGATTCAGCAAGTCTTCCGGATGACTCCTCTGCAATCTGTGCTCATGAAGAAGTGAACAAGTCCCCATGTAACAACAGAACTCCAGGAGGACAAGGTCGTTGATTCAGCTGCATTGAGCTCTTCTATGCGGATGACTCCTCTGCAATCTGTGCTCCCCATGAAGAAGAACTCCAGGAGGACAAGTCCCCATGTAACTGTGCTCAACAGAACAACAGAACTCCAGGAGGACAAGGTCGTTGATTCAGCTGCATTGAGCTCTTCTATGCGGATGACTCCTCTGCAATCTGTGCTCATGAAGAAGTGAACAAGTCCCCATGTAACAACAGAACTCCAGGGGGACAAGGTCGTTGATTCAGCTGCCTTGAGGAGGAAGATGTTCGATGTATTGCATTTTTTTATTCTATATAACTGCATAATCTGATTTTGTGACCAATCTGGCCATAATGTAGCTTCTCTCTCGAAAACATTGAGTTTTGAAAGAAGACGTCACACACAAGAGGCCATGATGAGAGAGCTATACTGGTACACATCCGAGCAACAGACTGTAAGCAACGTCTATGGTCAAACACTGGGGTTGAATGCCAACATTAAAGACGAAGAGGAGAATGAGAAGATTAGACCCTGGTAATAGCATGTTTAATCTGGAGCAGTTTGCTCCTCTCAAGTTGTCACCCTTCAGTGTGTGAGGTGTTAGACTATTTCATGTCACAGACCTGCATGGTTTGGCATCAACATTCTCAATGCCAATACTTGTTTTATTCTGTTTACGGCAGTCGGTAGTTGACTTTTTTTTTTCCCACAGCCCGTTGGTAAGAAATGACACAACAAATGATATGGTTTCTCTCTTTTGCTTCCTCCATAACCCACTTCCCTTGTCATGTAAAGCCTACTTACAGTAAATGTATTTGTATAACACACCAACTGACTTGCTATTCGGATGCCATTCAATACATCGTAAAAAAGATTGACATGCGGAATGCACCGAGGTGTCTGTTGTATACTACTAGCACACAGCTCAGACACCTATGCATACCATTTTTCAAATGTATTAAACATTTAAAAAAAGGAAATATCACGTAACAAATTGTGGAAAAAGGGAAGGAGTGTGAATACTTTCCGAATGCACTGTAAGTGCTCAGGTAAGAACTGTGAATTCACCTTTGATGGCTCACATCTACACCACCACAACCGTTTGTGATTGGAAGAACCACTTATTGCAGCCATTGTTCGAAAATGTGCTGAGATACAGTACAATGGGAGGGGGAGGGGCACATACAGGAGGTTGAAGTCAGACTTCTATTAAGGAGTTATTATATGGTGTCTGTATGGCATACATAGCTGTAACTTGGTCTAGCCAGCACATATAGTGGACAGATCAGCGAATCACCAGGAAAATAAATGATGTAAATCTTAACGACAGTGATTTTGGAATATCACATGATCCGTTTGAAGTGAATTATTCATCCAAGAAGTTGCTAATAATGTAATTTACCACAGGATAACACACCAACTTACTACAGTGGAAAAAAAGATCACATTATCTGTTCGACATGTTTATTAGTCTACATTACCTGACAACTTATTACATTACCCTGTTAAAAGGTTATTGCATTATGACAAGTTATAACGTTATCTGCTACTGCATTATAGGGATACTGCGAGATTCTGGCATTTACCGTCCCTGTAGACTTTCAGTCATTGCGCAAACGCAAACCGCTAACTTCCTTCATACAGAAGGCTGAGACAATCAAATGGTATCCACGAGTTCATCTGACTTTAGGTATTAGAACAAAGGATTTAAATGCCAGAATCTCGCAATATCCCTTTAACTGTTGTAGAGGGCCTAAGTGCATTGGAACTCTCCCAGACCCCCTTCTTCCCCATTTGGTCCTGGAAGTTGATCCACCACTTACCCAGTTCGCAGGCTGCCCCAGTCCATCCGTTGGAGCACGAGCAGCGCCCAGAGAACTGATCACACACCCCTCCGTTGTGACACAGGCAGTGATGATGGCAGTCTTGTCCATAAAAGCCTTGGACACATTCTGAAAGAAAGATACACATCGCTGTAAACACAAGCTAGATTCCCACCATATTTCAAACGTACACAAGTCCATTCCATTTTGATCCAGGAAGTGGAGTGAAAAAGTTAAGTGCACACATTAGGGAGAAGGGTAGAGAATCAGGGTGCAGCTACTGTATTCCATGTATAGTCTGTTCTATTGAATGACTGCACACATTAGGTAGAAGGGTAGAGAATCAGGGTGCAGCCACTGTCCTGTATGTATAGTCTACCATTACTTAGCATCAACGACGTTCATTACTTCTTCAAGGAAATGTACAGATGTGGAGGCTTGAATAGCAGCTAAATATAGCCTGCTTTTCAAATGTACTTTCCAATTTTGTAGGCAAAATAATACATTCTCTGTTACGCAGGCACACATGCATTGATATTTGAAGTAGAAATTGTCCACCAAAATGGAAGTTTAAAAGCCTGTTATATTAAATGAAGTGCCTTTTTAACAAACACCACATGGAAAATCCAATATATCAGATTTTGAATAAGAATCAAGACCTGCCAAAGTGCCAAAATTCCTTTATTTTCACAACTTCGAGGAAGACTAACTCACTTAACCCCAAACTTTTGCCAAGTTTTCCCCATCATTGTAAAGCCGTAGTTATTTTTGTTGCTTTGAAAAAGTCATTTCTGAAGAATATAATTTATTTTCATGTGATAAGTGATTAATTTCCATCTCATTTTAAGACCAACCATTTTATAAAAACTGAACTCTCGTTTTAATATGGTGAAACTATTCCTATTTTTTTCATTTTTTTCAAAAGAAACATTGAAAACATAACGGTAAAATCATAGCGTAAAAGCAGGTGAGCTAGTTCTGCTTTTTTGGCAATTTTCTGTGGTTTTATGGTGGAAAACAGCGCATCAAGCATAACACGTCAAGCATAACACATCAACCCTGTTGCCCATAGATAGACACAGGATAGAACATACAAAATAATAAAAATGTTAAGCTTGCATGTCCCTTCCTGTAGCACACAACATGTTTCCATCCCTCCTGTCACAAGGGGATTTATGGCTGATTTAAGATGCAAGGTCAATCCTGTTATGGTCAACTCTGTTATTTGAATTGGGATTAACTGGCAGTTAATATCATTTTATTTTTATACCACACACACACACGCACACGCATACGCACACGCACGCACACACACACACACGCACACGCACGCGCACGCGCACACGCACACGCACACGCACACGCACACACACACACACTGACAGTACCTTTCTCACAGCTGGGGCCGATCCACCCTGGCGTACACTGGCACTGCCCACTCACAGGGTCACAGGTGGCATTATTACGGCATCCACAGGTGTGTTCACACCCACGGCCAAACCACCCTGCCTGGCATGCTACCACAGGAACAGGGCACAGAAAGTTAGGGGGAATGAAAACAGCCATAACATACTGTAACTGTATACAGATACAAAGGGTGTTGTGACAGTTGTGTGCCATGCTCGGCTCTCCACACAACACAACACAGGCATACGCACACACAGGAACACAAACAGACGCACACACAGGCGCACACACACAGGCGCAGGCACACACACACACACACACACACACACACACACACACACACACACACACACACACACACACACACACACACACACACACACACACACACACACACACACACACACACACACACACACACACAGGCACATTCTTTGTGGGCCCTCCTCTTACCATTAGACAACCAAATCTTACTAAGGGCCTCCAAAAGGCTAGAGGAGGCTCTCGGCAGGGGCCTCAGACTGGCCTATACCTGGGGCCTCCAATTCACTAAGTATGGCCCTGAAAAATGACTATGTTGATCCAGGGGATTATGCAATGCCACATTTATGTATTTTCACTCAACCTTTATTTAACTAGTCAAGTCAGTTAAGAACAAATTCTTATTTTACAACAATAGCCTACCCCGGTAAAACTCTTCCCTAACCCAGATGATGCTGTGCCAATTGTGCGCCGCCCTATGGGACTCCCGATCACAGCCGGTTGTGATAAGGCCTGGGATCAAACCAGGGTCTGTAGTGTCACCTCTATCACTGAGATGCAGTGCCTTAGACCGCTGTGCCACTTGGGAGCCCACACACATGCAAGTGGGGAACATGATGGGTATTCACCAGACAGGTCATTACCACTTCCTTAAATCTACTGCCACCAGTTTTTCTGTTTCTCTTTTATTTTATCTAGTGGCTAAAGAAATCCCACGGATATTGGTTTGATGCATGTTTGGTTCTATTCAAGCTGTTAAAGGCCTGCTCCGGAACTTTGGCGACTACTAAGTATTTTTTAAACCTCCCGCTTGGGGCTGGATGTGTCAATGTGTGGTTCATACATGCATAATCTATGAAATTATTGTCTTACCTCAATTAGCCACAACATCCCTAGTCTGAAAGCGACTGTTTTTCTATAAGCTGTGCTGCGTCATTTACCCCCACGCGGGCCAGCCCCCTAGAAATTTGAGTTCTAGCCAATGAGCTTCAGCCACTTGCCATTTGAGTGACAGATAGCAAGATCCACACACAGCAGAGCGAAAGAGGAGCAATGACAGTGAACATATCTGCACATATGTGACGTAGTAATACATTTTTGGGGACCACTTTTGTCTCGTGAGCATTACTTTCAGAACTATTGGCTAAAAAGAATACAAAAGTACCAGAGAATCTCTTTTAAAGGGGTGTTCCATAACATTTTCTCACACAAACCACTCTTAATGTGATGTTAGTGGAACATTTCATTATTGGAGAAATTAAAACAATCTGATTACGGTGCTGAGTTGAACTATTGAAAGTAGCTTCAATAAACTATAATGCAATAGAACAGATCTCATATGGTTCCTAACATAATTCATTTGTGTACTTTTGTCTAGTGTGTTATACATCTACATTTGAGTCATTTAGCAGAGCTCTCCTCCAGAGCAACTTACAGGAGCAATTCAGGTGAAGTGCCTTGCTCAAGGGCACCTAGTCAGCTCAGGGATTTGAACCAGTGACCTTTTGGTTACAGGCCCAACGCTCTTAACTGCTAGGCTACCTGACGCGTGTTCTGTATGTGTATGGATGGATGGGTGGGTGGGTGGATGGGTGGGCAGGATGGAATTTGCATAGAGGACCAAGGCCAATGGGACTCACTGATGTTGCATTGTGGTCCGACCCAGCCGTCTGGACAGTGGCAGGCACCCGTCAGGTGGTCACATCGGCCCCCGTTAGAACACTGACACTGCTGCTGACACTCCAGCCCATGGAAGCCGTCAGGACATGCTTCACACACACACACACACACACACACACACACACACACACACACACACACACACACACACACACACACACATTTTTTAAATGTCACCTTTATTTATACAGGTAAGTCAATTCATTACAACCTTACACAGCTCAACATATCATGTGAGCATGCTCAGACACTCAAATTAGTTATCCAACACACAAGCAAACACACACTTACATTTTTCACAGTATGTGCCGGTCCAACCACTGAGGCAGGTGCAGGCTCCACTAACATGCTCACAGGCCGCCTCATTGGCACATTGGCACATGTGTCTGCAGCCTATGCCAAACGAGCCTTCTGGGCACTCTGTGGCAGTGCCAGGGCAGAGAGAGAGAGAGCTCAGAGAGAAACTAAAACACTTTCCCCTGCTAGTGACTTTGTTAAGGCATTGTCTCCAATCCAGCTAGTGTATGTACAGTTACACACAAATTGACACGCACACATGAACGTGCACAAGCATACACAAGGATATATACTGTAAGTGTTTACTCTGTTGGCAGCGGGGTCCGGTGTAGCCCGCCTCACAGCGACATTGCCCCGTGATGAGGTCACAGCTGCCATCGCTGCCCGGGCACTCACACATGTTAGCACAGTCCGCCCCCCAGCGCCCGGCATCACATGCTGCCATGGAGACAAAGGTCAGAGGTCAACACAAGGCAGCGTAGCCTAGTGGTTAGAGCGTTGGACTAGTAACCGGAAGGTTGCAAGTTCCAACCCCGAGCTGACAAGGTACAAATCTGTCGTTCTGCCCCTGAACAGGTAGTTAACCCACTGTTCCTAGGCCGTCATTGAAAATAACTTCTTAACTGACTTGCCTAGTTAAATAAAGGTAAAATAAGTCATATATCTCATATTTTTTTCCCACCTTTTCACCTAAACAGTCATGATCAAAGAAGGAACCAACTAATGAACTACAATGTTATTATAACTATTATTACAAGCTGTGGTGGGAGCAGACCTGGGTTCAACTACTTCAGCCTGCCTGGAGCGCAAGATGGGCAAGGTTTTGCAATTTTGCGACTCTTCTATTGGTTCCGTTGAGCCAAGGAATTAAGCCAAGATTTCAAATAGTATTGTATTTGAACCCAGGTCTAGTACGGACCATAAGGTACGCCAGTGAGGATTGTGGGTCACACAATCAATCATCCTTACTTACCTCTGCTGCAGCTGGGTCCAGTCCATCCTACAGGACAGGCACAGTTGCCCGTCCTCGGGTGGCAGAGCCCACCATTATCACACAAACAACGTAGCCGACAACCCAGGCCAAATCTACCCACCGGGCAGGCTACGAAAGAGAGAATGTGTGGTCAATTATACTTAGTCTGAGGAGTGGTGACTAGTGTGTGTGTGTGTGTGTGTGTGTACGCGGTTGTCTCTCTCACCGCTCTGACACAAGGTGCCCATGTATCCAGGTTGACAGAAACACACTCCATTGTGTTTGTCACACACTCCCCTGTTCTGACAGTGGGGACATGAGCCTGAGCAGCCCACTCCCCAATGACCCTCCTCACACTCTAACAGACATGAGGGGAGAGAGAGCGACAGAGAGAAAGAAAGTTAGAGAAAAAAAGCCTCCAAAGCTGTCCTTGTGAATGAAATGTTCTATTCTTCAAATGGGGCTAGTACTACTCAGCATTATTTTTCTAACCAGTGTTCCATGAATAAAGAATGAACAGAGTACTGATTCTCATATGGCTTATTTGAAAATCTAATTTCATAAAGTGCTGTGTCCCAAATAGGAAAAAACTATTTTTCAATCAAGAATTTTGCTAGGACTGTCTAGGAGTGGTTTGATTGGGGAGAAAAAAACAGTAAATTAGCTGTAATTGGCAGAGAGGTTTGGAACTCTTTCTTATTGGCCTATCAACACATTTGCCGCAGGGTGATGTCACCATGGAAAGCCAAAACTCCCTCCCACCAAAACGAGTTGAAATTGAAGGCAGTCTTTTCAAACAGCTCCTACACTAAAAGGGTATTATCATTTTCAAGATGTCACAGTGTTATTCCAACTTCATAGCGTGGAAATATATATAAAACACAGGAAAATCACGTGTCGGACTACACTGGGCCTTTAAGTACTCTCTCTTCTCTAAAACTGCCAGGCTCAATTCCATCACCTCTTCCAAGGAGCTCGTATTCCCAACAATGTCCAGGAGAATTTCAAACGGACCAGAATGGAAAAACATTAAAGATGCAATCACAACATGTTTTCTTGGTTGTTTTACTATGGTTAGCAGTTGGAGAGATATATGTGCCATCACAATGTTGAATAGAACACACGTCCTGCTCTTTCGTGCCCAGCCCATGTTGAATTGAAGAGAGCTTTTAAAGAGGACAGACCGTGGCCGGTACTGCGGCACAGGGGTTTTTCCATGCCAGTATGCCAGGAGGATATTCCTATGGGATTTGTCATTATGCCTGGCCAGCCAGAAGAGGATGGGAGGACTGGTTCTAGGAGGACTGGTTCCTCTACCTACAGTTTTCCTTGTTTTTCAAACGCCTTGGGAGGTTGAGTTTTTTATTCAGTGACAGCTTTATTTTTTTGTACAGTTAATATTCTACCTACCTAGTGCCAGACAAATGTCTTTGGATAGCGTCTGTTGAAGGCCACGGCATTGACGGCCGAAACGTCATGATTTGAATTTGAAGTAGATAATACAATCTCATGTTTTTATGATAGAGTCCCGCCTTTTCCTTCCTGATGTTTGTGCAGTACACGTAAAGAAAAAAGAGAAAATTATTTTTGATTTATTGATTTGAACCCCTTGCGCCCTCTGCCCTAGTTCCTCTTCCCCCATGGCCCTACACGACACGCCCTATTAGCATGTCGCCTCCCATCCTTACCAGTTTCACAGTGCTGTCCCTTCATCCCGGCAAGACAGTGACACTGTCCTGTCATGTTGTCACATGGGGAGCCAGAACAGTGGCACGATTGGTTACATCCAGCCCCGTAGTAACCCTCTGGACAGTCTGTGAAAGAAGACACACACATTTATGATTTATTGACAGATATTAGGATGATATACAGACGGAAAACACACTATACTATTTTATGTTTACACAACTGTTTGGCTACCCTCGATTGAACTGAATTTGGATGAATATGTTTGATTAGATTAATATGTAGGAAATATATGTGGATGGGTGTTGGATAGCATATGCGTTTCCTTTGTCAAGTTTGTCTGATATCCCCCTTGGCATGTGAATGGTGGATCTAGAGTAGCATGCGAAAGTATTCACCCTAGTTGGCATTTTTCCTATTTTGTTGCCTTACAACCTGAAAATTAAAATAGATTTTTGGCGGGTTTGTATCATTTGATTTACACAACATGCCTACCACTTTGAAGATGCAAAATATTTTTTATTGTGAAACAAACAAGAAATATGACAGAAAAACAGAGAACTTGAGCATGCGTAACTATTCACCCCCCCAAAGTCAATACTTTGTAGAGCCACCTTTTGCAGCAATTACAGCTGCAAGTCACTTGGGGTATGTCTCTATAAACTTGGCACATCTAGCCACTGGGATTTTTGCCCATTCTTCAAGGCAAAACTGCTCCAGCTCCTTCAAGAAGGATGGGTTCCACTGGTGTACAGCAATCTTTAAGTCATACCACATATTCTCAATTGGATTGAGGTCTGGGCTTTGACTAGGCCATTCCAAGACATTTAAAAGTTTCCCCTTAAACCATTTGAGCGTTGCTTTAGCAGTATGCTTAGGGTCATTGCCCTGCTGGAAGACGAACCTCCGTCCCACTCTCAAATCTCTGGAAGACTGAAACAGGTTTCCCTCAAGAATATCCCTTATTTAGCACCATCCATCATTTCTTCAATTCTGACCTGTTTCCCAGTCCCTGCCGATGAAAAACATCCCCACAGCATGATGCTGCCACCACCATGCTTCACTGTGGGGATGTTGTTCTCGGGGAGATGAGAGGTGTTGCATTTGCGCCAGACATAACGTTTTCCTTGATGGCCAAAAAGCTCAATTTGCGTCTCATCTGACCAGAGTGCCCTTTTCCATATGTTTGGGGAGTCTCCCACATGCCTTTTGGCAAACGCCAAACATGTTTGCTTATTTTTTTCTGGCCACTCTTCCGTAAAGCTCAGCTCTGTGGAGTGTACAGCTTAAAGTGGTCCTATGGACAGAAACTCCAATCTCTGCTGTGGAGCTTTGCAGCTCCTTTAGGGTTATCTTTGGTCTCTTTGTTGCCTCTCTGATTAATGCCCTCCTTGTCTGATCTGTGAGTTTTGGTGGGCGGCCCTCTCTTGGTAGGTTTGTGGTGGTGCCATTCTTTCAATTTTTTAATAATGGATTTAAGGGTGCTCCGTGCGATGTTCAAAGATTCTGATATTTTTTATTAGCCTTAAATATAACCTAAAATCTTAAATATAACCAATAACCTAAAACGTTGTCCCTGACCTGATTGGAGAGATCCTTTGTCTTCATAGTGTCGCTTGCTTGGTGGTGCCCCTTGCTTAGTGGGTTTGCAGATTCTGGGGCTTTTCAGAACAGGTGTATATATACTGAGATCATGTGACAGATCATATGACACTTAGATTCCACATGTGGACTTTATTCAACTAATTATATGACTTCTGAAGGTAATTGGTTGCACTAGATCTTATTTAGTGGCTTCATAGCAAAGGGGGTGAATACACATTCAAGCACCACTTTTCCGTTTTAATATAAAAAATAAAATTAAAAAGTTATATTTTTTTATTTCACTTCACCAATTTGGACAATTTTGTGTATGTCTATTACATTAAATTAAATTACAGGTTGTAATGCAACAAAATAGGAAAAACACTAAGGGGGTTGAATAATTTTGCAAGACACTGTAATCTAGCACAGAATGTCCAGCAATTTCCCATCTGCTAATGTTGATTTACATGGAAACCAGGGATGTGTAAGCACCAGTAAAATGTATTGAATCGATAAATGCCAGGGAGAGGGAGGGATAGAGAGTGATGGGGGTGTACAGAGAGAGAGTGAGAGAAAGAAAGAGAGAAAGGGATGGAGATATACAGTACCAGTCAAACATTTGGACACACCTACTCATTCAATGGTTTTTCTTTATTTTGACTCTTTTCTACATTGTCGAATAATAGTGAAGACATCAACACTATGAAAAAACACATATGGAATCATGTAGTAACCAAAAAAGTGTTAAACAAATCAAAATATATTTTAGTTGCCACCCTTTGCCTTGATGACAGCTTTGCACACTCTTGGCATTCTCTCAACTAGCATCACCTGGAATGCTTTTCCAACAGTCTTGAAGGAGTTCCCACATATGCTGAGCACTTGTTGTCTGCTTTTCCATTACTCTGCGGTCCAACTCATCTCAAACCATCACAATTGGGTTAAGGTTGGGTGATTGTGGAGGCCAGGTCATCTGATGCAGTACTCCATCACTCTCCTTCATGGTCAAATAGCCCTTACACAGCCTGGAGTCTTTTGCTCACGTTTCTTTGCCCAAGCATGTCTCTTCTTATTATTGGTGTCCTTTAGGAGTGGTTTCTTTGCAGCAGTTCAACCATGAAGGACTGATTCATGCAGTCTCCTCTGAACAGTTGATGATGAGATGTGTCTGTTACTTGAACACTGTGATGGATTTATTTGGGCTGCAATTTCTGAGGTTGGTAACTAAGGAACTTATCCTCTCTAGCAGAGGTAATTCTGGGTCTTCGTTTCCTGTGGCGGTCCTTATGAGAGACAGTTTCATCATAGTGATTGACGGTTTTCGCGACTGCACTTGAAGAAACTTTCAAAGTTCTTAAAATTGTCCGCATTGACTGCTCTTTGAGTCTTAAAGTAATGACGGACTGCCATTTCTCTTGAATTATTTAAGCAGTTCGTGCCATAATATGGACTTGGTCTTTTACCAAATCTTCTGTATATCTGAAATATCACATTCACGTAAGTATTCAGACCCTTTACTCAGTACTTTGTTGAAGAACCTTTGGCAGCGATTACAGCCACGAGTCATCTTGGGTATGACTCTCTTTCTCCCATTCTTCTCCGCAGATCCTCTCAAGCTCTGTCAGGTTGGATGGGGTGCGTGGCTGCACAGCTGTATTCAGGTCTCTCCAGAGATGTTCGATCGGGTTCAAGTCCAGGCTCTGGCTGAGCCACTCAAGGACATTCAGAGACTTATCCTGAAGCCACTCCTGCATTGCCTTGGCTGTCCGCTTAGGGTTATTGTCCTGTTGGAAGGTGAACCTTCGCCACAGTCTGAAGTTCTGAGCACTCTGGAGCAGGTCTTCATCAAGGATCTCTCTGTACTTTGCTCTGTTTATCTTTGCCTCTATCCTGACTAGTCTCCCAGTCTCTGCCACTGAAAAACATCTCCACAGCATGATGCTGCTACCACGTACTTCACCGTAGGGATGTTGCCAGGTTTCCTCCAGACGTGAAGCTTGGCATTCTGGCCAAAGAGTTCAATCTTGGTTTCATCAGACCAGAGAATCTTGTTTCTCATGGTCTGAGAGTCTTTAGGTGTCTTTTGGCAAACTTGAAGGGGACTGTCATGTGCATTTTAACGAGGAGTGTCTTCCATCTGTCCACTCTACGACAAAGGCCTGATTGGTGGAGTGCTGCAGAGATGGTCGTCCTTCTGGAAGATTCTCCAATCTCCACAGAGGAACTTTAGAGCTCTATCAGACTGACCATCGGATTCTTGGTCACCTCCCTGACCAAGGCCCTTTTCACCCGATTGCTCAGTTTGGCCGGGCGGCCAGCTCTAGGAAGAGTCTTGGTGGTACCAAACTTCTTCCATTTAAGAATGATGGAGACCATGGTGTTCTTTGGGACATTCAATGCTGCAAAACATGTTTTGGTACCCTTCCCCAGATCTGTCCCTCGATACAATCCTGTCTTGGAGCTCTACAGACAATTTCTTTCTTTTTGCTCTGATATGCACCGTCAACTGTGGGACCTTATATTGACAGGTGTGTACCTTTCCAAATCATGTTTAATCAATTGAATTTAACACAGGTGGACTCCATTCAAGTTGTAGAAACATCTCAAGGCTGATCAATGGAAAAGGGATGTACCTGAACACAATTTTGAGTCTCATAGCAAAGGGTATGAATAGTTATGTAGATACCGTATTTCTGTTTTTTAGTTTTAATAAATTTGCAAAAAATATAAATATAAATAATACATGGAGTATTGTGTGTAGATTTCTGAGAAAATGTTTAATTTAATCCATTGTAGAATAAGGCTGTAACATAACAAAATGTTGAAAAAGGGAAGGGAAGGGGTCTGAATACATTCCAAAGGCACTGTACACAGTGGTTTCATAAAGTATTCACATTCATTACAGCAGAGAGAGAGAGAGAGAGAGAGACAAAGAGACAGGAAGAGATACATTTTATTTCTCACAGGCTCAGAATACAACCTTACCGTGAAATGTTTACTTACAAGCCCTTAAAACCAACAATGCAGAGTTTTAAAAAAAAGAAAAAATATATATATATCAAATTTAAAAAATTATATATAACAAATAATAATAACAACAAGGCTATCTACAGGGGATACCGGTACCGAGTCACTGTGCGGAGGTACAGGTTAGTCGAGGTAATTTAGGTAATATGTACATGTAGGTAGGGTTATATCAGCATTGCTTGCTGTTCGGGGTTTTAGGCTGGGTTTCTGTATAGCACTTTGTGACATCGGCTGGTGTTAAAAGGGCTTTATAAATACATTCGATTGAAATACATTTGAGTGATTAAAGTGACTATTCATAGATAATAAAAAGGGAGTAACGGCACTGTAAAAAAGGTGGTCAATGCATATGGCTTGGGGGTAGACGCTGTTAGGGAGCCTTTTGGACCTTTTGGTGCTCCGGTACCACTTCTCGTGCGATAGCAGAGAGAACAGTCTATGACTTGGTTAGCTGGAGTCTTTTCTTTTAGGGCCTTCCTCTGACATCGCCTGGTATAGAGGTACTGGATGGCAGCAAGCTTGGCCCCAGTGAGGTACTGGGCTGTACACATTACCCTTTGTAGTGCCTTATGGTTGGATGCCGAGCAGTTGCCATACCAAGTGGTGATACATCAAGTCAGGATGCTCTTGATGGTGCAGCTGTAGAACCTTTTAAGGATCTGAGTGCCCATGACACATCTTTTCAGTCTCCTGTTGGGGAATAGGCGTTGATGTGCCCTCTTCACAACTATCTTGGTGTGTTTGGACCATGATAGTTTGTTAGTGATGTGGTCAGCAAGGAACTTGTATCTCTCAACCTGCTCCACTACAGCCCAGTCGATTTGAATGGGGGTGTGCTTGGCCCTCCTTTTCCTGTAGTCCAAGATCAGCTCCTTTGTCTTGCTCACGTTGAAGAATATGTTGTTGTCCTGGCACCACACTGCCAGGTCTCTGACCTCCTCCCTATAGGCTGTCTCATCGTTGTCGGTGATCAGGCCTACCGCCATTGTGTCGCCTGCAAACTTAATGATGGTGTTGGTGTCGTGCATGGCCACGCAGTCGTGGGTGAACAGGGAGTACAGGAGGGGACAAAGCACGTACCCCTGAAAGGCCCCCGTGTTGAGAATCAGCATGGCAGATGTGCTGTTACCTACCCTTACCGCCTGGGGGCAGCCCGTCAGGAAGACCAGGATCAAGTTGCAGAGGGAGGTGTATAGTCTCAGCTTCCTTAGCTTAGTGATGAGCTTTAGGACACTATGGTGTTGAACGCTGAGCTGTAGTCAACGAACAGTATTCTCAAGTTGGTGTTCCTTTTGTCTAGGTGTGAAAATGCAGTGTGGTGTGCAATAAAGATTGCGTCATCTGTGGCTCTTTTGGGGCGGAATGTAATTTGATGTGGATCTAGGGTTTCTGGGATGATGGTGTTGATGTGAGCCATGACCAGCCTTTTAAAGCACTTCATGGCTACAGACATGAATTCTACAGGTCGGTAGTCATTTTGGGAGGTTACTTTGGTGTTCTTGGGCACAGGGACTATAGTGGTCTGCTTTACACATGTAGATATTACAGACTCAGTCAGGCAGAGGTTGAAAAGGTCAGTGAAGACAGTTGTATGCTCTGAGGACGCATCCTGATCATTTGTCTGGCCTTGTGAATGTTGACTTGTTTAAAGGTCTTACATCGGCTACGGAGAGACGTGATCACAAAGTCTTACAGAACAGCTGGTGATCGCATGCTTGGTTCAGTGTTGCTCGAAGCGAGCATAGAAGTCATTTAGCTCGTCTGGTAGGCTTGCGTCACTGGGCAGCTCGAGGCTGGGTTTACCTTTATAATCCATAATAGTTTGCAAGCCAAAAAATACACAGAATAGCACAATTGGTTAGGAGCCCGTAAAACAGTAGCCATCCCCTCTGGCAACTTTCTCTGAGACCCTGTACTAATTTACAGATTGAGGGTATCCTTCCCCTCCAGAGTGCCCAGAGTATCCAAATTAAATTGGAGGGGAAAGGTTGAAAAACATACCATTAAGAGAGATGCAGAAAAACAGAGGGAAATTAGAGGAGGTAGGCCAGCACGATTCCCCTCGCTCCCCGATATTTCTAATTGATTGGAGATGCAAGGGTCTGATCGCTTAATGGCTTCCAGATGACAAGAAACTCACCACCAGCTTGGTGTTTCAATTAAACTATTCTGGTTGTTTCTGTCTGTTATTGACCCACACACATAAACGGACACACATAGACACACAAACGCATGCATAGCTACATACACACGCAGACACAAAACACCAATATAGGAACTCACTTATGCAGTAAGTGCATCTCCACAAACACACACACTTTCATGGATGCAAGCATGCATGTATGTAAACACGCACGCACACACACACACACACACACACACACACACACACACACACACACACACACACACACACACACACACACACACACACACACACACACACACACACACACACACACACACACACACCACCTTATTCTCCCACAGAGTTTGAGTACATTCATTACACAATGACCATCCTATTAGCCAGACACCATTGTGGGAAAGACAGAGGGATAAGTTAAAAGATGGAAGGATGGATGGTGGAAGCAGACTCAACGGACAGCCCCGGTTCCCAGAGGTATCCGTTGTCAAGTACTATAGCCCCACACATTCACACAGCTGCTTGTCAGTGTAGCCACCCACCCACAACCCAGTAGGGGAGACCGGGGTTGAGGCTCACAGGTTGGATCATAACTAGGGTGCTGTACGTCAGTTGGTGTGGGGGTGATGTGAGCTCTGCTTTTTTCCATTGTCAAAATGTCACCCCATAATGAGCACATCTGCTCAGACCTAATGACTCCAATACAGGGGTCTCCAACTCCTGTCCTTGGGGAGCTACAGGGTGTATAGGCTTTTGTTCCACTCCAGTACTAACACATGTTTCAAATAATCAAGGTTCTGACGTGCAGCTAGTACAGGTAATTCTTCAGTCTTATGTGAATAGTACCCCATACATTTTTTAAATTGTTTGCCTGATTCCGTTTTGTGTTTATTCCAATTCTTTCAGGTATTCACTCTCAAAATCACACTTTAATTTATAGAAAAACTAAAAAATGATGTCCACAAAAGTCCACAAAAATGTTTAACAGCCGAGTGCAGTCAAAAATGTGATATATTTGCGTTTTATATTTTATTTTATAGAGCTGTTTGAAAAGACTGCCTGAAATTTCAGCTTGTTTTGGTGGGATGGCCTTCCATGGTGACATCACCATGCAGTAAATTAGTTAAATAGACCAATAAGAAAGAGTTCCAAACCGCTACTAATAACAGCACATTTCCAGATCACTCCCAGGCAGTCTTAGCAAAAGTCTTACTTGAGAAATTGCCTTTCGCTATGAAGCTATTTGTGTTTTTTTTGATAATGTTAATTGAAAACAATTCACAACAAGGTACTTAACTGTTACCCAAAAATGATTTGATATGGAGATAAAAACGGCTGCATTGGCGCTTTAAACCACATCAGGAGACCACTTTTGAGGTCTTAGAAAAATAGAATATATGCAAGTAAGCACCAGCAAGATACCTTTGTTTGGTTAGCAATGTCTCTGTAGAGCTCATGTGATCGCAGAGTTTGCAAAACAAATGGCCACTGGATTGATGCAAATGATTATGATATACCAGGTAGGCATAGGTTACTTTGTAGTTTACATTTAATGGAGAAGGTTTTTGGGAGAGCCTTTCCATCTCTACCAGAAGGTTGTCATTAGCGTCATCGCTAACGGCTACACATATGCGCACCACACACACACACAAGTGCCGTTTCAGAAAGTTGCAGGAAAATACAAATCACTGATGCATTTTGTTGTTCTCTTATGAATAACTTGGGCAAATCCATGCATTTTCTAATAAGTTCAATACATTTAGTTGATTTTGTACTAGTTGTTTTGAATACATTTTTTAATATTGTTGAATTTAGTTTTATTTTCTGGATTCCGTGATTCTGTCCGGAACACAGATTTTATAGGGCCCTAGGTGAAGTAGGTCTGTTGGAATTGGGTTAGAACCAAACCCTGCACACCCAGGCCAGTAGCTCTCCAGGACCAGAGTTGGACACCCCATCCATCTCTTGTTGATTATTGTGTAACTGCTCAGCACAAACCTCAAGAGAGGGGAAAACAGAAGACCAGTGTTGAGTACCACATCTAAAAGAAGACAAACTCATAAACAGCTGCAACTACTGGTGTATGAAAGACTGAGTCCATGAGAAACACCATGAGAAAACTAGCAAAAACAAACATGAAACCAGTCGCTTTGGAATCTAGCCATGACAGAGAATGAGTGCAATAGACTTAGATGCCATACTGTGCATGTGTGCAAGTGCGAGTGTGTCTGTGTCTGTGTGCATGTCTGCAAGCGTTTTATGTTGTCTCGCCTGAGGGAGTTAGAAGAAACAAGAAATACACATTTCTGTTCCCAATACATGGACAAGAAAGTACTATTCTGCATTGGTCTGCGTTGGTATGCCATGCACTGTACCCACCTAGGTCACAGTTGTCCCCATGGAAGCCAGGTGGGCACTGGCTCAGACACTCCCCTGTCACATGATCACAGGGTACCCCAGATGGACACTGACATGTCCTCTTGCAGGCCAGTCCATAGTATCCTCTATTACACTCTAGAGGAGAGGAGCAAAAGTGGGTTAAAGGTACTGGTTACACATTTAGGGCCTGTTTCCTGGACCGAGATCAAGCCAGATAGAACCATTCCATTGACGTATGCGTGTTGTGTTCGTTTGTGTGTCTGTGTGTGTGTGTGCGTGCATGTACATAGGTATATGTATATGTGAATGCGTGTGTGTGTTTATGTGTGCATGTGCACATACGTGTATGTGTGCATGAGCATGTGTGTGTATGCTTGTGTCTGGGTACGCTCATGTGTATGTATGCTTGTGTCTGGGTACGCTCATGTGTGTGTATGCTTGTGTCTGGGTACGCTCATGCGTGTGTATGCTTGT
The DNA here is from genome assembly GCF_034236695.1 of Oncorhynchus nerka. Taxonomy (NCBI): domain Eukaryota; kingdom Metazoa; phylum Chordata; class Actinopteri; order Salmoniformes; family Salmonidae; genus Oncorhynchus; species Oncorhynchus nerka. Next base: position 61,478,867 of record NC_088402.1, read on the forward strand.
GTCTGGGTACGCTCATGTGTGTGTATGCTTGTGTCTGGGTACGCTCATGCGTGTGTATGCTTGTGTCTGGGTACGCTCATGTGTGTATGCTTGTGTCTGGGTACGCTCATGCGTGTGTAAGCTTGTGTCTGGGTACGCTCATGCGGGTGTATGCTTGTGTCTGGGTACGCTCATGCGGGTGTATGCTTGTGTCTGGGTACGCTCATGCGGGTGTATGCTTGTGTCTGGGTACGCTCATGCGGGTGTATGCTTGTGTCTGGGTACGCTCATGTGTGTGTATGCTTGTGTCTGGGTACGCTCATGTGTGTGTATGCTTGTGTCTGGGTACGCTCATGCGGGTGTATGCTTGTGTCTGGGTACGCTCATGCGTGTGTGCAGAACATCTTCTGGACCACTGACCCTCCTGGCAGTTCTTTCCCTGGTAGCCTGGTTTGCAGACACAGGAGCCATGGTTGCGGTGGCACTCTAGGGTGTTCTGTTGGACACACTGGCACTCCTCCGAGCAGCCAGGGCCGAACGCCCACTTAGGACACGCTGGGGAGAGACGGCACACCAAGCGTTAAACAGGACTGCAGGCCTGATAGGGTACACACTGCCCAACTGTTTACATGGTAGTGCAGGGGAAGAGAGGTCCGAGGCCCTTATTGATAAATATGGGTTTTATCTTATCTTGATTATTGTCCAGTCATATGGACAATATGAGCACGGCTTGCTCTTCATTGTAATCAGAAGGCTAATATTAATACTATGCATGCCAGTCTCTCTTGGCTAAGAGTTGAGGAAAGACTGACAATCACTTCTTGTATTCATAAGAAACATGAATGTTTGTCCAAATTGCTTGCATAGTCAACTTACACACAGCATTAACACACACACTGTCACGTTCTGTCCATCGTTCGTATGTGTTTTCCTGGTTTTAGTGTTGGTCAGGACGTGAGCTGGGTGTGCATTCTATGTTGTGTGTCTGGTTTGTCTATTTCTATGTTTGGCCTGATATGGTTCTCAATCAGAGGCAGGTGTTAGTCATTGTCTCTGATTGGGAACCATATTTAGGTAGCCTGTTTTGTGTTGGGTTTTGTGGGTGATTGTTCCTGTCTCTGTGTTTGCACCAGATAGGACTGTTTAGGTTTTCACTTTTCTTGTTTTGTATAGTCTGTTCATGTATAGTCGTCTTTATTAAAAACATGAATAACCACCACGCTGCATTTTGGTCCGCCTCTCTTTCACCAGAAGAAAACCCTTACAGAATCACCCACCAACCAAGGACCAAGCGGCGTGGTAAACCGAGGCAGCAGCAACAGCAGCAGCAGGAGAAGCGACAGGTGCAGCAGGAGCAACAGCAGCAGCAGCAAAGGCAGCAGCAGGAGAAGCAACAGAGGCAGCGGCAGCAGTGGGAGAGGCTGCACTATTTGGATAAATGGACTTGGGAGGAGATCCTTGACGGAAAAGGACCCTGGGCAGAGCCAGGGGAATATTGCCGCCCCAAAGCCGAGCTGGAGGCAGCGAAAGCAGAGAGGTGGCAATATGAGGAGCTAGCACGGCAGAGCGGCTGGAAGCCCGAGAGGCACCCCCAAAATATATTTGGGGGGGGGCACAGGGAGAGTGTGGCAGAGTCAGGAGTCAGACCTGAGCCAACTCCCCCTGTTTACCGTAAGGAGCCATGGATGGAATTGGAGCTGTCGGCGAAGCAGAGTGCTGAGTCTGAGAGTGTGGAGGATGTATTGGACAGAGTACAAAGAAAGCTGTTGGTTTGGCATAGTATGCACGGCATACCAGTGCCAGCACCACGCATCAGGCCTACAGTGCGTCCCGCCTGTCCAGCGCTGCCGGAGCCTTCCTCCTCTCCAGCGCAGCCAGAGTCTCCCGCTTGTCCGGCACTGTCAGAGCTACAGCCCCTCATGTCAGAGGCGCCAGAGCCCCTCATTCCAGAGGTACCAGTGCTCCTCAGTCCAGCGCTGCCAGAGCCTTTTTCGCCAGTCAGCCCAGCGCCATCTGAGCTACCCGTCTGCCTTGCGCCGTCTGAGCTACCAGTCTGTCAGGTGCCAGTCGGCCAGGATCTGCCAGTCGGCCAGGATCTGCCAGTCGGCCAGGATCTGCCAGTCAGCCAGGATCTGCCAGAAGTGCCAGTCAGCCAGGATCTGCCAGGACTACCAGTCAGCCAGGATCCGCCAGGATCCGCCAGAACTGCCAGTCAGCCAGGATCCGCCAGTCTGCCAGGATCTGCCAGTCGGCCAGGATCCGCCAGAACTGCCAGGATCCGCCAGATCTGCCAGTCGGCCAGGATCGATCTGCCAGTCGGCCAGGATCGATCTGCCAGTCGGCCAGGATCTGCCAGTCTGCCAGGATCTGCCAGTCGGCCAGGATCAGTTAGATCCGCCATTCAGCCAGGATCCGCCAGTCTGCAAGGATCCACCAGTCAGCCAGGATCCGCCAGTCTGCCAGGATCCGCCAGTCTGCCAGGATCCGCCAGATCTGCCAGGATCTGCCAGTCGGCCAGGATCCGCCAGATCTGCCAGTCGGCCAGGATCTGCCAGTCGGCCAGGATCTGCCTGTCAGCCAGGATCAGTTAGATCCGCCATTCAGCCAGGATCCGCCAGTCTGCCAGGATCCACCAGTCAGCCAGGATCCGCCAGAAGTGCCAGTCAGCCAGGATCTGCCAGATCCGCTAGTCAGCCAGGATCCGCCAGTCAGCCAGGATCCGCCAGTCAGCCAGGATCTGCCAGTCAGCCAGGATTTTCCGGAACCACCAGCCAGCCAGGATCTGGTAGATCCATCAACCTGCCTGAGCTTCCTCTCACTCCTGAGCTTCCTCTCACTCCTGAGCTTCCTCTCACTCCCGAGCTTCCTCTCACTCCCGAGCTTCCTCTCACTCCCGAGCTTCCTCTCGGTCCCGAGCTTCCTCTCGGTCCCGAGCTTCCCCTCGGTCCCGAGCTTCCCCTCGGTCCTGAGCTACCTCAGTCCAGTGGGGCCCGTTGTTAGGTTTCCTAGGCCAAGGTTAGCGGCGAGGGTCGCCACTCAAGGGACACTAAGGAGGTGGACTAAGACAATTATGGAGTGGGGTCCACGTCCAGCACCAGAGCCGCCACCGCGGACAGATGCCCACCCAGACCCTCCCCTATAGGTTTAGGTTGTGCATTCGGAGTCCGCACCTTGGGGGGGGGGGTTCTGTCACGTTCTGTCCATCGTTTGTATGTGTTTTCCTTGTTTTAGTGTTGGTCAGGACGTGAGCTGGGTGTGCATTCTATGTTGTGTGTCTAGTTTGTCTATTTCTATGTTTGGCCTGATATGGTTCTCAATCAGAGGCAGGTGTTAGTCATTGTCTCTGATTGGGAACCATATTTAGGTGGCCTGTTTTGTGGGTGATTGTTCCTGTCTCTGTGTTTGCACCAGATAGGACTGTTTAGGTTTTCACTTTTCTTGTTTTGTATAGTCTGTTCATGTATAGTCGTCTTTATTAAAAACATGAATAACCACCACGCTGCATTTTGGTCCGCCTCTCTTTCACCAGAAGAAAACCCTTACAGAATCACCCACCAACCAAGGACCAAGCGGCGTGGTAAACCGAGGCAGCAGCAACAGCAGCAGCAGGAGAAGCGACAGGTGCAGCAGGAGCAACAGCAGCAGCAGCAAAGGCAGCAGCAGGAGAAGCAACAGAGGCAGCGGCAGCAGTGGGAGAGGCTGCACTATTTGGATAAATGGACTTGGGAGGAGATCCTTGACGGAAAAGGACCCTGGGCAGAGCCAGGGGAATATTGCCGCCCCAAAGCCGAGCTGGAGGCAGCGAAAGCAGAGAGGTGGCAATATGAGGAGCTAGCACGGCAGAGCGGCTGGAAGCCCGAGAGGCACCCCCAAAATATATTTGGGGGGGGGGCACAGGGAGAGTGTGGCAGAGTCAGGAGTCAGACCTGAGCCAACTCCCCCTGTTTACCGTAAGGAGCCATGGATGGAATTGGAGCTGTCGGCGAAGCTGAGTCTGAGAGTGTGGAGGATGTATTGGACAGAGTACAAAGAAAGCTGTTGGTTTGGCATAGTATGCACGGCATACCAGTGCCAGCACCACGCATCAGGCCTACAGTGCGTCCCGCCTGTCCAGCGCTGCCGGAGCCTTCCTCCTCTCCAGCGCAGCCAGAGTCTCCCGCCTGTCCGGCACTGTCAGAGCTACAGCCCCTCATGTCAGAGGCGCCAGAGCCCCTCATTCCAGAGGTACCAGTGCTCCTCAGTCCAGCGCTGCCAGAGCCTTTTTCGCCAGTCAGCCCAGCGCCATCTGAGCTACCCGTCTGCCTTGCGCCGTCTGAGCTACCAGTCTGTCAGGTGCCAGTCGGCCAGGATCTGCCAGTCGGCCAGGATCTGCCAGTCGGCCAGGATCTGCCAGTCAGCCAGGATCTGCCAGAAGTGCCAGTCAGCCAGGATCTGCCAGGATCTGCCAGTCGCCCAGGATCTGCCAGTCGGCCAGGATCTGCCAGTCGGCCAGGATCTGCCAGTCGGCCAGGATCTGCCAGAACTGCCAGTCTGCCAGGATCTGCCAGTCAGCCAGGATCCGCCAGTCTGCCAGGATCAGTTAGATCCGCCATTCAGCCAGGATCCACCAGTGTGCCAGGATCTGCCAGTCAGCCAGGATCCGCCAGTCTGCCAGGATCAGTTAGATCCGCCATTCTGCCAGGATCCGCCAGTCTGCCAGGATCCGCCAGTCTGCCAGGATCCGCCAGTCAGCCAGGATCCGCCAGTCAGCCAGGATCCGCCAGTCTGCCAGGATCCGCCAGTCAGCCAGGATCTGCCAGAACTACCAGTCAGCCAGGATCCGCCAGAACTGCCAGTCAGCCAGGATCCGCCAGTCTGCCAGGATCCGCCAGTCTGCCAGGATCCGCCAGTCAGCCAGGATCTGCCAGAACTACCAGTCAGCCAGGATCCGCCAGGATCCGCCAGAACTGCCAGTCAGCCAGGATCCGCCAGTCTGCCAGGATCTGCCAGTCGGCCAGGATCCGCCAGAACTGCCAGGATCCGCCAGAACTGCCAGTCGGCCAGGATCTGCCAGTCGGCCAGGATCGATCTGCCAGTCGGCCAGGATCTGCCAGTCTGCCAGGATCTGCCAGTCGGCCAGGATCAGTTAGATCCGCCATTCAGCCAGGATCCGCCAGTCTGCAAGGATCCACCAGTCAGCCAGGATCCGCCAGTCTGCCAGGATCCGCCAGTCTGCCAGGATCCGCCAGTCTGCCAGGATCCGCCAGATCTGCCAGGATCTGCCAGTCGGCCAGGATCCGCCAGATCTGCCAGTCGGCCAGGATCTGCCAGTCGGCCAGGATCTGCCAGTCGGCCAGGATCTGCCTGTCAGCCAGGATCAGTTAGATCCGCCATTCAGCCAGGATCCGCCAGTCTGCCAGGATCCACCAGTCAGCCAGGATCCGCCAGAAGTGCCAGTCAGCCAGGATCTGCCAGATCCGCTAGTCAGCCAGGATCCGCCAGTCAGCCAGGATCCGCCAGTCAGCCAGGATCTGCCAGTCAGCCAGGATTTTCCGGAACCACCAGCCAGCCAGGATCTGGTAGATCCATCAACCTGCCTGAGCTTCCTCTCACTCCTGAGCTTCCTCTCACTCCCGAGCTTCCTCTCACTCCCTCACTCCCGAGCTTCCTCTCACTCCCGAGCTTCCTCTCGGTCCCGAGCTTCCTCTCGGTCCCGAGCTTCCCCTCGGTCCCGAGCTTCCCCTCGGTCCTGAGCTACCTCAGTCCAGTGGGGCCCGTTGTTAGGTTTCCTAGGCCAAGGTTAGCGGCGAGGGTCGCCACTCAAGGGACACTAAGGAGGTGGACTAAGACAATTATGGAGTGGGGTCCACGTCCAGCACCAGAGCCGCCACCGCGGACAGATGCCCACCCAGACCCTCCCCTATAGGTTTAGGTTGTGCATTCGGAGTCCGCACCTTGGGGGGGGGGGGTTCTGTCACGTTCTGTCCATCGTTTGTATGTGTTTTCCTTGTTTTAGTGTTGGTCAGGACGTGAGCTGGGTGTGCATTCTATGTTGTGTGTCTAGTTTGTCTATTTCTATGTTTGGCCTGATATGGTTCTCAATCAGAGGCAGGTGTTAGTCATTGTCTCTGATTGGGAACCATATTTAGGTAGCCTGTTTTGTGGGTGATTGTTCCTGTCTCTGTGTTTGCACCAGATAGGACTGTTTAGGTTTTCACTTTTCTTGTTTTGTATAGTCTGTTCATGTATAGTCGTCTTTATTAAAAACATGAATAACCACCACGCTGCATTTTGGTCCGCCTCTCTTTCACCAGAAGAAAACCCTTATACACACTTACCCCACCAGACATGCCACATGTCTTTTTACCGTCCCCAGGTCCAGAACAAATTCAAGGAAACATACAGTATTATACAGGTTCATGAGTGCACGGAACTCCATCTAATAAAGCGCAAGTGGACAGCAAACCTGGTTTAAAAAAAAACAAATAAAGCAACACCTCACGGCACAACACCTCTCCCCCATGTGACCTACTTGTTGTGTGTATGTACTGACATGTATGTGTAACTGATAGATGCGCACATACACACACACACGTTAACTTCTACAGATGCACAATCGAGAGCATCCTGTCGGGCTGTATCACCGCCTGGTACGGCAACTGCTCCGCCCACAACCGTAAGGCTCTCCAGAGGGTAGTGAGGTCTGCACAACGCATCACTGGGGGCAAATTATCTGCCCTCCAGGACACCTACACCACCCGATGTCACAGGAAGGCCATAAAGATCATCAAGGACAACAACCACCCAAGCCACTGCCTGTTCACCCCGCTATCATCCAGAAGGCGAGGTCAGTACAGGTGCCTCAAAGCTGGGACCGAGAGACTGAAAAACAGCTTCTATCTCAAGGCCATCAGACTGTTAAACAGCCACCACTAACATTGTGTGGCTGCTGCCAACACACTGACTCAACTCCAGCCACTTTAATAATGGGAATTGATGGGAGATGTAAAATATATCACTAGCCACTTTAAACAATGCTACCTAATATAATGTTTACATACCCTACATTATTCATCTCATATGTATACGTATATACTGTACTCTATATCATCTACTGCATCTTTATGTAATACATGTATCACTAGCCACTTTAACTATGCCACTTTGTTTACATACTCATCTCATATGTATATACTGTACTCAATACCATCTACTGTATCTTGCCTATGCCGCTCTGTACAATCACTCATTCATATATCTTTATGTACATATTCTTTATCCCCTTACACTTGTGTCTATAAGGTAGTAGTTTTGGAATTGTTAGCTAGATTACTTGTTGGTTATTACTGCATTGTCGGAACTAGAAGCACAAGCATTTTGCTACACTCGCATTAACATCTGCTAACCATGTGTATTTGACAAATAAAATTTGATTGATTGATTGATTTAATGTTTTTAAACGTATGTAAATTGTAAAATCTTTTGTCTGTAATGTATTTTCCATTGTGTGTTGGACCCCAGTAAGATGAGCTCTCACTATTGACGTCGGATGACGGGGATCCTAATAACTCAAATCAAATAAAGCATCTTAGAGTTGGTGTTCTGATTTAGGATCAGTTTAGCCTTTTAGATCATATTGATCACAACAGAGGGGATCTGATCCTAGATCAGCAATCCTAGTGGCCGAACAGCCCCAGTTCACAGTAAGATCCAGATGCACCAGGAATGAGTCCTTCCTTGAGGTAATCACTGGTCCTGGCAATCAGAGAAATGGCTACAGGGAGTGAAAAGATTACATAAAGCAGTGGTTCCCAAACTGTGGAGCATGCTGGGTTTTTAAGGAACTCAGTCTGACTTTCAACTTACTCTTGAAAGTTGTAATAGTAGATTGCACAAGGTGCGATTTCTAAATTGGGTAGCGCATCATCAGTTGTCCTTTTGTCACGACAGTCATTGCAGACCTTAGAGAGCTATTTATAACTTGTCAGAAATGTCCAGATCAACTAGCCGAGGTCAGATAACGTTTTTTAGCTAGGTTTTTTTGCCCATTGGTTTTGACATTCAGGGAGAAAATGTTCTAATGTTTGAGCCACTCAGATACAGTGTCACATGAACACATATAAGACATGGCAAAATGCAGAGAATTGTAGGAAATTAGCTTTAAAACCACAAAATGTTCTCTCCACCCCATATCAAAATGCATATAATTTCTGGACATTTTCTTTAAAATGGCAACAAACAAATACTATCCACACCATGGCAAAACATAGAATTGCAGGAAATAAGATATATACCTGCAAAATGTTCTCTCCTCCAACAAGAGGGGTGAGAACAGTCATGGACAGTGCTTGTGCCCATAGAAATAGTGTGGGATGTTCCCCTATGACAGAAGGGGGTGAAACGTTTTGGGGAACCACTGACATAAAGGAAATAGAGCGAAAGAAACTACAGGTAGAGGTGAAGAGGCAACGAGACATCATTCCACTCACTTAGATGACAGAAGCGCCCGTAGAGCCCGGGATCACACAGGCAGGCTCCATAGGTACGATGGCAGCGCCCGTTATTGGCACAGTTACACTTCTTATTGCAAAGTCTCCCATACAGGCCCTTAGGACAGCCTACAGAGCACAGAGACACAGAGGCAAGAGTAGAAAGTACAACATATTATAATGTGCACCAATATTAAGAGTTGCACTTTTAGGACAATTCCATTGGTTCAATTGTAAGCTAAATAAATTATACATTTTTGAGAGAAAGCAATGCCATTTTGATCCAGTGCTGCATGATAACATGAATCTGTGCCAACTCACCATCCTGGCACATGTCCCCGCTGATGCCAGGCGGGCAGCGGCAGTGCCCGTTCACAGGGTCACAGGTGGCACCATTCTTACACTTACAGCTGAAGGAGCAGTTCCTGCCAAAGGTGCCCTCTGGACAAGCTGGGCAAAGGGAAGGAGAGAGAGAGCGAGAGAGGGTGAGAGAAGCAGAGACAGAGGTAGGGCGTTATTTCTCTCAACAAAGCTATACACCGTAGATACATCATCAAAATACGGAATTTTCTGTAGGATGATCATGTCTGACAGAATGTGAATTCCATTTAAACATAAGGTAGGCCACTTTTATAGCTTCACCCAGCAATAGATAGAGGAACATTTGGTTCGAACTTAGATGACTAGTAACACAACAGGGGTGTATTCATGAGTGTACACCATAGCAAACTGTTGCAAAACTTTTGGCAAAGGAAATGTTTTGCAGTCCCCTCCATGTTTACATTGGTTTGCTTTCGTTTAGTTCCTAGTAAATACATTCTCAGGTGATCAGCATCACCTGTGACTTTGAGGGTTTAAACCCTGTTGATGTTTTGATGTTTTGTTTTCTCTGCATGGCTTCACTCACTCTGGTTGCAGACAACGCCTGTCCACCCATCAGGACAGTCACAGTGGCCCTCCTCCATGTCACACACGCCACCGTTGGAACAGTCGTCACACGTCAGGCTGCAGTCGTAACCAAACGTGTTGTTTAGACACACTGGGGAGGTGGAAGAAGAGGAGAAGAAGGAAGAGGAAGAAGAAGTTAAAAAATATACAGTAAGCAGTCAAAAGTTTGGACACACCTACTCATTCCATGACTTTTCTTTAGATTTACTATGTTCTACATTGTGGAATAATGGTGAAGACATCAAAACTATGAAATAATACATATGGAATCAAGTAGTAACCATCTGTAAAACAGATCAAAATATATTTTAAATTGGAGATTCTTCAAAGTAGCTACCCTTTGCCTTGATGACAGCTTTGCACACACTCTTGGCATTCTCTTCATGAGGTAGCCACCTAGAATGCGTTTCAGTTAACTTCTTGCGTCGAGCCATCCCGGATCCGGTATCGTGACTACAGCCTCAAGCTCATTACCATAACGCAACGTTAACTATTCATGAAAATCGCAAATGAAATGAAATTAATCTATTTGCTCTCAAGCTTAGCCTTTTGTTAACAACACTGTCATCTCAGATTTTCAAAATATGCTTCTCAACCATTGCAAAACAAGCATTTGTGTAACAGTATTGATAGCTAACGTAGCATTTAGCGTAGCATTTAGCGTTAGCATTCAGCAGGCAACATTTTCACAAAAAACAGAAAAGCATTCAAATAAAATCATTTACCTTTGAAGAACTTCGGATGTTTTCAATGAGGAGACTCAGATAGCAAATGTTCAGTTTTTCCTGAAAGATTATTTGTTTAGGACAAATCGCTCCGTTTTCTGCGTCACGTTTAGCTACGGAAAAAAACCTGTATCCAGGATTGTGTAAATCTATCCGCAAGCTCATTAGCATAACACAACGTTAAATATTCATGAAAATCGCAAATGAAATGAAATTAATTTATTTGCTCTCAAGCTTAGCCTTTTGTTAACAACACTGTCATCTCAGATTTTCAAAATATGCTTTTGAACCATAGCTAAACAAGCATTTGACAAACAGTATTGATAGCCTAGCATAGGATTATGCCTCTCTTTCAACATGCAACATTTTCACAAACACCAGAAAAGGATTCAAATAAAATCATTTACCTTTGAAGAACTTCAGATGTTTTCAATGAGGAGACTCTCAGTTATATAGCAAATGTTATGTTTTTACAAAAAAGATTATTTGTGTCGACTAATCGCTCCGTTTTGTTCATCACGTTTGGGTAAGGAAAAATAAATAAAAATAGTTAATTAAGTCATTATAACGCGAACTTTTTTCCAAATTAACTCCATAATATCGACAGAAACATGGCAAACCGATGTTTAGAATCAATCCTCAAGGTGTTTTTCACATATCTATCGACGATAAAATCCTTCGTGGCAGTTGACTTTCTCTTCTGAAAAATGGAACGCGCATGGACCTACAGATTACGCAATAATTTCGACACAGGACACCGGGCGGGACACCAGGTAAATGTAGTCTCTTATGGTCAATCTTCCAATGATATGCCTACAAACACGTCACAATGCTGCAGACACCTTGGAGAAACGACACAAAACGCAGGCTCATTCCTGGCGCATTGACAGCCATATAAGGAGACATTGGAACACAGCGCCTTCAGAATCTGGGGCATTTCCAGTATGAAACTTCATCTTGGTTTCGCCTGTAGCTTTAGTTCTGGGGCACTCACAGATAATATCTTTGCAGTTTTGGAAACGTCAGAGTTTTGTCTTTCCAAGGCTGTCAAGTCCATGCATAGTCTAGCATCTTTTCGTGACAAAATATTGCGCTTAAAACGGGCACGTCTTTTTATCCAATAATGACATAGCGCCCCCATAGGTTGAAGAGGTTAACAGGTGTGCCTGGTTAAAAGTGCATTTGTGGGATGTCTTTCCTTCTTAATGTGAGCCAATCAGTTGTGTTGTGACAAGGTAGGGGTGGTATACAGAAGATAGCCCTATTTGGTAAAAGACCAAGTCCATATTATGGCAAGAATAGCTGAAATAAGCAAAGAGAAGCCACAGTCCATCATTGCTTTACGACATGAAGGTCAGTCAATCCAGGAAAATTTCAAGAACTTTTAATGTGGGATAGCCCCCTTTTTTTCAATTTTCGCCTAAATGACATACCCAAATCTAACTGGCTGTAGCTCAGGCCCTGAAGCAAGGATATGCATATTCTTGATACCATTTGAAAGGAAACACTTTGAAGTTTGTGGAAATGTGAATTGAATGTAGGAGAATATAACACAATAGATCTGGTAGAAGAAAATACTCATGAAGCTGGCTGAGAGAATGCAAAGAGTGTGCAAAGCTGTCATAGGCAATGTCACGACTTCCACTGAAGTTGGTACCTCTCCTTGTTTGGGCGGTGTCCGGCGGTCGGCGTCGCCGGTCTTCTAGCCATCATTGATCCATTTTTCCTTTTCCATTTGTTTTGTCTTGTCTTCCCACACACCTGGTTTCAATTCCATCATTACATGTTGTGTATTTAACCCTCTGTTCCCCCCATGTCCTTACCCGGAATTGTTTATTGTAAGTGCTTGTGCACGTTATTTCTGGTGTGCGATGGGTTTTGTACCCATTGTATTGATTGTTTTGTTTTACGGTGATTTTTATTATTAAACTGCGCCGTTGTAACAGTTTTTGCTCTCCTGTGCCTGACTTCTCTGCCACCAGTACGCACCCCTTACAGGCAAAGCGTGGCTACTTTGAAGAATCTATAATCTAAAATATATTTAGATTTGTTTAACACTTTTTTGGTTACTACATGATTCCATATGTGTCATTTCATAGTTTTGATGTCTTCACTATTATTCGACAATGTAGGAAATAGTAAAAATAAAGAAAAACCCTTGAATGAGTAGGTGTGTCCAAACCTTTGACTGGTACTGTATACGTAGATAAATATTGGGAAAAGGACTTGGAGTAATCTTAAAAAATAACCAAATTCTACATCGGTGCAAACAAGCTGTTATGGAACTGCTTATAAGCTGCTTGTATAGGTGTTACGACAGCCTTATGTAGATGTTACTACAGGTGTATGTATACCAAAGGTCTGGGTGAGGGTGCTCTGGGCCCGCAGCTCTCCCAGGCTGTCCTCCTCGTAGTCGTCATAACGCTCTAGCGGCTGGAAGTAATCCCCAAGCAGGGTTATCTGGGGCAGAGGGCGCTCCACTGCGATGCGACTGCTCCACTCCAACGCCTCTACTGCCCCCTCCAGGGCTGGAGGGAGAAAGTACAACAGTCATTGTCATTCTCCTTGCACACTTTCTCTCCAAACTAATATCCAGTTGAGCATGCCACTTATTAACATAAAGCTATTTGTTGCTTGTAAACTCTGGGCCCTAGCTATAGCCTTTAACCTGTACTGCCAGTTATAGCCTACCACTAAGGCCCAGAGTTTTCCTAGTCAGGTTACAATCAGGTCAGGAAAAAAACTCCTGGCCCAATGTATTATTTCTACCTGACTACCACCAAGACAGGATTCATATCTGATCCACTTACGTATACAAGAGACACGGTTCTCATCTAGCCGGTGTCCTAGGTGACAGTAGCACTGAAAGGAGCCGGCTGTGTTCTGGCAGGTATGGTCACAGCCTCCGTTGTCTACCAGACACTCATCCACATCTGCAACATCAACAACCAGAAAATGCAGATTTCCTGAAGAAAATGTATGTGCTTGCTTCAGCAGTCTAAAATATATTTCATGGTAGTGGCAAGGGGTTTAATAAATTGTTTGAGGCAAATATACAGTTTAAGTTGAAGCAAGCACCCTTATTAAAACAGCACAGAAAATGACATTAAAGAGCACCATAGGTTCCGCATCATCATGACATGACATCATCGTACACAGCGGGGTGTCTTCCTGCTTAGAAACATCAACAACGGAACTAAAATCTGCCAAGACTGCGATTATTGGCACCATACAATTTGCCCCCTTGTGGTATACATACTGTGTACAGTATACTGGGAAGAGCCAACTATTACAATCTTGACAGATTTAGATTATGTTGATGTCTTTAAGTAAGCAGTAAGTCATAACACTGTGTAGATATATACAAAATTAAAAAACATATTTGATCCAATTTTGATCAAGGAAGTTATGTTGATTAATAGAACGTACCATCACAGCCACACCCATCCGAATTGAGACGGTAGCCAGCCCCGCAGTAGCATTCGTAACCCCCGGGATAGTTGGTACAGTCCTGCTCGCAGCACGAGCTTCCCACCTCACACTCGTCCAAGTCTGAAACATACACAGTCGTTGTTGACAAGTCTGTCTATGGAGAGATTTTAGTGGCAATTTTTTCAATAACTTTGAATTCATGTAAAATTCTAAATTATTTGCAGATAAAAATCACTCCATATCGATCAAACTGCTCTTTGCTCACCCACACATGTCCTGAGGTCGTCGTCCAGGTGGTAACCGTGGTGACAGCTGCAGACAGGTCCAAGGGTGGAGTGTTGGCACTTTTGGGAACAGCCTCCGTTGGCAGTCTCACAACCATTCACGATCTCCATCTCGATTCCTTAAGAGAAAGAAATATGGCCACATGCCCAGAATATAAGATTATCATTGCATTGTGAAGTTCTGCTGATCTGTGCAGACATTCGAACTAGCATTAGAGTTGAATGAGAAAAATTGGGAGTTGACAAAGTGAATAACAGGACTGAGAATGAATGGGAGTTGACTGAGTGAATGAGAGTTGACAAAATGAATGTGAGTTGACTGAAAGAGAATGGGAGTTGACTGATAGTGAATAACAGTTGAATGAGAGTGAATGTGAGAAGACTGAGAAAGAATGTGAGTTGACTGAGGGTGAATGTGAGAAGACTGAGAAAGAATGTGAGTTGACTGAGGGTGAATGGGAGTTGACTGAGGGTGAATGGGAGTTGACTGAGAAAGAATGTGAGTTGACTGAAGGTGAATGGGAGTTGACTGAGTGAATGAGAGTTGACAGAGAGAATGGGAGTTGACTGAGTGAAAATGATAGTTGACAGAGTGAATGGGAGTTGACTTACGATAGCATTTCCTGCCATCGGCACCCAACTCATATGCTGGGTTACAGACACATGTGAAGGAGCCCTGGGTGTTATGGCAACCGTGGGCACAAGCAGCTTTGTCGGTCTCACACTCATCAATGTCTGGGACAAACACACACACACACAACTTTGAACTACTTGCTTTTTAGCATTATCATCATAATCCTCATCACCACCATAACTAATAAAATCATCACCAGACTCATTTAGCAAATGATGGATATTTACCTTCACAGTTTTTTCCATCCTGTGCCAGTATGTATCCAGGAAGACAGTTGCACTGAGCTCTTCCTCCGTTATTCTTGCAGGTGTGCATACAGCCCCCATTTCTGTCTGCACAGGGGTTTCTTACTGAAATACAGTTACATGGGATGAGTACACACACATGAACATTGAAAGAAACATTCACACACACACACACACACACACACACACACACACACACACACACACACACACACACACACACACACACACACACACACACACACACACACACACACACACATTTCATTATATTCACTTGTCAGCCCTTCTCTCTCTCTCTGACTAATAGAGACATATGCATAATACACATAAGCAACATACACACACACATATTGTGACGGCCCTGAACGTCTCAGTGCTTCTCCTTCCAATAGGACGCTTCCCTTTTAATTACCAATGAAATAGCCAGCATCAGCTGCTCAAAGTGGGGTGGTGATGGAGAAGCGAATGAGGATGTGTTCATCCCTCAGTTCCGAAGCTTCTTTACTGCATTTGTTTTGTTGTATTTAAAAGTGTGCTTTGTAGCCTAGTCGCAAGTTTAACCAGGATCGGATCCACTCATTGCTTCCTTTGGACTACACATCTGTTGTTCTCTGTTGGTTCTTCATGGCCTTTCACCTCTGGAGATCTGTTGGCGGATTGGATTGGATTGTCTGACTGACCAACTGACTAGAACTATTTTGCATACAGTATTTCATTTGTTTTAGAGTGATGTATACCGTGATGATTTAAGACTTATTGAGATGTGATATTCTTCATGGTTGTGTGGTAAAATAGTTTATATTTTGATTGTATGATTGAGACTGGGTTTACGCTACACTTTATGAACGGACAAACATTGCGTGACTAAGGTCACTTGAGTTCACTGAACTCATTTACCGGGCTGGACTCTTTTAGGCCTGAAGTATGGGACTTTTCTGGAGGAACCAGAGCTCATTATTTGTTATATTATTATGTGTGTGATCATTTATGTTGGTAATACAACCCACGCGAAAGAACACAGTTGTTTTGAAGTTATTTCCAATGTTTTAAGGGTTAATGAAAACTGTATGTCCATCCTGACTTTTACATGAGTTCTTTGTATTGGTGTTGACTTGACAGACCAGACGGGACTCATTCCCTCCCAAACCAAAAGGAAAAATCGATATTTTCTCTGGTGGGCACAACCTACCTGGCACCCCTACAAACAATAACCTCAAGTCAAAACCGTTACAACATACACAGACTGACAGATACACACACTTCATTTCCTCTTGCTAGCCCTTCTCCCCTGTGGATTTAAGAGAGTAAATGGGTAATGTGGTTAAATGGGGGTGTGGTTACTTTCTCTGTGCAGAACAGGCCATAATTACGTTCATGTCTGCACCCCCGAGGAGTGAATTTCCAAGGAGCTCCACTTACTAGAAATGATGCACTTTTTAAAACTTTTTAGATTTTTTTCTTGGTAGTTAGTTGTTGATGTATGGAAGACGATGTTAGACAGTGCACATCTAGCTAAGCAAGAAATGGAGATGGCTTCATATATTGTAAAGGGACAGAAAATCAGAAAAGGTAGAAGATGTCCACATCTGCCCATAGATAGACTTGATACAGCAGTAACAATGTTACTTTTTCACAATGCAGGTTTGTTTGAAATCCACCCTAGGTGGATAACTATTTAATGCGTTTCTATATGTCGCTTTTGGATCGGGTTCGGTAACCATGACAACAGCGGAACTCTGGTAAGCCTCCTGATGATTGCATTAACCAGTCATTCTGCTGGCACGACAGACCATTGGTCAGAGGTCGCCAAGGCGATGACGGCCTAGTTGGACTGGTCTCTCTCTCAGACTTTGGAGTCTGATACAAGACAGAAGGAATTTCAAAGCCTGCCAAAGTGCACAGTAATTTAACATATAGGGTTATTACAGTGTTCACTTCCAAATAGCTGCATTCTCTATATTACATCCTAATATATTTATATAAAAGTATCCCCTGCTTTAGTGCTAAAATTGGGCTAATGCATGTCTGGTATCAAAACCATTTAAATATAACTTCAATCCTATTGGATCTACAATAGCATTGACATCTCTCAAAGTGCTTTTTTTTTTGAATATGTGAAATTCCAAGAATATTAAATACGTCCATATGTCTTGATATATAAAATACGACATGATATATCTGAGATCTACTTGTCGACCACAATAAGAACCGTCTGAAGTTAAAGGATCTGAGCTGCCAATGGGCTTTGGGTAAGGACTGAGGACTGCCAGGCACGATATCTGAAGCCAACCACTCCAGCACAGCTGTATCCTCTATCTACTGTATCTTTAGCAGGAGGAAATCTGGGTGCTATAGTTTGGCCTAGTAGTCATTAACACAAGCTAGTCAGTACAGTATCTATGAACATAATCAGTGCCGTCTCCAGCCTTTATGTACGTTTCAAATTCATTGCAAGCCATGAAACGCCTTTATGCGGTCAAACGCCTTTATGCGGTCATACCAAATGGGCATGGGAAACAACGATGGCCACATGTGCATTTGAGTTTGTTTCAAGTTCTACTTTTATGAGGATGCGGTGTTTGTCCACGGTTTTCATGAGCCTTGTTTGAGAAAATAATGTGGAGTTGGTAAGGAAAACACCAGGCTGGAGTTAAAGTCATGGACTTGCATCAGGTTTATTCGGACCCACGACAGGACAGGACAGGACCGGACCGGACCAGACAGACAGACAGACAGACAGACAGACAGACAGACAGACAGACAGACAGACAGACAGACAGACAGACAGACAGACAGACAGACAGACAGACAGGAAGTGAGCTGTTGAAGCACAGACCACAAAGCCAACACAGTCAACACAGTCCGCACAGTCAACACAGCCAACGAAGTCAACACAGCTAGCATAGCCAGCACAGTCAGCATTTTGTAATTTCACCTTATCCCTGAAATGGCAAACAAAGACAAAAAAGTTTGTGCTGCATGGAGATTCAAGACCAAGATGGACTGAGAAATTGCGTGCACACCCACATCCACTATAAAGTTTAGGCACAACAGCGCAGTAACATTGATTTCATTGTTTTTGACAAAACTAGCGTAATGCGACACCTCATGGTGGATCATTGCTATCAGTCAACCACAGAACACACGTGTGAGCCATGCAAAACTTGATAAACGACCATCAACCTGATCTGTGTCTAGACATTACTTTATGATTCATATTGAACATATTACACGGACAGACATTTTTTTATGGCAGTCTAGCGGCACTTACGTATGCAGTGTTTGCCGTCCTCTGCGAGCTGATAGTTGGGTCTGCAGCGACACTGGTAGTGAGCCGGGGACAGTTGCACACAGTTCTGCTCACAGCTTCCATTGCTGACGGCACAGGATCGGACGGCTGGAGACAAACACACAGAGAGAGCGACAACAGATCAACAATTAAAGGTGATGTATAGTACACAAATAAAGTTGATTTATTATCATATGAAGAAAGAATACCTGTTTCGATGCTCTCAAAGTCTAATGCAGACAGACACAATTTGACCACTATTGTTTCTTGTTTCTGATGACCTACATTGACACAGGCCCAGAGTTTTTCATGAGAGCAGGATAAACTCCTGGCCCTAACAATGACTAGTAATTGTTATGAACATTACATGTACAGTAGGTCTGCTTTCTCTGACAGCAGGAGCAAGTGTTCGTCTATATGTTTTCTCAGAAAGAGCGAGACACCACGAGATCATTTCAAACATTGGATGTATCATAACCCAAGGTGAACTGTATCTCTTTATGAGAAGCAGCTCCTCCATTTTCATTTGGATGAACTAAGAAAAGGGAGTCCCAGTTTCAAAACAAAAACTAAACTGTACCCCATCTCCACTCCACCCTTGGAATGTGATGATCGCAGACACTGTCCCCTCTGCTCCAATCTGTTTTCCCTTCAATTGCTACCTCGGAAGAAAAGCCCAATAATAACATGGAGAGAAATGCCGGAGATAATTCATTTTTTGCTGCTCCATTAGCGAGCCATCGTGTTGGGCCAATAAGCGTACGGACAGCAGGGGGTACTTACGTGGTTCATTGCAGTGGACAGAAACAACCCCTGCCGCTAACCTCTAGGCCATTGGAACCTTATGTACAGTATATCTGACAGGAATGGATAGATATAAGCAATATGGTAGTGGCTTAACTAATATTGCTTACACCTAGTCCTGTCAGATCTACTAAAGTACCTAGAGTGGTATAGGGGAAATGGGTTGTTTCTGGACAGGGCCTATGTTTATGGAGGAAAGCCATGAGATTATCAGTGGAAAGTATCAGGTCTTCCCCTGACTGGCAACGTGCCCAGGGGAAGCCAACATGAGTCAGCGGACAGTGTTGCTTGGGAAGATAGATGGCCCATTTGCTCTCCATTGTTTGTAAATCAATCAACACTCCACATAGCCAATATGTGAGCCAGGTAGCGATAAAGCGTTGGTCCAAGTTTCACTGATTCTCAAAGAACAATGATCATTTTCCTAATGATGGATGAGTTGGCTCTTTTGACTGTGCTAAGATCCAATGACACTGACTGTCTGCAGTTAGCTTGCTCCTGGTTTCAGGAGGAATCACAGGAACCGAGCACTTAGTGGAGGGAGGCTCCAGAGCACTCTAGTGTGAAGAGGGAGAGAGACATGCTTTCCTGGCTGGTTTGGTTCATCTGGGAATGCTAGGGGACAGTTGAGACTACTTAGGGCTCATAATCTAAAAGGCCAGACGTACATGGGTCGACACTTTGTTCAGGGAAAGGAAATGAAGCATTATCAAGAGTGAGTCTTTCATTTAAACTTTTGCGAAGTAGGATCACACTACTCGTGTTTTTTTTTCAGTAAGCCATATCACACACAGTTTGTTAAGGATGTCTTGTGTTTTTCTACTGTTTGGAACATCCTTGAGTTCATCAGCTGCCTTTCATTTAAAGGAGGGAAATGAGGCCTGGTGAAAAACAACGTGAGAATGACGAGGCGGTTTGTTTGACACACCACGCCATCAGAGGTTTCTGCGCCTTCAAAGCAGCCTGATTAAAATCTAAATAAATAACTCTATTGATTCTGCGCTTCTGGACTGCACACAGATGATGTGCATAAGACTACAGGGAATCTAAAATTAGCCCGTGTGTCAAAGCACATGGTCTGCCTCTTCAATGGTGAAAAGGAAAAGTAATGTGATTGAAAGTCACATCAAACATCCACTACAAAATAGATGGGCTCTGTGGTTCTTTAAGAATGACAAAACGAAAACCTGGCAAGCAAACCTCCGTCTCATCTCCAAGTTTGACACAGTGGAAGACTTCTGGGCTCTGTATAATCACATCCAACTATCAAGTAACTTGATCTCCGGCTGTGACTACTCACTTTTCAAGGATGGTATCGAGCCCATGTGGGAGGACGAGAGGAACAAGCGTGGTGGCAGGTGGCTCATCACACTTTCCAAACAGCAGCGCAGGGCCGACCTCGACCGCTTCTGGCTGGAAACGCTCCTGTGCCTAGTGGGCGAAGCCTTCGATGACCACAGTGATGATGTATGCGGGGCAGTAGTTAACATCCGAACGAAAGGAGACAAACTTGCGATATGGACAACAGACTACGAAAACAAGGATGCTATTACACACATAGGACAAGGGTGGAAGGAGAGGTTAGGCGTGCCACACAAGGTGATCATCGGATATCAATCACACGCGGACACTGCCACCAAGAGTGGTTCCACCACCAAGAACAAGTTTGTTGTCTAAGGAGGTTTTTTTTGTTGGTTGGTTGTTTTTCCTTTCCGTTTCCATGGCGTTTGTTGAAATGCTGTTGCGAAGTTTAATCTGCTACCCAATTGAAACCAAAGCTTCAACACACAATTTCCTTTATTCAAACAATTGCAATATGATTTCACGACAAAATGGTCTCATTCATATTTGCCCTGAAACAAACCTATACCTTCGATGAAGGTTGGGAATAACCATGAGAATTGAAATACCCCAAAAAATACCCCCCAAAAGTTATCCATGTTCTTTTTTTTATTCGCCATTTCCCTTTTCTTACTGAGGATATACTAGGAGGCTTTTTGTTGATATATTTTATGTTTAACAGCATCACACTCGTAGCTGCCAGGGATTTGTCTCCGTAAGCGTGTTTTCGGGACGCCTAATTCCAAACTGTAAAAAAATATATATATAAAAAATATATATATATTAGTACCAGTCAAAGGTTTGGACACACCTACTCATTCAAGGGTTTTTCTATATTTGTACAATTTTTTTACATTGTAAAATATTAGTGTAGATATCAACTATGAAATAACACATGGAATCATGTAGGAACCAAAAAAGTGTTAAACAAATGAAAACATATTTTATATTTAAGATTCTTCAAAGTAGCCACCCTTTGCCTTGATGACAGCTTTGCATACGCTTGGCATTCTCTCAACCAGCTTCATCTGGAATGCTTTTTTTCCATCTGGAATGCAGTCTTGAAGGAGTTCCCACAAATGCTGAGCACTATAATGCATTTTCAGAATGTAAAATTGCTTTCAGTGTAAACTTAAACAGCAAAAAACAAATAAGGATGTATAAAATATATGTTTTTTATTTATTTAATATAATCTATCAGTCATCAAAATAATTTCTGAACAGTCAGGAGAATAATAAAACATTCCCAACTCATCCCAAACCATCTCAATTGAGTTGAGGTCGGGTGATTGTGGAAGCCAGATCATCTGATGCAACACTCCATCACTCTCCTTGGTCAAATAGCCCTTACACAGCCTGGAGGTGTGTTGGGTCATTGTCCTGTTGAAAAACAAATGATAGTCCCACTAAGCGCAAACCAGATAGGATGGCGTATTGCTGCAGAATGTTGTCGTAGCCCTGCTGGTTAAGCGTGCCTTGAATTCTTAATAAATCACTGACAGTCACCAGCAAAGCACTGTCACACCACCTCGTCCATGCTTCACGGTGGGAACCACACAGGCAAAGATAATCTGTTCACCTATACTTTGTCTCACAAAGACACAGCGGTTGGATGCAAAAATCTCAAATTTGGACTCATCAGACGAAAGGACAGATTTCCACTGATCTAATGTTCCATTGCTTGTGTTTCTTGGCCTAAGCATGTCTGTCAATCACCACCTTCCGGAGACACCTGAAACCCCACCTCTTTAAGGAATACCTAGGATAGGATAAAGTAACCCTTCTCACCCCCCTTAAAATATTTAGATGCACTATTGTAAAGTGGCTGTTCCACTGGATGTCATAAGGTGAATGCACCAATTTGTAAGTCGCTCTGGATAAGAGTGTCTGCTAAATGACTTAAATGTAAATGTAAATGTAAAGTCTTTGTAGTTGAGCTGAGAGGACAGCATTTGGGGTGGCCAACCCTGGAGAGCTCTAAGTGGTGCACATTTTGTTCCAGCTCAGCTTTAACAGTAACACACCTGTTTCTACTAAATAGCTGTAAGACCTTGATTAGCTGAACCAGGTATGTTAGTGCCATGCTGGACCAAAAGCCTGCACACCCAGTAGCTCTCCTGGAAAAGGGGTTGGCCACCTGCACTCTAAGTCATCACTCTGCAGAATTCTATTCACAAATTGAGGTAGTGTAATTTAGGGCCCATTTGGAGTATCTCTGTGGTAATTATAAATAACAGGCACACTAACATTTCATCCAGACCAGCTCTGGTCAAAGCCAACTGTGTTTCAACAGGCCTCGGGGCTTCCCACCCACTGGGCACATACTGGTTGAATAAACGTTGTTTCCACATCATTTCAATGAAATTACGTTAAACCAATGTGGAAAAGACGTTGAATTGACGTCTGGCCCGCTGTGCGGTAATGCTCCCTAATCAATCAGAGAGAGAGAGTTATCCTGACACGCTGTTGTTGTGTGAATTAAAATAAGCTTTCTGATGCATCACTGGAACTTGCAGAGGAAAACAGATGAGATCTAAGCGAGAGAGTGTTTGTGCGCATGTACACATATGCGAGAGAGAGAGAGAGAGAGAGAGAGAGAGAGAGAGAGAGAAAGAAGAGGGGGAGACACTGCACTACTATATATGCCCAGACACAAACCTGCTCTGACAGGGCTGCTGGGGAACAGTGGGAAAGCTTGTCTTCTGCCAGCACAACAGACTCTTTGATTCCTCCTTTTGACACAAGCAGAAGGTGGAGACCCCTCTTTCACTGCTTGATGTGAGTCCCAGCTTCTCCCGTGGCCTAGCTTCCAGACGGTGAGGGCAACAACAGAATACATCCACCTGATTCATCCCAAACCTCCCTCACCCCCTTCACCCCTTTGACCTCAGGTGACCCCTCCACACCCTCCCCTGGATCTTACCGATGCAAGTCCGGCCATCTGTGTGCAGACGGGTGCCCGGGTTGCACTCGCAGTAGTACGAGCCCCTGGTGTTGACACAGCGATGCTGGCAGCCCCCATTATAGACCTGACACTCATCAATATCTGTGGGAGAGAAATGACAAATCAGTGTAATCACTCGTTAATAGTAAATAACAGTAAATTGTGGTGGAACAGCTCTGCCTAAGCCCAAGGCCGGCATTATGAGTGGGGCTTAGGGGGCCTGGCCTGCCCTATCGTACCTTGTAATATTGATCATTTATTTGACCGAGATGCGCACCGACAGAAAGACCTATCAATCTCAGATAAATCATCCAAGTGAGCAAAACAGCGCCCCTCTGTCTCAGTATGTGTAGCCCATGTACAGTCGTGGCCAAAAGTTTTGAGAATGACACAAATATTAATTTCCACAAGTTTGTCAGAATTTGTGGGGTTTTGTTTGTCTACTCACTTCTTGAGGATTGACCACAAGTTCTCAATGGGATTAATGTCTGGGGAGTTTCCTGGACATGGACCCAAAATATCCATGTTTTGTTCCCCGAGCCACTTAGTTTTCACTTTTGCCTTATGGCAAGATACTCTATCATGCTGGAAAATGCATTGTTCGTCACCAAACTGTTCCTGGATTGTTGGGAGAATTTGCTCTCGAAGGATGTGTTGGTACCATTCTTTATTCATGGCTGTGTTCTTAGGCAACATTGTCAGTGAGCCCACTCCCTTGGCTGAGAAGCAGCCACACACATGAATGGTCTCAGGATGCTTTACTGTTGGCATGACACAGGACTGATGGTAGCACTCACCTTGTCTTCTCCGGACAAGCTTTTTCCGGATGCCCCAAACAATCGGAAAGGGGATTCATCAGAGAAAAGGTCTTTACCCCAGTCCTCAGCAGTCCAATCCCTGTACCTTTTGCAGAATATCAGTCTGTCCCTGATGTTTTTCCTGGAGAGAAGTGGCTTCTTTGCTGCCCTTCTTAACTCCAGGCCATCCTCCAAAAGTCTTTGCCTCACTGTGTGTGCAGATGCACTCACACCTGCCTGCTGCCATTCCTGAGCAAGCTCTGAGCTGGTGGTGCCCCGATCCCGCAGCTGAATCAACTTTAGGGGACAGTCCTGGCACTTGCTGGACTTTCTTGGGTGCCCTGAAGCCTTCTTCACAACAATTGAACCACTCTCCTTGAAGTTCTTGATGATCCGATAAATGGTTGATTTATGTGCAATCTTACTGGCAGCAATGTCCTTGCCTGTGAAGTCCTTTTTGTGCAAAGCAATGATGACGGCACGTGTTTCCTTGCAGTTAACCATTGTTGACAGAGGAAGAACAATGATTCCAAGCACCGCCCTCCTTTTGAAGCTTCCAGTCTGTTATTCGAACTCAATCAGCATGACAGAGTGATCTCCAGCCTTGTCCTCGTCAACACTCACACCTGTGTTAACGAGAGAATCACTGACATGATGTCAGCTGGTCCTTTTGTGGCAGGGCTGAAATGCAGTGGAAATGTTTTTGGGGGATTCAGGTCATTTGCATGGCAAAGAGGGACTTGCAATTAATTGCAATTCATCTGATCACTCTTCATAACATTCTGGAGTATATGCAAATTGCCAACATACAAACTGAGGCAGCAGACTTTGAAAATTAGTATTTGTGTCATTCTCAAAATGACTGTACTGTATCTGATGCTGTCTGGACAAAATGAGTATGGCATTAGCCTGAAGGGAGGTCCCTTGAGACCCAGCAGTTCTATTTGAAAAAAAAATGTGTGCAGCACTTGCAAACATCAGAGGTCCCATGAAAAAAAAAAGCGCCCCCTATTTAAATCAAATATCCTTCCAACTGATTTGTTCTGGCACCAGTCCTGCCTAAGCACCAGAAGCCCTGCAGGCCACTTACAGAGAAGCCATTAGACAAACACAGAGCAATCAGCAATAAATACAGGCGCATGCCAATCTCACAGGGCCAGGAGGTAACTGGAGACAGATGGACGAAGGCCAGGACAGTTAGCAAAGAAAGTACTGGAGGGCTGGTAGACCCCCCCCCACACACACACACACACACACACACACACACACAACCAGCCCTCTAACCACAGAAGTCCTACGGCATCTTGACAACGCTTGTACTTCAAGCGACCTGTCTTGTAGGACATAGAACTCATATTCAAATTGTAATATTCCAGACCATCAGCAATTTAACAATGAAAACATACTTCCTATTTTTTTATATGACTCTCCATGAATAAGGCAGAATAATTAGCTAGCTACACTGAACAAAAATATAAACGCAACATGTAAAGTGGTGGTCCCATGTTTCATGAGCTGAAATAACAGATCATAGAAATGTTCCATATGCACAAAAAGCTTATTTCTCTCAAATGTTGTGCACGAATTTGTTAACTTCTTATGGCTGGGGAGCAGTATTGAGTAGCTTGGATGAATAAGGTGCCCAAAGTAAATAGCCTGCTCCTCAGTCTCAGTTGCTAATATATGCATATTAGTATTAGTATTAGATAGAAAACACCCTGAAGTTTCTAAAACTGTTTGAATGATGTCTGTGAGTATAACAGAACTCACATGGTAGGCAAAAACCTGAGGAGAAATCAAAACAGGAAGTGAGAAATCTGAGGCTGGTACAGTGCCTTGCGAAAGTATTCGGCCCCCTTGAACTTTGCGACCTTTTGACACATTTCAGGCTTCAAACATAAAGATATAAAACTATATTTTTTTGTGAAGAATCAACAACAAGTGGGACACAATCATGAAGTAGAACGACATTTATTGGATATTTCAAACTTTTTTAACAAATCAAAAACTGAAAAATTGGGCGTGCAAAATTATTCAGCCCCCTTAAGTTAATACTTTGTAGCGCCACCTTTTGCTGCGATTACAGCTGTAAGTCGCTTGGGGTATGTCTCTATCAGTTTTGCACATCGAGAGACTGAAATTTTTTCCCATTCCTCCTTGCAAAACAGCTCGAGCTCAGTGAGGTTGGATGGAGAGCATTTGTGAACAGCAGTTTTCAGTTCTTTCCACAGATTCTCGATTGGATTCAGGTCTGGACTTTGACTTGGCCATTCTAACACCTGGATATGTTTATTTTTGAACCATTCCATTGTAGATTTTTCTTTATGTTTTGGATCATTGTCTTGTTGGAAGACAAATTTCCGTCCCAGTCTCAGGTCTTTTGCAGACTCCATCAGGGTTTCTTCCAGAATGGTCCTGTATTTGGCTCCATCCATCTTCATATCAATTTTAACCATCTTCCCTGTCCCTGCTGAAGAAAAGCAGGCCCAAACCATGATGCTGCCACCACCATGTTTGACAGTGGGGATGGTGTGTTCAGGGTGATGAGCTGTGTTGCTTTTACGCCAAACATAACGTTTTGCATTGTTGCCAAAAAGTTCAATTTTGGTTTCATCTGACCAGAGCACCTTCTTCCACATGTTTGGTGTGTCTCCCAGGTGGCTTGTGGCAAACTTTAAACGACACTTTTTATGGATATCTTTAAGAAATGGCTTTCTTCTTGCCACTCTTCCATAAAGGCCAGATTTGTGCAATATACGACTGATTGTTGTCCTATGGACAGAGTCTCCCACCTCAGCTGTAGATCTCTGCAGTTCATCCAGAGTGATCATGGGCCTCTTGGCTGCATCTCTGATCAGTCTTCTCCTTGTATGAGCTGAAAGTTTAGAGGGACGGCCAGGTCTTGGTAGATTTGCAGTGGTCTGATACTCCTTCCATTTCAATATTATCGCTTGCACAGTGCTCCTTGGGATGTTTAAAGCTTGGGAAATCTTTTTGTATCCAAATCCGGCTTTAAACTTCTTCACAACAGTATCTCGGACCTGCCTGGTGTGTTCCTTGTTCTTCATGATGCTCTCTGCGCTTTTAACGGACCTCTGAGACTATCACAGTGTAGGTGCATTTATACGGAGACTTGATTACACACAGGTGGATTGTATTTATCATCATTAGTCATTTAGGTCAACATTGGATCATTCAGAGATCCTCACTGAACTTCTGGAGAGAGTTTGCTGCACTGAAAAAAAGGGGTTGAATAATTTTGCACGCCCAATTTTTCAGTTTTTGATTTGTTAAAAAAGTTTGAAATATCCAATAAATGTCGTTCCACTTCATGATTGTGTCCCACTTGTTGTTGATTCTTCACAAAAAATACAGTTTTATATCTTTATGTTTGAAGCCTGAAATGTGGCAAAAGGTCGCAAAGTTCAAGGGGGCCGAATACTTTCGCAAGGCACTGTATGTACTCAACACAGTTCCCATTGAAACCCGCTTGAGATATTAATGATGTTGCACTTCCTAGGGCTTCCACTAGATGTCAACCGTCTATAGAAATGTGAATGAGGCTTCTACTGTGTTGTGGGACTGAATGACAACAGAATGAATCAGGTGTCTGGCAGTCAGCCATTTTCTGGCTGCGCGCATTGCACATGATAGCGAACCTGCGTTCCATGGCTCCTGAAAACACAAAGGAATACTCCGGTTGGAACTTTATTGAAGATTAATATTAAAAACATCCTAATGATTGATTCTGTACTTAGTTTGAAATGTTTCTTCGACCTGTTGTCCGACGTAACGCTGACCAGAACGAGCGTTTGGATATGTATACCAAACGCGCTAACAAAAGTAGCTAATTGGACATAAATAACGGACATTATCGAACAAATCAAGCATTTATTGTGGACCTGGGATTCCTTGGAGTGCATTCTGATGAAGATCCTCAAAGGTAAGGGAATATTTAGCATTTATGGTTTATGTTGACTACAACATGGCTGCTATTTTGACTTGAATGTTCTGATCGCCGTCTCAGATTATTGCATGGTTTGCTTTTTCAGTAAAGTTTTTTTTAAATCTGACAGAGCGGTTACATTAAGGAGAAGTATATCTATAATTCCATGTGTATAACTTGTATTATCATCTACATATATGATGAGTATTTCTGTTGAATTGAGGTGGCTATGCAAAATCACTGGCTGTTTTTGGAAATAGTGAAAATAGTGTGCCAATGTGAACTCAGATTTTGTTTTATAAATATGAACTTTATCAAACAAAACATACATGTATTGTGTAACATGAAGTCCCATGAGTGTCATCTGATGAAGATCATCAAAGGTTAGTGATTCATTTTCTCTATTTGTGGTTTTTGTGACTCCTCTCTCTGGATGGAAAAATGGCTGTGTTTTAATGTGACTCGGTGCTGACCTAACATAATTGTTTGTGGTGCTTTCGCTGTAAATCCTATTTGAAATCGGACACTGTGGTGGGATTAACAACAAGAATACCTTTAAAACGGTATAAGATACTTGTATGTTTGAGGAATTTTAATTATGAGATTTCTGTTGTTTTGAATTTGGCGCCCTGCACTTTCAGTGGTTGTTGTCATATCATCCCGGTAACGGGATTGCAGCCCAATTAACATCCCTGTTAGTGAGCATTTCTCCTTTGCCAAAATAATCCATCCACCTGACAGGTGTGGCATATCAAGAAGCTGATTAAACATCATGATCATTACACAGGTGCACCTTGTGTTGGGGACAATAGAAGGCCACTTTAAAATGTGCCGTTTTGTCACACGACACAATGCCACAGATGTATCAAGTTTTGAGGGAGCAATTGACATGCAGACGGCAGGAATTCTCACCAGCAGTTGTTGCCAGATAATTTAATGTTAATTTCTCTACCATAAGCTGCTTCCAACATAATTTTAAAGAATTTTGTAGTATGTCCAACCGGCCTCAGAACCGTAGACCATGTGTATGCCGTCATGTGGGCGAGCGGTATGCTGATGTCAACGTTGTAAACAGAGTGCCCCATGGTGGCGCTGGGATTATTGTATAGGCAGGCATAA
The DNA here is from genome assembly GCF_034236695.1 of Oncorhynchus nerka. Lineage (NCBI taxonomy): Eukaryota > Metazoa > Chordata > Actinopteri > Salmoniformes > Salmonidae > Oncorhynchus > Oncorhynchus nerka. The sequence goes on from NC_088402.1 coordinate 61,507,825, forward strand.
ACTACAGACAACAAACACAATTGCATTTTATCAATGGCAATTTGAATGCACAGAGATTCCGTGACGAGATCCTGAGGCCCATTGTCATGCCATTCATACACACCGCCATCACCTCATGTTTCTGCATGATAATGCACAGCCCCATGTCGCATGGATCTGTACACAATTCCTGGAAGCTGAAAATATCCCAGTTCTTCCATGGCCTGCATACTCACCAGACATGTCACCGATTGAGTTTGGGATGCTCTGGCTCGATGTGTAAAACAGCTTGTTCCCGCCAATATCAAGCAACTTCACACAGTCATTGAAGAGGAGTGGGACAACATTCCACAGACCACAATCAACAGCCTAATCAACTCTATGCGAAGAAGATGTGTAGCACTGCATGAGGCAAATTGGTGGTCACGCCCCTACTTTTTTTTAATGTATCTGTGACCAACAGATGCATAACTGTATCCCCAGTCATGTGAAATCCATAGATTAGGGCCTAATGAATTGATTTAAATTGGCTGATTTCCTTATATGACCTGTAACTCAGTAAAATCTTTGAAATTGTTGCATGTTGCGTTTATACTGAATGATTAAACACGTTGTGACAGTGATTTAATAGTTTGCAAATTTGAGAAAAAAATTATCAAAGTGGTGGCTATCTCCTGCACAAATTCTGTGCAAGGAAGTCGGTCTCCAGTGCTGTGACTTGATCAGCTGCTTAGCTAACTTCTTAGCTAGCTTACTGACATAGCTAGTTAGCTTTCTAGCTCTATCTTTATTGACATAAAAGGCTTGCTTAAATTACACTGAAGTTGTCGACATACAGTCCCAGCATGATTTATGCTAGCTCCATGATTAATTCAGACAGCTTTGAGGCAGAAATGGGGTTCAGCAGAAGATGTCACCTAGGTAATATTATCTAATGTTAGTCACCACATTGTAGCCAAACTACGTTTGATCCCATTAGTCTTTGCGAGATACGAGACAGATCAGTGCAAGCAATGCTAAAATGGAGTATATCTACCCCATTTATTACAACAAAAATGAACCTTACACCTGGATTAGGAATGGCACTGGAAAATTAACATATGGCCCCATGCAAGCTTCCTCAAAGGCAGTAAACATCATCCAGTTCTTCTCCATAACAACCCGTTTTATCTGTCGGAGGTCAATGATTCCCTTACAAAAATATCATGTGGTTTTGAAACTACAGTTAAAGTGCAGTAACTGCTGTCGATTGTGGTATTTTGGACGCAGTAATTGCAGAATATCTGCAGTGTACTGCAGTTGAACTGCAGTTATACTTCACTTTAACTACAGTTACACTGCTAAATTACTGCAGTAAGAAAATTGTTATTTTGGAAGCAGTATTTGTAGCATACTGTGGTTATAATTCACTCACTAACTGCAGTTGTATTCCCGTGTACTGCAGTTATACTGCACTCTGACTGCAATCTTTTTTCATAAGGGTTCTCTGTGCCTCTATTAAAACTTGATCCAGAGGCTCCTATGACATTAAGTGTCCTTCAGGGGCCCGTTTGAAGACATTCTCTTCTGGATATCACCGCTTCAATGAGCACTACCATAGGGAAAATACATACTCAGCACAAACCTGCAGCTATCAAAAACGTAATAGTTTCCTGCAGAGTAGATTTAGCTCTATAAGCTACACATTTGTTCTTCTAAGGAGCCACATCCATACAATGCACAAGATACATATAGCAGAAAAAAGCAGTCATAACAAATACAGTATGTCACTATGAAGAGAGTTGCTGACTCCATCAAAGCAATGAAGTGACATTTTCTTAATAAGACGAGAGCTTATTCTCCATTCAAGATTTATGGAGAACAAACATGGTTTCCTTAGTTTCTTTGAAATACAGCCATCGTTCCACAATGTCAAGTCCAGTAGCATTCCACGACACGCTTTACTGTTATCATTTCAAGGCACTGTGGTCACACGGCTCGCCTTTCAAGCCTATGAGAAACCATCTGTGACGCAGACATCCCCTACTTCCAACAAAACCAGAGACCACCAAAACAAGACGAATGTCAGAATGAGAGATAGGCTATGAGGAGTTATTTGGCTTTTGAAACAAAGACCTTTGGATGTCCTCTGATGTCCTCTGTCTTCTGTTCTGGAGCTATATTAGGGTCCACTTGGGGGCAAGGCCTGAAAGAGACTTCAGAGGACGTTACTAAAGCCGGAAGGAAAGGTCTGGCTTCGGGCCTCAAGAGGCCCAGGAGTGGAGAGTGGCCCAGTTGCCATTAAAACTGGGCAGTGTGATAAGCAGTAAATGCCTGAAGTGATCAGCCAAATTATGTTTACTGGATTTATCTTGGTACCATAAGGGATTTGGAGTTACAGCAAAGTTCAATCTATGTATCAATCCATACGGAACAAAAATATAAACGCAACATGGAACAATTTCAATGTTTTTGCTGAGTTACAGTTCATATAAGGAAATCAATCAATTGAAAAACATTCATTAAGCACTAATCTCTGGATTTCAGATAACTGGGCAGGGACGCAGCCATGGGTGGGCTGGTTAGGGCGTAAGTCTACCCACTTGGGAGCCAGGTCCACCCACTGGGGAGCCAGGCCCAACCAATCAGAATGAGTTTTTCCCAAGAAAAGGGCTTTATTACAGAAATAAATATTCCTCAGTTTCATCAACTGTCCATGTGGTTGGTCTCAGATGATCCCACAGGTGAAGAATCCGGATGTGAAGGTCCTGGGCTGGTGTGGTTACACGTGTCTGCGGATGTGAGGACGGTTGGAAGTACTGCTAAATTATCTGGAGTTGGGGTTGGCTTATGGTAGAGAAATTAACATTAAATTCTTTGCAGTCAGCATGCCAATTGCACGCTCTCTCAACTTGAGACATCTGATGCATTGTGTTGTGTGACGAAACTGCACATTTTAGAGGTGGCATTTTATTGTCACCAGCACATGGTGCACTTGTGTAAGGATCATGCTGTTTTATCAGCTTCTTGATATGCCACACCTGTCAGGTGGATGGATTATCTTGGCAAAGGAGAAATGCTAACAGGGAAGTAAACTATTTGTGCACAATTTGAGAGAAATTCTCTTTTTGTGCGTGTGGAACATTTCTGTGATCTTTAATTTCAGCTCATGAAACATGGTACCAACACTTTACATGTTGCGTTTATATTTTTGCTCAGTATATATTTGAACATTTGGACAAATATCAAATCCAACAAAAACATTGCTGCCAGCCAATGCAAACAAATGTACACATGAGAGAATATTTGCATTGCGTGTAGAATTTGGCCAAGTAATCCACGTGATGTGTCTGGGTGAAGTCAAGGCTGTCAGTTGAAATGACTTGAAAGTCCATTAACAGACAATGGAAACTTTCTAAAATAAATGTATTTATTCACGAAGCTGTCTCTTTCATCCCCAGATTGTATTTACAGCCATTTGTTTCCCCATACAGAACACCAGCTGGGGGGTCATTGCTACGGCATTTAATCACTTTCCTCCAAGAAAGCCTTGCAGCCAAGAGACTCTTAGTGCCAGACGTTATCTGTTTCACATGGCCAGGAGCGTGTAATAGTTCTGCCCAAAATGTGGAGCTCAGAGACCCATTTACAGCATGTTAATGTATAAGGATTTGAACATCTTGCTACTTTTCACAGCCAAGGGACAATTTACTGCTGAAGGGCCTTGAGACTAATTGGATAGAGAGAGAATCCAAATAAAAACAAAGATATGTCTGGATTAATTAGTGGAACGGCAAGAGATGAAAGCAGAAAAACAACACAAAGAGGGTGAGAAATGAATAGTCAGGGACCTTAGTTTCATTGCTTTAACCTTCAGGAGCCAAACAAGGAGTTACTCAAAGTGAAACACTCATATTTCAAGTTGACTGACACATATCACCAACTGTTATACATATAGAATCCAATTATGGATAATAAGAAAAAACACAACGTCATGATTCTTCCATGCTCTACCATATGGCCATTTTCACACAGTATATGTAGACACTGGTATGGTGCTGGAGATAATGAATATAAGGTTGAAAAATTGTGGAATATTACCGTTTGACAGTGATGGAACGAGTGGCCTGTCTTGAAAAACACAAAGCAGTGCCAGACAACCTCATTTGGGCGATGTAAGGTAGAGGAGGGTAATGTAGGGTATAACAGTACAGTCAATAGGGGCACTAGACTGCAGCTTTGATTAAACGTCAGTCTCCCTCTGACGGACAAAGACAAGCGTGTCCAGACAGCTCAACAGACAGTCTGGCACACTCTCTGAGGCAGCCCATGATGATAAAAGGGCTCATCAGAAGTCTTACTTGCATTCAGGACTATTGTGACGATGATTAAAGACCTGCCTATTCTACTCCAGGAGATAAATAACTATGTCTGACCCCTGAGGCCCACCGTACTCTGATGGCGAGCAGCCTTGTGCTGATGGGGCGTCTGAGCTGATATACAGTAGGCACTACTAATTTATCTCACATTGCGCTGGCAACCCCATTTACATTCTGCCGGCAAGATATCTGGGTTGTCAATCTTTTTTTTTTCTCTTTTTTTTTTTCCTTTTTTTTCAATCATTGTCTGAAGGAGGTAGGCACTTTGACATGCTATATGTTTTTCTCCCCTAATCGACAAAGGCATGAGTTCCTTTTTACCAAACAAAACAATTGAGAGACTAAAAAATAAGGGAGGGGAGGCTAACAGCATGAACTTTTCTTCACAACTGAACTAAATCTCCTCTAAGCGTCAGTTCCATAACCTTATATCCTCTAGATAATTACAGGGTGAAACATGAAGATGAATCTCAAAAGAAACGTTGGCAGACAAAATGGCTGTTCACGGGTCATGAATGTTAAGCCTCCACAACAAAGTGGTCAGTACACATTTCAATTTGAGAGATGATAGCTGTTTCCACATGTTATCAATCATATGGCTTAGAGTAATTTTATTAAGCTGCTAGCATATGCAAGACGTGACAGGTTTTTATAAGACGCAGCCAACAGGAAGATCAAACCCAAAGCCACATCAACACTGATGGAAAATGGAGATTCATGAAACATCCCATGCAGACTTTACACACGGGCGTGCGCACACACACGTGCTCAGCACAAGTTCACTCGCAGGCACACACGTTCAGACCACCATTTCTAATAATAAATCCCTTTTAACTTCCGGCGCCGACAGAGATGGCCGCCTCGCTTCGCGTTCCTAGGAAACTATGCAGTATTTTGTTTTTTTACGTGTTATTTCTTACATTGGTACCCCAGGTCATCTTAGGTTTCATTACATACAGTCGGGAGGAACTACTGAATATAAGAGCAACGTCAACTCACAATCAATACGACCAGGAATATGACTCTCCCGAAGCGGATCCTGTGTTTTGCCTTCCACCCAGGACAATGGATTGGATCCCAGCCGGCGACCCAAAACAACGACGCCGAAAAAGGTGCAAACGAAGTGGTCTTCTGGTCAGACTCCGGAGGCGGGCACATCGCGCGCCACTCCCTAGCATACTACTCGCCAATGTCCAGTCTCTTGACAACAAGGTTGATGAAATCCGAGCAAGGGTAGCATTCCAGAGAGACATCAGAGACTGTAACGTTCTTTGCTTCACGGAAACATGGCTCACTCGAGAGACGCTAACGGAGTCGGTGCAGCCAGCTGGTTTATTCACCCATCGCGCTGACAGAAACAAGCATCTTTCTGGTAAGAAGAGGGGCGGGGGGGGTATGCCTTATGATTAACGAGACGTGGTGTGATCATAACAACATACAGGAACTCAAGTCCTTCTGTTCACCTGACTTAGAATTCCTCACAGTCAAATGTTGACTGCATTATCTACCAAGGGAATTCTCTTCGATTATAATCACAGCCATATATATTCCCCAACAAGCAGACACATTGATGGCCCTAAACGAACTTTCATTGACTCTATGTAAACTGGAAACCACATGTCCTGAGGCTGCATTCATTGTAGCTGGGGATTTTAACAAGGCTAATCTGAAAACAAGACTCCCTAAATTCTATCAGCATATCGATTGTGCTACCAGGGCTGGTAAAACCCTGGATCATTGTTATTCTAACTTTTGCAACGCATATAAGGCCCTCGCCCGCCCTCCTTTTGGAAAAGCTGACCACGACTCCATTCTGTTGCTTCCAGCCTACAGACAGAGACTAAAACAAGAAGCTCCTGCGCTCAGGTCTGTTCAACGCTGGTCCGACCAATCTTATTCCACGCTTCAAGACGGCTTTGATCATGTGGATTGGGATATGTTCCGCATTGCGTCCAACAACAACATTGATGAATACGCTGATTCGGTGAGCGAGTTCATTAGAAAGTGCATCGGCGATGTTATACCCACAGCAACGATTAAAACATTCCCAAACCAGAAACCGTGGATTGATGGCAGCATTCGCGCGAAACTGAAAACGCGAACCACTGCTTTTAACCAGGGCAAGGTGACCGGAAACATGACCGAATACAAACAGTGTAGCTATTCCCTCCGCAAGGCAATCAAACAAGCTAAGTGTCAGTATAGAGACAAAGTAGAGTCGCAATTCAACGGCTCAGACACAAGAGGTATGTGGCAGGGTCTACAGTCAATCACGGATTACAAAAAGAAAACCAGCCCCGTATGGGACCAGGATGTCTTGCTCCCAGACAGACTAAGTAACTTCTTTGCTCGCTTTGAGGACAATAAAGTGCCACTGACACGGCCCGCTACCGAAACCGGCGGGCTCTCCTTCACTGCAGCTGACATGAGTAAAACATTTAAACGTGTTAACGCTCACAAGGCTAAACAACTACCGACCCGTAGCACTCACTTCCGTCATCATGAAGTGCTGTGAGAGACTAGTCAAGGACCATATCACTTCCACCCTACCTGACACCCTAGACCCACTCCAATATGCTTACCGCCCCAATAGGTCCACAGACGACGCAATCACAACCACACTGCACACTGCCCTAACCCATCTGGACAAAAGGAATACCTATGTGAGAATGCTGTTCATCGACTACAGCTCAGCATTTAACACCATAGTACCCTCCAAGCTCGTCATCAAGCTCGAGACCCTGGGTCCCGACCCCGCCCTGTGCAACTGGGTACTGGACTTCCTGACGCGCTGCCCCCAGGTGGTGAGGGTAGGTAACAACATCTCCACCCCGCTGATCATCAACACTGGGGCCCCACAAGGGTGCGTTCTGAGCCCTCTCCTGTACTCCCTGTTCACCCACGACTGCGTGGCCATGCACGCCTCCAACTCAATCATCAAGTTTGTGGACGACACTACAGTGGTAGGCTTGATTACCAACAACGACGAGACGGCCTACAGCGAGGAGGTGAGGGCCTTCGGAGTGTGGTGTCAGGAAAATAACCTCACACTCAACGTCAACAAAACAAAGGAGACGATTGTGGACTTCAGGAAACAGCAGAGGGAGCACCCCCCTATCCACATCGACGGGACAGTAGTGGAGAGGGTAGTATCAAGTTCCTCGGCGTACACATCACGGACAAACTGGTCCACCCACACAGACAGTATTGCGAAGATGGCGCAGCAGCGCCTCTTCAACCTCAGGAGGCTGAAGAAATTCGGCACTCACAAACTTCTACAGAAAGCACTCACAAACTTCTACAGATACACAATAGAGAGCATCCTGTCGGGCTGTATCAACGCCTGGTACGGCAACTGCTCCGCCCACAACCGTAAGGCTCTCCAGAGGGTGGTGTGGTCTGCACAACGCATCACCGGGGGCAAACTACCTGCCCTCCAGGACACCTACACCACCCGATGTCACAGGAAGGGCATAAAGATCATCAAGGACAACAACCACCCGAGCCACTGCCTGGGTGCATCAAAGCAGGGACCGAGAGACTGAAAAACAACTTCTATCTCAAGGCCATCAGACTGTTAAACAGCCATCACTAACATTGAGTGGCTGCTGCCAACATACTGACTCAACTCCAGCCACTTTAATCAAGGAAATTGATGTAAAAAATGTATCACTAGCCACTTTAAACAATGCCACTTAATATAATTTTTACATACCCTACATTACTCATCTCATATGTATATGTATATACTGTACTCTATATCATCTACTGCATCTTGCCATCTTATGTAAAACATGTATCACTAGCCACTTTAAACTATGCCACTTCATGTTTATATACCCTACATTACTCATCTCAAATGTATATACTGTACTCTATATCATCTACTGCATCTTGCCATCTTATGTAAAACATGTATCACTAGCCACTTTAAACTATGCCACTTTATGTTTATATACCCTACATTACTCATCTCATATGTATATACTGTACTCCATACCATCTGCTGAATCTTGCCTATGCCGTTCTGTACCATCACTCATTCATATATCTTTATGTACATATTCTTTATCCCTTTACACTTGTGTGTATAAGGTAGTAGTTGTGGAATTGTTAGGTTAGATTACTCGTTGGTTATTACTGCATTATCGGAACTAGAAGCACAAGCATTTCGCTACACTCGCATAAACATCTGCTAACCATGTGTATGAGACAAATCAAATTGGATTTGATTTGATTTAAAGCAGGAAAACAAGGAACAACAGCCAACAGGCCATTTCCATAAAAGTATGTTTATCTGTGCCTGTGCAGAACATACACTGAGTACATAAACATTAGGAACACCTGCTCTTTCCACGACAAACACTGTTGAGGTGAATCCAGGTGAAAGCTATGATCCCTTATTGATGTCATCTGTTAAATCCACTTCAGTCAGTGTTGATGAAGGTGAGGAGACATGTTAATAAAGAAGGATTTTTAAGCCTTGAGACACTTGAGACATGCATTGTGTATGTGTGCCATTCAGAGTTTTGAGTGTGTCAAGAACTGCAACATTGCTGGGTTTTTCAGGCTCAACAGTTTCCCGTGTGTATCAAGAATGGTACACCACCCAAAGGACATCCAGCCAACTTGACACAACTGTGGGAAGCATTCGACACCTTGTGGAGTCCATGCTCCGACGAATTGAGGCTGTTCTGAGGGCTAAAGGGTGTGTGAATCAATATTAGGAAGGTATTCCTGAAGTTTTCTACATTCAGTGTATACTAGCCTTTTTCAGTGAATTAAAGGACATACTACACTGCATACAGTACAAACTGTGCATTCGGAAAGTATTTAGACCCCTTGACTATTTCCACATTTTGTTACATTACAGCCTTATTCTAAAGTGGATTAAATAGTTTTTTCCCCTTATCAATCTACACACAATACCCCATATTGACAGAGAAATAAATGTATTTTTAGACATTTTATTTTAGAAACAAAAATATCACATTTACAAAAGTATTCAGACCCTTTACTCAGTCATTTGTTGAAGTACCTTTGGCAGCGATTACAGCCTCGAGTTTTCTTGGGTATGATGCTACAAGCTTGGCACCCCTGTATTTGGGGAGTTTCTCCCATTCTTCTCTGCAGATCCTCTCAAGCTCTGTTGGTTGGATGGGGAGAGTCGCTGCACAGCTATTTTCAGGTCTCTCCAGAGATGTTCGATTGGGTTCAAGTCCGGGCTCTGGCTGGGCCACTCAAGGACATTCAGAGACTTGCCCCGAAGCCACTGTATTGGCTGTCTGCTTAGGGCTGTTGTCCTGTTGGAAGGTGAACCTTCGCCCAAGTCTGAGGTCCTGAGCGCTCTGGAGCAGGTTTTCATCAAGGATAGCTCTGTACTTTACTCCGTTACTCTTTCCCTCAGTCCTGACTAGTCTCCCAGTCCCTGTCGTTGAAAAACATCCCCATAGCATGATGCTGCCACCACCATGCTTCACTGTAGGGATGGCGCCAGGTTTCCTCCAGACGTGACACTTGGCATTCAGGCCAAAGAGTTCAATCATGGTTTCATCAGACCAGAGAATCTTGTTTCTCATGGTCTGAGAGACTTTAGGTGTCTTTTGGCAAACTCCAAGTGTACTGTCATGTGCATTTTACTGAGGAGTGTCTTCCATCTGGCCACTGTAACATAAAGGTCAGATTGGTGTAGTGCTGCAGAGATGGTTGTTCTTCTGGAAGGTTCTCCCATCTCCACAGAGGAACTCTGGAGCTCTGTCAGAGTGACCATCGGGTTCTTGGTCACCTCCTTGACCAAGGCCCTTCTCACTCGATTGCTCAGTTTAGCCGGGCAGCCAGCTCTAGGAAGCGTCTTGGTGGTTCCAAACTTCTTCCATTTAAGAATGAAGGAGGCCACTGTGTCCTTGGTGACCTTCAATGCTGCATAAATGTTTGGGTACCCTTCCCCAGATCTGTGCCTCGACACAATCCTGTCTCTGAGCTCTACGGACAATTCCTTTGACCTCATGGCTTTGTTTTTGCTCTGACATGCACGGTCAACTGTGTGACCTTCTATAGACAGGTGTGTGCCTTTCCAAATAATGTCCAATCAATTGAATTTACCACAGGTCGACTCTATTCAAGTTGTAAAAACATCTCAAGGATGATCAATGGAAATAGGATGCACCTGAGCTCAATTTCGAGTCTCATGGCAAAGGGTCTGAATACTTATGTAAATAAGTTATTTCTGTTTTTTATTTTTAATACATTTGCAAATATTTTTAAACCTGTTTTTGCCTTTTCATTATGGGGTGTTGTGTGTAGATTGATGAGGAAAATATATTTTTAATCCATTTTAGAATAAGTCTGTAACGTAACAAAATATGGAAAAAGTCAAGGGGTCTGAATACTTTCCGATTGCACTGTAGTCTAGGGGAGACTGGGGTTGGTTGTCACAGCGGTAAATACTCCCAATCTAAATTGTGTAATATTTTGAAGGTTCAAATGTTTGAATTCTTTGAAAAAACATCCATGTGGTCAATTTGTGTTAGCATGACTAAACACTAAGGTGAGGGGAATTTATGTGTTTATCATAGAAAGAAAATAAATGCATTATTGGTATTTTCTTTGTAAATGTTTGATTTATGGGAGTATGTATGACCAATTATGTTTCCTGAAAAGAGGGAATAAAGAGCTACCCTTCCGGTCAAAAGTTTAGAATGTAGAAAATAGTCCAAATAAAGAAAAACCCTTGAATGAGTAGGGGTTCTAAAACTTTTGACCGGTAGTATATATTTGGTAGTATACATTTTGTGTGTGTGCTATAAAGAGCCCCCTTAATTTCTGTCACACACACCCACAAGTATGCAAACACATGTATACACCCTACAAATGATATTCTCACAGCATAAAATTGAGAATTTTGTTCGGAATATCAACAGACCAAAGAAAGGAGTGGCTATTTCTAAGACTCTGTTTGCTATAAGCTACTAGCAAACATTGTGACAGCCAACCCCATACTGTGTGACAACCAGGCGCTGGTTGTTACAAGTGGACAGAGTGTGTTTGATGGCTTATAACTTCACGTTGGAATAAGATACGAGGATAAAAATCATCCCCATTTCAACCCAAGACCTTGTTCTTTATTCTAATATTGAAGAGTCAGATAGACTGGTGCTGTGAAATACACACGAGAGCAAAATGTGTGACAACCAACCTCCGTCTCCCCTAAATATTTACAGTGTATACAAAAGTGTGCCTCCCAAACAGTGTACCAATCGAGCACATGCAAACTCTACAGGCTAACGAAGACCACCTCCCCGAGTGATCGGCAAAGAATTTTAATAGCTGTGGCCCGGAGCGCTGACGGGAGGCTAAATTAATGCCCCTTGTGTGTGTGTGTGTGTGTGTGTGTGTGTGTGTGTGTGTGTGTGTGTGTGTGTGTGTGTGTGTGTGTGTGTGTGTGTGTGTGTGCGTGTGTGCGTGCATTTGTGTCACTCACACACACGATCAGCGAGGACATACACAGCAGCACTGTTTCACACAGAATCATTAGAGCATGATTACACCACTGTGAGTAAAAGTGGGACATGATCTGGTATGACAATACAGCACATTCCCAGTCAGCAACCAATTGTTATTGGTAAAGCCAAATGTATGCAACAGCTTAGCATGGAGTAGGGGTTAAAGCATTTGCTCTGGTGCTGCAGCATTCTGGATATAGACGAGCTAGGAAATGTATCTGGTGCACATACCTGGGGGTCAGTTGTGCATAGAGAGGTAGAGAGTAGAGGTCGACCGATTAATCGGAATGGCCGTTTAATTAGGGCTGATTTCAAGTTTTCATAACAATCGGAAATCGGTAGTATTTTTTTTGCGCCTTTATTTAATCTTTATTTAACTGGGCAAGTCAGTTAAGAACACATTCTTATTTTCAATGACGGCCTAGGAACGGTGGGTTAACTGCCTTGTTCAGGGGCAGAACAACAGATTTTCACCTTGTCAGCTCGGGGGATTCAATCTTGCAACCTTACAGTTAACTAGTTCAACGCTCTAACCACCTGCCTCTCGTAGCACTCCACAAGGAGACTGCCTGTTACGCGAATGCAGTAAGCCAAGGTAAGTTGCTAGCTAGAATTAAACTTATCTTATAAAAAACAATCAATCAATCATAATCACTAGTTAACTACACATGGTTGATGATATTACTAGTTTATCTAGCGTGTCCTGTGTTGCATATAATCTGACTGAGCATACAAGCATACAAGTATCTGACTGAGCGGTGGTAGGCAGCAGCAGGCTCATAAGCATTCATTCAAAATGCACTTTCGTGCATTTTGCCAGCAGCACTTCGTTGTGCGTCAAGCATTGCGCTGTTTATGACTTCAAGCATATCAACTCCCGAGATGAGGCTGGTGTAACCAATGTGAAATGTCTAGCTAGTTAGCGGGGTGCAAGCTAATAGCGTTTCAAACGCCACTCGCTCTGAGACTTGGAGTGGTTGTTCCCCTTTCTCTGCATGGGTAACGCTGCTTCGAGGGTGGCTGTTGTCGTTGTGTTCCTGGTTCAAGCCCAGGGAGGAGCGAGGAGAGGGATGGAAGCTATACGGTTACACTGGCAATACTAAAGTGCCTATAAGAACATCCAATAGTCAAAGGTTAATGAAATACAAATGGTATAGAGGGAAATAGTCCTATAATTCCTATAATAACTACAACCTAAAACTTCTTACCTGGGAATATTGAAGACACATGTTGAAAGGAACCACCAGCTTTCATATGTTCTCATGTTCTGAGCAAGGAACTTAAACGTTAGCTTTCTTACATTGCACATATTGCACTTTTACTTTCTTCTCCAACACTTTGTTTTTGCAATATTTAAACCAAATTGAACATTTTTCATTATTTATTTGAGGGTAAATTGATTTTATTGATGTATTATATTAAGTTAAAATAAGTGTTCATTTAGTATTGTTGTAATTGTCATTATTTCAAATACATTTTTAAAAAATCGTCTGATTAATCAGTATCTGCTTTTTTGGTCCTCCAATAATCGGTATCTGTATCAGCGTTGAAAAAACATAATCGGTCGACCTCTAGTAGAGAGAGAGGTATAGAGAGAGGTAGGTAGAGAGAGAGGTAGGTAGAGAGAGAGAGGTAGAGGGAGAGGGAGAGAGGCCACGATACCAGGACTTTGATACCGATACCAGGTTTAGTATCACAATACCATCACGATACTTGATACCAAAATGATACCACGTCAACAAAAGCAGACATTTTGGCCAAAGTAACAGAATGGCACTTGATCCAGACATATCCTTTGAGTTCAATATCATTATATTGGACATTTTGTATTTTTGATTGTATGCATTAAATAAACTTTTTTTTATATACAAGATAACTGCATAATGGTAATCATTCATTTGAATGGTACATTTCTATTGATAAACTGGGTAAATCAAGGTGTAGCCTAGGCCTATTCACAATACAGGTGAATACATATTCAATAAGAGCGTGTGCATGCGTTATTGAGCTTGTTTTGGCTGATTTCATGTGGCTACAAATGAAAAACAATCAGTTAACCTTCCATTTGGGACTTATCAACATTTGCGTAGAAGAAGCAATCTCTTATTTTAAAAAAGTGTGCGCTGTCTCTTTAAGACCCATTAGATCATTCACACACAAAGCCATTTTGAGGCCCCAGCAAAGATAATCTCGACTGGGAGAGATGAATAATGTTTTTTGCTGACAAATCAGCATATTTAGCATTATGGTTTACATATTATCACAAACATAGTACTGGGGAAGTGAATTGATGTTGGCTTCAGCTGTAAGCTAGCAAGGAAAGTTAGCCTACAAAGATGGAAGCTACCGGTATCTTCTTGCCTTGTAGTGTTCTAGCCTGTACTGGACATTGTTTTGAGAACAGCAATTAACAGTTTCAACATTTCTACATACTGTGTTGCATTATTCAAGTGTGTTAACTTCTGTGCAGCATAAGTGGTGATACAGCCCAGACTCCCAATGAGTGCAGTGGTTCCTCATGTCAGGCTATAGCTAGCAATGAGTAAGTGGAGCAGTCAGACAAGAGGCATGAACATTTCGCTCATGCTACAGGGGGCATCGACTGCACTGATAGACTTGATCGTCTCTCAATCAATAGATGACGTGAGGCACATTTGACAGAAGAAAAGACAGAGAGGAAGAGCAACTGCAGCCTAGCTGTTTACCATACAACAATCTCTGAATGTTGTTCTCGACATGAGAGGATTATTGATATGGATTGGAGCCACTGGCCTCTGCTGCTGTGGCCAACATCCCTCCCTGACCTCACAGTCATTCAGTGTATATCTGGCCTCAAGTCACTGACCTCTCACCAACAGCCATGAAATTCACACTGACTAGCACAACACAACTCCGTTGTAATGTCCTAAACAGCTGCCCTGGGGTCTCTCCCACACTCACAGCCAGCATCAACATGTTTGGAACTGGAACTACGACCAGAGATGGAACACACATGGCTCAGATCAAGTACGCAGTTTGGCAACCTGTGGGGGTTACAAGACTGTGGTCCGCTGCGGTCCAATATCACAACATTTTTCAGGATTAGAGGTATGGAGTGTAGCCGAACCTTGGTTTTGGGAGGTAGCATTGGCGTGTGCGTGATTGCGGGCGTGTGTGTGCACACATGAATGTGTGTGCATGTGTGAGTGAGTTCTTGTGTGTGTCCATGCATGGGTGTGTGTGGTGCCAGGATCTCCTTGTGCTTGCCATACTCTTACTGGACAATGTTAAGACGCATTCAAAAAGCAACTAGACTCCAACTGTCATAAATCAGGAGGATCACAGGAATTCACCAAGTCAAAGAAACAACAAAGAAGCTGCTGCATCTGCAGATTGAATATGCCAGGTAGTCTATAACTCTAATATCTAGTCGAAGGGTGTTTTCACACTTAGTCCCTTTCAGCCAATTTGGATTGCTTAATTTTGGGGGCAGTGTGAACACTCCAAAGGAACTTAGACCCCTCAAAGAGCCCCCAAAGAGAACCAAACTGAACTGAGATCATTTCGAGAGGAGGTCAAGTTCCTTTTTTTTAGGGCAATGTGAAAACAAAGCTCCCCAGGTTCGCTTGTCATTATTCCTACGCAACACACCTGACTACTGCAACACCTGTTCCCCTGCCATAAATGTTCACATTGGTGCCACAAAAGAGAGAAGATAATGTGCATCAAGGATGTATATTTTTTTAATTCAAGATTACTTCTATCTCAAGGCCATCAGACTGTTAAACAGCCATCACTAACATTGAGTGGCTGCTACCAAAATACTGACTCAATCTCTAGCCACTTTAATAATAAAAAATTGGATGTAATAAATGTATCATTAGTCACTTTAAACAATGCCACTTTATATAATGTTTACATACCCTACATTACTCATCTCATATGTATATATTGTACTCTATACCATCTACTGTATCTTTCCCATGCCGTTCGGCCATTGCTCATCCATATATATGTATATGTACATGTTCTTATTCATTCCTTTGCACTTGTGTGTGTATAAGGTAGTTGTTGTGAAATTGTTAGATTACTTGTTAGATATTACTGCATGGTCAGAACTACAAGCACAAGCAATTTGCTACACTCGCATTAACATCTGTTAACCATGTGTATGTGACAAATAAAATTTGACTTGATTTGATTTGAATAAGTCATTTTTTAAAGCCATTTTGCCGCAACTTTGGAAGTATGCTTGGGGTCCATGTCCATTTGGAAGACCCATTTGCGACCAAGCTTTAACTTCCTGACTGATGTCTTGAGATTTTGCTTCAATATAACCACATAATTTTCCCTCCTCATGAAGCCATCTATTTTGTGAAGTGCACCAGTCCCTCCTGCAGCAAAGCACCCCACAACATGATGCTGCCAACCGTGCTTCATTTCTCCAAAAAGTACGATCTTTGTCCCCATGTGCAGTTGCAAACCGTACTTTGGCTTTTTTATGGTGGTTTTGGAGCAGTGGCTTCTTCCTTGCTGAGTGGCCTTTCAGGTTATGTCGATATACAGTGGGGCAAAAAAGTATTTATTCAGCCACCAATTGTGCAAGTTCTCCCACTTAAATATATGAGAGTTTAAACCCAGAATGCATTGAGTGAATGTTGACAAAATATATTGGTTTCTTTATAAGCATAGCAATGTGAATACGAAGAGGATTCAGACCACAAAATAGTTGAACTGGCAAAAGAGTTCAAATGCAAATGCAAGGGCAGAGTGAAAACAAAGAGAACTGAGTTCGTTTGCCTTTTTTATCCCAGAGTTCACTTTAAAAGGACTGAGATGGGTTCTTTTAAAGAGGACTATATGTGAAAACACCCTAAGACATACAGAGTGTACAAAACATTGCACCCCCTTTTGCCCTCAGAACAGCCTGAATTCGTCGGGGCATTGACTACAAGGTGTCAAAAGCGTTCCACAGGCATGCTGGCCCATGTTGATTCCAATGCTTCCCACAGTTGTGTCAAGTTGGCTGGATGTCATTTGGGTGGTGGACCATTCTTGATACACACGGAAAACTGTTGAGTGTGAAAAACCCAGCAGCATTGCAGTTCTTGACACATGGTTGATGATATTACTAGTTTATCTAGCGTGTCCTGTGTTGCATATAATCTGACTGAGCATACAAGCATACAAGTATCTGACTGAGCGGTGGTAGGCAGCAGCAGGCTCATAAGCATTTATCTAGCGTGTCCTGTGTTGCATATAATCTGACTGAGCATACAAGCATACAAGTATCTGACTGAGCGGTGGTAGGCAGCAGCAGGCTCATAAGCATTCATTCAGTTCTTGAAACCGGTGTGCCTGCTACCATTCCCCGTTCAAAGGCACTTCAAACTTTTGTCTTGCCCATTCACCCTCTGAATGACACCCACAGAATCCATGTCTCAAGGCTTAAAAATCCTTCTTTAACCTGTCTCCTCCCCTTCATCTAAACTGATTGATGTGGATTTAACATATTAGATCAATACGGAATCATAGCTTCCACCTGGACTCCCTTGGTCAGTCTACATCATTGAAAGCGCAGGTGTTCCTAATGTTTTGTATAGACATCTCACCCTCTCCTGATGCTGACACAGGATACACCATCTACAGTTGGGTTAGGGCACCGACACACTGGAATTTGGAAAATGTTTGTAAAAAAAATAAGAAATTTAAAAAAGACTAAATGACCAGGAATTCACCAAAACATGCATTTAATTTAGGAAATCTGTTCACCAACTATTGTGATCATGTCTCAATGTTATCAAGGTATGAAAACTATTGTTATTTTCAAATATAATTTCTTTTTTGGGCTCAGTTATGGTCAATTTGCAGTGTACATGTAACGGTCGTCTTAAGAAGTAGACCAAGGTGCAGCGTAGAAGTGTTCATGATCTTTAATGCTCAGAACACCAAACAAAACCACCAAAAGGAATAACGAACGTCACGTTCTGCCGGCTTCACAGAGCTAACAAAAAACAAGATCCCACAACATAGGTGGGAAAACAGGCTACCTAAGTATGATTCCCAATCAGAGACAACGATAGACAGCTGCCTCTGATTGGGAACCACACTCGGGCAAAAACCAAAGAAATACAAAACATAGAATGCCCACCCCACAACACACCCTGACCTCACCAAATAGAGAAATAAAATGGCTCTCTAAGGTCAGGGTGTGACAGTGTAAATGATTATATCTACTGTATGTTCCAGCTCCCGACCATCCACTCCGACAAAAATCGCCTACCGCTGTCATATGATTTAAGTTATTAATCAATCTCTATCTCTCTCTCCAGGGTCGGACTACCGCATTTGGAGCCCCAACCCCCCAAAAAGGGAAGCAGATTATTTTAGGAAAACAACTAACTTCCTGCATTTTAACACGTTTTGCCATGGGGCAGAGATATTTGTTTCCTTCAGTTGTATGATGTTATTCTACACATTTTGGTTTGAGGCTGCAAGAATTTAGGAGTTTTTAAAGCTAATTTCCTGCAATTGTGTACATTTTGCCATGGGGCTGAGAGAAGAATTTAGCTGCATTTTAACACATTTTGCCATGGGGCAGAGAGAAACATGCTGTTTTATTGTTAATCTCATGCTATTCTTCGCATTTTGTGATGAGGCTGAGAGAAGAATTTAGCTAACTTCCTGCATTTTAACACATTTTGCCATGGGAAGAGAGAATTATTTTGTAGTTTTATGATGCTATTTTACACATTTTGTTATGAGGCTGAGATAATTTTGCAAATTTAAAGCTTAATTCCTGCTCTTTTACACATTTTGCCATGTGGCTGAGAGACAAATGTGATGTTTTAAAGCCAATTTCCTGAATTCTACACATTTTGCCATTGCTTATTGTTCAAATGCACATATTCCTCCTGCTCTGACAAGTGAGAGGCTATTAAACATCTTCCAGGGTATACCCCTTAACTGCAGGAGCAGTATTGTCTCCTGATCCTTACCTGCTTTCAATTAATTTTACACAAGTTCACTCACACCATTACAATTTTACCATTAAAGGTAATGTAGGTTAAGCCACTAATGTAGGTTCATAGCCTCATGTGGGACAATAAAGCTGCATTGTATTTGTAACTCTCACACAGACAAGTGTAACCGATGTGAAATGGCTAGCTAGTTAGCGGGGTGCGCTCTAACAGTGTTTCAATCGGTAACGTCACTCGCTCTGAGACCTTGAAGTAGTTGTTCCCCTTGCTCTGCAAGGGACGTGGCTTTTGTGGGGTAATGGGTAACGATGCTTCAAGGGTGGCTGTTGTCGATGTGTGCAGAGGGTCCCTGGTTCGGGGTGAAGAGAGGGACGGAAGCTATACTGTTACATTGATGCTGTTGACCCGGATCACTGGTAGCTGCAGAAAAGGGGGAGGTCAAAAGGGGGGTGAGTGTAACCGATGTGAAATGACTAGCTAGTTAGAGGTGTGCGCGCTAACAGTGTTTCAATTGGTGTTGTCACTCGCTCTGAGACCTTGAAGTAGCTGTTCCCCTTGCTCTGCAAGGTAACGATGCTTCGAGGGTTTCTGTTGTTGATGTGTGCAGAGGGTCCCTGGTTCGAGCCCAGGTAGGTGCGAGGAGAGGGACGGAAGCTAAA
This sequence comes from Oncorhynchus nerka, assembly GCF_034236695.1. Taxonomy (NCBI): domain Eukaryota; kingdom Metazoa; phylum Chordata; class Actinopteri; order Salmoniformes; family Salmonidae; genus Oncorhynchus; species Oncorhynchus nerka. The sequence goes on from NC_088402.1 coordinate 61,527,282, forward strand.
GCCCACACTGATAATTTGGTGATATGTCAGATGTCAACACACAGACTGCTGCCCCTCATGATGACTTCAAATTGTTGGCCCCCACCCCCGTCAAAGTCGCTACTATGGTAGAGCACTGTGCACACAGCACATACTTCTCACTCACCTGCACCATGCGTGTGTCCCGTGTTGTAGCCACTGTATCCATAAAAACAGGTGAAGCAGTTCCTGCGCTGGTTGCGGTATCTGCCAAGCCTGTCATTAGCTCCCCAACTAGGGCTTAACTGACTCCAAAAGCCCACTAGAACCACCATAAACCATCCTGTGGAAGCCATGGTCTAAACAGCACTGAAAGTAAGAGATAAGTGTCTACAAAGAAGTAAGATAATTACGATGTGTAGAGAGATAGAGCCTGGACCATGCTGTCGATAGCATCGTTTCCGAAGGAGGTATGATCACCGCACCAGTTGAGTCATTTTCTTTGGTATTTCAGGCAGCATTCCCCCTTTTCTCTTTCTCTCTCCCTCTAACTCTCTCAGCTTTGACAAACATGTTGTATGTGATTCTCTTTTGCTTGGGAGCTCCTCCCTCTCTCCCTCTCTCCCACTCTCCCTCTCTCCCTCTCCCCAAAGACAGGTCCACTCTCCTTGCTCCTTTGTTCCTCCCTCCTTCTTCCCACCTCCCTGCCCCCTCAGGTACAGTGACAGAGACACAGTTGTACAGAGGAACTCTAACAACTGGACCGCACAGGAACATTCACCGAGGTAACATCACACCAGAGAAGCCAAGCACTGTCACACCTTTCCCTCTATCCTGTAACTCCTAATGCCATAGAGAAACGTATTGTAAATCACACTGATTTCATGGCAATGGGAGAACTTGAGTAGGCCTGTACATGTAACTGGGATTTTGACAGCTAGCTGGCTCGTCACAGGTAAGATGAAAATGCAATAAAAGGAAAATATGGAAATATTACAGCAGAGGTCAACATATTATCTTCATGAAAAGGGATCACCATGGAGGTATTAACCTGCCAATAAAGGATAGGGGGAGTAGGAGGGAGATAGAAAGAGACTGCTATTTTGGTTTTACAGCTTGTCCAGCAAGCAGAAATGAGGACATGTGAATGGAAGTGATTACTGAAGAGAACGCAGAAAGGAAGTCAACAGTAACAGCATGCCCACCTCATCTCACTACCCAATGGGGATGAGACAGAAATCCATTATCACACTGTTACTTTTAGATTCTCAAACATTGGGCCTGGGGCTCTGTTTATCCCCATTCACAACCATCCCCACACAAATAACAAAATAAGGTAATAATCTTCCCAGGGTGATGAACGACACAGTCCAAAAGAGTTCCCAGATGTTGAATTAAACCACAATAAAAGTCTCTCTCCCTATCCTTGGCCACCTGCCGCCTTATATGTCACAACTTTATCCAAAGTATTACACAGAGCTCACCAGACAGAGGTCAAACCCCCCTAGAGTGAATTGAAGTGACACAACAACAAAAAATCCCCATAAATATCCTCAGTTTAAGCTAGAGATATCAGGTTTGCATTGGATTTGTGTTATGGAAAGGGGAGACTCTCACGGACACCATGGTGTTCTCTGTTTAGCTCTACGACCATGTGAAGTCGGTACCGTCGACGTGCCAACTTCTGTCTGTAGCGTCTGAACCGTTTGGGTTAAAGCTAATGTCACCCCACTGTGGAAAGGGGAGATTCAATCAAACTGGGAACTTCACAAAACCTCCAGGCGACCATTTCGTCACGTCCCAGGATGTCCGAACGACTCATTATTGTTTACAGGTAACGATTGCAGATTATATGTTTAAAATGATGGCCTACAGATTCATTCAGGTCTTTTTTATATATGTGTGTGTGTGTGTGTGTGTGTGTGTGTGTGTGTGTGTGTGTGTCTGCATGACTGTGCATGTGTACATTTCAATGTGTGCTTGTGAGTGTCTCTATGTATGAGTATTCCTGTATGATGTGCATGAGTTTGTTTGTGTCATAATTGGCAGTGGGTGGTGGTATGTGCATCAAATTGAGGGAAGTAGTACATAAAAACATTGATTATTAAGCTTACAGTTCAACATTTACTGGCAAGTTATTACATTTACCAGGTTTATTACATAAAAACATTGAAATGTTATTACAAATAGAAAAATGTGTACATTTTCCGGTGTTATTACATTTACCGTTGTTGGAGGCCTTGAAAGGAGAACGAGAGAAAGAGAGCAGAACAGAGGATCTGGAAGGAGTAATATGCGAAGAGACAGAGCTAAGGGAATCAACTCCTCGCTTCTGTCACCAGGACTGTCAGGAATACAAGGAGAGAAAGGTGACCTGTTGGATGTAGTCTAGCGCCCATCCATGCTACTAGCGTACTGATGGACTGTGCATCAATGGTACTGATACAAGGGCTCCAGGCTAGAAAAGGCATAATTACTTACTGCTACATTTACATTTTACATTACATTACATTTAAGTCATTTAGCAGACGCTCTTATCCAGAGCGACTTACAAATTGGTGCATTCACCTTATGACCTCCAGTGGAACAGTAGTGCATCTAAATCTTTTCAGGGGAGGGGGTGAGAGGGATTACTTTATCCTATCCTAGGTATTCCTTAAAGAGGTTTTCAGGTGTCTCCGGAAGGTGGTGATTGACTCCGCTGTCCTGGCGTCGTGAGGGAGTTTGTTCCACCATTGGGGGCCAGAGCAGCGAACAGTTTTGACTGGGCTGAGCGGGAACTGTACTTCCTCAGTGGTAGGGAGGCGAGCAGGCCAGAGGTGGATGAACGAGTGCCCTTGTTTGGGTGTAGGGCCTGAACAGAGCCTGGAGGTACTGAGGTGCCGTTCCCTCACAGCTCCGTAGGCAAGCACCATGGTCTTGTAGCGGATGCGAGCTTCAACTGGAAGCCAGTGGAGGGAGCGGAGGAGCGGGGTGACGTGAGAGAACTTGGGAAGGTTGAACACCAGACGGGCTGCGGCGTTCTGGATGAGTTGTAGGGGTTTAATGGCACAGGCAGGGAGCCCAGCCAACAGCGAGTTGCAGTAATCCAGACGGGAGATGACAAGTGCCTGGATTAGGACCTGCGCCGCTTCCTGTGTGAGGCAGGGTCGTACTCTGCGGATGTTGTAGAGCATGAACCTACAGGAACGGGCCACCGCCTTGATGTTAGTTGAGAACGACAGGGTGTTGTCCAGGATCACGCCAAGGTTCTTAGCGCTCTGGGAGGAGGACACAATGGAGTTGTCAACCGTGATGGCGAGATCATGGAACGGGCAGTCCTTCCCCGGGAGGAAGAGCAGCTCCGTCTTGCCGAGGTTCAGCTTGAGGTGGTGATCCGTCATCCACACGGATATGTCTGCCAGACATGCAGAGATGCGATTCGCCACCTGGTCATCAGAAGGGGGAAAGGAGAAGATTAATTGTGTGTCGTCTGCATAGCAATGATAGGAGAGACCATGTGAGGTTATGACAGAGCCAAGTGACTTGGTGTATAGCGAGAATAGGAGAGGGCCTAGAACAGAGCCCTGGGGACACCAGTGGTGAGAGCACGTGGTGTGGAGACGGATTCTCGCCACGCCACCTGGTAGGAGCGACCTGTCAGGTAGGACGCAATCAAGCGTGGGCCGCGCCGAGATGCCCAACTCGGAGAGGGTGGAGAGGAGGATCTGATGGTTCACAGTATCGAAGGCAGCCGATAGGTCTAGAAGGATGAGAGCAGAGGAGAGAGAGTTAGCTTTAGCAGTGCGGAGCGCCTCCGTGATACAGAGAAGAGCAGTCTCAGTTGAATGACTAGTCTTGAAACCTGACTGATTTGGATCAAGAAGGTCATTCTGAGAGAGATAGCGGAGAGCTGGCCAAGGACGGCACGTTCAAGAGTTTTGGAGAGAAAAGAAAGAAGGGATACTGGTCTGTAGTTGTTGACATCGGAGGGATCGAGTGTAGGTTTTTCAGAAGGGGTGCAACTCTGCTCTCTTGAAGACGGAAGGGACGTAGCAGCGGTCAGGGATGAGTTGATGAGCGAGGTGAGGTAAGGGAGGAGGTCTCCGGAAATGGTCTGGAGAAGAGAGGAGGGGATAGGGTCAAGCGGGCAGGTTGTACCCGTCACAAGACGCGAGATTTCATCTGGAGAGAGGGGAGAAAGAGGTCAGAGCACAGGGTACAGTGTGAGCAGAACCAGCGGTGTCGTTTGACTTAGCAAACGAGGATCGGATGTCGTGACCTTCTTTTCAAAATGGTTGACAAGTCATCTGCAGAGAGGGAGGAGGGGGAGGGGAGGAGGATTCAGGAGGGAGGAGAAGGTTGCAAAGAGCTTCCTAGGGTTAGAGGCAGATGCTTGGAATTTAGAGTGGTAGAAAGTGGCTTTAGCAGCAGAGAGAGAAGAGGAAAATGTAGAGAGGAGGGAGTGAAAGGATGTCAGGTCCGCAGGGAGGCGAGTTTTCCTCCATTTCCGCTTTGCCCGGAGCCCTGTTCTGTGAGCTCGCAATGAGTCGTCGAGCCACGGAGCGGGAGGGGAGGACCGAGCCGGCCTGGAGGATAGGGGACATAGAGAGTCAAAGGATGCAGAAAGGGAGGAGAGGAGGGAGGGTTGAGGAGGCAGAATCAGGAGATAGGTTGGAGAAGGTTTGAGCAGAGGGAAGAGATGATAGGATGGAAGAGGAGAGAGTAGCGGGGGAGAGAGAGCGAAGGTTGGGACGGCGCGATACCATCCGAGTAGGGGCAGTGTGGGAAGTGTTGGATGAGAGCGAGAGGGAAAAGGATACAAGGTAGTGGTCGGAGACTTGGAGGGGAGTTGCAACGAGGTTAGTGGAAGAACAGCATCTAGTAAAGATGAGGTCGAGTATTTCCTGCCTTGTGAGTAGGGGGAAGGTGAGAGGGTGAGGTCAAAAGAGGAGAGGAGTGGAAAGAAGGAGGCAGAGAGGAATGAGTCAAAGGTAGGCGTGGGGAGGTTAAAGTCGCCCAGAACTGTGAGAGGTGAGCCGTCCTCAGGAAAGGAGCTTATCAAGGCATCAAGCTCATTGATGAACTCTCGAGGGAACCTGGAGGCGATAAATGATAAGGATGTTAATCTTGAAAGGGCTGGTAACTGTGACAGCATGGAATTCAAAGGAGGCGATAGACAGATGGGTAAGAGATGAGGATCCCGGTGCCACCACCCCGCTGACCAGAAGCTCTCGAGGGTGTGCGAGAACACGTGGGCAGACGAAGAGAGAGCATAGGAGTAGCAGTGTTGTCTGTGGTGATCCATGTTTCCGTCAGTGCCAAGAAGTCGAGGGACTGGAGGGAGACATAGGCGGAGATGAACTCTGCCTTGTTGGCCGCAGATCGGCAGTTCCAGAGGCTACCGGAGACCTGGAACTCCACGTGGGTCGTGCGCGCTGGGACCACCAGATTAGGGTGGCACTGTGCAGAGAGGAGAGAACAGGGATAGACAGACACATAGTTGACAGGCTACACAAGAGGCTACGCTAATGCAAAGGAGATTGGAATGACAAGTGGACTACACGTCTCGAGTGTTCAGAAAGTTAAGCTTAGCAAGAATCTTATTGACTAAAATGATTAAAATGATACAGTACTGCTGAAGTAGGCTAGCTGGCAGAGGCTGCGTTGTTGACTAAGTAGGCTAGTTGGCATTGGCTGCGTTGTTGACACTACACTAATCAAGTCTTCCGTTGAGTGTAATAGTTTCTACTGTGCTGCTATTCGGGGCTAGCTGGCTAGCTAGCAGTGTTGATTACGTTACGTTGCTTAAAGAACGACAATAGCTGGGTAACTAACCTAGGAAATTGCTCTAGACTACACAATTATCTTTGATACAAAGACGGCTGTGTAGCTAGCTATGTAGCTAGCTACGATCAAACAAATCAAGCCGTTGTACTGTAATGAAATGAAATGAAAAATGTGATACTACCTGTGGAGCGAAGCGAAATGCGACCGGATTGTTGAGTGCAGAAGTTCTGTTCGGTAGACGTTGGCTAGCTGTTGGCTAGCTAGCAGAGTCTCCTATGTTAAGGACGACATAAAACTACACACTCTAAACTACAAAATTATCTTGGGTACGAAGACAGCAAAGACAACTATGTAGCTAGCTAACACTACACTAATCAAGTCGTTCAGTTGAGTGTAATAGTTGTGCTGCTAATCGGTAGAACTAGCTAACGGTGGACGTTAGCTAGCTGGCTAGCTGCAGGGCAGTGTAGACTGCGTTAGGACGACGAAATACGATAATTACGCAATTATCTATGATACAAAGACGGCTGTGTAGCTAGCTAAGAAGAAATTGATAAGATTAGACAAATCAAACCGTTGTACTATAAGTCTAATGGACCTGTAATGCCTTCCCAGTGTATTAAAGTGTATTAAAGTCTCCAGAGTAACCCTTACATTGCACTCTGTGAGAGAGCACCGACTCTGTTCATTAATGGACCATCTGAAGAGCCCATATTGCGACTGTCGGTCGCTTAGTTTCAGTCTCCCATGTAGAAAAAGTAGCAACAGGGGGAACCAAGAGCCACAGAAGGGAGCTTCCAAAGCACTAACCACTGGAACATTCTCATAGGAACACACACAAAGAACACATCTATTACAAGACACTCATCTGACCAAAAAACTATAGTAGCTACCCCTGAAGGACATTACGTGTGTCGAGGACAAGACACTACACTACCTACACTACACTAACTCAACACGGACACTTCCTGACATAAATCAAGATGTCAATGCCATTTTGGACATGAAGGGAATTGTGGGAATTGCGAGGGCTATTTTTTTATGTAATCAATCATCGACTGCTGTGCTTGGATGCGAGCAGCGAGAGAAGGGCCAACTTCAGCTGAGTGAGGGAAATTATAGGTAATAGCGTGCTCAAGTGATGTGCCAGGCAAGCCATATGTGAGCTCATCTATAGAATAACAAATCCTTAAGTACACGGCTGCATGTACAGTAGGAGACTTATAGAAGAACATTGGAACTAAAAGACTATTTTACAGGCTGTTCATTACCTGGAAATCACTAGCTTTTAGGATGTGGACTATGTCCCAGATAGCAGTCAAATCTGGGCCAGTTAAGGCAATTAACAGAAAGTTAATTGTGGTCCGAGTGCAGCCAAGTGGGATTGAAAGGTTCATACATTTATTGAAGATGGCAGTTTTCAGGAGTGTGTTTGGTTTGAAAAGCAGTGTGTCCTGGATGAAGGAAGTTGACATCTTCAACCTCATAAGGATCCGCCCTTTACTTTAAATTTTCACCTAAAATGACATACCCAAATCTAACTGCCTGTAGCTCAGGCATTGAAGCAAAGATGTGCAAATTGTCGATACCATTTGAAAGGAAACACTTTGAAGTTTGTGGAAATGTGAAATGAATGTAGGAGAATATAACACATTCGATCTGGTAAAAGAAAATACAAAGAAAAAAACAAACAATTATTTTTATTTTTTTGTACCATCGTCTTTGAAATGCAAGAGAAAGGCCATAATGTATTATGCAGCCCGTTGCAATTTATATTTTGGCCACTAGATGGCAGCAGTGGATGTGCAAAGTTTTAGACTGATCCATTGAACTATTGCATTTCTGTTCAAAATGTTGTGTCAAGACTGCCCGAATATGCCTAATTGGTTTATTAATAACTTTTCAAGTTCATAACTGTGCACTCTCCTCAAACAATTTGACGCACGTCTCTTAATAGGACATACACTCGAACACATGCCTCAAGCCTCAAGCGTTGCTGTGCTGATGATGCTGCGGATATAACAGGCAGGCAGTATTCCCCACAATGGTGTCACACATCCTGAGGCTGTTCTTATATGGATACCGTAATGCAAATGCTTGGCTGGTGTACCATAAGTCTATGATACACACCAGGTACTCTGCGACTTTTTAGACAGAGATCAGCAGCCAGTCGGACCTGATTATTAAGAGATTTGGGCTGTTCACTTCATACTGGTTCGTACCTTCCTTAATGCACCGCCATTGATTAGGCTAAAGGCCTGATTTGAAGAGAGAGCATTGAGATTTTGATAATGGCTTTGACTCAAGGATCCTCTGTCATTTCCATGGTATTGTCCTATCTTTTATAGGTGCTGTCCTCAAGCCAACAGGTCTGGACTTAACCCGTGTGTAGTCTTAACATTCTGTATACTCCCCTTGTCCTAAGGGTCAAAAATGACCCGCCTTCACTAAACCCTTAAAATAAAGCATCTTCACTGAATTTTAAACTCCAAATCTATTTTGCATGAAGATACAACCTGTTATTCACACATGTTGTGAATATCTGTGTTTTCCCTCTTCACCATGCAGAAAGACTGCATTTAATCAGAGGACACCACTCGTTTTAATTACAACACACCTGTCATTATTGTTTTGTTTAGTAAAGTAGAGGTTTATTTTTATTATTATTATTGCTAAAGGTACTGCATAGGTGTAAACATAATTTGTATTTTAGCAAGAGAGCACTTGTATAGCCTAAGAAAGTAGCAGAAATGTGCAGAAAGTAGTTTTGAATGCATTGTATTGAAGGGAAACAATAACAGTCTTGAACTTTTTTGGCAACATAGAGATATACACTTATATACCATACAATGAGGAATTCAACTACAAAATACTAGTCTCATTTTTTAACCATTGCCCCCACCCACAAAGTGTATAAACAACGTCAATAAATACGAATGAAATAAGATAATAGATCCAAAACAAAAACGTGAAGAACATAAATCAATCAACTCTAATTGGCTCGTGTGATGAACATGTAGAATGTTGAGGCGATGTCCTGGGCAACTGCATGTCTTGTGGGCCCTGGGGTCGTCCTTATGACATGTTGACTGCATGTCTTGTGGGCCCTGGGGTCATCCTTATGACATGTTGACTGCATGTCTTGTGGGCCCTGGGGTCATCCTTATGACATGTTGACTGCATGTCTTGTGGGCCCTGGGGTCATCCTTATGACATGTTGACTGCATGTCTTGTGGGCCATGGCGTCATCCTTATGACATGTTGACTGCATGACATGTTGACTGCATGTGTCTTGTGGGCCCTGGGGTCATCCTTATGACATGTTGACTGCATGTCTTGTGGGCCCTGTCATCCTTATGACATGTTGACTGCATGTCTTGTGGGCCCTGGGGTCATCCTTATGACATGTTGACTGCATGTCTTGTGGGCCCTGGGGTCATCCTTATGACATGTTGACTGCATGTCTTGTGGGCCCTGGGGTCATCCTTATGACATGTTGACTGCATGTCTTGTGGGCCCTGGGGTCATCTTGTGGGCCCTGGGGTTCCTTATGACATGTTGACTGCATGTCTTGACATGTTGACTGCCTTGTGGGCCCTGGGGTCATCCTTATGACATGTTGACTGCATGTCTTGTGGGCCCTGGGGTCATCCTTATGACATGTTGACTGCATGTCTTGTGGGCCCTGGGGTCATCCTTTGACTGCATGACATGTTGACTGCATGTCTTGTGGGCCCTGGGGTCATCCTTATGACATGTTGACTGCACTTGCATCCTTATGTGTTGACTTGTGTGGGCCCTGGGGTCATCCTTATGACATGTTGACTGCATGTCTTGTGGGCCCTGGGACATGTTGACTGCATGTCTTATGACATGTTGACTGCATGTCTTGTGGGCCCTGGGGTCATCCTTATGACATGTTGACTGCATGTCTTGTGGGCCCTGGGGTCATCCTTATGACATGTTGACTGCATGTCTTGTGGGCCCTGGGGTCATCCTTATGACATGTTGACTGCATGTCTTGTGGGCCCTGGGGTCATCCTTATGACATGTTGACTGCATGTCTTGTGGGCCCTGGGGTCATCCTTATGACATGTTGACTGCATGTCTTGTGGGCCCTGGGGTCATCCTTATGACATGTTGACTGCATGTCTTGTGGGCCCTGGATCATGTGTGACTGCATGTCTTGTCTTGTGGGCCCTGGGGTCATCCTTATGACATGTTGACTGCATGTCTTGTGGGCCCTGGGGTCATCCTTATGACATGTTGACTGCATGTCTTGTGGGCCCTGGGGTCATCCTTATGACGTGTTGTGCTGCCATCCTGCCCTGGTCGTCATATGGTGACAAGGACCATGTCATTCTGCTGTTCTTTGACAAAAATGTCTCTTTTTCAGCTTGGGGGATTTCTTCTTCATCTGAAGATGATGCATCGTGCTCTGGGTTGTATACTTCCCCACCATCTTCTTCTTCATCTGAAGATGATGCATCGTGCTCTAGGTTGTATTCTTCCCCATCTTCTTCTTCATCTGAAGATGAGGCATCGTGCTCTGGGTTGTATTCTTCCCCATCTCCTTCTTCAGATACCTCCTCCTCTCCTGAATCATTGAACTTGAGTCATGTGTGTGGTTGTGGAGGGGAGATGCTGCACATGCACAAGAAAGTTTCAGTTTTGTCTGAGTTCAATCACTAGCACACAATCTCAATTTCTCATTGTGTGTGTGTGTGTGTGTGTGTGTGTGTGTGTGTGTGTGTGTGTGTGTGTGTGTGTGTGTGTGTGTGTGTGTGTGTGTGTGTGTGTGTGTGTGTGTGTGTGTGTGTGTGTGTGTGGTTAAAATTATTTTATAACTGCCAGGTCAAAAATGACCCTAAGATAATCTTTGTACCCTGCTGGTGTACAGCTTTCATGGAAATATTAACAAATGTGATGTTTCACATTTTCTAATGTTGGGGTCACTCTTTGAAAAGTCATCCAATTTCAAGTTGAAAAAATATCATTTAGGAGTTTTTCTCTGCTGTTAAACATAGTGGTGGGTCATTTTTGACCCTTAAGACAACACACGGGTTAAATAGGACACACACAAACACACACACGTGCAAACACACACACACACACACGATCATTGTAGCACCAGTACATCTCTACTATGGCTATAGGCTCAGTATAGATTGTTCCCCACAGTGATCCCCCACAATTGATTAATTCCTTGCCGTCTGTGTGCTTGCTTGCGCGTGTGTGTGTGTATACATGAGTACATGTGTGCATTACTCTCTCACACACACCAACATACAAACCCAAACACTACTGCTTCCTGTAATAGAGTATGGCACATGGACACAGCTCCTGAAGGCTTCTTTTGATTAATGAGGCCAAGGAAAGAAAACTTTGCAGTTCTTTCAACCCCAAAAAGCCAAGAGTTAATGTAAACCAGACAGGACATTCTTAATTTTAATGGCTTACAGCTTTTCAAACCTTTGCCTTTTTTAGATGGGTGTTGGGATTCCTACTGTTGGAATTCCTATTTTTCCTACTGTAATAGAGCAATATTTTGGGTGTCACAGATTGTTCTGACAATACCCATCATTTTTGAGAAGATGTTGATGAAAGTGGCTATTTTAGGCCCTTTTTAAACCTATATGGACTATAGCAGTGGTTCCCAACCTTTTTTGGTTATTTTACCACCAACTGAATTTTTCTCTGCCCGGAGTATGCCTGAAGTACCCGCTCATGTGCATTTTACCAGTAACCCCATGGACTCATGAGTCTTTTCAAGTACCCCCATGGGGTCTTAGTACCCTTGGTTGGGAACCGCTGGTCTATATGTTTATTGTCTACATGTACATAACTCCTATAAGATCCTATAATCCGTGAGCCGTACATGGTACATAGAACATCTTGTTTTCATTATACCCCTTATAGTGCACTCTAAAATATGGAGTATGTCTACATTCATTTATTAAACATGAACCGCATCTTGATTTAGCTTACTTTTAAACATTGTTTGGAACCATTTACTCTTAATTTAAAACACAAAACATTTCAAGAGTGAGCTCTCTAGTACTTTTAAAGAAATGATCCATTTGATATCAGGGAAATGACATTATAGGTCATTAACCGATCACATCCCTATTGTAGGATTGCATATTCAGAAAAACACCAGCAGAGGGAGTTCCCTTTGAACCCATTTTCACATTCACAGTATTGGTTGTGCTTATAAAATGTATCATAACTTTAAAAGCAGCAGAGAGCCCACTCTGGAAAGTGGATGTACTTGTAGAGTATATTGCTTAAAATAATATGTCACAAAATTAACTAAATCAAAAATGAGTACTTTTTAGACATTAACATTAATAGTTTTAATGTTTAATAAATTCGTATAGAAAATTGTATTATGGAATCTATAAATACTTGTCGCGTTCGTCGTATAGAGGAGACCAAGGTGCAGAGTGATTAGAATACATTCTTCTTTTATTAACGAAGAACACTTAAACAAACTAACCAAAAACAACAAAACAAACGTGACGCTATAAACAACGAGTGCTGAAACAGGCAACTACACATAGACATAACAACCCACAAAATAACCAAGGAATATGGCTACCTAAATATGGTTCCCAATCAGAGACAACGATAAACAGCTGCCTCTGATTGAGAACCAATCTAGGCAACCATAGACATATAAACACCTAGACTAGAAAAAACCCTAGACATACAAAAACCCCTAGACGAAACTAAACAAACCACCCTTGTCACACCCTGACCTAACCAAATAATAAAGAAAACAAAGATAACTAAGGTCAGGGCGTGACAATACTCCATATTTTAGAGCACACTATTGGGATTATAATGACACCAAGGTGTTGTCTGTATCATGTACGGTTCACAGATCACAGGGTCTTAAAGGAGACATGTACAGTACCAGTCAAAAGTTTGGACAGACCCACTCATTCAAGGATATTTCTTTCTTTTTACTATTTTCTACATTGTGGAATAATAGTGAAGACAACAAAACTATGAAATAACACATATGGAATCATTGTCATGCCCTGACCATAGAGAGCCTTTTAATTCTCAATTTTGGTTAGGTCGGGGTGTGACTAGGGTGGGTGATCTAGTTAATTTATTTCTATGTTGGCCTGGTATGGTTCCCAATCAGAGGCAGCTGTTTATCGTTGTCTCTGATTGGGGATCATATTTAGGCAGCCATTTCCCCACTGTGTTTTGTGGGATCTTGTTTTCGTGTTGATGCCTGTGAGCTCTACAGAACGTCACGTTGCGCTGTATTGTTTTTGTGAGTTTTGTTTAATAAACATGTGGAAATCTACATACGCTGCACCTTGTTCCGAGTATGATTACCACGACGATCGTGACAGAAGATCCCACCACACCAGGACCAATCAGAGTGCACAGGAGGAGAGGGTATCCTGGGCCTGGGAGGATATCCAGGAGGTAAGGACATCCTGGACTTGAGAAGAGATAATGGCAGGAGATGAAAGCCTTCCATGGAAGTAGACGCAAGCGGTAAAGGAAGGACACCATCTGTGCCAGCTCTACACACCAGGTCTCCAGTACGCCTCCAGTGCGCCTCCACAGCCCAGTACGTCCAATGCCTCCTCCTCGCACTCTCAGGTGCACCAAGTCCATTAATGAGGGGATTGTGTCGCTGGAGCCAGGAGAAACCCAATAGCACGGGAAGCTGAGGGGACATGATGAGCAGGAACTGGATAGCCTCGCTGTGGTTCCCTGACACACGTAGGTTGATGGGAGTAGTGTTGTGGGTGACTCGGCCTATAAACCGCCCGTCCAGCCCTCTAATGTCCATGGGAATGGATAGGGGCTGAGTGGGGATGTTAAGCTCAAACCCCAGGGTAGCGTCCAAAAAGCTCTCGTTGGCCCCAGAGTCATTGAGAACCGCGAAACATTTGGAATGGTCTCCCCACAGCAGAATGGCTGAAAAGGGGTCCGAGCAGGGGAAGCAGGAATGTTCTCCATATGGCCCACCAGAGTACTCGCTCCTACCGGTGAGCCTGTTTTTTTTAAAGGACAATAGGACACGAAATGATCAAGAGTCCCACAATACAGATAACTCTTCGTGTCGATCCTGTATTGCCTTTCTGCTGGCGATAACCCAGCTAGTGGCATTGGCTCAGGAAGCGGTGACTCTGCCGTCTTCAGCAGCCCTCGGGGCAAGTTGGGAAGCATCGGGTTCTCTGGGCATCGAGACTGTCGGGAGCTTCCGGGATGACTCGGAGGCAAGGTGGGATCCCTGGGCGTCCGAGCGAAATCCAATTTCCTCTCCCTCCTTCATTCCCATAATCGCCCATCGATATGGCCGGCTGTTGTTCCCACATTGGAGACAATCACAATAACAGGTGAAACAGATCAGGGTGTGACAGTGGGGATGTTTTTCAGTGCCAGAGACAGGGAGACTAGTCAGGATCGAGGGAAAGATTAACGGGGCAAAGTATAAAGAGATCCTTGATGAAAACCTGCTCCAGAGCACTCAGGACCTCAGACTGAGGCAAAGGTTCACCTTCCAACAGGACAACAAACCTAAGCACACTACCAAGACAACACAGGAGTGGCTTTGGGACAAGTCTCTGAATATCCTTAAGTGGCCCAGCCAGAGCCCGGACTTGAACCCAATTGAACATCTCTGGAGAGACCTGGAAATAGGTGTCCAGCAACGCTCCGCATCAAACCTGACAGAGCTTGAGAGGATCTGCAGAGAAGAATGGGAGAAACCCCCCAAATACAGGTGTGCCAAGCTTGTAGGGTCATACTCAAGAAAACTCGAGGCTGTAATCACTGCCATAGGTGTTTCAACAAAATACTGAGTAAAAGAGTCTGAATACTTATGTAAATGTGAATATAAAAAAATATATATTGTACATTTGCAAACATTTCTAAAAACGTGTTTTTGCTTTGTATCCATAGTGTATTGTATGTAGATTGATGAGGGGAAAAAACTATTTGATCAATGTAAGCTGTAACGTAACAAAATGTGTAAAAAGTCAAGGGATCTGAATACTTTCCGAATGCACTGTATACAGGGGGTATCGGTACCATAACCACCAATACCTTTCTGATGCATTTTAGTCACTTCAAACTACACTGTCTTCAAATTGAAATACTGTCAAAATGCTGTCAGACTGATAGATTGTCATGGCCCAAATAAAAAAAGTAAACATTACCTAACTTTTTTTACATGATGGGTTCACAAGAAAATGTTGATATGAAACTGGGGTCGCGGACCATAAAGGTTTGGGAATCCCCGGTTTTGGGAGTTTGTGAGTAGGGCCCAGAGCTTTGCTGACCATGTGACCTGACCAGGAAAAACTCTGGGCCTTCAATATAGGTCATAAGACTTCTGACTAAACGTTATTTATTTCATGCTGAGTCGTGGTCAAAGTCGACTCCTCGGTCCTCAGCCTTGATCACACAGATTATTACAATACTGCTTTTCCTACCGTAGATTTCACAAGGAAATTGGCTAATGTACCTCCTTGGAGGTCATTTTGAAAAAGGATTAGTTCAAACAGAAACATCTTGTACAGTAACGAGGACTATCCAATACCAGATAATAATAGACACAACTCAATGGCAAATAGCTTCCATAAACAACTTTGAATCCTGGCAAATGACTTAAACCGTTTAATTCTATTTCAAGAATTGCACCACTGGCGATGGAAACCACAGACAGCGTTCTGAAAAACCACAACCTCCAGTTAGCTGGCTCCAATTCCTGACCTTTTCAAAGTAGATGACAGAGAAATGGCTGCACGGTGCACATTCAATTTTCCAACATTAGGAGCAAATATTTTCCAGCTCGTTTTATCGAACCATTAGGAAAAAAACATATCTGACTGTTTAATATGTGCATGACTGTAGAAGAAATGAGCACAACTGTTTGCTTCAATCTGTGCCTTCTGCCACTTGTCTAAGCTGCATAATCAGAAGGGAACACATCCATAGCTCTGTTATTGAATATTGATGTCTGTAGGATTCAATGGTCAGGGAAGTTTGGTAATTCAACAGAGAAAATCCAGTGAGAATGAAATACTGTATAATTTACTTTATTTCAACTTTATTTAACCAGGTAGGCCAGTTGAGAACAAGTTCTCATTTACAACTGCGACCTGACCAAGATAAAGCAAAGCAGTGTGACAAAAACAACAACACAGAGCTACACATGGGATAAACAAACGCACAGTCGATAACACAAGAGAAAAAGTCTATGTACAGTGTGTTCAAATGTAGTAAGATTAGGGAGGTAAGGCAATACATAGGCCATAGAGGCAAAATAATTACAATTTAGCATTGTGCAGATGAGGATTTGCAAGCATGGATACTAGGGTGCAAAAGAGCAAAATAAATAAATAACAATATGGGGATGAGGTAGTTGGGTGTGCTATTTACAGATGGGCTGTGCACAGGTACACTGATTGGTAAGCTGCTCTGACAGCTGATGCTTAAAGTTAGAGAGGGAGATATTCAATTTGTTCCAGTCATTGGCAGCAGAGAACTGTAAGGAAAGGCGGCCAAAGTAGGTGTTGGCTTTGGAGATGACCAATGAGATATACCTGCTGGAGTGTGTGCTACGGGTGGGTGTTGTTATCGTGACCAGTGAGCTGAGATAAGGTGAGACTTTACCTAGCAAAGACTTATAGATGACTTGGAGCCAGTGGGTTTGGCGACGAATATGTAGCGAGGGCCAGCCAACGAGAGCATACAGGTCGCAGTGGTGGGTAGTATATGGGGCTTTGGTGAAAAAATGGATGGCACTGTGATAGACTACATCCAATTTGCTGAGTAGAGTGTTGGAGGCTATTTTGTAAATGACATCGCCGAAGTTAAGGATCAGTAGGATAGTCAGTTTTACGAGGGTATGTTTGGCAGCATGAGTGAAGGATGCTTTGTTGAGAAATATGAAGACGATTCTATATTTAATTTTGGATTGGAGATGCTTAATGTGAGTCTGGAAGGAGAGTTTACAATCTAAACAGACACCTAGGTATTTGTAGTTGTCCACATATCCTAAGTCAGAACCGTCCAGAGTAGTGATGCTGGACAGGCGTGCTGGTGCAGGCAGCAATAGGTTGAAAAGCATGCATTTAGTTTTACTAGCATTTAAATGCAGTTACCACGACGCATATTGGTCCTCCGATCCTTTTCGCCTCTTCGGAGGAGGAAATTCATTACAAACACATGGTTTCCAGGTGTTAGATGCCATTCCATTAGCTTCGTCCCGGCTATTATTATGAGCCGGCCGCCCATCAGCAGCCTCCACTGATATACAGCACTAAAGTCAATGACACCTAGACGGAGGGAGGAAAATATGGACTCTTTATCAATGCAACCGTTTATTTTGGTCTCTCTATGCAATAACTCTTACTTTGTGCCATGACTCTTTACTCTTTGAAATAACTTCCACCTCGGCATAACATTTCTCTACAACATTCAGTTAGCACTGCGGGGAACAGAAAGCAATCAATTCACATTTTAAGTAAACACAGTCCGAGCAGGTCTGCATTCATCACAGCAAAGATCTCCTGGCACTGGTTCGGGCCTGGCGTCATAAAAATACAGTAGGGCTTTGTCTAGGAAACATAATATAGCTTCATTGCTTTCCTGGCACCCAAAAGCTCAACAAATCCACTAGTTACTTTGATTTATCGGGGGAAACATGCATGAGCTACATAGACCTCCTGGGCTATGTACATGTGATATCGCTTTCATAAGCTACGCTAGGAGGAGAGTGTGGAGAGTGAGTTATGGATGTGTATGGATATGTAGAAGTCAATTCCAGTGCACAGGTTTGATGTTATCCTCTGCTCAATAAAGGATTTGTGTGAAGGGCCCAAATTAAGTGTGAGGCCCATATAAAACATAAAACGTTTTACATGGTAAAACACTTCCACACTGAATCGTCTTATGGGGTTATAGTATAGAAGCCAGTTTATAAGAGTGTTTCATTCAGTTCCATGGGATGTGGTGATCAATGTTCTGTACCATCTTACGTTTAAAGGCCCAGTGCAGTCAAAATTCAGTTTTCCTAAATGTTGTATCATATTGTACAACAGCTGATGAAATTAACACTGTAAAAATTTGAAAAAGCAATCAGTGTTATTTCCTGATAGTTGCTGGTTGAAAATACAATTTACACCAGACCTTCTAATCAGCAGGTTTTGCATGGGCCGAGGTTTTGCTTGCCTGGTGACATCACCAGGCGGTAAAAGTGAACAGACCAATAACAAAAATAGTTCCAATCCTCTCTGCCAATAACAGCTAGTTGTCAGGTTACATATCCCTCCCATTAGGCCCCTCCAAAAAGGTCCCTCACTCAGACCACTCCTAGACAGTCCTAGCCGAATTCTTGTTTGAAAAATGGTATTTTGCTGAAATCAATTTATTTTAGCTTTTTGACCATTTTAAATGGAAAGCTATTACAGTAAGGTATTTCATTGTTATATTTTCTTGATAGACCAAACATCATTAAATAATTCAGATGCATGAGATGAAAGAGATGAACAGAACAAGGACAGGCCTCCTGAAGAAAGGGGGTTGCGTAGCATCTTTAGGGCATGGCCAGACATGCATTAACACAAAATAACAACTCATCCTTCTACTTTTCGGACGACTTGCATACGTAACACACACTTACTCCATCTGTAATTCTCGCACACAAAATACCAATGTGGCCACGGACTTAGTACAAAACCATCAAACTTGTCAAGGGGTGGGCATGAGTTCACTCATTAGCCACCACTAAAAAAAAAGTGGAAGAAATCAACATAAGTCCACTGGGGAAATAAGATCAAACTACTGAAGATTAGGGTCATTTAGAGTGTTCTACTAAAACCTTAACATCAATGAACAAAACTTTATAAGTTTGTGCCAGAATCTACCCAAGGCTGATTAGTCTGGAATTTGCACAGCACTGATGTGAGCTTGATCATACGGAGTGTGACTTTCAGTTCACTAATACTGTATCACAATACTGTTCTTGCAACTGGAATAGTTTCCAACAAGTATTTTAAGAAGTTTGTATTTGTGACTGAGAAGTATGTGACTATTCCTTTTGTTGTTTGTATATGGTATGGCATTTGTTAATAAAGTTCATTTGAAAACTGGACTGAGCCATCTCCACGTTGTCCTGTCCCAGGCCAAGCCAAAACCAGTCTTTCCTCTTTCCCTGTGCCTAAAATCAACCCTGATGCACACTTCCTGTTGGAATAAATGTTCCATTAATGGGACTGTGGGCACTGCCAGTGGGCTTAGTCAGTGGAAGCCCTATAATAGAACCAAATGGGATCTGCCTTTTTTCATTTGTCAGTCAGAGTCTGGCCTAGAGGAGTTGCTCTAGCTCAGAGTCATTCATAGTGTCAAAAGGATTGGATTGCTGAGAGAGAGAGAGGACAGTTGGTTTGAATTTCAACGGCCATTACATGAGTCAATTTAGAATGTATACTTTCTAGATGAGCATGCGACCTATAAGAACATATTCTCTGTTCTGTTCAGTATATTTAAAATCTTTAACTGTTTGAACCTACATTCATTTGGAATGTACTGAAAGGGTGCCTTGTCGTGCGGTGCAGGAACAATTTAATATTTCTGCAAATTGTGGGGGAAAAATTTGTATTAGCACTACTTTAAATGATTGGTATGTACAATCCTGTTATTCTGTTTGTGTAAGTTGCTCTTTTCACCTAACTCTGTACCTAATCCACCACGGCTGTGCACATCTCATGTTCTTACCCCCACCCTCTGTATTCTGAAACTTGCATGTTCGGAGCGAGGTATCTCGGTTCCGATTGAAGTCTACTTATGTCTATTCTAAGAACAACCCGTTTTTAGTACTCACAGGAGAACACAGAGGACTCAGAATATGGCCAGCTGATCCAGTAGATATCGGTTGGTTCGACACAATTTGGAGCGGCAGTTTTTTGTTCCTGTGAGGAGCGAAGAGGGATTTTTAGTGGAAAGGATGCTCGGGGAGCGATGAGTGGGATTTCCAATCAAGCGGAAATGGAGTGAATGCAGGACAGTGGAAAGAGAGTGTTGAATGCGTGGGTCCATCACTGCATCTACTACATATGCTATGCTCAATGTCATGACAAATCGCTGGAGTATTTCCTATAGGCGTCATCTCTCTCAGTTCTTCAAATAAAAAAAAATCTCAAAAACTTCCTCAAGACGGCCTAGCCAACGGCCAAGAGCTGCAGGACCCGAGAGTCCACAAGGGAGTCTGGTATTGATTCGCTGTACTGTACATATATAAGTATCATAGCTAGCGTTTCCAGGCAAGATGAGTCAAGCCAACATTAGACAGACTCACTGTAGCTGTAAGTGAATAAGAGTCCTCCACAGATTGGTCTATTTTGTGTAAGTCTATGATCATATGATATGGATAATGTGGAAGCTGGATAACGCAATAAAGCCTTGCCAATCCTACAGTCATTTCAACATCATAAAGCAAATGTTAAATGACATAAAGAACATTCTTCAACACTGATACATTGTCACCCATTCCTATACCTTTGGCATAGATTCTACAAGTGTCTGGAACTCTTGGAGAGATGTGACAACATTCTTTCATGATAAATTCAATAACTTGGTGTTTTGTTGATGGTGGTGGAAAATGCTGTCTCAGCTACGGCTCCAGAGTCTCCCATAAGTTTTCAATTGGGTTGAGATTTGGTGACTGAGACACACACAAACACCCTTGAAACCCCCTATGCTCCTTTGAGACCCCTTTTTATGGGCATTTTCACACATTTTTCTAAACTATAGTTCGAATCAGAGTTAGATTATTTGTCACATTGTATTTTTTTCTCATTTGGTCCGGTTGGTTTCACAATGCCACAAACTAAACTGACTAACTAAAATGACTTAACAAAACCAAGTGTCCATGCAAGTCACTTGTTTATCACATTAAATCCATCTACGATTATTAACCTGTATCCCAAACGTAATATTACAATTTTCAACAACATAAGAGAGCAAACAATAGCTGCTTGAACTGCAATGTTAATAGCCTATATTCAGTAGCCTACAGTACATTCGGAGAGTATTCTGACCCCTTGACTTATTCCACATTTTGCTACATTACAGCTTTATTCTAAAATGGATTAAATTACTTATTTTCCTGATCAATCTATAAACAATGTCCCATAATGACAAAGTGAAAAAAGGTTTTGAGAAATGTTTATTTACATAAATATTCAGACCCTTTGCTTTGGGACTCGAAATGGAGCTCAGGTGCATCCTGTTTCCATTGATCATCCTTGAGATGTTTCTACAACTTGATTGGAGTCCACCTGTGGTACAGTACATTCAATTGATTGTACATGATTTGGAAAGGCACACACACCTGTCTATATAAGGTCTCACGGTTGACAGTAAATGTCAGAGCAAAAACCAAGCCATGGGGTCAAAGGAATTATCCGTAGAGCTCCGAGACAGGATTGTGTCGAGGCAAAGATCTTGGGAAGAGTACCAAAACAATGCTGCAGCATTGAAGGTCCCCAAGAACACAGTGGGCTCCAACATTCTTAAATGGAAGAAGTTTGGAACCACCCAGACTCTTCCTAGAGCTGACCGCTCAGCCAAACTGAGCAATTGGGGTAGAAGGGCCTTGGTCAGGGAGGTGAGTAAGAACCCGATGGTCACTCTGACAGAGCTCCAGAGTTCCTCTGTGGAGGTAGGAGAACCTTCCAGAAGGACAACCATCCCTGCAGCACTCTAGGCCTTTATGGTAAGATTCCCTAGTCTGTTGAAACCAAGCATCACATCTGGAAGAAACCTGGCACCATCCCTACGGTGAAGCATTTTGATGGCAGCATCATGCTGTGGGGATGTTTTTCAGCGGCAGGGACTAGACAGGCTCCGACTTGGGGGCGTGGCACTGCTGCCAGACCCTGAGCTCACCTGCGTGAATTATTTTTTTGTTTATAGTTATATCGCTCAATTTAGTTTTGTTTTGTCTAAATCCAAGTGTGTCGCAAGTTTGAACGTACGTGGCATGTGTGACCTTCTTCATCCTAATCGCTGCAACATGCGGAAAACTTTACAATCACTACCGGAGGTTGTAGGGATTTTGTGAGTAAATCAACCACCATCACCTACTCCGGTGAGTTTCTACTCTCTTTCCGAGATAAAGCTCACACTCTCCAAAACAGCATTGCCTTGCCTGATGGTTGTTCTACAAAGTCAAAAAAGGAAACTAAGAAGAAGCGAGGCTCAAGATGTGGTCGAGACTACGGAGGCGGAGAAGCCGTCACTCGCTCTTGGTGATCACCCTGTCAAATGTGAGGTCACTAAATAATAAACTGGATGAGGTAGCGTCAAGGGCTAAATTTAAAGAGGACTTTAGGAGAAGTAATTTAATCTGCTTTACAGAAACGTGGCTCAAGCAGGACAGGACAATATTGATGTGAATATTGATGGATACACTGTCATTACAACATCACATAAATCAATAGGTGGGGGGCTATGTATCTTTGTAGTTAATACTTGGTCCATGTAGTGTAATGTGATTGAACAAGTGTGCACCAGAGACTATGAGATTCTCGTTGAGCTCAAGGATTGCTTTGACATCACAGACTGGGGAGGTGTTCTTTGACCTTCTTTGCAGGGATCCCCACGAGTTGACAGACAGCATTACATAATGCATCCAGTTCTGTGAGGATACTATCATTAACACAAAAACTGTCAGAGTATTTCCCAACAACAAGCCCTGGGTGTCCAAGGACTTGAAAATGTGCCTCAATGAAAGGAAGTTTGCGTTCCTGAAAGGAGATACTGAATTCAGGTCAAAAATGTGGAAAGCTAAAAAGGAATTCAAGGATAAAGTGGAGCAGAGGTTCTGTACAGGCAATCCAAGACAACAATCGGAAGGGCTTAATGCAATGATGGGAAGAGAAAGGAAAAGAGAGAACAATAAAATTGCAGTGTGTTCATCCTTTGTAACCAACCTTAACTGTGGAGATATTTTTCAGCGGCAGGGACTGGGAGTCTAGTCAGGATCGAGGCAAAGATGAATGGAGCAAAGTACAAAGATATCCTTGATAAATACCTGCTCCCGACCCTTAGACTGGGGCGAAGGTTCACCTTCCAACAGGACAACGACCCTAAGCACACAGCCAAGACAATGCAGGAGTGGCTTCGGGTTAAGTTTCTTCATGTCCTTGAAGTCCTTGAGTGGCCCAGCCAGAGCCTGGACTTGAACCTGATCAAACATCTCTGGAGAGACCTGAAAATAGCTAGGCAGAAACGCTCCCCATCCATCCTGATAGAGCTTGAGAGGATCTGCAGAGAAGAATGGGAGAAACTCCCCAAATACAGGTGTGCCAAGCTTGTAGCGTCATACCCAAGAAGACTCGGGGCTGTAATCGCTGCTGAAGGTGCTTCAACAAAATACTGAGTAAAGGGTCGAAATACTTATGTAAATGTGATATTTCAGTTTTTTATTTGTAATATATTTGCAGACATTTCTAACAACCAGTTTTTGCTTCGTCATTATGGGGTATTGTGTGTAGATTGATGAGGCGGGAAAAAAACAATTGAATAACATTTCGAATAAAGCTGTGACGTAACAAAATGTGGAAAAAGTCAAGGGGTCTGAATACTTTCCGAATGCACTGTGTATCCCCGTCTCCCCTAATCTGCATCGGATGTACTCATAACATAAATGTGCTGCTACGCTACTCACATAATGTTTCAGAGATATCAAGTTATGGTAGCCTAACTGTGTGCATTTCATTAAATGCTTAGTCATGGTTCTTTTTCTGTGTTTGGTCCGGACTGCGTTCTCACCTGCAGCCAACCGCACCACAGTACAAATGTAATCGGACCTAGACCACCCTTTGTGAGCGAACCACGGTGCGTTGTTTAGTAAGCTTCCAAGTGCGGTTAGAGTGTACACACCAGTCCAAACAAACCGAAACTGAACAAGGGGGTCATTTGAAAAACCACTCCAAACCAATTTGGTGTGAAAGCCCTCAACATCACAGAGATCTTTTTTTCTAGCCATGGTAGCCAAAATAATAGGCAACTGGGCATTTTTATACATGACCCTAAGCATGATGGGATGTTAATTGCTTAATTAACTCAGGAACCACACCTGTGTGGAAGGACCTGCTTTCAATATACTTTGTAATCCTCATTTCTCACATGTTTCCTTCATTTTGACTGTTACCTGAACAACCAAACATTGTCTTTAAGCTCAGTGGACCAATGGCAAACAGTCCTGTATGTGTGAAAAAACGTGATGCTTGTTTGATCTCTCCTATGAGAACTGCATCAACATGGACTTCCCTTTGAGCACTGTGATTGTGTACACACACTGTGTGTGTGTGCGTACAAGTGTGCGTTGTTGGGGGCATAGAAACCCAGGATGCACCATGTTCCTGCAGGATCCAACCAATAGACATCTAATCAGATACATATGTGCATTATAGTCCAAGTCAACAGTAATTTTGACTAGTATGATGTTGTGCAGAGAAGGCCAAACAACTGTCTGTCTATCTGCAATAAATTATATTACAGAAGCAAACATGTTCCTGAGACAGTTGGCTTTAACCTTCTGGGCAGTGTTTGTATGTTCTGAGTCTACCTCTGGCATTTGGAAGGTTTCAAAGAGCCCTGAGGCAAGGTTAGGAGACAGACAGGAATGTCAAAATTCACAAATTACAGCTATGGCTTCTTTCTACAGGACCTGCTCCAAAACAACTTAATTTATCAGCTACTTTTGTGTACATTGAAAAGCATGTTTCCACATACACACTGGTTTGTGCCTAACGTGATAGTAGACGGCTTGTGGAAGTATGTGACAAGTTTGTGTGAGTGAGTGTGTGTGGGCATGTGTTCTACAGGGTTTTGAGGACGTGCTGTACCCACCCCCCCACACAATTTCCAAGAACAAATCAACTGTGAAATCTCCTCAAAAAAAAGCACACAAGCTTAACCTTCCTTCCTGACCCCCATAGTGATCAACAAGTTCAAGGAGAACACATCCAAACAGAGTGCCTGACGGGTGGCATTGTGTGGTTAGTAGGAGTAAGTCACCCTGTAATCCCCATCCTACAGTACATACAGACATGATAGTCTCCTTGGACCAGGTGCAGCAAGCCAGGGTTGTGTTCAGTAGAACCTATATCACCCAGATGTCCTCTAATCCCATCCAGCACATAACGTTTTGGGAACCATACAGTGAGTTCAGAAAGTTGACTTAATCCACATTTTGTTGTGCTACAGTTTGAATTCAAAATGTATTACATTTATATTCCCCCCCTCACCCATCTACACACAATACCCTATAATGACAAGGTGGAAAACACATTTTTACAAATGTATTGAAAATGAAATACAGAAATCTAATTTATATAAGTATTCACACTAGAGGTCTTCACGGGTCATGACCCGATATATATATATATACTGCTCAAAAAAATAAAGGGAACACTTAAACAACACAATGTAACTCCAAGTCAATCACACTTCTGTTAAAATCAAACTGTCCACTTAGGAAGCAACACTGATTGACAATAAATTTCACATGCTGTTGTGCAAATGGAATAGACAACAGGTGGAAATGATAGGCAATTAGCAAGACACCCCCAATAAAGGAGTGGTTCTGCAGGTGGTGACCACAGACCACTTCTCAGTTCCTATGCTTCCTGGCTGATGTTTTGGTCACTTTTGAATGCTGGCGGTGCTTTCACTCTAGTGGTAGCATGAGAACGGAGTCTACAACCCACACAAGTGGCTCAGGTAGTGCAGCTCATCCAGGATGGACCATCAATGCGAGCTGTGGCAAGAAGGTTTGCTGTGTCTGTCAGCGTAGTGTCCAGAGCATGAAGGCGCTACCAGGAGACAGGCCAGTACATCAGGAGACGTGGAGGAGGCTGTAGGAGGGCAACAACCCAGCAGCAGGACCGCTACCTCTGCCTTTGTGCAAGGAGGAGCAGGAGGAGCACTGCCAGAGCACTGCAAAATGACCTCCAGCAGGACACAAATGTGCATGTGTCTGCTCAAATGGTCAGAAACTGACTCCATGAGGGTGGTATGAGGGCCCGACTTCCACAGGTGGGGGTTGTGCTTACAGCCCAACACCGTGCAGGACGTTTGGCATTTGCCAGAGAACACCAAGATTGGCAAATTCACCACTGTGCTCTTCACAGATGAAAGCAGGTTCACACTGAGCACATGTGACAGACGTGACAG
Organism: Oncorhynchus nerka; assembly: GCF_034236695.1. Classification (NCBI taxonomy): domain Eukaryota; kingdom Metazoa; phylum Chordata; class Actinopteri; order Salmoniformes; family Salmonidae; genus Oncorhynchus; species Oncorhynchus nerka. The sequence continues at coordinate 61,553,235 of NC_088402.1, forward strand.
AGTCTGGAGACGCTGTGGAGAACGTTCTGCTGCCTGCAACATCCTCCAGCATGACCGGTTTGGCGGTGGGTCAGTCATGGTGTGGGGTGGCATTTCTTTGGGGGGCCTCCATGTGCTCGCCAGAGTTAGCCTGACTGCCATTAGGTATCGAGATGAGATCCTCAGACCCCTTGTGAGACCATATGCTGGTGCGGGTGGCCCTGGGTTCCTCCTAATGCAAGACAATGCTAGACCTCATGTGGCTGGAGTGTGTCAGCAGTTCCTGCAAGAGGAAGGCATTGATGCTATGGACGGGCCCGCCCGTTTCCCAGACCTGAATCCAATTGAGCACATCTGGGACATCATGTCTCGCTCCATCCACCATTGCACCACAGACTGTCCAGGAGTTGGCGGATGCTTTAGTCCAGGTCTGGGAGGAGATCCCTCAGGAGACCATCTGCCACCTCATCAGGAGCATGCACAGGCGTTGTAGGGAGGTCATACAGGCACGTGGAGGCCACACACACTACTGAGCCTCATTTTGACTTGTTTTAAGGACATTACATTTCAAGTTGGATCAGCCTGTAGTGTGGTTTTCCACTTTCATTTTGAGTGTGACTCCAAATCCAGACCTCCATGTGTTGATAAATTTGATTTCCATTGATAATTTTTGTGTGATTTTGTTGTCAGCACATTCAACTATGTAAAGAAAAAAGTATTTAATAAGAATATTTCATTCAGATCTAGGATGTGTTATTTTAGTGTTCCCTTTAATTTTTTGAGCAGTGTGTATATATATATATATACAATTATATAAAGAACCATTCTGAACTAGACACATTCCGTATAGACCTGCTCAGATCCAGACCCAGTCCGATCCGAGTGAGGGAAGCAGCAGAAAATATATATTTTTAAAGTTACTTTATTAAATAGGAGCTGTTAAAAGTGTGAGAGGAGGGAGAGAGGGGTGCCACTCTAGCAGGCAGCGGAGGGCCCGTACCGTGAGTGAGAGACACAGGAGCAGGGAGGGAGAGACAGCAACCAACCAAGCGAACTTGCGCTATAGTAGACCAATAGCTACCATAGCTAGGTTATATATGATCAAATATGACTGCATCAAATTTTAGCTAGCTAGTCTAATTGAGGCTGCAGTGCATGCGCTTTCTCAGTGCATGCGCTTTCTCAGTTAACAATTAACAAATAACAAATATTAAGTAGCAGCCTACCTGTTGGCTCTTGGTGGTTGTAGCCTATCCTCCTTTAACTTTTAATTCCAGCATTTTAATTCCATCTTCCATTGATTAGATATGTCCTAACTTTTGCCATACACAGGGTTTTATGACTGTAGCCTATTACCGCTTTAATGACTTATTGGCCAACAACAACAAGCTACATGCGCCATGCTCCACTCTCGTGAAAAGCAAGAGCAGTAGCATAAATTATATTTCGCTCTCTCCCTCTCTCTCTCTCTCTCTCTCTCGCTCTCTACTGCAGCAGTTGAGTTTGGATCTGTACTGGCACTTCCAGACATGTCAGTTAAAATGACACATACCGGAGACCTGTGACTATCATATCAGATCTAACCCAGACCTGTGATATTATTTAGGGTCCCGGATCTGGTCTCAGATACTCAGGTACAGGTGGATCTGTTAAGACCAGAGTCAAAACTTTGTAGAAGCACCTTTGGTGCCTGTTACAGCTTTAAGTCATTTTGGGTATGTCTGTATCAGCTTTGCACAGCTGGATTTGGGGATCTTCAAGTTTTTACAAAGATTTTCAATGAGATTCACGCCTGGGCTTTGGCTGGGCCACTGAAGGACTTTCACATTCTTGTTCTGAAGCCATTCCAGAATTTCTTTGGACGCACGCTTTGGGTCATTGTCCTGTTGGAATGTAAATATTCGCCCCCAGTCTAAAGTTGTTTGCACTCTGAAGCAGATTCTCATCAAGGATTTGCATGTATTTGGCTCCATTCATTGTACCCTCTATCCTTACCCGTCTCTCCCAGTCCCCACCTCTGAAAAGCTTCCCCATAGCAGGATGCTGCCACCACCATACTTCATGGTAGGGATGGTGTTAGGCAGGTGATGAGCTGTGCCTGGTTTCATTCAAACATAGCGCTTTGCATTCAGGACAAAGAGTTCGATTTTTTGTCTCAGAATATTTTGCCTTATGCTTTGAGTCTTTCACATGCCAGATGTGCTGTCATTTGCCTTTTTCACAGGAGTGTCTCCCATAAAGCCCAGATTGGTGAAGTGCTGTAGAGACGGTTGTCCTTCTGGCAGGTTCTCCCCTCTCAGCAAAGGAACTCTGTAGTTCTGTCAGAGTGGTCATTGGGTTCTTGGTCACATCCCTGACCAAGGTCTCTCTTGCTCGGTTGTTGAGTTTGGTCAGACAGCCAGCTCTAGGCAGAGTCTGGGTAGTTCCATATTTGTTCAAATTCCCAATGATGGAGAGCACTGTGCTCTTGGAAACTCTCAACACTAGAAATGGTTTTATACCCTTCTCTGAGAGCTACGGACAGTTTCTTGGAATTCAAGGTAAAGTTTCTGCTCTGACACACACTGTCAACTGTGGGAGCTTCTATAGAAACTTGTGTTTCTTTCTAAATCATGTCCAAACAATTGAATTGGGTACAGGTGGACGCCAATCAAGTTGCAGCAACATCTCAAGGACGATCAAAGGAAATTGGATGCACCTGAGCTCAATTTGGAGTGTCATAGCAAAGTGTTGTGAATACTTATGTCAATGAGATTTTTCTAGATTGTTTTATCTTTGTCATCATGAGGTATTGTGTGTAGATGGGTGTGAAAATATATTTAATCCATTTTGAATTCAGGCTGTAACACAAAAAATTGTGGAATAAGTGAATGGGTATGAATACTTTCTGAATGCAGTGTATGTTTCTTAGAGCTTGGTGAGAGTGTGGTTGTCCTGTGATTATTTTACACACAACCTTCATATAACAGGTTTGCTCATGGTGCTAAAGTAATGTTCTCAATTTGTTCCTGAAAATGTTAAGAAACAACATTATTCTGTGGGAATTTCAGTTATTCAGCATTACATTTTCTGCAGGTTCTGCATGGTTCTATTTAAAGGCATGTTCCCAGAACATTAAGAAAACTTTCCATAAAAAACATTCATCCTCCCTCCTCTCCTCTATAACTATTCCCCAGTTCGTTGCTGTAAATGAGAACATGTTTTCAGTCAATTTACCTGGTAAAATAAGGATTAAAATAAAATAAAACATCAGTAACGTTCAACAAACGTTATTTAAAAACATATACATTCCGTTCTCGGCGTCAACAAAACTCTCTAGCCACTATCTACTTCTTTTGGCCGGGGGCAGTATTGAGTAGCTTGGATGAATAAGGTGCCCAGAGGTGCCCAGAGTAAACTGCTTGCTACTCAGTCCCAGTTGCTAATATATGCATATTATATTATATATATGCATATAGTATATTTGGATAGACAACACTCTGAAGTTTCTAAAACTGTTTGAATGATGTCTGTGAGTATAACAGAACTCATATGGCTGGCAAAAACCTGAGAAAAAATCAAACCAGGAAGTGAGAAATCTGAGGTTTGTCGATTTTCAACTCATTCCCTATTGAAGATACAGTGGGATATTGGTCATATTGCACTTCCTAAGGCTTCCACTAGATGTCAACCGTCTTTAGAAACTTGTTTGAAGCTTCTACTGTAAAGGAGGGGCTCATAAGGGCTCTTTGAGTCAGTGGTCTGGCAGAGTGCCACAAACTCGTGATGCTCGTTCACGTGAGAGGTAGCTCCCGTTCCATTGCATATCTGAAGACAAAGGAGTTATCCGTTTGGAACATTATTGAAGATGTATGTTAAAAACATCCTAAAGATTGATTCTATACATCGTTTGACATGTTTCTACAGACTGCAACGGAACTTTTTGACATTACATGTCTGCTCCTAGACTTTGTGACTTTGGATTTGTTTACAAAACGCGGACATAAATGATGGACATTATCGAACAAAACAAACATTAATTGTGGAACTGGGATTCCTGGGAGTGCAGTCTGATGAAGATCATCAAAGGTAAGTGAATATTTATAATGTTATTTCTGACTTCTGTTGACTGCACAATATGGCGGATATCCTTTTGGCTTGTTGGGTCTCAGTGCCGTACTCAGATTATTGCATGGTTTGCTTTTTCCGTAAAGCTTTTTTGAAATCTGACACAGCTGTTGCATTAAGGAGAAGTTTATCTAAAGTTCCATGTATAACACTTGTATTATCATCAACATTTATAATGAATATTTCTGTAAATTGATGTGGCTCTCTGCAAAATCACTGGATGTTTTTGGAACTACTGAACATAACGCGCCAATGTATACTGAGGTTATTTTATATAAATATGAACTTTATCGAACAAAACATACATGTATTGTGTAACATGAAGTCCTATGAGTGTCATCTGATGAAGATCATCAAAGGTTAGGGATTAATTCTATCTCTATTTCTGATTTTTGTGACTCCACTCTTTGGCTGGAAAAATGGCTGTGTTTTTCTGTGACTTGGCTCTGACCTAACAAAATCGTTTGTGGTGCTTTCATTGTAAAGCCTATTTGAAATCAGACACTGTGGATTAACAACAAAATTCCCTTTAAAATGGTATAAGATACTTGTATGTGTGAGGAATTTTAATTATGAGATTTCTGATGTTTGAATTTGGTGCCATGCACTTTCACTGGCTGTTGTCATATCAATCCCGTTAACGGAATCTCAGCCCTAAGAAAGTGTGTTCAGGTGTGTTGGCCATCCCCACTAATTTGCCACAGCTGATCTTAATAAGTGCTTTTTTCCTTTGAAACAGGTTCTGTTTGAATAGACTAAAATGAACAGCTTTGTATGAGTTAAAAAATACATGGCATGCTAGCTCCATCCTGTTGGCGCAGTGGACTAATTCCATGGATAAAGAGCAGAAGATCATAGGTTTGCATCTCACTGGTGCAATGCCACAACAATAAAGAAATGTGTTTGAATGATTAATGCCTAAGGAAATTAAGTTCCATCTGTGCTTGGTGTTCAAAACAGTTAACCTACGCTAAATAGTTAACATTCCCAAAACCTAAGCTAAGTAATTAATATTCCCAGAAAAGGTGACATCTTCACTTCCATTCTCAGAATGTTTAGAAAACGGTTAGGAAACGTATGGCTTTGTTCCCAGAACCAATTGGAAACAAAAAACATACATTCCCACAACTTCCAAGGAACCAAATGTGCTACCTGGGATGTTATTTTGTAATTTTGGTCAAAGTGCTGGATGAGTTACTTTGGTGGCTAGGTTGAGGAACTTGGAAATGCTAATGAATACAAAGGCTTTATTGGAAGGCATCGGACCATGAGGGAACTCTGACACATAGTTTGGTCCTCAATGACATTTTTTACTTTAGAAGTATTGAGACAGTTTTCAAAGGCATCTTTGAATGATATATTTGGGAATTACTGTGGTAACTCTTCACAATGAATACTTTGACCTGGTAACTAGGGTTATCGTTATCCAGATTTTCAAATCGTCATACCGTCCTTCCCTCATTGTGGGCATTTATGGTTTTACCAGCTTAGTACACAAGGGGACGCTGAAAACACAAACAAAGGCCATTGGGAGTATATTACCAGAATGTTAACAAATTTAAAGTAATGGCACATTTCCCTAGAGGCTGCTAGCTAAATATGCCAATGAGCGCAAATTAAAAAATAACTAAATTGCAAAGACAGGAAATCCAGCTTATAAAGTTATACATATACTTAACAAAAATATAAACGCAACTTGCAAGAATTTCACCGATTTTACTGACTTTAAATAAAGTCAATTTAAATAATCTATGGATTTCACATGACTGGGCAGGGGCGCAGTCTGGGAGGGAATGGGCCCACCCACTTGGGAGGTCCGGCCAACAGAATGAGTTTTTCCCCACAAAAGTGCTTCATTACAGACAGAAATACTCCTCAACTTCATTAGTTGTCCGGGTGGCTGGTCTCAGATGATCCCACAGGTGAAGAGGCCAGATGTGGAGGTCCTGCGCTTGCATGGTTACATGTGGTCTGCGGTTGGGAGGCTGGTTGGACGTAGGCCAAATTCTCAAAAAATTACTTGGAGTCATCTTATTGTAGAGAAATTAACATTAAATTCTCTGGCAACAGCTCTAGTGGACATTCCTGCAGTCGGCATGCCAATTGCACGCTCCCTCAAAACTTGAGACATCTGTGGCATTGTGTAACAAAACTACATTTTGGAGTGGCCTTTTATTGGCCACAGGTGCACCTGTGTAATGATCATGCTGTTTAATCAGCTTCTTAATGTGCCACACCTGTCAAGTGAATAGATTATCTTGGCAAAGGAGAAATGCTTACTAAAAGGGAAGTAAACAAATATGCGCACAACATTTTAGAGAAATAAGCTTTTGTACATATGGAACATTTCTGGGATATTTTATTTCAGCTCATGAAACATGTGACCAACTCTTTACATGTTGCATGTCATTTGTATGTTTTAATTTTTACCTCTTTTTCTCCCCAATTGGTAGTTACAGTCTTGTCCCATTGCTACAACTCCCGTACGGATTTGGGAGAGGCGAAGGTCGAGAGCCATGCATCCTCTGAAACACAACCCTGCCAAGCCGCACTGGTTCTTGGCACACTGCTCGTTTAACCCAGAAGCCAGGTGAGTACTCTTAACCAAGAGTACTCACTGGAATTTGAGATAGTGATCAGCATGAAGTTTGTGTATTGTTTCCATAAAATATCATTTTCAAGCATAAACTAAGCAGTTACAGGACAGAATGGAGTGAGTTGCATGCTTAACATTTTTTGAGCAGACAATACTTTCAAGTCTAAACCTGAAAGTGTAAAACTGTGTGATTCCTATCGTATGCACACTGGTTCTACCACATATTAGGAGGGATTCAAATTCCAGATGAGATTACAGGACAAATCACTGTCCACGATACCTCATCCCTGTGCAGTACCTGCCCTAAGCAGGGAAGTCCTGGCGCAAGGAGGGAAATTATTTCCATAATATGTGGGCTAAAACATGGGTGGTTATTTTTTCTTAACCACCTATATTGTACATCTGCTGTACACTGTATGTATCTCTGAAATCATCAATATACTGTATCACAATCTACAGTGTATTTGATGTATGACATAACCTTCATGTCATAACCATAACCACATCAGGCTATGACATCCTCCTTTCAGGGGTTTCTAATGGAAGCAGATTAGATGCTAGCAGAAGCAAGCCACAATGAAGTGCATGCTAACCACCAGATGTTGTACAAAAACAATAACTGAGTAAAATGATGCCTTCTCCAGTGTGGCCAAGGAGTTTGTAACTGTGAGATCTTGTATTATTTGGCTCTCCCAAACCATCCATTAGCAAAAGCATGGAAGATACGTGGGAGATGCCTCCAAGGTCAAGAACATGAATCAATATAAAACAGTCAAGAAGGAGATTTGTTATTTCCATGGTGCTTCTGGTTCTAATTCAGTTTGGGCAGACTTTGCGCCTTTCCTACACACTTCTGAGTAGTTAGGTTTGAGACTATTTATTCCTTTTTCTCTCTGCATTGTTGGGAAGGGCTCGTAAGCAAGCATTTCACTGTTAGTCTACACCTGTTGTTTACAAAGCATGTGACAAATATCATTCTATTTGATTTACCTTATGCAGGCGCGTAACGGGCTTTGAAGGAGTGGTTCCCTTGCGCTCGCTGAATAAATGTAATTCAACAGCTGAAAAGCGTCCCACTTCCTGGCCAACAGATTTTCTTGTTGAGTTTTCATTCAATAGGTTTTTCAGTACATTTATCTAAAGCCATCCTTTTAAAATTTGGTGTACCTTTAATTCCAATTTTCTCGACAGACTCACTAGAATATATTGAGAGAACAGTTCAGAATATTAGGGATCAATGAAAGAAAGCCATGTAAATACAGACATATTCATCTTCTTTTCAGCACCAATTGGTTAATAAAAAAATACTCTGATCTTGTATATTATTTAGGGTTAAAGTATTTATGAATAATACAAATTTAAAAAACTGGTTTGGAGAGCCATTAGGCACTAAATATATTGGTGAATCAAAAAGTGGTTTTATTCATCCTGAAAGTTCATATTTAATTGTTCAATCCATGAAATGTTGGAAGGTGAGAAAAGTGTACACTATAGATTTAACAGGAGTCCTATAAATCTACCCTAATAATCCTCACTAATCATGGAACGGCGATGACAATGGTCCAGTCGTCGTGAACCATGCACTAGGCTCCAGGATTAAACTGATGCATATGGCATGGGTTCCATAATGATTCAAATAGGCTACATGTCCCAAATTATTGCACAACTTGTAATATATTAGCCTAATATAATCCACTATTGCTAGCAAGGCTCAGGAACAACCACACAAATGTGACAGACGAAAGAAAGGCTATCAATAGTGGCTATTATTTACAGTGCCTTCAGAAAGTATTGAACCTCTTGACTTACTCCACATTTTGTTGTGTTACAACCTGAATTCAAAATGGATTTTTAAAAATCTCACCCATCTACACACAAAACCTCATAATCACAAAGTAATAACAGAAATGTAATTTGCATAAGTATTCACAAAACTGAGTTAATACATGTTACAATCACCTTTGGTAGCGATGACAGCTGTGAGTCTTTCTGGGTAAGTCTCACACCTCAATTGTGCAATATTTGCCCATTATTCTTGCCAAAATTATTCAAGCTCTGTCAAATTGGTTGTTGATAATTGCTAGACAGCCATTTTCAAGTCTTGCTATAGAATTTTAAGCAGATTTAAGTCAAAACGGAAACTCGGCCAGTCAGGAAATTTCATGTCTTCTTCGTAAGTAACGTCAGTGTAGATTTGACCTTGTGTTTTAGGTTATTTCGTAAAAGTCTAAGCCGTTGGGGGGAGTTCTAAGCTGACATATGGAATTATTTTAAGATGGTCATACTATAGATCATTTAGTTATTTGATTTTAAGCTTTAGGACCCCTTTAGGTATAATTGTTTTGATAAAAACATTTTTGATAAAATATTGAATTTGGCCTAATAGCCCAGAGAAACACATTGATTAACACATTCATAAATTGCAAAAAAGACAGTCAAGTGTTTGTCCTATATCTATGAGATATAGGATATGTTTAAAAAAAAATTGGTAGGCACAAAACTACCTTCATACTTTCATAAATTGTTTAAAACCAGTACTGGTTACATTCAGACAGTCTCGTGACACTTGTGGGGGTTGTAGAGCAAAACTGAGATAACCTCCTAATGTCTGGTGGAAAGTTGACTGAACCAGGTTTCCTCTAGGATTTTTGCCTGTGCTTAGCTCCATTCCGTTTCTTTCTTATCCTGACTCCTGAACCACCCCCCTCCCCCAGTCCTTAACGATTACACGCATATCCATAACCTGATGTAGCCACCACTATGCTTGAAAATATGGAGAGTGGTACTCAGTAATGTGTTATATTGGATTTCCCCCAAACATAACACTTTGTATTGAGGACAAAAAGTGAATTACTTTGCTACTTTTTTACAGTATTATTTTAGTGCATTGTTGCAAACAGGAGGCATGTTTTGGAATAAATGTATTCTGTACAGTCTTCCTTCTTTTTACTCTGTCAATTAGGTAAGTATTGTGGTGTAACTACAATTTTGTTGATCCATCTTCAGTTTTCTCCTATCACAGCCATTAAACTCTGTAATTGTTTTACCAAATGTACAGTCTGCCCTTGCTTCCATTTACCCAGGAAGCAGGTGCAGAAGGTACATTTAATGAATAAGAAAAAGCAGATAAACAAAACAGGAGAAGCGTACTGAACGCAAACAAAACCAATACTGAGGCTACTGAGGGCTAAATAAAGGGAGAGTAATCAAGGTGATGATGAGATCCTGGTGTGCGTAACAATGGGGAGCAGATGTGTGTAATGATGATTGCTAGGACCGGTGGTTAACCAGTTATGCATTAGGGGGCGCTATTAAAATTTTGGGATGAAAAACGTTGCCGTTTTAAACAAGATATTTTGTCACGAAAAGATGCTTGACTATGCATATAATTGACAGCTTTGGAAAGAAACCACTCTGACGTTTCCAAATCTGCAAAGATATTATCTGTGAGTGCCACAGAACTGATGCTACAGGCAAAACCAAGATGAAATGTCAAACAGGAAATGCCCCAGATTTTGGAGGCGCTTTGTTCCAATGTCTCCTTATATATGGCTGTGAATGCGCAAGGAATGGGCTTACACTTTCTGTCGTTTCCCCAAGGTGTCTGCAGCATTGTGACGTATTTGTAGGCATATCATTGGAAGATTGACAATAAGAGACTACATTTACCAGGTATCCGCTCGGTGTCCTCCGTCGAAACTATTGCGTAATCTCTAGGTGCGTGCATGTTTCCATTTTGAAGAGAGGAGAAACTAAACAGCCACGAGTGACTTATCATCGAATAGATATGTGAAAAACACCTTGAGGAGTGATTCTAAACAACGTTTGCCATGTTTCTGTCGATATTATGGAGTTAATTTGGAAAAAAGTTCGTGTTTTAATGACTGAATTTTCGGGGGGTTTTCTCAGCCAAACGTGATGAACAAAACGGAGCGATTTCTCCTACACAAATCATCTTTTTGCAAAAACTGAACATTTGCTATCTAACTGAGAGTCTCCTCAATGAAAACATCCGAAGTTCTTCAAAGGTAAATGATTTTATTTGAATGCTTTTCTTGTTTTTGTGAAAATGTTGCCTGCTGAATGCTAGGCTTAATGCTATGCTAGCTATCAATACTCTTACACAAATGCTTGTTTTGCTATGGTTGAAAAGCATATTTTGAAAATATGAGATGACAGTGTTGTTAACAAAAGGCTAAGCTTGAGAGCCAATATATTTATTTCATTTCATTTGCGATTTTCATGAATAGTTAACGTTGCGTTATGCTAATGCGCTTGAGACTATACTTAAGATCCCGGATACGGGATTGCTCGTCGCAACAGGTTAACAGACCGGCAACATCAAGCGGGGGAGCGGGAATAGGCATGACAGTACCCCACGACTCGCGGATCGAGCCGCAGGATGACGCAGGCCAGGGGAATGGGTCCAGGATGGGTCCAGGATGTCGGCCCCCAGGACCCAACAGCGCTCCTGGTGGGACCTGACGGCATACGCAGGTGTCCCACTGATGTCTAGGGGACCAGGAACCACCGGCCTGAGAAGGGAAACATGAAAAGAGGGTGATATCCAGTAGTTGATAGGGAGTTTTAATCAATATGTTACTTCATTGACCCTCCGGAGGACCTTGAAGGGTCCCACAAACTGGAGGCTCAGTTTCTGTCAGGGTAGGCGGAGTAGGAGGTTCCTGGTGGAGAGCCAGATGCGATCACCAGAATGGAACACGGGAGCCTCAATGCGGTGATGATGACTGTGTTTCAGACATAAGGAAGTGGATGGCTGCAAACTTTCTACTTTTACACTTGGACAAAACAGAGATAATTGTTCTAGGTCCCAATAAACGAAGAGATCTTCTGTTGAATCTGACAATTAATCTTAATGGTTGTACAGTCGTCTCAACTAAAACTGTGAAGGACCTCGGCGTTACTCTGGACCCTGATCTCTCTTTTGACGAACATATCAAGACTGTTTCAAGGACAGCTTTTTTCCATCTACGTAACATTGCAAAAATCTGAAACTTTCTGTCCAAAAATTATGCAGAAAAATGAATCCATGCTTTTGTTACTTCTAGGTTAGACTACTGCAATGCTCTACTTTCCGGCTACCCGGATAAAGCACTAAATAAACTTCAGTTAGTGCTAAATACGGCTGCTAGAATCCTGACTAGAACCAAAAAATGTGATCATATTACTCCAGTGCTAGCCTCCCTACACTGGCTTCCTGTCAAGGCAAGGACTGATTTCAAGGTTTTACTGTTAACCTACAAAGCATTACATGGGCTTGATCCTACCTACAGTGGGGCAAAAAAGTATTTAGTCAGCCACCAATTGTGCAAGTTCTCCCACTTAAAAAGATAAGAGAGGCCTGTAATTTTCATCATAGGTACACTTCAAATATGACAGACAAAATGAGAAAAAAAATCCAGAAAATCGGATTGTAGGATTTTTATGAATTTATTTGCAAATTATGGTGGAAAATAAGTATTTGGTCAATAACAAAAGTGTATCTCAATACTTTGTTATATACCCTTTGTTGGCAATGACAAAGGTCAAACATTTTCTGTAAGTCTTCACAAGGTTTTCACACACTGTTGCTGGTATTTTGGCCCATTCCTCCATGCAGATCTCCTCTAGAGCAGTGATGTTTTGGGGCTGTCGCTGGGCAACACGGACTTTCAACTCCCTCCAAAGATTTTCTATGGGGTTGAGATCTGGAGACTGGCTAGGCCACTCCAGGACCTTGAAATGCTTCTTACGAAGCCACTCCTTCATGGCCCGGGCGGTGTGTTTGCTGAAAGACCCAGCCATGTTTCATCTTCAACGCCCTTGCTGATGGAAGGAGGTTTTCACTCAAAATCTCACGATACATGGCCCCATTCATTCTTTCCTTTACACGGATCAGTCGTCCTGGTCCCTTTGCAGAAAAACAGCCCCAAAGCATGATGTTTCCACCCCCATGCTTCACAGTAGGTAAGGTGTTCTTTGGATGCAACTCAGCATTCTTTGTCCTCCAAACACGACGAGTTGAGTTTTTACCAAAAAGTTATATTTTGGTTTCATCTGACCATATGACATTCTCCCAATCTTCTTCTGGATCATCCAAATACTCTCTAGCAAACTTCAGACGGGCCTGGACATGTACTGGCTTAAGTAGGGGGACACGTCTGGCACTGCAGGATTAGAGTCCCTGGCGGCATAGTGTGTTACTGATGGTAGGCTTTGTTACTTTGGTCCCAGCTCTCTGCAGGTCATTCACTAGGTCCCCCCGTGTGGTTCTGGGATTTTTGCTCACCGTTCTTGTGATAATTTTGACCCCACGGGGTGAGATCTTGCGTGGAGCCCCAGATCGAGGGAGATTATCAGTGGTCTTGTATGTCTTCCCTTTCCTAATAATTGCTCCCACAGTTGATTTCTTCAAACCAAGCTGCTTACCTATTGCAGATTCAGTCTTCCCAGCCTGGTGCTGGTCTACAATTTTTGTTTCTGGTGTCCTTTGACAGCTATTTGGTCTTGGCCATAGTGGAGTTTGGAGTGTGACTGTTTGAGGTTGTGGACAGGTGTCTTTTATACTGATAACAAGTTCAAACAGGTGCCATTAATACAGGTAACAAGTGGAGGACAGAGGAGCCTCTTAAAGAAGAAGTTACAGGTCTGTGAGAGCCAGCTGATGTACGAAGGGCTATATAAATAAATTTGATTTGATTTGATTACTCTGAAGGAACCTTCCCAGCTCCTGGTTGGTCCTCTCCACCTGCCCTTTGGGCTGAGGCCGGCATCCAGATGTGAGGCTGGCCATGGCCCCCAGCTTCTCCAAGAAGGCTCTCCATACTCGAGACGTGAATTGGGGGCCACGGTCGAGATGAAGGCCATAGTGCCAGAAGTCCTGCTGGAACAGTGCCTCAGCAACCTGGAGAGCAGTAGGGAGACCAGAGAGAGGGATAAAATGGCAGGATATATAGAATCTGTCCTCAACAACCATAACAGTGGTGAAACAATCAGACGGGAGAAGATCAGTGATGAAATCTATAGACAGATGGGACCAAGGCCGCTGAGGCATGGAAAGGGGAAGGTTGATGCAGTGAACAAAGTCCTGCGCCGAATGGAAGGTCAACAGCCCGATCCCTTGCTTCCGTGGGGACGTAGGTGCGCGCCGGAGGGCAGGTAGCAGACTCCGGTTCCCTCTCTAGAGCCTGGAAGATGTCCACGTCTACGTCCCAAAGCACATGGCAATGATTCGGGCGGAATGATGGGCGTACTCAGAACAGGAACCTTTCCTGAATCGTGGAGACGGGACAGGGCACTGGCTTTGATGTACTTTGAACCTGGGTGATATGACAGGGTGAAGTTGAATCGAGTGAAGAAAAGGGCCCACCTTGCTTGGGGCGGGTTCAGCCGTCTCACAATCCATATGTACTCCAGGTTCCGATGGTCAGTAAGGATGAGAAATGGGTCCTTGGCGCCCTCCAGCCAGTGTCTCCACTCATCTAATGCCAACTTCACCGCCAGGAGCACCAGGTCGCCGACATCATAGTTCCTCTCTGCAGGAGAGAGTTTCTTAGAGTAGTATGCACATGGATACAATTTCTGTTGGTTACCTTGGTGTTGGGTCAGGACGGAACCCATGCCCCCTTTTGAGGCATCCACCTCCACCACAAAGGGCAGCGTAGGATCTGGGTGTTTCAGCAACGGGGCCGATGTAAAATACCCCTTCAGTAGGCGGAAGGTCTCATCTGGTGCAGGACTCCACACCAATTTATGGCACAGGACTTGAATAGAGAGGTAAGAGGAAAGGCAATGGAGCTGAAGTTTTTAATAAAGTGGCAGTAGAGGTTGGCAAACCCCTAAAACCATTGTAGTCCATTTATGGTAGTTAGGACTGGCCATGACCTGACTGCCCTGACTGTCCTCTCATCCATCACCTCCCTGATTACTTGCACTGCTCTCTCTTAGTATTGCGGTTGATTTCCGCAATATGCCCCCGCACATTGACTCCGGTACCCCCCTGTATATAGTCTCGTTATTGTTATTTTACTGCCGCTCTTCAATTACTTGTTACTTTTATTTCTTATTCATATATTTTTTTAACTGCATTGTTGGTTTTGGGCTCGTAAGTAAGCATTTCACTGTAAGGTCACACCTGTTGTATTCGGCGCACGTGACTAATTCAATTTGATTTGATTTGATTCGAATAATCAACATATCAAGCCCTTGATTGGTTGAATACATTTTGCTAGTGTTTGGGATTAAGAAATATGTGGACTGCTGAGGGTCGGGTTGGTCTCCAAGGACCGGTTTGGGAAACACTGGAGTAACTTGATCAAAGCTGTAATCTAAGGTCAGCGACCACTGCTGAACAGAGTGATGGAACACATTCCCCAAATACACACACATACACCCACCCCCCATTCTGCTGAGGACTTGCAGCTGTGGAAGACGTGGACGTCTCACGGCCCCCGTGACACCTCATATAAAAGTGTGGCACTTAAAAAGGCAGAGCGTATTCATACCAGAACCTCTTTCTCACAGTGCTGTACTTTCATAGAGAGAGACCACCAGGGAAAACACGGACCAGCATCGTCTGAGGAAAAGGACCATTATCATCCTGTTAAAACCCATCCAGAGTACTAACAAAGACTGTTACAGGGGAACACTACAGAACATCTCTGGTACACATTTGTTCACTTTGCTTTTACACTGAGTGTTTCAATATGGAGCTGCAATCCATATTTTCTAGAGTTATATATATGGTATTTGTGACCGACCATCTCTTTTCAGTCTTATGTTCCAACATTTGAAA
The DNA here is from genome assembly GCF_034236695.1 of Oncorhynchus nerka. Lineage (NCBI taxonomy): Eukaryota > Metazoa > Chordata > Actinopteri > Salmoniformes > Salmonidae > Oncorhynchus > Oncorhynchus nerka. The sequence continues at coordinate 61,568,711 of NC_088402.1, forward strand.
TGGCGTTTTTTACATTGGATTTTAGCACAGACTTAGAGCTTCAAAATGGTATATCATACATACACTGTAGTTGGAGGAAACATGGGGAAGTAATGCTGGTTTAAATGTTGATAAATGTATAATCACATTTTGGGAAAAAAAGACAGTCAAACATTTTGCTGTGATTTTCTGACTTGCTCTACATTAATCTTTAGGAAACATATATTTCGAAAAGGAATACTTTCACCAAATTGCTAAAAATGGATTCTCTGAAAAGCATCTCACCAAGTTACCCATGTAGGCAAACCATTTACAGTATTACATTTGCCTAATGCTGTATAATAAAGATAAGCTTTCACATTGAACAGCTACAGTGCTGTTCTTTGTTTACGCCCATTTAGCATAGTTCACACCCTCTATAAAGCCTTAGACCCGCCCATCTCTTAAAAGAATTCACATTGGAACACATGCGACTGTGGCCATGTACTAAAGCAGTGAGGTAGTGCTTAAAAAACAATAAACTATTTGAACTTCAAGTATTAAAGGTAGTAGCCTACAATGTGGAAAACATTTAAACATACAAACACATGAAGGCTTAGGTAAAAACACTATCTACACGTAGGCCTAAATCATAAGATCCTTTGAGTAACTTTGGTTCAGGTCATGTTATGAACAAAGGAATCTAGCCTGAGAGCATATTTCTGTCCTGCTCTTTGGCCTTTTCATTGCAAAAGTCCTGATCTTCTAAAAAAAGATATATGTTTACCGGGGTTGTATCCAGTCCAGGGGATGCTTTGACATCTCTGGGAGGAAGGATGTCAGCATTGCACAGCAGCTGAAAATGGCTCTGAGTGAAAGCTCCTTGCCACAACAAACCTTTTCACGTGTGAGTTCCAAAGTTGTTTTATGCACCTGCTATCAGAATGCACTCACTGTTCCAAAATGTGATTGTTACGCAACAGGATAGTTAGCCTATAGATAACTAGCAGGCAGCGTGGGTTATGTTTATTTTCTAACCAGTTTGAATTGAGGTGTGTTCCGCCTCATTAATTCACATTAGCCCATTTCACTTTTGCGAGATCAAGTATGCAGACATTTGCGAGGTCTTTCACAAACCTTCTCCCCCTGGCACATTTTCTGGCTGGCACTCACATTGCCTTCATTGTTGTTTGTGAGTTCCTACCATAATAAGTACCTTATTTTCTGTATATCGTGTTATCGTTTTTACTGTAGCATATAGTATGTATGTATGTAGCATAATGTAGTTACAGTTTTATTCAAATGTTTTGAAATACTGGTGACAAATCATACATTATGATTATTGCATAGATTTTAATGGACATTTACATGTGTAAAATACTTTTTGAAGGTTGCACTGATTATGAGCTAATGATAAGCCATTTGCCAGATATGCGTGGTGCCATGTTTGTTGACATTATACAATGCATTCTGGGTGCCACGTAAAAGTCTGTCAGACCAAAGATATTATAACAAAATGAGGCAAAGGAATGGTTCATAAACTTCCGGAGGTGAATGAAGGGAAGTGAATGATCGTAGACTACACACCCCCTTCAACATGCATACTGCAAACAGACCAAATTCATCTTGTCTCCTCTTCTTATCTTTGGTTTATGTGAAAAAACAAACATGGTGGTGCGCACAATCAATCAATCAAATGTATTTACATAGCCCTTCTTACATAAGCTGATATCTCAAAGTGCTGTACAGAAACCCGGCCTAAAACCCCAAACAGCAAGCAATGCAGGTGTAGAAGCACGGTGGCTAGTAAAAACTCCCTAGAAAGGACAAAACCTAGGAAGAAACCTAGAGAGGAACCAGGCTATGAGGGGTGGCCAGTCCTCTTCTGGCTGTGCTGGCTGGAGAGTATAACAGAACATGACCAAGATTTTAAAATGTTCATAAATGACCAGCATGGCACAAACTATCCATCATCGGATTACTTTCAATTCTTAGAAAGTGTTTTACTCAATTGTTTTGATCAATGGTGAGCTCACCCGTGATGTGATGAAATGTAAATAGTAGTTGCTATCAGCCAATTCATATTGTCGTTTCTGTCATTCAAGAGTTAGCTAAATTTACATTTACATTTACATTTAAGTCATTTAGCAGACGCTCTTATCCAGAGCGACTTACAAATTGGTGCATTCACCTTATGACATCCAGTGGAACAGTAGTGCATCTAAATATGACCGCTTGTGTTACTTCAATCTTTCCTCAGTTAGCGCTAGGACTAATGTAGCCTACATTTTCTGGTTTGTATGATTGTGTAATGCTGTCGCTACTTCTGTGAATGTTTGAACATTGCATTCATAAATAAACGGGTCACATTTAGGACATAACTTTGTAAGGACTGTGTTTGTGGAAAATGTTTCTGTGAAAAAACAGTGTGGCCATCTCAAACACTGACTGTTGCGTCAGTCGAAAATGGACGTTCTAAATAAGCATTCCAATCACACCGGTTTGAGCTTACGCTGCAGGAACCCCTGTAGAATGATCTCACCCATTTGTTGGTACGTGTCAAAGGGTTAAAGCTGTAAAAGAGGAAAGCAGACAGAAATAGACAAGACATAAAAAATGTGCATACCAGCAATAACATTCATTGACCCCCAAGTTAAAGCAATAGCTAACTAGCTATATAGCGAGCAATGAAAACAACTTTTTTATACATTTGAGACAATAACGTAGGTATCTTGGCATTTTAACTGTAGATTATGTGGGATTATGATGATTCATGGCAGACTGAAGCACTTTACTTTCAAAATGATCCTTCCCACTCGGCTTCAACCAGTCCAGACTGCTTTAGTCACAGAAGACAGAGCTGTGTCGGTGCCAGCAGCTTTATTCAGGACAACACTGGTACTGAAAGCTGTAGCTACACAGAACATCCAATGGATCTTTCAAATATCCGCGGTAGCAGAGAGCAGGATGTGACATTTGACACAGAAGCCTTGAGTGACAGAATGGACTCGCATTCTCTTGAATGTCCCAGCCCTGTCTAAACAGCTTCGTAATTTCAAATTCTATTTGTATTTACAGATTGCACACAAGTTTGTTCTTAAGGCACATGAAAGTTCACAAGAAGGCATTTATTTAAAAAAAAAAACATTTTTTTTACGAAAACACTTCATTTGTAATTTTATTCAAATGCCTCGCCTGTGAAATACTGACATACGTTATACACCTTGTTTTCTGTAACGGGTCACATGTATTATGTCTTCGACTCCTGACTGCGCAACGAATTTCCCTGTGGGGACAATAATATTTGAATTGAATTGCTTCCAGATTCCATGAAATGCTAGCCTTCTAACATCTCTCACTAATCCTGATTGGTTGAGAGGCCAGAGTACCCAGTTAGCACATAACGTTCTGAGATACATATGTTTCTTAGAGCTTAGTTGTCCTAAGGTTATTTTGCATACAACCTTCCCATAACGTTTCCTAACGTTTTCTGCAGGTTTCCTCATGGTTCTATTTAATGTTATGTTCTTAGAACATTAAGAAAATGTTCCATAAAAAAAACACAAGAAAACATTAGTAACATTCAAATAACATTCTAAGAATGTTATTTAAAAACATATACATTCTGTTCTCAGCATCAATACAACTCTCTCAATACTTTATCTTGTTAAGAGGTGTGGTGCATGGACAAGCACCTCACCCCTTGCCATCTTCCCCCTGCCCATGCCTACAAGGCAGGTTGAGCTGTGCAGCATTGGTCAGATAAAGCAAACTCTGACCAGACTGAGCCCATGTAAAACGTGTAGGCCTGATGGCATTCCAACCTGGCTACTAAAACGCATGCAGAACATCTAGCCCCTGTCATCACACACACACAACTTCTACTGGAAAGGGACTGTTCCTGCTGCCTAGAAGATTGCTAGTGTGTGCCCCATACCTAAAGTGCCAAAACCTTGTACGAGTGACTGGAGGCTGTCTAATTTCATGTTTTGGAAAAATCCAGGAAAGCTTCATAAAAAAAACTCATGCCAACAGTTTTATCTGAGTGCACAAATCCGTATGCCTAACTACCAAAGTCCAGCACTACTACCGCCCTTGTGAAAGCCACACACTCCTGGTTGACAGCTACAGACTCCAAAAAAACAACAATGGTGCGGGTGTTACTTGCTGATATGTCCAAAGCCTTTGATCGAGTAGATCATGCAAAGCTCCTGCAACATCTTTCTGACATTGATCTGTGTCCAAGGTTACTAGCCTGGCTCTACAGCTACACCACCGGAAGAAGGCAGAGGGTGATGGCAAATGGCACTTTTAGCCCTTGGTCAGAGGTCACCTCTGGTGTGCCACAAGGGGGCGTGGTTTCACCATATCTGTTTCTCTTTCACATGTCCACCTGAAAAGTTGTCTTCGGTGACACTCTGGACACTGGGTATGCAGACGATGTAGGGCTGTCACGAGCCATACCATTATCCAGCATCAAAGAGGACACTTCCATGGGCTTGGAGGCTAAGTAGCTGGAAGAGTGGGCCACATCCAACAACATGCTTCTGAATGGGAACAAGCCTGTGGAAATTCAGATATGTTTTTCTAGATACCATCGACAACCTGCACCACTAGGAGGACAGGAAGTACCAGTGGTAACAACAACTAAGTATATTGGTTTTCATCTAGACTATAACCTCAGCGGTGACACACATGTCTGTAATACCAACATTTTTTCAAGCAGACCACCATAGTCCCTTGGCCAAGAACACTAAGATAACCTGCCTAAATGACTACTCACCCGTAGCACTCATGTCTATAGCCATAAAATGATTTGAAATGCTGGTCATGGCTCACATCAACACCATTATCCCAGAAACGCTAGACCCACTCCAATTTGTGTACCGCACCAACAGATCCACAGATGATGCAATCCCTATTGCACTCCACACCTGGACAAAAGGAACACCTATGTGTGAATACTCTTCATTGACTACAGCTTAGTGTTCAACACCATAGTGTCCTCAAAGCTCATCACTAAGCTAAGGACCCTGGGACTAAATACCTCCCTCTGCAACTGGATTCTGGACTTCCTGAACGGGCCGCCCCCAGGTGGTAAGGGTAGGTAACAACACATTCGCCGCGCTGATCCTAAACACGGGGGCCCCTCAGGGGTGCGTTCTCAGTCCCCTCCTGTACTCTCTGTTCACTCATGACTGCACTGTCAGGCACGCTTCCAACAACATCATTAAGTTCCTTGGTGTCCACATCACCAACAAACTAACATGGTCCAAACACAGAAAGACAGTCTGGAAGAGGGCACAAAACATACTCCCCTTCAGGAGACTGAAAAGATTTGGCATGGGTTCTTAGATCCTCAAAAGGTTTTATCGAGAGCATCCCGACAGGTTGCATCGCTGCCTGGTATGGCAACTCGGCAGTTGCAGTTACTTTTTTTTAAACGTTTATTTTGAGGTATTTTCTTAACTGCATTGTTGGTTAAGTGCTTGTAAGTAAGAATTTCACTGTAAGGTCTACACCTTTTATATTCGGTGCATGTGACATCAAATTTGATTTGATATGATGTGGAGCAGTCAGTGAGAAAGGCCTCAAAACGACTGCACTTTTTGACTGTTCTTGCCAGAAACCCACTGAAGATCTGGTCATAGTCTATACTGCACTGATCAGGCCTTGTCTGGAATACGGTGGAGTGCTGTTAGTTGGATACAGTAAAAAGCAGCAGGCCCCACTAGACAGGGTGCAGAGGAGGGCCTTGAGGATCATCTCCAGAGGTGGAGCAGTCCAGCCAGAAGCTAGCCAGTTTACTGGCTAACGTTAGTATTCAGCTAACCACGGTTGGTGGTCATCAGCTATCCTTTAGCTCGAAAAGCTATCACCAGTTTTGTTCAACGCGACTCAGACCAGAACATACCAGACCTATTTTTCTCTCCATATCCCCGGATTTCTACCGCAAACTCTGGACATTTACACCTGGATCTTGCAGCTAGCTAGCTGCTATCCGAGTGACTATTGGCTTACATCGGTCCCGGAGCAAACATCAATTATTCTGGAGCTAGCCAACTGAAGAGTTCCATCAGCCACTCCTGGGCTACAATCACCTATCCGGACCCGTTTTACTGCTGATGCGGAGCACCACCGGACCTTCATAACTGGACTACCGACGTTATCTGCCCGAGGGAGTTATCCAACTGGCCCCTCCGTCGCGACGTTACCTGAACGCCCATCTTCGGCCCACTAATCGTTAGCTGTCTTACCGGTTGCTATCTGAATAGGTCTATCGGACAATTTTCTTGGGTCACTATAACTATATCTATTTTGCCAATTGGATTGGTCCCCGCTACCACATGGAACCCCACTAATCTACTGACGGAAACGCACGAGGTGGCTAAAAACAGACCTCCATCTTCTACTAGCTTGCTACCCATGGCTCGGCTAGCTGTCTGAATCGCCATGACCCCAACCACTCACTGGACCCTTATGATCACTCGACTAAGCATGCCTCTCCTTAATGTCAATAAGCCTTGTCCATTGCTGTTCTGGTCAGTATTTATTGGCTTATTTCACTGTAGAGCCTCTAGCCCTGCTCATTATACCTTATCCAACCTTTCAGTTCCACCACCCACACATGCGATGACATCACCTGGTTTCAATGATGTTTCTAGAGACAATATCTCTCTCATCATCACTCAATGCCTAGGTTTACCTCCACTGTATTCACATCCTACCATACCTTTGTTTGTACATTATACCTTGAAGCTATTTTATCGCCCCCAGAAACCTCCTTTTACTCTCTGTTCCGGACGTTCTAGACGACCAATTCTCATAGCTTTTAGCCGTACCCTTATCCTACTCCTCCTCTGGTGATGTAGAAGTGAATCCAGGCCCTGCAGTGCCTAGCTCCACTCCTATTCCCCAGGTGCTCTCTTTTGATGACTTCTGTAAACGTAATAGCCTTGGTTTCATGCATGTTAATATTAGAAGCCTCCTCCCTAAGTTTGTTTTATTCACTGCTTTAGCACACTCTGCCAATCCGGATTTTCTAGCCATGTCTTAATCCTGGCTTAGGAAGACCATCAAAAACTCTGAAATCTCCATCCCTAACTACAACATTTTCAGACAAGATAGAACGACCAAAGGGGGCGGTGTTGCAATCTACTGCAGAGATAGCCTGCAGAGTTCTGTCCTACTATCCAGGTCTGTACCCAAACAATTTGAGCTTCTACTTTTAAAAATCCACCTCACTAAAAACAAGTCTCTCACCGTTGCCGCCTGCTGTAGACCACCCTCTGCCCCCAGCTGTGCTCTGGACACCATATGTGAACTGATTGCCCCCCATCTATCTTCAGAGCTCGTGCTGCTAGGTGACCTAAACTGAAACATGCTTAACACCCCAGCCATCCTACAATCTAAGATTGATGCCCTCATTTTCATACAAATGATCAATGAACCTACCAGGTACCACCCCGTAGCCGTAAACATGGGCACCCTCATAGATATCATCCTAACCAACTTTCCCTCCAAATACACCTCTGCTGATTTCAACCAAGATCTCAGCGATCACTGCCTCCACTCATCACTGTCAAACGCTCCCTGAAACACTTCAGCGAGCAGGCCTTTCTAATCGACCTGGCCCGGGTATCCTGGAAGGGTATTGACCTCATCCCGTCAGTAGAGGATGCCTGTTTTTTTTTAAATGCCTTCCTCACCATCTTAAATAAGCATGCCCCATTCAAGAAATTTAGAACCAGGAACAGATATTGCCCTTGGTTCTCTCCAGACCTGACTGCCCTTAACCAACACAAAAACATCCTATGGCGTTCTGCATTAGCATCGAACAGCCCCCGTGATATGTAACTTTTCAGGGAAGCTAGAAACCAATATACACAGGCAGTTAGAAAAACCAAGGCTAGCTTTTTCAAGCAGAAATTTGCTTCCTGCAACACAAACTCAAAAATGTTCTGGGACACTGTAAAGTCCATGGAGAATAAGAACACCTCCTCCCAGCTGACCACTGCACTGAGGATAGGAAACACTGTCACTACCGATAAATCCACTATAATTGAGAATTTCAACAAGCATTTTTCTACGGATGGCCATGCTTTCCACCTGGCTACCCCTACCCCGGTCAACAGCACTGCACCCCCCACAGCAACTCGCCCAAGCCTTCCCCATTTCTCCTTCTCCCAAATCCAGTCAGCTGATGTTCTGAAAGACATCTGAGATTCCCAAAGATTGGAAAGCAGCTACGGTCATCCCCCTTTGACACTCTTGACTCAAACTGCTACAGACCTATATATATCCTGCCATGCCTTTCTAAGGTCTTCGAAAGCCAAGTCAACAAACAGATTACCGACCATTTTGAATCCCACCGCACCTTCTCCGCTATGCAATCTGGTTTCAGAGCTGGTCATGGGTGCACCTCAGCCACGCTCAAGGTCCTAAACGATATCTTAACCGCCATCGATAAGAAACAATACTGTGCAGCCATATTCATCGACCTGGCCAAGGCTTTTGACTCTGTCAATCACCACATCCTCATCGGCAGACTCGATAGCCTTGGTTTCTCAAATGATTGCCTCGCCTGGTTCACCAACTACTTCTCTGATAGAGTTCAGTGTGTCAAATCGGAGGGCCTGTTGTCCGGGCCTCTGAGTCTCTATGGGGGTGCCACAGGGTTCAATTCTTGGGCCGACTCTCTTCTCTGTATACATCAATGATGTCGCTCTTGCTGCTGGTGAATCTCTGATCCACCTCTACGCAGACGACACCATTCTGTATACATCTGGCCCTTCTTTGGACACTGTGTTAACAACCCTCCAGACGAGCTTCAATGGCATAAAACTCTCCTTCCGTGGCCTCCAACTGCTCTTAAATACAAGTAAAACTAAATGCATGCTCTTCAACCGATCACTGCCTGCACCTGCCCGCCCGTCCAACATCACTACTCTGGACGGTTCTGACTTAGGATATGTGGACAACTACAAATACCTAGGTGTCTGGTTAAACTGTAAACTCTCCTTCCAGACTTGCATCAAACATCTCCAATCCAAAGTTAAATCTAGAATTGGCTTCCTATTTCGCAAACAAAGCATCCTTCACTCATGCTGCCAAACATACCCTCGTAAAACTGACCATCCTACCGATCCTCGACATCCGCGATGTCATTTACAAAATAGCCTCCAATACCCTACTCAATAAATTGGATGCAGTCTATCACAGTGCCATCCGTTTTGTCACCAAAGCCCCATATACTAACCACCACTGCGACCTGTACGCTCTCGTTGGCTGGCCCTCGCTTCATACTCGTCGCCAAACCCACTGGCTCCAGGTCATCTACAAGACCCTGCTCGGTAAAGTCCTCCCTTATCTCAGCTCGCCGGTCACCATAGCAGCACCCACCTGTAGCACGTGCTCCAGCAGGTATATCTCTCTGGTCACCCCCAAAACCAATTCTTCCTTTGGCCGCCTCTCCTTCCATTTCTTCTGCCAATGACTGGAACGAACTACAAAAATCTCTGAAACTTGAAACACTTATCTCCCTCACTAGCTTTAAGCACCAGCTGTCAGAGCAGCTCACAGATTACTGCACCTGTGCATAGCCCATTTATAATTTAGCCCAAACAACTACCTCTTCCCCTACTGTATTTATTTATTTTTCTCCTTTGCACCCCATGATTTCTATCTCTACTTTGCACATTCTTCCACTGCAAATCTACCATTCCAGTGTTTTACTTGCTATATTGTATTTACTTCGCCACCATGGCCTTTTTTTGCCTTTACCTCCCTTATCTCACCTCATTTGCTCACATTGTATATAGACTTATTTTTCTACTGTATTATTGACTTTATGTTTGTTTTACTCCATGTGTAACTCTGTGTTGTTGTATGTGTTGAACTGCTTTGCTTTATTTTGGCCAGGTTGCAATTGTAAATGAGAACTTGTTCTCAAATTGCCTACCTGGTAAAATAAAGGTGAAATAAAAAAATAAAAAACCACAGCTCCCCTCACTGCAGAGCAGGCTGCAGTACATCTGGTGAAGGACATGCACACTCTTGACCATCCATTGAATGACCTGCTCCCTCCAAAAACAGGTAACTGCACCACCTCCTGAGAAACAGCCATGAACTGTCCTGTATAACTGTCCGTACGAACTGCCGCTCTACCCACTGCTATCAGACTGTATAATAACTCTAGCAGTTAAATGGTTCTCCCAAAAATTATATTTTTTTAAATCACTTTTTAATACTTAAATTACCATCATGAAAAATGTCCTGTAGTTTTTTCAATTGTTCAATATTCTATTTATGTCACGTATTATGTGTTATGTATTTTAAATTAGTGTTTTGAAATTATTAGTAATGTAAATTCTGTGAGCAAGAATAAATAAACTCAAACTCATGTTCAGGTATGTTGGCCACGCCCACTAATTGGCCAAACCTGATCTTAATGAGTGCTCGTTTCCTTTGAAATGGGCTCTGTTTGAATAGACAAACATTAACAGCTTTGTACGGGTTCAAAAAATACACAGCATGCTAACTCCATCCTGGTGATGCAGTAGACTAATCCCATGGATGGAGAGCAGAAGATCATAGGTTCAACGCCATGCCACAATACAAAATACATATTTTACCTTTATTTAACTGGGCAAGTCAGTTAAGAACTGAACAGTGGGTTAACTGCCTGTTCAGGGGCAGAACGACAGATTTGTACCTTGTCAGCTCGGGGGTTTGAACTTGCAACCTTCCGGTTACTAGTCCAACACGCTAACCACTAGGCTACCCTGCCTAAACAAATGAATTTCCATGTGTCCTATCGGTGCTTGAGTTTGAAAACAAACTAAGATAGCAGTGTTATTAAAAGTATTTTTAAAACATGTTCTCGGAACATTATTTAAATACATTCAACTAACTTATAATTTCAGTTCTCAGAAAGTTCATAAAACATTCAAAACAACAGAAATCTCATAATTAAAATTCCTCAAACATAGAAGTATTTTACACCATTTTAAAGATAAACTTGTTTTTAATCCCACCACAGTGTCCGATTTCAAAAAGGCTTTGCGACGAAAGCACAGCAAACGATTATGTTAGGTCTGCACCTAGTCACAGAAAAACACAGTCATTTTTTCAGCCAAAGAGGAGTCACAAAAAGCAGAAATAGGGAGAAAATGAATCACTAACCTTTGATGATCTTCATCAGATGACACTCATAGTACTTCATGTTACACAATACATGTATGTTTTGTTCGATAAAGTTCATATTTATATCCAAAAATCTGAGTTTACATTGACGTGTTATGTTCAGTAGTTCCAAAACATCCAGTGATTTTGCAGAGAGCCACATAAATTTACAGAAATACTCATAATAAAACATTGATAAAAGATACAACTATTATGCATGGAATTATAGATACACTTCTCCTTAATGCAACGGCTGTGTCAGATTTCAAAAAAGCTTTACCAAAAAAGCACACCATTCAATAATCTGAGTACAGTGCTCAGACAACAAAAACAAGCCATACAGATATCCGCACTCCTCACATGCCGTTTGGTGTACGTTTTTTTTATTGGTGAGATGAAACTGCCAAAACTCTGAAAGGGAAAGGGGGATACCTAGTCAGTTGTACAACTGAAAGCATTCAACTGAAATGTGTCTTCCGCATTTAACCCAACCCCTCCGTATCAGAGCGATGCGGTGGGCTGTCTTAATTGACATCCACATCATCGGACAGTGGGTTAACTGCCTTGCTCAGGGGCAGAATGACAGATGTTTACCTTGTCAGCTCGGGGATTTGATCTAGCAACCTTTCGGTTACTGGCCCAACGCTCCGACCTGAAAGGTATCATTGTATGTCAGAATTCCAACACAAAATTTGTTCAAGCCTAAAATGTTAGTCCGTAATCGTATCATGGTGTTTGTATGTTCACAGAAGAAATTTCGCATTTATGAATCATGTTTCATACGCATGGAATTTTTTTACAATCCTAATGATATGTACGTTCAACCTTTTGGCAGCTATCTGGCTCCATAAAAAAGTCCTGTGACTTTCAATGTGTTGAGTGGATGAAGAAGCAACTATTTTGACCAGTCAGAAAATTGCTAAAGACTTGGTTCAAAACTAATTGGACAATATGGAAAAATGCACTTACTGTACTGTGAGTCCCATTATGTACTGTATATTTAGGATAAGTGGTATGGCTTGAAATTTGAGTGAATACACAGGCAACGTGACGAAGTGATAGAAACCAATGTTAATTATTGCAATCGTATTAAAGACTACTGTAACGGATGTCGCTGGAGATAGAGAGGAGGACCAAGGTGCAGCGTGGTAAGTGTTCATGTCTTTTTTAATAAAACGAACTGAACACTGAAATACAAAACAATAAAGTGAACGAACGAAAACCGAAACAGTACCGTGTGGACCAAACACTCACACGGGAAAACAAACACCCACAAATCAAAAGTGAAACCCAGGCTACCTAAGTATGATTCTCAATCAGGGACAACAATTGACAGCTGCCTGTGATTGAGAACCATACTAGGCCGAACACAAAAACCAACATAGAAAAACAAACAGACTGCCCACCCCAAACTCACGCCCTGACCAAGGTCAGAACGTGACAACTACGCTTTTGCATGTTTTATTATGGTATTATAGTACTCCTACAATGTAATATAATCTATAAAGTATTATTCTAGGAGGTTTCACCTTTAACACTATTATTTGACTAGCCAATGCTGCATCAACAAATAGAATTGCACACAACACGCTCCAAAGCCAGTATCGTTGTATGTGAGTCACAAGGTTATTCAGGGGTGAAACACATTTATCATTCTAGTATTCATCGACTTTCCAAAGACTTAGAGCATTGGCCTAGCATGCTAAATCCATTGCAAGAAAGGTGTTGCTTTGGCCATGTAGATTTAGACACTTCTTGAGGAAGCCTTCATCCACTGAGGGACATCACTACTAGGAAAGGTGTCACTTGAAGCCCACTGTTAGTAAACCTAACTGTGATTGGCCTAGGGGGGTGAAGAGTGACCCGATGTTTGGATGAGGATTAAAGCCACATGAAACAGCATGGTGGAGAGATTCAATCAGCTATAAGCATTTGTAGGGAGAGGAAATGTCCATGGCCATTGTATTTAAAAGTGCTAGAACCAAACACCTTGTCTTTCACCACAGATTTCCACTCATGGGCCCCGTCCAGGCAAAGACATCTAGGGAGTTGTTTGTCTGACAGAGTAAGTCTGGGGCGGCAGGGTAGCCTAGTGGTTAGAGCATTGGACTAGTAACCGAAAGGTTGCAAGGTCAAATCCCCGAGCTGACAAGGTACAAAATCTGTTGTTCTGCCCCTGAACAGGCTGTCATTGAAAATAAGAATTTGTTCTTAACTGACTTGCCTAGTAAAATAAAGGTAAAATAAAAAAAAAATAGGCTAACATCACACCTGAGGGAAGTTACTGAGTGATAGCAACAGCTTCAGGCAGAGCTTGGAAAGCTGTCTCAAGGTGTGTTCCAGAAGTCAGGTCAATTATTCTCAAGAGTCAAGAGGTGAGCTATTGGGATCTGGGGCATGTTGTTTTCTCCAAGTGTCCTCAGCTGTGTGGAAATGATGAACAACATGGAATGTGTGGCTTAATAATGGTTTGAGTGATGCTCCATTTAAACGGGATAGTGTGTGTGTGCACACGTGCGTGTGTGTTTGACAAATAATGAATCTGTTTCAACTTTTATAATCCAGCATGTAAGGAAGTTGTCTGAATAAGAACAATTTTTTCAGGATTTTCTTTACAGCTGTGAGATCACACTTATATTAAACAGCCTGTCCCTCGTTCACTGGCTCTAAGTCTCATATTTGAAATTATACTCCCATGGACATCAATGCATGACTAAGTGACAAAGTGAAAAAGTCAAACATTTGGAAATGATCAATTATCACCATCCCAACAGGGATCAATGGCCCAGCTAACAGTGATAAGCGTTCAAATCTACAAAAAAAGACCCACAGTCTGAGCTAGAAAAGCAAGGACATGGAAATGTGGCTGTTAAAGGTTAGAATGATTTATCTTGGCACCCAAATAAATGGAGCTAGAACAACCGGAGCCATCACCATCAGAACCTCTCCCATTGTTCTAACAATCCCAGTATTCCGGTATCCATTCTCTGAACTCGGTTTAGGGACAGAAAAACTGGAGCACCACTTTGTTGTTCGGTCAGCAGTCCAAACTTCCTGAATCGCCACCATTCCCATTGATAACATTGTTGGCTGTCTGCAGAACTGATGACGGCCCCCGTCAACTGACAAGGGAGTTTACTCATCAAACCTTGATAATTCAAGTTCCAGGGAGTGTCACAATTACAAGAAACTTTGATGACATGGCAGCAAGGTCTTAAGCACTAAGATTGCTGTCATCAAACTACACACACAGTACAGACATGTTGAGTACAGTGGCAGAATTTAACCACTGTTTTAAATGGAGGTGTTTGACTCAGAGAAATCCTGTGGACACCACTATCTAGTGACGTGTGTACTCAGCATACTGGCATCTGGGTCTGTTGAATCCTGCAGGGCAATCACAGAGTTGCGACGAGTCCTCTTGACACTGGCCATCGTTAAAGCACTCTCCGGAACTGCAGACAGATGGGGGAGAGAGAAAAGTATTATATAAAAAAACTTTTAAAACTTTTGCCCTCAGAAAAGCCTCAATTCGTTAGGGAATGGACTCCCCAAGGTGTGGAAAGCGTTCCACAGGGATGCTGGCCCATGTTGACAACAATGCTTCGCAAAGTTGTGTCAAGTCGGCTGGATGTCCTTTGGGTTGTGGACCATCCTTGATACACACGGGAAACTGTTGAGCATGAAAAACCCAGCAGCGTTTCAGTTCTTGACACAAACCAGTGTGCCTGGCACCTACAGTACTACCAATAGAGCAATTTGAATTTGTGAGAGAGAGATTCAGTTTTAACGTCTTTTACGGGGTTGCAGGTGTGACTGCAGGGAACAGTGAAAATCTCAGGCTCATGCAGGATTAAGTGAAATAAAATAATGAGAATGGTAATAAAAAACAATAGAAATTGAAATTACATCATAACTGTAGCAGTGTTGAATAAATACATGTACATTGGGTTGGAGGCAGAGTAAAGACTGTTGAGGGGGTGGTCTGGAAAACCAAACACATACCTATAAATAGTAAAACCAGAGAAGCTGATAATTTTGCAGTGGTTTTCCAGAGCTGTATATATATTTTTGCTCTGAGAAAGCTGGACTGCAGTTTATTATTTAAATTACTTTTCTCGTTGTCAGCACTTGATCAAAATGTTACAGGCTTTGGTTTTTCCATTTGTTTTAATTCGATTTGAGTTATTAGGATCCCCATTATCCGATGCCAATGGCAACAGCTCGTCTAACTGGGGTCCGATGTATAACAAAAAAGACATTACAGACAAAATACTTAGCAATTTACATACATTTAAAAACACTAACATGTAGTGTGTGTGCACATCTCAGATACACATACATGTCAGTACATACACACAACAAGTAGGTCACATGGGGGAGAGGTGTTGTGCCGTGAGATGTTGCATTATTTATTTTTTTAAATCAGGTTTGCTGTTCACTTGCGCTATATTAGATGGAAGGGAGTCCCATGCAGTCATAGCTCTGTATAATACTTTACATTTCCTTGAATTTGTTCTGAACCTGGGGACTGTGAAAAGACCCCTGGTGGCGTGTGTGTGTGTGTGTGTGTGTGTGTGTGTGTGTGAGTGTGTGTGTGTGTGTGTGTGTGTGTTGACTAGGCAAACAGTTTGGAATTGCCAACACGATTTTCTTATGAAAACAAGAAGTGGCACAGTCAGTCTTTCCTCAACTCAACTCTTAGCCAAGAGAGTGGCATGCATAGTATTAATGTTAACTCCCTTATACTTTGCTTGAAAAAATGAAAAACAAATGCCCTACTATCTAACACCATGCTCACTAAAATAAAACATTGAATAAAAACCACCTTACTCCAGTATTGAAATCTATTTAGTCCTACCTCAGGCCAGCACTTAACACACCCTGTAACTCTTCTGACATCAAGTCACGCACAGCCATACTTAGCCAAATACTTATTTTCCACCATAATTTGCAAATAAATTCATTAAAAATCCTACAATGTGATTTTCTGGATTTTTTTTCTCATTTTGTCTGTCATAGTTGAAGTGTACCTATGATGAAAAGTACAGGCCTCTCTCATCTTTTTAAGTGGGAGAACTTGCACAATTGGTGGCTGACTAAATACTTTTTTGCCCCACTGTACCTCTCTGCAGCTGCCAACACAACCTCAATTTTCGGCGACTTAGGTTCCTTCCCTGCAGTGCAGTTGATAACCATTGCAATGTTGGTTTATCCCTCTGTACTGGCACAGATCTACCAGTCATTCTACTCCTCTCAGGATCCCTCCCCCTTGACCCATCTTCCTCTACTTTCTTCACTGTCTCAGCATACCACAACTTCTGCACTACTCTAACCCGGGTTACCTCAACCTGCCTCTCTCACACGGGACATGTCTGACCCCAGCTCCATGGGCAATGCTACAATTAACACATACCACTACTTCCCCAATGTTACACATTCCTTTTTCTCACACCCTTCTACACACTTCTCACATGTAGGAACCTCCCACCTACAAACTGCTGCCACATGCCTATAAGCTTGACACCTGTAACAACGTAATGTATTCGGCACAAAAGCTCATACAGGATAACTTATATATCCTAACATCACTTTGTCGGGCAAAGACAACATCAAAACTCAAAAGAACAGACGACTCATGTTTCACCACTCACACCACTCTGTCTGAGTCTCACCAAACGATGAGCATCACAAACACTGGAAATCTTCCCCAGTTGGTCAAAATTCACATTTACCGCTACCCCAGTATACGTCTCCTTATAATAATACTGCATTTCCCGTGACATACATCTTGTTCTTGCCTTCTCAAGGGACACCATTTTACCGGCTCTCACAATTTCCGTACAATCAGCACGTAGCGCTCAACAGTGCATCCCAATTGTAAAGTAGCTGCTTCGTCTTGATGGTCTTCTTTATCAATAGCTGCCGTGACGCTTTTCCATTTAAAACAAGCGCGCTCTTCCATCCACCATTTGAGCCAACCCCGAGCACCACAAAACACAGGGCTTTCATAGGAAATTACAGCCAATCCCCAGCTACCTGTCTGATTAGCTAACTTGCTGCAAGGGCGTCTGATCACACTAGCCCCGCAACCCACTTATCCACCGATCCATCTTGTGACATAACGTTAACATTGCCACAAAGTTCAACGTTCTTAGCAACCAAGACACCATTTTTGAAACATGTACCTGAACCTGTCCCAGGTCATGACCCTAGCTTAAGGTCAAGGGTGAGCGATGGGCCTAGTAACGCCAATTATCTGCTTATGTGAGAATAGCATTACATGCCAGTGTGCTCTTCTCTCTCTCTCACACACCCACTGTGTGTGATGTAATGGGGGGGTGAAGAGGGCTCAATTCAAATAATGAGGCTGAATATATCCCCTGGAACTTGCTCAAAAACTCTGAATTGACAAGTCTATGGTTGCGCTCACAAAATGCGTACTCAATGCTAGCCTACACTACCACCTGGTGGACATGGAATGTACCATAGATGGATTCAAAAGTGTTTTCTTTTTTTATTATGAAACCACGTTAATAATTATCCTCAATCTCTAAATGTTGGGAGTTCAGGCTTTATTTGAAAAGTTTAAGGTTACTTTATCAATAGATCATTTCATCAATTTTGACCAGAGTAGGTGGCCAATAAACAGGTTTATTCACAGCTGTCCCCCAGTATGAGACCTTAATGAAGCAATAATACTGACCAAATTGAAGTGTCTTGAATTTTGTTTGCGTGTTCAAAAAAGTATTTTCAGTCAATAATATTGAATGGCTTTTAGAAAGTGCTCCCAACTTGTGTCAGGTTGTGTCTTTAGTTGTGTTTGTGTGTTCTACAGTCTTTTAAAGAGAGGGGTGACTGGGACAGGCAATGCCACATTCATAATGAAACTATCTCTGTAAAGCTAACTTTCATCAAGGTTTTATATGGTCTATAACTGGTGTGTGTGGCCAAAGAGCTCTATTTTCAACAAATGCAAATGCCTGGGGTCTGCAAAACGGCATCTGCGCTTGGTTTGGAACAGGTCCTATAGTCAGATGACATGAAAATAGAGCTCTTTGGCCACGCACACCAGTGGTGGGTTGTAAAAAAAATTGCAATCCATGTTTTGACTTGAGACTTAAAACTCACAGATTTTTGCTAGTATGTTCAGTCTCCCCAAAACGCTTGTCCATTTCATGCAACATCCATATACACTGTAGACACCTACTCGTCAAACATCTAATTTGAAAATCATGGCCATTAATATGGAGTTGGTACAAACCATCAACCAAAGCCAAAAGTGCTTGAATTTTTGCGCCAGGAGTGGCATAAAGTCACCCAACATCAAATGTGAAAGATTGGTGGAGAGCGGGCCAAGATGCATGAAAGCTGTGATTGAAAATCAGGGTTATTCCACCAAATATTGATTTCTGAGCTCTTCCTAAGTTAAAACATTAGTATTGTGTTGTTTACAAATGAATATTAACTTATTTTCTTTGCATTATCCGAGGTCTGACAACACTGCATCTTTTTTGTTATGTTGTTATGACCAGTTGTCATTTTCTGCAAATAAATGCTCTAAATGACAATATTTTTATCTAGAATTTGGGAGAGAGAGAGAAAAAAAAAAGGAGTTTATAAAATGAAACAACATTTTCATTTTACCCAATCACATACCTATAAATAGTAAAACCAGAAAAGCTGATAATTTTGCAGTGGTCTCTTAATTTTTTTCGGAGCTGTATATATTTTTTGCTCTGAGAAAGCTGGACTGTAAGTATGTAGACATTGCCAGGTATGTTTATTTAAATTACTTTTGTCTCGTCTCTCCTGCCTTTGTACTGGAATTTTTTTGTGGGGGGTTTCAAGGTCTTTATACTGTAAATATGAATAGCATTTATCAAATGGATGTGTCAACAATGAAAGTGTACAGTTGCTTATGTTCTTCACATTTGATGTACCGGAGTTAAAAGATTTATAAATGTAATGCATATGAAATGTAAAAGTAAAAAAAGAACAACAAGCATGTTAACCAAAGTAATTTGTTTGCAATGACACTTATTTTGTATATATATAGACAGAATGATTCCATTAATACGCCTACACTCTTTCACTGAACCAAATATACAACCCCAGGGGTTCTTCTTAACTGAACCAACATTTGTTCCATAAAGAACCCCGTAAGATGCTATTTATGAATTATTGCTAATTAAAAAAAAATACAATTTTCGCTTAGAATACAATATAATAAATGTGCAAAGGTATGTGGACACCTGCTCGTTGGACATCTCATTCCAAAATCATTGGTATTAATATTGAGTTTGCGGCCCCCTTTGCTGTTATATTCGGTCGGGCACTGCTGTTGAGCAATTAGGCCTGGCTCACAATCAACGTTCCAATTCATCCCGAAGGTGTTCGATGTGGTTGAGGTCAGGGCTCAGTGTAGGCCAGTCAAGTTCTTCCACACCAATCTCGACAAACCATTTCTGTATGGGCTTTGTGCACAGGGGCACTGTCATGCTGAATCCGAAAAGGGCCTTCCCCAAACTGTTGTCACAAAGTCGGAAGCACAGAATCGTCTAGAATGCTGTAGTGTTAAGATTTCCCTTCACTGGAACTAAGGGGCCCAAACTATGAAAAACAGCCCCAGACCATTATTCCTCCTCCGCCAAACGTTACGCTTGGTATTGTGCATGGTGACAATACCAAGCTTGTGTGTGGCTGCTCGGCCATGGGAACCCATTTCATGAAGCTCCAGACAAACAGTTATTGTGCTGACATTGCTTCCAGAGGCAGTTTGGAACTCAGTAGTGGATGTTGCAACTGAGGACAGACTATTTTTACACGCTACGTGTTTCAGCACTCAGTGGTCTCCTTCTGTGAGCTTGTGTGGCCTTCCACTTTGTGGTTGAGCAGTTTTTGCTCCTATAAGTTTCAGCTCTAGCAGGGCAGATATTTGACGAACTGACTTGTTGGAAAGGTGGCATCCTATGATGGAGCCAAATTGAAAGTCACCGTGCTCTTCAGTGTGGGTAGTTTTACTGCCAATGTTTGTCTATGGAGATTGTATGGCTGTGTGCTCGATTGTATACACCTGTCAGCAACGGATGTGGCTGAAATAGCAGAATCTACTAATATGAAGGGTGTGCACCACAGGAGGCTGTTGAGGGGAAGACAGTTCATAATAATGGCCATAATGGAGGGACAGGATAGGGACTCTTTACCGAGCTCACAAACATCATGTTTAAGTTCAGAGTTCTCCTGCTTCAGGCTGCTCAGAGATCCTCTTATTCAGTTCAGAATTCTTAACTCCAATCTTCCTCTTTTCACAGACGCTCTCCAACTCCTCCTCAGTCTGTCTCAAAACGTTGTATCATCAGAGACTACATCAGTAGTAGCATAGATTCGATGGATAAACGAGGATAAAATAGCTATTATTGTTAGAACTTTAAAGGCAATAAAAAAAACATTTCAGTGTCGTAAAAATAATCATGCGACTGAACCAATTCCGACACTTCCGGTTTCTGTCAACATCATTTACGCTAATTTCAGTAAATCCAAAAGTGTCAACGATAGATTGGTGAGTTGCTTGAACAAAGTAATCCACTTCAACAAGGAATGAAATCTCACAACTGCTAGACACAAGCAACAAATGAGCAACAATTGCACTCAATGGACGTATTGCCACGATGTGAGAAACAAATGCAAAGTGTCGCCTAATTTGCATCACAAGAATGCTAGTTTGCAACCACCATAGCTAGCTAACGTTAAATAGTAACAGGTTGTTACAGTCAGTAGCTTGTTATTGTAAGCGTTGTTAGATTTGACAGTAAGCAATGTTTGACATGGCATGTATGTTGCTCTTGGTTGGATAGCAACATAGCTAGTCATACAATATTTGAGTACCAGTTTACTAGTTAGCTAACTAGCTAGTAAAGAGCTAGCTACCAGTTTAGCTAATTTCACCAGTGCGTTGCTAGCGAAATGTTAGCTAGCTAGTTGTCAACAGGAAATACAACACTTCACACATTTAGCGAAATACTTTAAGTGGTAATCTAGCTATTCTGTTAACGTTGGTTTTGGTCAGATTAGAATGGAGAACCAACTTTGACCGTCCATTTTGTTTGTTGTCATTATCTAACGTAAGCTAGTTAGCTCATTAACACGAGTAACTCAAGTTTGCAAAAGTGACTCTTAAGCCTAAATTCAAAATGTGGCTCCAGCAAAGACTAAAGGGCCTACCAGGTGTGCTGTCAAGCAGCTGGGCTAGAAGAATGCTCATTGGACTGCTGGTTTTCCTCATCTTCTACTGGTACCTTAGCTCAGAGGGTGCTTTGAGGTTGTTTAGTGGCTCAGGCCAATCAGGGGGGCCTGCTGGACAATGCCTCCAGACTGAGATCCACAGGTGGAAGTCACTGGTGGACCGGGGGAGGGAATCTACAGCACTCCCCAGGAGAAAGCGGTCACACCTTTTGTCACAGGTAACGGCCATTTCCTGGTGGACATTGACTCCAACAGACTGTGGGTGGCCTCGTCCTCCCAGCCCGGCTCGGCCCCTGTCCACCAGACTGAGTATTCGCCCATAGTGGGTGTCCACCTCCCTGGGAAGCGGGCCGAGGCGAGTGCAACCATGCTCTGGTTCCGCAAAGGGGCTGTCCTGTCCGTCCACTGTGTCCTCCCGGGGGACAGCTCCGGGTCAGCCCGTGACTGCCTCACCGTCCGAGAGGAGTTCATTGCCCACCGCAGCCGGCCCAACGTCTACCTCCAGAGGATCCATGTCAACAACCCCTCGGAGCGGGCCGCCACCCTGGAGGTTTCCACTGAACCGTCCTTGTTCGGGAGCAAGTTCTCAGCCAGCGTGGAGAAGGTGGAGGACAAAGACGTGGTGCTGTCGTCGGGCCGCGTAGTTCTGCCGGAGAAGAACCAGATATTGCTGGTGGTGGTGGCCACCAAGAAGCTGGGCAGCCGCATCCAGGTGGCGGCCAAGTCGGAGTACGCAGAAAGTGTGCTGTCGGTGGTGTGGACATCGGAGCCCATTGAGTCGACCAAGTTGCAGGAGACCTTCACTAGGCTTAGAGAGGGGGCCAAGAAAGAGCTGGGCGAGCTGCTGAGGGCTAACATAGAAGATCTGGTCCAGGACCACCAACAGGCCTGGATGGACCTCTTCATCTCTGGTAAGTAAAAGTCATTGTTGAGATGCCATGTATTTTCTCTTTACAGTGCAAATACTGTGGTATTTAGTATGTGAGTTCTCGTAGACTGTACAGGACAAAACAATTCATGGATGGGTAGTACCTTTTGATTTCAATCACTTTTTGACTGCACACCTTTTGATTTGAATACAAATTTTGTTAAGCGGGCTTTTATATAAAAATTGACTTTTTAATTCTTTAACGTCTATCAAAAAATGCGTTAACGTAATTTTCAAGTATGTTGTTTTGTAGACCCTATTTACATCATCTAAGGTGTTTGTTGTGCCCACCATCGGTTGAGACTAAGCTTACCCGGCTGCGTCTCGTAATATACAGCAGCGTCTTGTAATATACAGCAGCGTCGTACAGTGAAATATCAGAAGCCATTCACTTTCATTGGAAGGAAAGCGAGAGAAGCGGACTGGGCGGGGGGAACCGTTGAGAAATGTGAGCATGGGCGAGGGAGCTGAGTAGGGTGGGACTAAAGTTGGCAATAGACAAACTTTATGCAAATTCTCCACGATATTGTGGCGCAAGTGACCAGTCGAAGCTCACCATGGCTTCCAGACCCTACTGGATTGGCTGACAATGGCTGTTGATACCTAGCACTACCAAGCTTGTTTGCTAGCACCCACATGAGGGTGAAGCTAACGTGGCTAAGCGAGTATCGCTTGTATAGTTCAAACTAGGGTTGCAAAGGGTCTGAAACTTTCTGGTAAATTTCCAGCATCCCGGAGTTACCTCTTCACTGTTGACGTTGAAACTGGTGTTTTGCAGGTACTATTTAAGCAGCCAGTTGAAGACTTGTGAGGTGTCTGTTTCTCAAACTAGACAATCTAATGTACTTGTCCTCTTGCTCAGTTGTGCACTGGGGCCTCCCACTTTTTCTGGTTAAAGCCAGTTTGCGTTGTTCTGTGAAGGGAGTAGTACATCGCGTTGTACGAGATCTTCAGTTTCTTGGCAATTGCTCACATGGAATAGCCTTCATTTCTCAGAACAAGAATAGACTGACGAATTTCAGAAAATAAGTTTTGTTTCTGGCCATTTTGAGCCTGTAATCAATCGAACCCACAAATGCTGATGCTCCAGATACTCAACTAGTCTAACAAATGCCAGTTTTAATGCCAGGGTTTTCTAATGCTCAATTAGCCTTTTAAAATGATCAACTTCGATTAGCTAGCACAACGTGCCATTGGAACACAGGAGTGATGGTTGCTGATAATGGGCCTCTGTACGCCTATATTTCATAAAAAATCTGCCGTTTCCAGCTACAATAGTGATTTACAACATTTTTATTTATTTAACCTATTTAACTAGGCAAGTTTGTTAATAACAAATCCTTATTTACAATGATGGCTTACCGGGGAACAGTTGCCTTGTTCAAGGGCAGAATGACAGATTTTTACCTTGACAGCTCGGGGATTCGATCCAGCAACCTTTCGGTTACTGGCCCAACACTCTAACCACTAGGCTACCTGTTAAACTGTATTTCTGATCAATTTGATGTTATTTTAATGGACAAAAAAACAAGGCCATTTCAAAGTGACCCCAAACTTTTGAATGACAGTGTACATTTAAAAAAGTGTTTTTAGATCATTTACATTAATGTTATTTAAACTTATTATTTAACTTTTTTTCCAAGAAATTATCAAATACTTTGGCAACCCTGTTTTGGAAGCTTGTAAATTATATGAAACTCAACCTTTTATATTTACCAGTAATGAAGACATGGATGCTTTATGGTAGGGTGGGGTATGCAAAATGGGTCGACTTTGAGCACCTCTATCCTAAATGTTGTGGCATTCAGGTCCAAACAATTACTCTGACCACTTCTAACATGGGAAACTATTTTTTTTTGTTCAAATCAAAAGGGGTGCGGTCAAAAAGAGATTGAAATCAAATGTAACGACCCAGATGATATTAACACAACCCAGTATTTACAAAAATACAAGCATTCTATCTGATCATGATGAATGACTAACTAATGAATTATGTAGTTCTAGATCAAATGACTATGTAGCCATTTTCTGTTTCCAAATCTACTGTGTGTGTCTCCTGCAGGGGTGGAGATGCGTAAGATTACTGACGCGCATACGCCGTCCAGCGCCACGGTCAACACCACACTCTACTACGTCCTCTCGGCCTCGCCGGCACCCCTGCTAGACCGCCGCCTGGGCCCTGAAGAACGCGCCCGTCTGGAATCCAGCCTCAACTACGCCGACCACTGCTTTAGTGGGCATGCCACCATGCATGCTGATAACCTGTGGCCGGAGCGGGTCAGCAGTGTGGCCCAAGTCCTGCAGCTGGTCACCCTGTGGACCCTCACCCTGCAGAAGAGGGGTTGCAAGGTGCTTGTGGCGGCAGGTGCCCATGGCGTCATGCAGGGTGCCGTACTCAGCTTCGGAGGCCTCTCCTTCAACGAAAACCACCTGCAGTTCCAGGCGGACCCGGACGTGCTGCACAACAGCTATGCGCTGCGAGGCATCCACTACAACCAGGACCTGATCAACCTGGCTGTGCTTCTGGACGCCGAGGGCAAGCCCTTCCTGCACGTGTCGGTCAAACCCTTCCTGCATGTGTCGGTCAAGCCCCAGGAGAAACCCGTAGCGCTGTACGCCTGCGAGGCGGGCTGCCTCAACGAGCCGGTGGAGCTGACGTCGTCAATGGTAGAGTCCAAGGGCCACGTGTTCCCGGTGATGGTGACGCAGCCCATCACACCACTGCTCTACATATCCACGGACCTGCGCCACCTGCAGGACCTGCGGCACACACTGCACCTCAAAGCCATCCTGGCACACGAGGAGCACATGGCCAAGCAGGACCCGGGCCTGCCCTTCCTCTTTTGGTTCGGCGTGGCTTCTCTCATCACCCTCTTCCACCTCTTCCTCTTCAAACTCATCTACAATGAGTACTGCGGCCCCAGCGCCAAGCCCCTCTTCAGGAGCAAGGTATAATAACACAAACACAACAAACTGCTTTGAACTGATGAACAAAAACTGTCCAAATTGTGCTCTTCTCGCTTAGTTTTTTGTGTGTGGTGGAGAATTCCCTTTCACTTTCATTCCTCTTCGGGTGTCTTTCTGTCTCAGCAGGGACATAGTTTGGATGTGTGCTTGGGATGTTTTTTGGAGTGGATTTGCATAATTTCTGTGCTCAGCCTCGCCCTTTTTTTCTGCTGTCTTCCGTACAAACAATAATTTATTTGGTGATTTCTCATTTTGTGTGAAATGAATCAGTTTGTGGTGACATTTGACGACAAATGCTCTAATCGGAAAGTAAGGCACAATTTATTTTGCAATACATAGCCTATTAGGAATACATTCTAACATTCAAATTTTATTTGAAAACTTCTGTCATTGAACGCACCAGTGTTAGTCCTCATTTAAAGTGGTGGACCATCCCAGTTCTGTTTCTCAACATTTCACTACATGCAGTAATGCAAGTTGTTTTAATCCATCGATTTCCAAACCCTTACATATATTTCCAAATGTAGCCTATAGCATTTCCCGTCTGTGTGAAAGCAAACAAATATTTTTTTCCCCCAAGCCTCTAGTGTAGCTAATGTATGTTGTTTAAGATGAGTTCACCCTCTTTTTAATCCCTATACTGGTGCCTTGAAGTCTCTTCTTAATCAACAATGGTGTAAATGTGGGTTTCCAATCTTTTCAGTTCTGTTCGCTTCTATTGTAGCCTAGTTACTACCACCTCAATTTGATACACGGCATACTAATTTTGAGAGGTTTAAAGTACATTAAACAAAAATATGAACATGTTTCATGAGCTAAAATTAAAGGTCCCAGAAATGTTCGATACTCACAAAAAGCTAATTTCTCTGTGTTGTGCACAAATTTGTTTACGACCCTGTTAGTGAGCATTTATTCTTTGCCAAGATAATCTATCCACCTGACAGGTGTGGCATATCAAGAAGCTGATTAAACAGCATGATCGTTACATAGGTGCACCTTGTGCTGGGGACAATAAAATGTGCAGTTTTGTCACAACACAATGCCACAGACCTCGAGTTTTGAGGGAGCATGCAACTGGCATGCGGACTGCAGGAATGTCCAACAGAGCTGTTGCCAGAGAATTTAATGTTAATTTCTCTACCATAAGCCGCCTCCAATGTCGTTTTAGAGAATTTGTCAGTACGTCCAACCGGTCTCACACTGCAGACCACGTGTAACCACGCCAGCCCAAGACCTCCACGTCCGGTTTCTTCACCTGTGGGATCGTCTGAGTGGGTGCTGCGTAGTATTTCTGCATGTAATAAAGCCCTTTTGTAGGGAAAAACTCATTCTGATTGGCTAGACCTGGCTCCCCAGTGGGTGGGCCCTATGCTCTCCCAGGCCCACCCATGGCTGTGCACTTGCCCAGTCATGTGAAATCCAAAGATTAGGGCCTAATTAATTTATTTCCTTATATGAGCTGTAATTCAGGAAAATCTTTCAAATTGTTGCATTTTGCATTTATATTTTTGTTCAGTATAAGGCTAGGCTATGGAACTGTCTGTGCTATGTCTCAAAATTAGAAAGAGAGACACCAAAACTGGAACACAAACGGCTCCAACGTGGTGGTACGAACTAGTCCGGGAATCATCCGAAAGCTTCTTGATGCCTGTCTCCAATCATGTACAAATACCCATCTATCTACAGCATTGGTTGCAAAATTAGATGTCTCTGTTTTATAATAATGGGCATTACAAAGGAGGAACATTTCTACTGTAAGTGGTTGCCTTTGATTAGTTTTGACTGAGTGCTGCCAGTAAATCCCTTTCACCATGTTACATTGTTTTGATTGGGCTGTTTTTTTGGATGGTGGTTTCTATTGATTCACTCTGACTAAATTAAGAAATGAAATTTACAGAAGGACTTGGTTCTCGCTGATATTCAGAGAACTTGCTGTTTCTCATACGTATGTGGGGATAGGTATTTGGCCTATCCCCAACCGATTCCTAGCCGCTAGCTCCTATGCTCTTGTGGTCTTGACGACGGCCAATGCAATGTTGCAGTAGCTTAACATTGTTTTCTAATGTGCCAGGTGGAATTGCTGCCATATTTCTTACACATTTCCAATCCTCTCAGATCTCCACATTTGCTCAGGGGGTAGAAGCCCTGGTTTAAATTAGCTCTATTGTCGATTTGGGATTGGGGCGTCAGCCAGTAGGAGCTTGCTTCAGTAAACAGCCTTGCATTTCCTGTTTCCTCTTCCTGTTTGTAACCCTCCCCTTTAACCTCACCAGGTGACGAAGCCAAGTGAGGAAATGGAAGCTTAGGAAGCAGCCATGACATCACAGGTGCAGAGTAGCAGCCAGCGATGGCAGCATGAGACAAATTACATTTCCATAAAGTGTGTTACTGTTCATGTCATTGTTTGTCAATGATTTGTATTGAGATGGTCAACAATGTTTATTTGACTTTTGACATGTTGGAGCTGAATTCAGAGAATGAAGCTCACCTCACCTGATGACCTCTTTCATTGGCAAGGCTAACGAAAGTCTGTCACTGTTTACAATGCTTCCATTTATTTTGGCTGGATGACCCCCTCGGTTTGAACGAAGAATAGGGATTCTATTTATATGGTTCTAGACATAGCTCTGTTTTGTTTCTACCATATGGAATTCTGAAAAATGTCAGTTATCCCTTCACCTTTTTTCAAGATGGTGGAAACCTAACCCAAGCTACACACATATATATTTTACCCTGCGATCATAACCAAGTGGGAAGGTGGTATTTACCGCATAGGACTGGGGAAAATCCACTTGAATGCCCCTCCAACTGGTAATTACTAGAGGAAAACTTGTTTATCATCCCTGAGCTCCTACTTCTCCCACATGCTGACCTCTGACGTCACCTACTAAGGAAATGACCTTGATAACAACATTTTCAGCAATTTAATCCAACAAAACATTATTTATAAAAAGCTATCTATTAATATTGTTTTTGAACACCGTAATTTGATCAACTAAAAGTACAGCTATTAACGCTGTGGTTGACTCAGCTTGTTGGCCATTAGCCAATCTGCGTTTGTCAACGAGTTCAATGCAGGTGAACACATCCAACTGGTATTTACGACTTCACAAGTGGTTATTATTGCAGCTTTACAAAATCATCTCCATTTAAAAATGGATTGAGATGTAAACATTGACATTTAAATGAGCCATGGTTCTTTTAGTTGGTTTACTTAAATGGGTTTTGTAGCCTGTATGTTTCCAGTTTCCACTGTCACTTCACACTGTTCACTCTGACACATTAAAACTGAAATAGAATTACATTTGGACATGTAGTAGATTTGTCTACTCTTAACATTTAAATGTGTGGTTGCAGCACATTATGTTAATTGATCCACCATGATTTAGTGAAATAATGCACATTAACTTAATGTTGTTTAAATACTCAATACCACAATTACTAGATAAGCTGAGTTTCTACAACTCTGATTTATTGTGAAGTGTGACTTAATTGTTTTCTTCAGTTTTTGTGTTGGTTTTTTTTGCATTTATTGTTCATCTTTGTTTATATAGCATTTTTAAGGGCTTTTTTCGCATCAGTTATTTTGTTTAACTAACTACTGAGTGTGCCTTAACAAGTTTAATTTATTCTGATTACACCTAGAATTTGGTTGGATTGTATTTGAATATTGTATGATAATGTGATTTGGGGGAAAATATGTTGTAAGTTGATTTCAATTTGGATAAAGAATAAATGTATACAAAGAATTTGATTTAAGATGTAAATATGTTAAACCATTTCTGACAGTATACATTAACTTGTTTGTGAATTGAAAGTGAAATCTGTATTTCTAATCAAAGTTATTAGGCTCTATGCACGTGTGATGGGGTTTTAATTATGGTTTTAATGAAATTGGTTTAATTACCAAAGGATGGTAAATAGCTCTTAAACTACATGTTGTTTTCCACAGAATTGAATGTCCTTTGCGTTCTCTCACCCCACCAAAAATAAAATGATATCAAAGATGGTCAAAACCCACAAGGCTTAATTAGTAATGCAACATGGGGTTTAAATGCATGACAATAAGTATTTCTCTGATTTTCCTTTTATTATGGAGCCGACACTGAATTAGGCAAATCAATAACTGCATTCTAGTTATAATTTCCCTTGGTCCCTTGTTCCATTATTCGGCATACTGTAATTTCCCCTTATTTCCCTTTTTATTTAAGTATTCAAGAATAGATAAGCAAATATTCAAGGGTGGATGCAGCTGTCATTGAGACCCATATACAGAAAAAGCAATTACACACTATTCATTGAAGATGCAATATGCAGAAATCGCTTCTCCATTTCCTGGTTGATGAAATTCTACTGGTTTTCCTCATTTCAGTTTGTGTGACAAAACAATCAAGTATAGTGTAGAGAATCATTGTACCATTTACACCGCTATTTTCCATAACCCAAAAAGTTTTTTGAAATGTTTGAAGCTGGAGTAAAAAACCGAAAGTTAGAAGATGCAAAAACTAAACTTACACACAGGAAGGATAGAAATATTGCACATAGAACATGTCTACTTCTTACAGTTGCTTTCATTGCGAATGACAGATGTATAACTCACATTTCTATGTGAATTTGGTTGGGTTTCCCAAAAAGTTACATATTGCAGATTTACTTCCCCACTTCATGGAAACACAAATGTTCAACTAATTTATGAGATTTTCCGATAAAGGAAAACACAAATCATTAAATAAGCAAGAAACTCAATAGGAGTCCATAGATTTGCGTGCAGGTAAGATTATGCCCAGCAGTAGCCAACTTGTTACCTCAAAATGTATGTTGGAACGAAATATATTGAGTGTAATAACACAGGATATTTTAACTATCTTAATTTGATGGGAAATTGTTGATTAGCCCGTTTTGTAGAATGTCGTCAAAAATGTCAATATGAACATGTATTTCAACGAGAAGCAAGATAAATTGAGTTAGAATTGAATGTATTACTTTTTTTCTGTTGAAAAGCCTTGGGTGAAATGAGGTGAGAGACTTTATTGGCATGTATTCCTCCCTTTGCAGAAATTAAACCACACAATTATCCAACACACGTCACTAGTTGCATCCTATTTATAAGCCTTTGATATCAGGAACAAGCAATATTGCGGGGCTAAATGAGACATGTTTGTAATAATTAACATAATGTCTGCCTTCTATTCTCTTTAAATTGCATCATAAAAATATAGGACTACATAACTTTGATATCCGCATTTTACTTTCGGGACGACGAGTCCAAGTCATCTTTGGAGTAACGTTATATGAAAAAGGAATGCCTCGCATCCCTGACTCTGTCCTCGGCTTCTCTGAAAATAATATTTACCAAAATTCAGAACAGCAGACATAAAAGGAGAGTCGCACCAACGACGCAAGAGGAAGCCGACAGCGAATGCGAAAATTTGCAGGCAATTGTGAGTATTGTTTTGTTAAATGTTAATAGCCTACAAACCTACAAAACCTTGGTTTACTTGTAAGCCTAGCTAAAAGGCTTATTTTTTTTGTAAAAACCATGATAAATATCAACATTATATCCAATAAACAAATGCATTTCGTTTAACTTTTTTCCCACACTAAGCAGAACAATAAAACAAACGTATACCAATGTATTCACACAGCGTTTATCCCCGAAAACAACATAAGCCTATCTAGTTCACTTCCCTGGTTAGTCAGCCATGTTTGGTGTTGTCCATGGCGAGCCTGTCCTCATGTTAAGGGTACTTTTATATACTTGCTTATTTTCATGTGGTTTTCTTGTGTTTGTAAAGTGACTTTGGGTGTTATGAAAAGTGCTTAATTTAAAAAAAAAAAGTATTATTAAACAAACATGTATATCCCACTTGTATCTATTAAGGTTGTAAAATTATAACTGCATTATTTAATAATCATATTTCATATTTACAATAAGTCTATTGCATTGTTTTTATTATGTAATCATATATCCTTATCTAGGTATATATTTTTTTCATATATTTTTTTGTTGTTGCAGGTGCTCCCTCTCCGTGTCTTGGCAGTAACTGCACTGTTCGTCGCATATTAACTGCTTGTCTGCTCTAGTTTCTGGCTCTGCTTGGCTCAGTCTCCGTTGACCTCAGCTCTAACTTGGACCTGCTGCGCGCCACAAAGGCGGCTTTCGACGAGCTGACTTCACGTAGGACCACGGCTATTCTCCAACTCATAGGTGAACTCCAAAACACAAGAAGTCTATGCACATGGTACAGGAGTAAGGAGACAAGTCAAGACCACTGACCAACATTTTACCTGTGATTATGAGGTGAGGACAACAACAATTATGAGCTGAGGACAACAACAATCCTGTGTTCTCCAAAAAGAAAGGAGGACCAAGGCACTCTTCATATAATTAATTAAAATGCCTTTATTTGTATGGCATGTGTTAAGGATCGATTCAGACCAGGTGTTAAAATTGTACGACAAGCGACAGTTTATTTCAGAGGGAGAATATCTGGTACACGTAAATACGGCTCTTCCGTTAGTTCGTGTTGGAACAGCAGGCAGAGAGCGTAAACAGTCAGCACAGCCCTTATATACGTCACAGAAAGTAGGTTGACCCTAGGAAGATCGGATCTCCGGATTGGTTCAGCTGGTTGTAGTCTGTAGTCTTCCGCCATTGGCTCAGTTGTCTGTCCGTCATCGTAGGATCTTCTTCGGGCACAGTGTTCGGTTAAAAAAGGGAGATTATGTGTGTAATGTGGGAGCTATCCTGTAGGGGACCCCACAGGCTTTACTGTGAGTTGTAGCCATGTAATTAGCAGTAAGTTTAGTCACCTGCATACGAAATAGCAATTCCTTACAAATCCCTCTCTTCACGTCTCCTCAGAGACGTGACACCACCTAACTAGATCCAGACACAACACAAAAAAAAAAAAAAAACAAACAAAAAACTTCTCCCTAAGGGACTATGAAATAAGGCACGGTACTAAACAGAAATAGATATATATGTATTCCCATCATGTTCTCCATTCAATCCCACTATGTACTAAGTTGGCTTACAACCCTCATTTAACAGAGCGGAGAACAGCTCAAAATAAAAGTAAAAATTATTGTCCACATTAGCCAGCTTTTCCAGCAGGAAAAAGTTTCTGATACCCTCTCTTCACATCTCCTAAGAGATGTGATATAGTCCAGATACATTACTCCAAGCAAAAACGAAGACATAATCCAAAAAGGAAAAATATCCTAAACTAGGTATGTCTATCCGGAAATGGCCCACAAAGAAAAATAATTTCCCCCTCTTCCCATCCCAGATGGGACACGACATACAATGGAGAAGCTTAATCAATAAAAGCAACTGGATCCCCCTTTTTACTCCTGCTAGGGTGTCACTCAATTATCCTTTATTCCAGCAGTCATAGCATTTCATGAAAATAATAAAAAGTTTATTACTAATAACAAGTTATATATGCCTTTGTTGTATGCCTTTGTTCCCCCAAGGGTGTCACTTATCAAAAACAGGATAAAACTTTATTGTTATTGACATGTAAGATGTAGGATAAAACTTTGGTCATGGAAAACAGAGTAAAGAATTATTAGAAACCATCTGGTCCTCTCAGCTACTTCTATCCTGTACCAAGTGGGCACCTTGCCACCCAGGGACTCCAAACCATGTGTCATCATCAGTCAGTCCCATCCTCCCTGAAAGCATGCTTCCGTATCGGCATCGCCAACTGGAGCATCAAGCAAAGGCATCATGCCTGAAGCCCTCACCACATCTGTAACAGACTTGTCAAAACACAGTATGATGCAAACAGCACATCACATCAATAACAAATAATACAAGAATTAGGGTCAGAAATCCAGTAACCATCCTACCAGTGCACTTACCAAACCAGGCCAAGAGAACAGACTCCTCCACCCCCCCGTGGACCTCATCTTAGCAGATAGTGCATCAACCCCGCCTTAGATTGTGAAGTTTAAAAACTATCATCTGGACTGGTATTAGGAATATACGTGCAACATTGTTTACCGAACATCTTGCAGACGTCCCCTGACTGGCAAGAAGCATATCCAAGGCAAGTCTATTCTGTCTGGAAACCCCAAATGTGGCCTCAAGCTGTTCAGACATACTAGTGAGTGCATCACGGGAGTAATTCACAAAACGCTGTTGATCATAGTAGATATAATTAATCCATGCAGTCTGTCCAGCATCCACCATGGCTGGACCCATAGTAGGTAGTAAGTGCCAGAGTCCATCATTCCTACCCAAGGCCTGAAACTCATGAGGAATCCCCACTGGCACTCCCATCAGGTTAGTGTATGTCAACTACATCCTCTGTCCATGGAGCACTACTACATCTGTCTCCCATGGGATGGAATGTTTTCAGGTCCCCTGGTTACAGAACTCAGCAGCTGTTCAGCAACAACATCAACAATGGTCCGTGGAATTATCAAACTGGTCAGACCACACGTACCTTGCCATTCTCCTCTAAGAATGGGTCTCAGCCCTCTTTGGCTCCACTGGTCCAACATACATCAGCCAGACCACTCGTTTGGTTTAGGCCTGTAACTGGCCAAGTGGAATTAATGGTTATGTTACTCCTGCAATCAGCTTCAGGCAATCTCCCATAATCAATGCCATTACCTGTACCCGTGATGCACTCGTAATTGCCCCCATATGCCTCAACACCCCAAGAGGCCCGATGAGGAGGTACTGCAGGAAACACAAGGCTCAAAGAGGAACAGAGGGTTGAATTGGGCTTAACCTGGTAAAAACTTCTCAAAATACACAACCACCCCTCTCCTTCTCCTACAGCAAATGGGTGTAGCCAGAACAGGTCTAGCATAACTTCAAATAATACAGTCCTTTCCTCTCAGGGTTTTAGCTGTGTACCTCATATAAGACAGCCACAAATTGTCCCTACTATCAAAACCAGTCTCAGTTTCTAATTGATCAATAGCCGAATAGACTCTAACATTAATTACCTGAATGGTATTTTTAACACAGTGGTGGTAGAGGAGTGTGTCCGGTTACCTCTGGTCTTGGCAGTACCTTGATAGAAAACACACCCATCATGTCTGTCCTCGTCCTTTGTAGTCCGAGGGTGTGAGTGCCTGCATCAGAGAGCTTAATAGTTTTGATGGTTAGTAGGATTTCATCACCTTTACAAAGTTCAACATTGCTCCCAGGTTTCCCCATATCATGGAAAACCTATCCACCCTTGTGGGATCCTCCATGTTATACGGATATCCTCTTCTCCAATCCTAGAACTGTCCGAAGTCGGTTACCGTGTAATCTCTATTCTAACTTCTTATCTACCCAGATCTAGGGATCTCTTATGCTTATTTTGGAACAAAATACACATCACTTAGCCAGAGCCAGACACATCTTCACTTCTATGAACAAAAACAGGGGTGATAGGACAGGTAGGGTTACTTCATTCGAGAGTTGGCCCCGAATTCTGTTAATTCCAGTTCTTCTCCCGAACTCTGTTTATTGTCCGACAGTGAAAAAGTGTCTTACCCTTCCGCCGTGCGATATGAATCTGGGTAGCTCTTTCAGCTAGCTGTCACCAGGGGTCTTCTATGGTCCCCAAGCCTCTGGGACTGGATTGAGTGACTTCACCTGTAGTTCACCTGTAATGCATACAATCCTGGACATACAGGCTTGGTTAACAAACAATTTCTCATATGTTTTATCTGATTATATCTTTAACTTCTATGCCCAATTGTTAGCTTACATTTTTTTTTTTTTTTTTTTTTTTTTTCCTATCCAATAAGCCCCATCCTATCCTAGACCACAATTTACCCATCCCCCTTTGATACCTGACTCTGCCCAGGTATCAACCTTACCTACTCTAAATAATGACTTAGGTAAGATTAGTATATTATCTTTATGTCTGACATCATGAAGGAGCCCTTTTAGTTTTCCACAATGTCCAATTCTCCCTTGGGCGTCAATCCAGTACCAATTCCCTGTCAAGTTTCTTATCTACTTAAGAACTATCTGCGCTACTTATATATTTTCTTAAATATATATTTACCAATTTAAACCTTTTCTCTCATATTTCTCAAATACCACTAAGCTTCTAACTGTTTGACTTTATCCAAAATCATGTCTATGAGTGTCAATCTCTAAAGTCCTTACATTTCCTTAATCAACCTAACAATAATCCTAAATCATCACAGATGTCCTATATACCTGTTAAATTTAATACTATATATATTTTTTTTAAACCCCTAATGGTCAAAAAAAAAAAAAAAAAAAAAAAAATTCAAAACAAATGCTTATCATATCAAAATCCTTCCTTCAAGGACTCTTAGTATTCTATC
Organism: Oncorhynchus nerka; assembly: GCF_034236695.1. Taxonomy (NCBI): domain Eukaryota; kingdom Metazoa; phylum Chordata; class Actinopteri; order Salmoniformes; family Salmonidae; genus Oncorhynchus; species Oncorhynchus nerka. The sequence continues at coordinate 61,604,307 of NC_088402.1, forward strand.
TGACAATAACATGAATTTAATATATGTTGCAGAGTGCAGAATTCCTTGTCTACAGTGATTTATCACCCCTAAGAACTGAAACTTATTTTTCTATGTAATTCCCTGCCCTATTGGCTTAATATATATCCTATCCTAACCTCCTAACCTAAACTCCTTTATAATGAATTTACCTTAAAACTAGTACTCAATATGACCACATTCATTATACCAATGACTCTCCCCCAAGGCTGATCAGACCTTAGAAGACAGTCATGATAAGGTCCATGAGTCAACCCACCCTTTTATAGTCAAGTTCTATACTACACTAGACATATTAAAGAACCCTTTATCCTTAAAATCCAAATTCACTTGTGTAATTTAAAACTCATAAAATAAAAACTCATAAAGTTCCATATTTGAGCGTGTCTCTTTAAAATACCTTTGCACCAAAACAAATAGTCCTAACAAATGTTTTATGTGTATATATTTGCAAACCTTAATGATTAATCAAAACTTCCAGGCCTTTCCAATTTGGTCGTTTATGGCCTCATTCTCCCCAATATTATAATCCCTGATATTTAATAAAAATAACGTATTTTCCCTTGGCTCCTTCAACTCACATTTACATCTCAATATAACAAAACACCATCTGCGTGTTCCTCAAGGAAAAACAACTTGCCCCTGTTACGTATGTCTACGTATCAAGGGAAATGTTCAAATAACCAAATTCAACCTCGCTAGTTTACCGAAACATGTACAATGTTTTACCATAGAGGTTGCTTTTCACCATTAATACCCTGACACCGTTCCACATAATGGAAACAGTGCTCAAATTCACTGGTGCTATTCAAACGATCAAACCAAGAATCAACAACCATCAGAATCCACCATCACGATGTTTTATGACTCAGACATCCAATCCCTCTCTCTCACGGCCCAATTACAGTCCAAATAAACGCCACAAATCAATGATACCCACCCAGCGAATCAGCTGCTAGTTTTTAGCATCTTTCCTGACGATTTACATACTCCTTTTAAAGGACACTAACCATTTTCTCTGTCACCCCCAGTCAAGACATCATTTCCGTGGCGACGGAAACCTCGCTAGTGATGTCATCAACAAGCGCTCAATCTTACTCATTTCGCAACGATTTTCAACTCATTGTAAATAATGGTTGGCCTTCTGCAACAACAGTATTTCGGGTTCGATAAACCAAACCTAATTTATCACATCTGTTGAATCCTGATTTAGAGTTTACAACATCAATCAACATCTCTCAATTCGCTAATCTTATAAAAACATTTCGATGGACACAAATCTATCGTAATTGTTCCCCGTTATTATTCAGAATTAATTTGATTTAAATTACTGTCTCGTCTTTGAATTAGCATTTTAATTACGACTCTTTTCCCAATGTATTATTCCCAACAAATCATTTAGTGAACAGACATCGCCTTGCATCAAAATCTCCGTTCTTATATTAAGTTGAATGAATTAGTCTTTCAATTTGAACCAAACAAACTATTTAAAACGTTCAGTTTATATCTTATACCAATACTAGTGACTATAACTTTCTCTGCAAAACAACCAGTTCAATTACAACCAAAGACTCAGACATATATAACTATTCTTTACACCTCAGCTGGGAACCGAACCCCGGCCTCCCACGTGGCAGGCGAGAATTCTACCACTGAACCACCAATGCTTATGGAGATTCTCCGCAAATAGACCCAATTTACAGTTATCTGTATTTGTTAAAACAACAGAAAATAGCACTAATTTAAACGCCCAAAGTTTTCCCTTAATTAGGATTCTCATTAATCTCGCTTCCCTTCGTATCTGACCCTTCTTTCTTAAATACGTGAATTTTGTTCTTTTCTGCCTCTTTCTCTCTTAACCCACATTCAATTGTTTTCAACTGGACCCCGGTTGGCAGTCCCCCTCCTAGGTAACCTGCTTGCGTCCATCTTAACTTTACTCCCTCCCAGACTTTCTTTATATCCTTCCACTGTCCCTTTCCCCCTGATCTATATTCCATTTTTTTTTTCTAGGAACTCATTAAACTTCAGCTTTGGAGTATTGGGGGTCGCCATTGTGAATTTTTAATCGTGATTCAATTTAATTCAATCGGAATTTTACCAGACTACTTGAATATAATTAGAATATACTTAGTCCGTCGTTAGTTAATAACAACGATGTATTCGAGGAGACACTATTGCTCACACTCTGCCTTATCTCAGAGCTTTTCCTTGTATATTCAGTTCGAGAAAAACGATTGGGTTGGTATAGCTTTCGTGGAGCGCGCAACCAAGGGATCTATTCGACTATATAGTCGCAATATTAAATATTATATTCAGATCTTATTTCAATTATACATCAGTCATTTTGTTCCTGATTATACATTTTACACAGAAGTTATAGATACACACAACATGGAAGTTTACATATTATACATTTTACACAGAAGTTATAGATACACACAACATGGAAGTTTACATACAACACAGAATTTTCAGATTTATTCAATAACCCTTCTTGAGTTCTCTCTCTCTCTCTCTCTGTCTCTCAAACCATCAACAATCTTAATGGAGACGATTACAACCACATTACATTTTAATATAAACCGTTACAAATACACGTCATCTCTCTGACCCCTATCAGCTTATCTTTATCATTGGACCTCTATCAGACTGGACTTCGACCGAGCAGCGGGACAACCTCGGCGCCAGGTTTAATGAATAGCAATTTGCTATTCCCTTACCGATATCTATCCCTATGGACCCCTTATCAGACTGGACTTCGACCGAGCCGCTGGACAACCTCGGCGCCAGGTTTAATGAATAGCAATTTGCTATTCCCTTACCGATATCTATCCCTATGGACCCCCTTATCAGACTGGACTTCGACCGAGCCGCTGGACAACCTCGGCGCCAGGTTTAATGAATAGCAATTTGCTATTCCCTTACCGATATCTATCCCTATGGACCCCCTTATCAGACTGGACTTCGACCGAGCCGCTGGACAACCTCGGCGCCAGGTTTAATGAATAGCAATTTGCTATTCCCTTACTGATATCTATCCCTATCTCTATCGTGCTGATCCCTTATCAAAATTGTACACATGTCCGACCCCTATCGAAACTGAATGTATATATATATATATGTTCGACCCCTATCGGAACTACAGGCCTCAAAAGTGATCCCTCATCATTGAAAGCTATCAGACTGCGCTGACCGGGTCACGGGACAAAATTACACAATCTATCCCCTCGCTGATATCTCATCAATGATTTAATCACCCGGCCGTCACCGGTTTGTACCACATATGTTCACTCTACTGTTCTTTGACTCGTCAGCAAATTATAAATTTACACAAGAATTCATACTTACTCGGAAATACTGATCAGAATTTAGACAGACTATACGACAATATGCAAAGTTTGATTTAACAGGTTTTGCTTACCTTGTTTATGGTGCACCTTTTAGATCAGTTTCCCGAGTTGAGCAGAATTATTGTCCTCCCCCGAATTTCTTTCACCCGTCTCTTTTTTGGAACCGTCCTTCCGTCACTCTCCTTCTCACACCCAATCAACTCACTTCGACCGGACCGTTTTCAACCATCCTCTGGCTACCATGTTTTGTTGATAAAAGGATATTAGAAGGGTGAGCCGGTTAAGGATCGATTCAGACCAGGTGTTAAAATTGTACGACAAGCGACAGTTTATTTCAGAGGGAGAATATCTGGTACACGTAAATACGGCTCTTCCGTTAGTTCGTGTTGGAACAGCAGGCAGAGAGCGTAAACAGTCAGCACAGCCCTTATATACGTCACAGAAAGTAGGTTGACCCTAGGAAGATCGGATCTCCGGATTGGTTCAGCTGGTTGTAGTCTGTAGTCTTCCGCCATTGGCTCAGTTGTCTGTCCGTCATCGTAGGATCTTCTTCGGGCACAGTGTTCGGTTAAAAAAGGGAGATTATGTGTGTAATGTGGGAGCTATCCTGTAGGGGACCCCACAGGCTTTTACTGTGAGTTGTAGCCATGTAATTAGCAGTAAGTTTAGTCACCTGCATACGAAATAGCAATTCCTTACACATGTTCAATAGAAACAAAGTTTTAATAATCCGATGCGTTTTGGCTGCATGGCCTTCGCCAGGGAGTACAAAGAAATAATACAATGTCCTCTTTTGAACAGCTTTTCCAATTAGCCCTAATTAGAAGAGGGAGTGGTTACACAATTGATTGGACACACCTAGTAAGCAATACTATACACATTAAAAAGTGAAATACTGTAGTTATGTTATCATAAAAATACAACTCCAAGCTAGAAGTATCAGAACACTTAGAAAGGTAGTTCTAACCTTAAATATGACTGGGAGAAGTGTCGAGAATAAGAATGTAATATATTCCATAGAACACTAGAACACAGCAAAACATGAACAACAACAGTCTAAACATAGCTGAGGGCAATTGAGCAAAATGTCCACTAGATGACAGCAAATGGACCTATCACAAACCTACAGGAAGGGTGAGAAATTCATATCTGTTTTTCAACCAGGGTATTTAGTGGCCTGGATTTCTCACCCTTCCTGTAGGTTCGTGATAGGTCCATTTGCTGTCATCAGCTCCCCATAATGTGTATAGTATTCCTGTGTGTTTATTACCCAATTGTCATACTTGAGTAAAAGTAAAGATGGCTTCATAGAAAATGACTCAAGTGAAAGTCACCCAGTAATAACTACTTGAGTAGAAGTCTGAAAGTATTTGGTTCAGAATATACTGAATTAGCTTAATCATTATACTTAAGTACCAAAGTAGCAATGATTTAAAATTCCTTATTAGTACCATTTTATTTATTTACGGGGGCACAATACAACACTCAGACATAATTAACACATGAAGTATGTTTTAGTGAGTTCGCCAGATCAAAGGCAGTAGGGATGACTGGGGATGTTCTCTTGATAAGTGAGTGAAATTGACTATTTCCTTCCCTGATAAGCATTCAAAATGTAATGAGTACTTTTGGGTGTCAGGGAAAATGTATGGAGTAAAAAGTACATTATTTTCTTTAGGAATGTAGATGTAAAAGTTGTCAAAAAATAGTAATAGTACTACTTAAGTAGTACTTTAAAGTATTTTTACTTGAGTACTTTACACCACTGCTATCAAGAACCCATGCTTAAAGGGTATGGCACCTTCTAACAACAACTTTCAATTTAAAGAAACTCCTTGACATTTCTATAACCAACTTAAATAGCATCAAGATGAGACCCTTTCTCTCCCTCATCACTTTTACAATTTAAACAAATTACTGTGAGAGCCTTGTCATGTTAAGGGACTCTGTTGGTGAAATAGGTTGTCAAAATCACCAAACCATTGTGCTGAATGAACTCTTACATTTGGTTTATTTGTTCTTATTGTTGTCATGATTACCTGTAATTACGGTGTTCCATATTCATTAGGAGATAAAACAGGTTACACGGGTGAAAATTGCATCCATCTTATTGAGGGACTTGAACCAGCTGGGCCAAAAGCACTTTGCTCAGGGCTATTGGCTACCAAAGGGGATGTGGTCCGTTTTGACGCAGGCTTCTATGGCTGCGTTCACACAGGCAGCACAATTCTGATCATTTGACCAATCACATCAGATCTTACGCATCAGATCTTTTTTTAGAGCTGATCTGATTGGTCAAAATACCAATAAATGGAAAAATATCAGAATTGGGCTGCTTGTCTAAATGCAGCCTTTGAGTCCCAGGACTGTAACATTCTCAAAATGGAACACTAATCACAATATTATCTGCATACATTTGGCTATCAACATCATGACACACATGAGGAAGGTCATATAAGCTAAAGAGGAAAGGTCATAAGACAGATTCCTGAGGAACCCCCATTATTCAGCTGCTAGACAAAGAGACCATATAAGTATACAATAGAACTGTACAGTACACTTACTCCATTTACCCATGTTTACTTTGGACCACTGTCTGTCTTGTAAACGAGAGTTAAATCACAATGGAGTCAACTATATACATGTACTTCACATGCACAGCATACTTTGCACGCACAATTTACCATATGATGAATTAAGAGAGGCATCTTGTTTTTCCTGTCATTCTATACAGGTCACTATTTTCTTCTCTGATATTGTTGGTTTCACCACGATCTCGGCCTCCTGCACCCCTCTGCGAGTTATGGGGATGCTGAACAATCTGTACATGTGCTCGACAATCGCATCGACTCCTATAACGTCTACAAGTTAAGACTGGACTGTGTAGCCTACATGGAGATTGGATTGGACTCGTTCTTGCCTACTACTTACTGAAACTAGTGTGGTCCGAAATGATTGACACCATTGATAAATATAACAAAAAATGATTGCATAAAATAAATAAGATATATTGTATTCCCAAAAATGTATATACTAATACAATTGCTCAGAGACTGCATATGTAGCCACTATCATGTATCCCAGTAGTTCGCAAACTATTTGACCCGCGAATCTGCGACCCCGCACGCACTTGCGTGTGTGCATACGCGAATATGCGCGCACATAGCCATAAATGGTGATGCATTTTCAAAACGCAAGCTAAGCTACATAAATAAACTACTTTTAACACCTGGGTTTGGAGCTGAAAGTCCATGTTATCAGCTAATATCATGTCACTTCTCTGGAGTCCAGAGCAAACAAAATCATACCACATTCTTGTAACATAGTTTGCAGGATCGGATGGAAAGCACGTTCTAGTTTCAGCCTCTTAGCAGAGGCCGACAGGGTTTTTGGCTAAAATTTCCTGGTACTGGGTCAAATTCATGTCTTTTACCCCAGGACCAGTGGAAGCAAAATAGCCACAACCATTTTACAGTGGAGTATTGCTACATTCTGAAATATAATTTTACATTTTCATGTATATTTGATGACAACTTGCCCACAAGAAGAATCACTGCTCCACCTTCCTGTTCAAGTGAACACAGCACAAAAATGTATTGTATGCTGCTGTATAAATTAGCTCGTGCTTTTCTTCACGAGAAGCGGATTCTATATGTTGTTGGGTCTGTAACCATGTTTCCCAGTGACACTCTTCCCATTCAAATATTTGTTTTCAACAAAAAGTTCAGTAATAGAGCCATGTAATTACAGTTGATATTGCAAGAGTTGTTGTGTTTGCCCAATGCGCTGTCTGTGCGTCGGTATATTATCTATAAACATGGATCCTCGTGATTATTTTCCTACCTTTTTAGACCACATAGGCTTAATAAAAAAAAAATCAAATCTCTCTCGCTATCTGAATCTATTTGAATTTCTGTCGGTTTCCATTTTAAAAGTGCTGAACGAATAGTCCTACCTCATCACAGCTCGTTTGCTTGCACTTGCTTATACTTGGAGCTAAGTGTTAATGATATAAGAACAAACATTATGAATGATTGAACATAAATGTAATAATCCTTGTGAATGGTTCAAAAGTCCAAACTCATGTTGATGTTTGTTATTATTGAAGGACAAAAAGGTTCTTATCGATTTACACAAATCCACAAGGAGTCAGTAAAAACCACATTTGTTTAAGCAAGTCGGCCATGTCAGCTATGGTTCTTAAAAGTCAGTAAATGAGGCTGAATTAACTGTTTTGCTGCCAGATGAGGCTCCACTGATAGCCAGGTGTAGCAGTGGTAAGGATTCACTCCATGATGCTGAAAGGAAAGCTCCACTGTCGTGACAGCTTTTTGTAGGCCCTACCAGTTTGTGGACACCGTTATAGTGCAATTCATGTATTGTTTAGTGTTGTGTAGTGGCTTTGCTGGCATGCATCTAAACAAAATAGTTGAGTTTACCCCACGAAGATTTACATGCTAAAATCACCACTGAACACCAGTGTTACACTAGTGTATACACCCTTATGTTAATACTAGGGAAATTGTGCTAGGGCTGACCTCTGCATAATCAAAACAGTAGCTTTGTGAGAAGGTGTTAAAGTTTGTTAAAGTTCACAGTTAGCCATTTCTGTTATTGGCCCCAAGTGAGAGCAGGTCCACCAAAGCCATGGCCCAGTGAAACACAGGTGCCATCCTGCGTATATGGAAACAGACAAATCAGAGCCTTTTAGGTAAATCACTGGGTTAAATCCTATGTCAATTTATATGTATAAAATTGAAAATTCCTTCGAAGATTTGATATGTTTTGAAGAGTATATTGTTTCAAACAATGTCTAAAAAATAAGCACAATCCAAAACGTAATTCATAATAATATTTGTAACGTGTGGTGGAATATTCTATTCAAGTGAGAGAGACTGTCATTTCTTCAAACAATCATTTATATTCAATATCGATTCATTATTGTATTTATGAAAAGACTGTTGGGCCGAGAGCCTAACTGATAATGATAAAACAGAGACCTTATATAGGACTTAAAAATGCTAAGTCAGACTGGTTCCAACTCCCCTAAGCCACCTTGGTTATCCACACATGATGGTGTTATACCCCCAACCCAACTTAGTTTCCCAGATGCCAGGAAGATGAGACAATGAGGTATTGTTCTAGACTCTTCCAGACTATCTCGGGTTCCACACACACACACCACATCTTGTCTATAGAATGCCAGCTTTAGGTAGTTATCACCAAGTCATTGTCAGCCCAAGCTATCAAGCAAATCTCATTTCCCTTGACCACACATCCATACTAACTGCAGGAAGCTAGAGTGTAAGCCATAAGCCAAGCTTCAAAAAGACTCCTCTCAGTTAACTCAGAAAGGGAAAGATTTCATAAAACAACCATTTGGTGCATAAATATAATATCTTGTAATCCTGCTACCACAAATGTTGAATTTGTTCATAGTTCATTTCTCAGAATCAAGACAAACTCCGTATCTTAGAGCACACTATAAGTAGTATAATGACACCAAGATGTCCGTACGGTTCTAAAAAGGGCCTAAAATGGGCACTTTCATTATGATTTTCTCAAAAATCGTTTGTGATAAAAATGTAAAAAGCATGTTAAACATCCTTCCTCCCAATGAAGTGTTTATGCCAGAACAATCTGTGATAGCGTGGAATTACCCTACACTGTGTACTAACCATACAGCATACTATTTAGAACATACTGTTTAGTTAAAACTGAACAAATATCAACATCCATACTGAGAAGTGGTCATCTAATGCAGAATTGGGTTTTCCCCTCCCATTCGTTCATTTTGGTACAGCCTGTCCCATTATCTGATTACCAGCTGTTGTCAAACATACAGAGAGAGTCATCTTATCAGACTCAGACTAATCAGTATGCACGGCCTATACATCACTTTATACAAAATGGTGTGTACGTATTGGGACGTTTTTGATCTATCCAACATGGCCTGATCATGAGTGGACCCATTGTATTTGGTCCCCCAGGTTGAGACGATAGACGATGCCTACATGGTGGTGAGGGGCCTGCCTGAGAGGAACGGGGACAAGCACGCTGACGAGAGCCAAAATGTTGCTGGACTTGGTGCCAGCCGTCAGATAGGTGGCCATACCCCACAGCTTTGCACAGGAATACACACAGGTGACAAAACACACACATACCCATGTTCAAATCATATCACATAAGGGTTTTGGGTGCTGCAAAGTACCTGATAATCTCACCTAACAGGCAGATGCTGTGAGTTTTGAGACGTACAGTTTGTATATGCAAGCAATACTGAATTCAATTCAAGTTACTTTTATTTCCTGAGAGGGAACTTCATGTGTGGTAATATACATTGCATATGTATTGTGGTAGGTTTAATATAAGTCTATAACCTGATTGCCTTTTTATAATTTGGGATTATTGTATGGAGTTATTGCCCATGTAAAGATCAGTGAGTCAAATATGGTATAGCAAGCTTGTCTTTCTCCATTTGCTTTCCTTGCTCCAGGTCCATGTGTGGCAGGTATTGTCAGCTACAAGATGCCCAGATACGGCCTGTTTGGAGATACTGTCAACACACCTCCAGAATGGAGTCCACCAGCCTGCGTAGGTATACACACACACACACATACAGTACAGTATGCAGGCACCTGTTCCCAATGCTGTGTGTGTGTCTGTGTCAGCGTCAGCTCAGAGGATCCACGCCAGCTCAGCCACCTACCTGGCCCTGATGAAGGACTGCGTCTACGAGCTCCATCTGAGAGGAGGGACCGAGGTGAAGGTGAGACTGTTTGGGAATAGAGCAAACCTTATAATAGTTTCCTTGGGTAAACCAAATTATTCTAGACTTTTTTTCATATATATACATGTGTGTAATATATATATATATATATATATACAGTGCCTTGCGAAAGTATTCGGCCCCCTTGAACTTTGTGACCTTTTGCCACATTTCAGGCTTCAAACATAAAGATATAAAACTGTATTTTTTTGTGAAGAATCAACAACAAGTGGGACACAATCATGAAGTGGAACGACATTTATTGGATATTTCAAACTTTTTTAACAAATCAAAAACTGAAGAATTGGGCATGCCCCCTTAAGTTAATACTTTGTAGCGCCACCTTTTGCTGCGATTACAGCTGTAAGTCGCTTGGGGTATGTCTCTATCAGTTTTGCACATCGAGAGACTGAATTTTTTTCCCATTCCTCCTTGCAAAACAGCTCGAGCTCAGTGAGGTTGGATGGAGAGCATTTGTGAACAGCAGTTTTCAGTTCTTTCCACAGATTCTCGATTGGATTCAGGTCTGGACTTTGACTTGGCCATTCTAACACCTGGATATGTTTATTTTTGAACCATTCCATTGTAGATTTTGCTTTATGTTTTGGATCATTGTCTTGTTGGAAGACAAATTTCCGTCCCAGTCTCAGGTCTTTTGCAGACTCCATCAGGTTTTCTTCCAGAATGGTCCTGTATTTGGCTCCATCCATCTTCCCATCAATTTTAACCATCTTCCCTGTCCCTGCTGAAGAAAAGCAGGCCCAAACCATGATGCTGCCACCACCATGTTTGACAGTGGGGATGGTGTGTTCAGGGTGATGAGCTGTGCTTTTACGCCAAACATAACGTTTTGCATTTGTTGCCAAAAAGTTCAATTTTGGTTCATCTGACCAGAGCACCTTCTTCCACATGTTTGGTGTGTCTCCCAGGTGGCTTGTGGCAAACTTTAAACAACACTTTTTATGGATATCTTTAAGAAATGGCTTTCTTCTTGCCACTCTTCCATAAAGGCCAGATTTGTGCAATATACGACTGATTGTTGTCCTATGGACAGAGTCTCCCACCTCAGCTGTAGATCTCTGCAGTTCATCCAGAGTGATCATGGGCCTCTTGGCTGCATCTCTGATCAGTCTTCTCCTTGTATGAGCTGAAAGTTTAGAGGGACGGCCAGGTCTTGGTAGATTTGCAGTGGTCTGATACTCCTTCCATTTCAATATTATCGCTTGCACAGTGCTCCTTGGGATGTTTAAAGCTTGGGAAATCTTTTTGTATCCAAATCCGGCTTTAAACTTCTTCACAACAGTATCTCGGACCTGCCTGGTGTGTTCCTTGTTCTTCATGATGCTCTCTGCGCTTTTAACGGACCTCTGAGACTATCACAGTGCAGGTGCATTTATACGGAGACTTGATTACACACAGGTGGATTGTATTTATCATCATTAGTCATTTAGGTCAACATTGGATCATTCACTGAACTTCTGGAGAGAGTTTGCTGCACTGAAAGTAAAGGGGCTGAATAATTTTGCACGCCCAATTTTTCCGTTCTTGATTTGTTAAAAAAGTTTGAAATATCCAATAAATGTCGTTCCACTTCATGATTGTGTCCCACTTGTTGTTGATTATTCACAAAAAAATACAGTTTTATATCTTTGATTGAAGCCTGAAATGTGGCAAAAGGTCGCAAAGTTCAAGGGGGCTTTTTGGAGAAATGTCTAGAAATGTCTAGTTTCAGCCACTAAAATACTATTATTAATCTGAGCAAATCATTGGCTATTCATGTCTCTATATACTGTCTCCATCGAAGTGGAATGGAGAAGCTCACATCATGACTGTTGAATGACTAAGTTACAGTTTGACAGCATGATCATCACCTCATTTATTAAATCTACTCAACATTATAACATCATTAGGATACTTAGTAGGTCAACTGTCCTCACACTGACATAGAGGGGAGACGTACTGTGTAATGAACTGTCAATAGACCCGGTGGATTTTCCCAGAGTGCCGGTGAAGTGTATAATTATTTGGGACCCATCCAAACTCTCTAGCTAATTAACTTACAAGTCAAAAGTCTTCAGATTACCTCTAAGTGCGTGAGAGATTTCTCTTCAAAGCAATGGGTGGGGAGGGGGAATTGAATTTCCTGTTTTCTAATCCTTACTGTGATTTGTGTTTGAGCTATTATGAAATAAAACAGCATTTCCTCTCTAAGTAAAGGGAAAAATAACACATATTGGCTGATCGGACACAAGAACTACAGTGTTCAGAAGGACAGCCTGGTGTGTCACTGGAACCCAAATCCTGCCCGCAAGAAGAAAACACTGGAGGGGAGTGACATTTCTATGGTGAATGTGATTGCATTTATGAAAGAATACAATACGATACAAGTAAAAACTCCCTAGAGTCTATTGACACACCGGTGCGTCAATCTAAGTAACATAATAAAAAAAATCCCAATCAAAATCAGTCAGTTTAAGCTAGAGATATCCGGGCTGCAGCTGTGTTTGTCAGACCATGAGACATCCCGAAAATCTCCCTTCTCACTAAAATGTTGTTTTGGCCTACAAACTAATAAGACCACTCTTTGGAAACATGAGACTCTCATATGAACACCATGATGGTCTCCGCTTCTTTCGTCTGAAGGTAACCTGTACCGGTTTGAAAAAATACATGGAAGTATGAAGGTAGTTTTGTACCTACTAAAAAAAAAGGGTGTTAAATATGTGTAAAAAAAACTACTTCTACTTATAGGTCAGACACTTCAAAACCTTATTCCTTATGCTTTACTTTTTTACTGTCTTTTTTTGTTGTGTTGCCATTTATGAATGTGTTTCTATGGGCAATAGTAGTAAAGGTGAAATTCAATATTTTATCGTAACATTTTTTATATATTTTTTGATACCAAAAGGGGTCCTAAAATCAAATAGGGAAATGATCCCACCCCCCAACAGCTTAGACTTTTAGGAATTAATATATTGTAACAACCAGTGCAATGCTGCTAACTTGCCAACCACTGCTCCAACAGGGTTAACCCTGACCTTCAAATTAAGATAATTATAGGCTGCTCAAAGTGGAAAGAAGTTCCAGTTGAAGGGTACATCTCAATAGTCTGAATTGGCCTCTTCTCCTTGATCCACACTGAGGACAACAAATATCACCGTAGGCTAATCCCCCAAAAAGCATCTTAGTAGTGGGAGTGGTAATCTAGGATCAGGTTCCCCCTGTCCATATAATCATAATTAATTGTAACTCGAAGGCAAAACTTGTCCTAGATCAGCACTGTTGAATACAGGCACTGTAGATGTGAATAAAATCAGCAATATGGCCTAAATTCCACCCTTCCCGCATGGCAAAGCAAATACTCCATCTTTAACCTAAGATCTACAGCAGTGCCTAGTTCGGATAGCGGCTAAGGGTGGATTTTGAGTTCAGAAATCATGTAAGTGAAACACTGGCTGTATAAAGGATGGTACTGTGTATGAATAATGTAGCTTGTCAAGTGTAAGTTGTTCTGTCAAGGAGGGTATTATTATAATTTTTTTATTAACTTTTATTTAACCAGGGAAACCAATTGAGAACAGGGTCTAATTTGCAATGGTGCCCTGAGAACAACAATTCACTACGCTATTACAATTACAACATTTTAAATAAATTACGTTTTATTCAAAAGGGCAGTAGAAACAAATATACACGGAGTATACTGAACATTGGGAGCACCTTCCTCATATTGAGAGGGAGAGAGACTGACCGGCGAGCATTCAGGTAATGTATATGAATCATGTAGTTTATCAAGTGGTGGAAGTTGTTCTGTCTATATGCCACAAGGGGGCACAATTTGATCAAATTTGAGCCCTTTGCTAATGTACGAGCTTAGGGTGCATTACTAAATGGTTGTAGTTCTGTTTATCCTAAAACAAAACTTTATCCTTCTCAGGATTCTGAAAATGAACAGCCTGAGTTGAGCAGCACTGAAATGAAACCTATAAAATCATTTGTGAGAGTAAGAGTATTATTTTTGGTTCAAGCTGGACTGACATATCTGTTTATATGTGCACATTAAGCCCTCCTCATTTTCCAATCATTTCTGATTACAGATTTGCGTCCAGAACTACACTACAAGACCAAAAGCATGTGGACACCCGCTCGTCGAACATCTCATTCCAAAATCATGAGTATTAATATGGAGTTGGTCCCCCCCCTTGCTGCAATAACAGCCTCTACTCTTCTGAGAAGGCTTTCCACTCGATGTTGGAACATTGCAGGGACTTGTTGCCATTCAGCCATAAGAGCATTAGTGAGGTCGGGCACTGATGTTGGGCGATTAGGCCTGGCACACAGTTGGCGTTCCAATTCATTCCAAAGGTGTTCGATTGGGCTGAGGTCAGGGCTCTGTGCAGGCCAGTCAAGTTCTTCCACACCAATCTCGACAAACCATTTCTGTATTTACCTCGCTTTGTGCACTGGGGCATTGTCATGTTGAAACAGAAAAGGACCTTCCCCAAACTTTTGCCACAAAGTTGGATGCACAGAATATTCTAGAATGTCATTGTTTTCTGTAGCGTTAAGATTTCCCTTAACTGGAACTAAGAGGCCTAGACCGAACCATGAAAAACAGCCCCAGACCATTATTCCTCATCCACCAAACTTTACAGTTGGCACTATGCATTCGGGTAGTGAGTGTTGCAAACGAGGACAGACGATTTTTACGCAATTCGGCACTTTGCGGTCCTGTTCTGTGAGCTTGTGTGGCCTACCACTTCGCGGCTGAGCCGTTGTTGTTCCTATACATTTCCACTTCACAATAAGAGCACTTACAGTTGACCCGGGCAGCTCAAGCAGGGCAGAAATCTGACAAACTGACTTGTTGGAAAGGTGGCATCCTATGATGGTGCCACGTTGAAAGTCAGAGTTCTTCAGTATGGCCATTCTACAGCCAATGTTTGTCTATGGAGATTGCAATGCTGTGTGCTCGATTTTATACATCTTTCAGCCACAAACACACACGCACAGAGGCACAGCAGCACCAGCAATCCAGTCTAGGCCAGCCATAAGTGACACGGTGACAGTTGGGTTAACAAAGATGGGGACATAGGATACATAGGAAAAAGTATTGTCCCTAGCTAAAATAAGTTGAACCTTTTTCAGATCGGGATACAACAATCTGAATGCACGTTATCTATGTTTTCACATTAGCACTTAGCCATCCACTATAGTTCCCTAATGAAAAATATCAATTTTATCCCAGTGAGACTAACTAGTTGATTCCCATGACCGCTATATGAACACCTGCTGATGAGAGGTGATATTTACAAGAAGCTCTAGTCATATGGCTCAACAATGAATTGCAAGCAATCAGGGCCATTTTGAATGCCAAGCTTGTCATTTACTTAAATTACTGCTAGCAGCAGCCAGAGACTTGACATCTCAATAACTGAGCTAAGTGTATGAACAACACAACACCTGATTGGCTGACTGGACCTGGTGACATAAGAATATTGACGAAGTTTATGCTGCGTTCGTAATCAAGTTCGTAATCAAGTGGTAAGTGGGAATTTACCACCATAGAGTTAGATAAAGGACCACCATTTTAAAGTAGTAAACTGGGTTGGCCTTCCTATTGGTAAAGGAAGGATCACATGATTCCATCCGGAACATCAGGAGGGATCTGAGCAAACTTTCCGTAACTGTAGGTGGCAGTAAATCCCCAACCTTTGCTTTATACCTATTTAATCAAAGCATTTTAGCTGGCAGTATGCACTCTTTCAGTCTGTTGTACGAGAAAAAGAAAATGACTACTACAAAATGGAGAGGGCCTCAATGGCGCTGCCCGTGCGCTCACATACGTCATAATGGGACACCAAATATGGACTGGAAATAAATATATTTGAATGGCCCTCCAACTGGTAATTACTGGTGGGAAACCCATCATTGAGCTCTATTTAGGCCATCTCCATTTTGAACTAGTATATTTTCTTCTTCTACTGCCATTTTCTTTATTTAATTTTTTTTTACCTTTATTTAACCAGGCAAGTCAGTTCTTTAACATTCTTATTTTGACGGCCTGGGAACAGTGGGTTAACTGCCTGTTCAGGGGCAGAACGACAGATTTGTACCTTGTCAGCTCGGGGGTTTTAACTCGCAACCTTCCGGTTACTAGTCCAACGCTCTAACCACTAGGCTACTCTGCCCCCCCAGAGTTTTACATTAAAACTAGGAGGAGGAGGCTTGGCTTGAAGCGCTGGGCGTCTTGTGATCATAGGCATTATCTATTTATTTACCGTTTTTTGGTTCTGTTCCCTGAATCGGTTCCAACCCCTGCTATTATTACTGTACCTCAAATCCATCTTACAAAGTTTGCATTTCCTTCTCATTTAACTTCTCAACGTACTTCCATACAGGACTTCACTCTGCTGGCGGTTGCCGTTCTCTGCCATTTTTCAAATGACGTAGTGGTGGAGAGTCAACTCCAAAGTAATTGATTCCTCTACTCTTTGTATGACGGCTCCCATTTCTATGTGTCAAGATTCGATTCCACTAGGAATCGACTCCTAAGATTCAGTATTTTTGGAACAGAGGAGACTGATTAGTTGTCGTACTTCCGAGAACACAAACACTTGAATCTTTAGTGAGCTAGCGAGGGACAGAGAGAGAGGGAAGGGGCACAGTTTAGGCAGGTCGGCCACCAGGCAGACGGAGTCAGAACCGTGCACTAGGGCTATCTATCAGCAAAGGAATGCTGTATCTCGCAATTTCTTGGCTTGCAATGTCTCGCAACTTAAGTAAAGCAGGGCCTATCATCAATAAATAGGCTAGGATATTGAGATGAGTGAGATGCAACACTTTGCTCTCACACAGTCACACACAGTATCTGTGCATGTCACACAGTTTGCTTCATGCTGTTCCCAGCATGGTAGCCATCTCACCAAAACAGCACTCATGACAATAAACGTCAACCTGCGTTTATTATGCTGATACTTCATATCACAGTAACGTGTCCCAACGATCAACTTGAACAAATTAAGCCATTTGATAGAAAAGGCTCTCAAAGAAGTCAAGATGGGCCTTTACCTTTCCGTCTCTAATCCTCCCTCCGACACCCCCTCTAATACTTCCTCCACCTAGTACACACACACACCGCCTCTGTGTCCTACCACACTCACTGGCAGTGCCCTGATAATAAAGGTGTCACGAGGGGGACAGCTTGATGACGGCCCTCTCTCTGCCCGCTCTTGTATTACCTCTATACATCACTTTCTGTCTCTCTACCTCTCTCTGTTTCTTTCTCTCTGTTTCTACTTCTCTCTCTGTCTCTCTCTTTCTCCTGCCCCCAGGTGCTGACTCAGAGACCTTGCTGCCATCTACGTCATATGCACACCTCTCTGTGACTGCTATATTATATTATGTGACATTGTTTAACGTACGTCCTCTAAAACGGGTCCAATGTTGTATAAGTTTACAACAGAACCTACTGGGAAAGGAGAGTCTTGATTTCTTACTGCCTACCAGTATCAAGTACTGAGTGGTTTTTGCCCAGGACCAGTGAAAAGGTATTACAATTTCAGGAGAGATCACTGTTACTTCTCAGTGCTTAGTGTTCCATGCCCTGCATACATGTCTTAATGCTTCTCTGCTTTAAAAAGGTAACTGTTCTTCTAAAAGTGAGAAATTTGTCTAAATTATTTTCTCTACTTCAGACCTCTGTTCCAGGCTTCATGTGTGACATTCTGGCAAAAAAAGTTGTGAAACGCATTCCACCCCAAAAAGGGCAGTGGTGTTGTGCAGATAGGGCGAGCCGAAACACCACCCTGTGTCTGACTCAGGGTCCCAACACAGGAGCCAGGGCCCGGGAGTGTGTTCAGAAATAATGAAACAGAAAATAATTTGAAAAAGGAAAACAAAAATATGCATATTCATTGGACACTTTAAAGGTAGTACATCCTTTTTAAAAGTGTTTTCCAATTAAATGCACATTTTCCCATCTCGAGGTGAAATAAATAAATGATGTAAGTGTCTTTTAAGTGCCAAATAAAGTAACACGGTTGACAGTAACAGGGTTGATGATTTCATCTTAAATCAGCCATAAATCTCCTTGTGACAGGGCTGGAGGAGATGGCTGCCGTTTTATGAACTCCTAACCAATTGTGCTATCGTGTGCGTTTTTTCATGTTATTTGTAACATATTTGGTACAAAATGTTTCTGCTACCGTCTCTTATGAGCTTCTGGATATCAGTACAGCGATTACTCTCTTCGCACTGGACAAAGATTTTTTCTTTAACGAGTCGGACGCGAAGGATTTACTTTAGACACCGGACAAGGTCCAAATCCCTGTGATTCGCATGAGAAAGAGACAGAGATATCGGGGTCGTAGGTCGGGGTGCCTTGTAAGGATCCCACAGCGAGTGGGTAATCTGTCTCTACCATCAGTCCTATTAGCCAACGTACAATCATTGGATAACAAAATAGACGAAACACGATCACGAATATCCTACCAACGGGTCATTAAAAACATATCTATTGTTTTAACGAGTCGTGGCTGAACGACTACACGGATAACATTCAGCTGGCGGTGTTTACGCTGCATCGGCAAGATAGAACAGCTGCCTCCGGTAAGACAAGTTGTGGAAGTCTGTGAATATGTGACCCGTTTCAGGAAACTAGGCGTATGTCGCAAGTCACGACGTCACAGGAGAGCCATTTGAACATTATTTTTAAAAAATCTAAATGCGTTTCTTGGCAGAAATGCCTCTGGATCATGTGAACTTTCATGTGCCTTAATAACAAACTTGTATGCCATCTGTAAATACGAATAAAATTGTTAAATTATAAGCCTTGTTGATAAAGCCACAGAAAAAGCCAGCAACCTTCCCACCAGCCATGATTTACTGAGTGGGCTGGACATGCCAAGAGAGGAGTTCGGATTGGTCTGCCATATAGAGGACTTCTGTCTATTTGAGCTGATCAGTCTGTGTTGGTAATCCTGTCGAGCACTGCTTTTTTTATTATCGTGTAGTGGAGCTGCATAAGGGTTGCTCTCCCAGAACCGTTTGCTTTGGTAGTTGGAACCTAATGTTAGCTAGCTAACATTGAACCTGTTTGGTTAGCTCCCAGCAGATTCATGCAGGGTGTAACGACATGATTTGGCACTATGTTCATTGTTGTTTAACTAGCTAACGTTAGCTGGCTGTCTCATTAGCTAATGTTACGTGATGTGTGTGATCACAGGGTTCAATTCTCGGGCCGACTCTTTTCTCTGTGTATATCAATGATGTTGCTCTTGCTGCGGGCGATTCCCTGATCCACCTCTACGCAGACGACACCATTCTATACACTTTCGGCCCGTCATTGGACACTGTGCTATCTAACCTCCAATCGAGCTTCAATGCCATACAACACTCCTTCCGTGGCCTCCAACTGCTCTTAAACGCTAGTAAAACCAAATGCATGCTTTTCAACCAATCGCTGCCTGCACCCGCTTGCCCGACTAGCATCACCACACTGGATGGTTCCGACCTTGAATATGTGGACACCTATAAGTACCTAGGTGTCTGGCTAGACTGCAAACTCTCCTTCCAGACCCATATCAAACATCTCCAATCGAAAATCAAATCAAGAGTCGGCTTTCTATTCCGCAACAAAGCCTCCTTCACTCACGCTCCCAAGCTTACCCTAGTAAAACTGACTATCCTACCGATCCTCGACTTCGGCGATGTCATCTACAAAATGGCTTCCAACACTCTTCTCAGCACACTGGATGCAGTTTATCACAGTGCCATCCGTTTTGTCACTAAAGCACCTTATACTACCCACCACTGCGACTTGTATGCTCTAGTCGGCTGGCCCTCGCTACATATTCGTCGCCAGACCCACTGGCTCCAGGTCATCTACAAGGCCATGCTAGGCAAAGCTCCGCCTTATCTCAGCTCACTGGTCACGATGGCAACACCCATCCGTAGCACGCGCTCCAGCAGGTGTATCTCATTGAGCATCCCCAAAGCCAACACCTCACACAGGCCGCCTTTCGTTCCAGTACTCTGCTGCCTGTGACTGGAACGATTTGCAAAAATCGCTGAAGTTTGAGACTTTTATCTCCCTCACCAACTTCAAATATCTGCTATCTGAGCAGCTAACCGATCGCTGCAGCTGTACATAATCTATTGGTAAATAGCCCACCCATTTTCACCTACCTCATCCCCACAGTTTTTATTTATTTACCTTTCTGCTCTTTTGCACACAAATATCTCTACCTGTACATGATCATCTGATCATTTATCACTCCAGTGTTAATCTGCAGTATTGTAATTATTCGCCTACCTCCTCATGCCTTTTGCACACATTGTATATAGACTCCCCTTTTTTTTCTCTACTGTGTTATTGACTTGTTAATTGTTTACTCCATGTGTAACTCTGTGTTGTCTGTTCACACTGCTATGCTTTATCTTGGCCAGGTCGCAGTTGCAAATGAGAACCTGTTCTCAACTAGCCTACCTGGTTAAATAAAGGTGAAATAAAATAAAAAAATAAAATCTTACAAGTTGTTTACCTAGCTGGGTTCTATGTTTACTTAGCTAGCTAGCTACATGTCTTAAGGTAAAGTGTACTGTTAACATGCTAGCTAACGTTAGCTGGCTGGCTCCCTAGCTAATGTTACGTGTATGATGTTATTAATCATAGCCCAGAGCCGGTTGCTTGGCTAGTTAGAGCCTAATGTTAACTAACATTGAACCTGGTTGGTTAGCTCCCAGCATTTTCATGCAGGGTAGTAACGACATGATTTGGCATTATATTCATTGTTAAACAACAATCTAATGTTAGCTGGCTGGCTCGTTAGCTAACGTTACGTGACATGTGTGATCCTACACGTTGGTTACCTAGCTAGATTCATTGTTTAACTAGCTAGCTAGCTAGCTAGCTACATGTCTTAAGCTAAAGTGAACAACACCCGTTGAATATGGCCAGTGTCAGTAAACGTCGGCAAAAAAACGTAATTACATTTTTTCCAGCCGAGCTGGTTTGGCTGTTTTCATGTTATCCAGAGGTAACCAAATCATCAGCTAGAGAAGTCAAGTGTGCGCTCTGAGAGCGCTCCGAGATGGGTGGGGCTAAAGCTTAAGAGGGTGTGAATGATGCTGAATGGGTGTAGACAAAGAAGAGCTCTAGGCAAAGAAGAGCTTGCACTAAAACCGCACACAATGAGATGTATACCGCCATAAGCAAACAAGAAAACGCTGATCCAGAGGCGGCGCTCCTAGTGGCCGGAGACTTTAATACAGGGAAACTTAAATCCATTTTACCTCATTTCTACCAGCATGTTAAATGTGCAACCAGAGGGAAAAAAACTCTAGACCACCTTTACTCCACACAGAGAGACGCCTACAAACTCTCCCTCGGAATATGTTCCGAGATTCGTCCGATGGCATTGAGGAGTACACCACATCAGTCTCTGGCTTCATCAATTAGTGCATTGACGACGTCCCCACAGTGACTGTACGTACAGTTGAAGTAGGACGTTTGCATACACTTGGGTTGGAGTCATTAAAACTCGTTTTTCAACCACTCCACAAATTTCTTGTTAACAAACTATAGCTTAGGTAACATTTCTAGTGTTGATTCAGGAGTTAAATTCACCCTGTAAGAGTGAAATTAACACTCAATGGTGTAAAATAACACCCAGTGTTGGTGTTAATAACTAGAGTTATTATTTTACACTGTGGAGAGTAAAACAGCCACATCAAAACCATGCCCATTATTATCATATTTCCCAGCATGCTCTATTGCAGGTAAATGTTTTTGGATTGTTTTTCATATCTGTGTCTTTGCATATACAGTTGAAGTCAGAAGTTTACATACACTTAGGTTGGAGTGATTAAAACTCGTTTTTCAACCCCTCCACAAATGTATTGTTAACAAACTATAGTTTTGGCAAGTCGGTTAGGACATCTACTTTGTGCATGACACAAGTCATTTTTCCAACAATTGTTTACAGACAGATTATTTCACTTATAATTGACTGTATCACAATTCCAGTGGGTCAGAAGTTTACATACACTAAGTTGACTGTGCCTTTAAACAGCTTGGAAAATTCCAGAAAATGGTGTGATAGCTTTAGAAGCTTCTGATAGGCTAATTGACGTAATTTGAGTCAGTTGGAGGTGAACCTGTGGATGTATTTCAAGGCCTACCTTCAAACTCAGTGCCTCTTTGCTTGACATCATGGGAAAATCAAAAGAAATCAGCCAAGACCTCAGAAAAAATTGTAGACCTCCACCAGTCTGGTTCATCCTTGGGAGAAATTTCCAAACGCCTGAAGGTACCATGTTCATCTGTACAAACAATAGTACGTAAGTATAAACACCATGGGACCATGCAGCCATCATACTGCTCAGGAAGGATTCGTGTTCTGTCTCCTTGAAATGAGCCAGGGCCAGTTGACATTACTCTCTGCAACACTAGGTGAGAGCAAAGACTGTTGCCTGAAATTGTTGTGTTAAGCCTACCGTTTGTAAAACACCAACAAAAAGACTTCCAAAAGACAACAGCTCATGTTTACTGGGGTTTAGCCTACCATGTCTCCCCAAAGGAATTTTATGAATGCCCATCCATGTGGTAGGCCCACCATTTGTAAAAAAGGCCATTGCATTGGCTTTATTAGTCCTGATTCCTGTGACTAATGAATTTGACTAAGCTCTGAATATCAGCTACCCAACTTTATCAGGAGTTATTGTGGGCCTATTGGCAATGTGTTTACACAGCGGAAATGCAGAAGTATTTTTGTTTTGTTGCTATGATCAGCTTGGACGGATACACACTTGAAACCACTGATTATGACAATGGGGTGAAACCCCTTGAAAACCGTTGTGATTGTCCATTCCATATTGTCCATTTTACTTTGAGCTGTCCTGTTTGTAGGATACGTTGTTTGTTAACATGACAGCTCATTTTTTATTTGATTGCCAATTTAGTTTTTTGGGGAGAAACCTGTATGATGTAAAATGTGTCTG
The DNA here is from genome assembly GCF_034236695.1 of Oncorhynchus nerka. Taxonomy (NCBI): domain Eukaryota; kingdom Metazoa; phylum Chordata; class Actinopteri; order Salmoniformes; family Salmonidae; genus Oncorhynchus; species Oncorhynchus nerka. The sequence continues at coordinate 61,627,446 of NC_088402.1, forward strand.
TCTCATTACATTGTCATTCATTTTATCTCCAGCCTGCACGCTACAGAAAATATGCCAGATGTGGAGGTCCTGGGCTGGCGTGGTTACACGTTGTCTGCAGTTGTGAGGCCAGTTGGACGTACTGCCAATTTCTCTAAAGCGACGGCTTATGGTAGAGAAATTAACATTACATTATACGGCAACAGCTCTGGTGGACATTCCTACAGTCAGCATGCCAATTTCACGCTCCATAAAAACTTGAGACATCTGTGTTATTGTGTTGTGTGACAGAACTGCACATTTTAAAGTGGCCTTTTATTGTCCCCAGCACAAGGTGCACCTATGTAATAATCATGCTGTTTAATCAGCTTTTTGATATGCCACACCTGTCAGTTGGAAGGATTATCTTGGCAAATAAGAAATTGTCACTAACAGGGATATAAACCAATTTGTACACAAAGTTTGAGAGAAATAAGCTTTTTGTGCATATGGAAACTTTCTGGGATCTTTTATTTCAGCTCATGAAACATGGGACCAACACTAATCCTGCCTAATGAGCGGGGTGGCCTTGAGGGTAGCCCTTGATCATGGCTCTCAGTTCCATTACATTACACATAATAGTCATTGGACAAAGGTGTCTTCTGTACAGTTTTGTTAAGAGCCCCGATGGTCAGTCTGAACATTAGCACGCTTCACTTGTGGTACAGTTTCGGAAGCATAAGGACCTTATCTTTCATATCAGTGAGATATTATTATTACTACAAATCTGATGCATTGAATTCTCCATGTGGTTTATATTAAAGGTCACTTAATATAACATGCTTTTAGAATGCAATATTGGTGCACAATGTAAAATTATCAAATATAATTTCAAAGATTTGTACGGGATGACGTCGCAGGTGGGTTTCATGCAAAGCCACCAGCCCAGACATAGTAGGTCATGTCAACAGCAAAAGCCGGAATTCATAGCTAATTACTCATGAGTTTGAAACCCTGTGGACTGGGCTTTGATAACGAGCCAATGCGTTACCACAGGGACACAATAAATGTCTTTCAGGTGAGTTTTTTTAAGCCATTAAAAAAACAATTTCACATTACACCTTTACAAAAATTCTATGTACATTGTGCCAACCGTGCCTGACTCCCCTCTCTGAGGAGAAAGCTGGCAACCTCTGAAAAGTCTGAAAGTAGCCTGGGGCTTATGTAGAATGGACACAGTGTTTTCATCATTACTGCGCATGGTTCCTCTGACATTAGCCTCGGCAGGGGTGCGTGTGGCCCGGGGTAACGTCATTGATATATGTCAGTGAGCTACGGGGGGTCAGTGTTGGGAAGAAGAGGCATTAAAGAGATTTTAATGATCTTGAAAAAATAGCTCTTTTTGGATTCGTGTGCCAGCGCAGAATGTCTTGGAGGCACATTTAGTCATTGACTGTAAAAGTGGTACATTGAAATGGATCTTTTATGTTGTTGTTGTGTGGTGAAGCAACATGAATAAAGTGGACCAGCCAATATTCACCTGGTGTATTTGTCGAAATCCCCAATGGAATTAAGATTGCGTATGACATTTTCTCAGCAAAAAAACGGGAATTATCTGAGGACTAGGAAATTCTAATCTACGCATCCAAATCTAGCATATATTTAACCTTACAACAACGTTTTTGCCATTTCGAAAACTGTACTTGGCTTGTTTAAGCGACACACAATAATAAAAAAATAGCATGAACTAATGCTAAATATATATGCGAGGAGGTCTCTGACGTTAAAATAGCCTTATCTATGTTAATCCACGGGGTGTGATGTAACTGTGCAGGCTAGGATAAAGGCTGGAAAGATAGGTTTAAGACACGCAAAGGGCAGTGGGCCGGATTCGAACCAATGCCAACTGGCATATGTGCTGGGGTCAGAGGCACTAACCGCTGACACATTCTGGCCAACTCAGAAACAATGAGATGACATGAGTCACATGGTGAGGAAAAACTCCTTGCCCTGGGAGTATTTAAGCACATATATTCATGTTCTAGAGGATATGTTTGCATTTCTGCGTCTTTGATATTGAGGTGATATGTCCAACAAATGCCTGTCTTTTGAGTCCTGTCATATCTCCTGCCCTGCAAATGCCATTCCATTATGAGGTCAGTGCACACACCTCTCTCTCCCTGGCCTTTCAGAGGCTAGCCACACACACATACTGTACACAAAACCCCACACTTTCATTTTTTTTATTTCACCTTTATTTAACCAGGTAAGCTAGTTGAGAACAAGTTCTCATTTACAACTGCAACCTGGCCAAGATAAAGCAAAGCAGTGTGACACAGACAACAACACAGAGTTACACATGGAGTAAACAATAAACAAGCCAATAACACAGCAGAAAAAAGAAAGTCTATATACAGTGTGTGCAAAAGGCATGAGAAGGTAGGCAATAAATAGGCCATAGGAGTGAATAATTACAATTTAGCAGATTAACACTGGAGTGATAAATGAGCATATGATGATGTGCAAAAGAGCAGTAAAGTAAATAAAATAAAAACAGAATGGGGATGAGGTAGGTAGATTCGGTGGGCAATTTACAGATGGACTATGTACAGCTGCAGGGATCGGTTAGCTGCTCAGATAGCTGATGTTTAAAGTTGGTGAGGGAAATTAAAGTCTCCAACTTCAGCGATTTTTGCAATTCGTTCCAGTCACTGGCAGGAGAGAACTGGAAGGAAAGCCAGCCAAATGAGGTGTTGGGGATGATCAGTGAGATATACATGCTGGAACGTGTGCTACGGGTGGGTGTTGTTATCGTGACCAGTGAACTGAGATAAGGCAGAGCTTTACCTAGCATAGACGTATAGATAACCTGGAGCCAGTGGGTCTGGCGACGAATATGTAGCGAGGACCAGCCGACTAGAGCATTCAGGTCGCAGTGGTGGGTGGTATAAGGTGATTTGGAAACAAAACGGATGGCACTGTGATAGACTGCATCCAGTTTGCTGAGTAGAGTATTGGAAGCTATTTTGTAGATGACATCGCCGAAGTCGAGGATCGGTAGGATAGTCAGTTTTACTAGAGTAAGTTTGGCGGCGTGAGAGAAGGAGGCTTTGTTGCGAAATAGAAAGCCGATTCTAGATTTGATTTTCGATTGGAGATGTTTGATATGAGTCTGGAAGGAGAGTTTACAGTCTAGCCAGACACCTATGTATTTATAGTTGTCCACATATTCTAGGTCGGAACCATCCAGGGTGGTGATGCTAGTCGGGCGGGCGGGTGCGGGCAGCGAACGGTTGAAAAGCATGCATTTGGTTTTACTAGCGTTTAAGAGCAGTTGGAGGCCACGGAAGGAGTGTTCTATGGCATTGAAGCTCGTTTGGAGGTTAGTTAGCACAGTGTCCAAGGAAGGGCCAGAAGTATACAGAATGGTGTCGTCTGCGTAGAGGTGGATCAGGGAATCGCCTGATCATGATCACACACATGCGAACACACCCACGCACGCACACACACAGACACACACTCCACCAGATCACCTCAACAGCCAAGCTAATGACTTCCGGAGCCGACAGAGATGACCGCCTCGCTTCGCGTTCCTAGGAAACTATGCAGTTTTTTGATTTTTTACGTGTTATTTCTTACATTAGTACCCCAGGTCATCTTAGGTTTCATTACATACAGTCGAGAAGAACTACTGAATATAAGATCAGCGTCAACTCACCATCAGTACGACCAAGAATATGTTTTCCGCGACGCGGATCCTGTGTTCTGCCTTACAAACAGGTCAACGGAATTGATTCCATGCAGCGACCCCAAAAAACGACTTCGTAAAAGAGGGAAACGTAGCGGTCTTCTGGTCAGACTCCGGACACGGGCACATCGCGCGCCACTCCCTAGCATTCTTCTTGCCAATGTCCAGTCTCTTGACAACAAGGTTGATGAAATCCGAGCAAGGGTAGCATTCCAGAGGGACATCAGAGACTGTAACGTTCTCTGCTTCACGGAAACATGGCTCACTGGAAAGACGCTATCCGGGGCGGTGCAGCCAACGGGTTTCTCCACGCATCGCGCCGACAGAAACAAACATCTTTCTGGTAAGAAGAGTGGCGGGGGCGTATGCCTCATGACTAACGAGACATGGTATGATGAAAGAAACATACAGGAACTCAAATCCTTCTGTTCACCTGATTTAGAATTCCTCACAATCAAATGTAGACCGCATTATCTACCAAGAGAATTCTCTTCGATTATAATCACAGCCGTATATATTCCCCCCCAAGCAGACACATCGATGGCTCTGAACGAACTTTATTTAACTCTTTGCAAACTGGAAACCATTTATCCGGAGGCTGCATTCATTGTAGCTGGGGATTTTAACAAAGCTAATCTGAAAACAAGACTCCCTAAATTTTATCAGCATATCGATTGCGCAACCAGGGGTGGTAAAACCTTGGATCATTGTTACTCTAACTTCCGCGACACATATAAGGCCCTGCCCCGCCCCCCTTTCGGAAAAGCTGACCACGACTCCATTTTGTTGATCCCTGCCTACAGACAGAAACTTAAACAAGAGGCTCCCACGCTGAGGTCTGTCCAACGCTGGTCCGACCATGCTGACTCCACACTCCAAGACTGCTTCCATCACGTGGACTGGGACATGTTTCGTATTGCGTCAGATAACAATATTGACGAATACGCTGATTCGGTGTGCGAGTTCATTGTGCGTTGAAGATGTCGTTCCCATAGCAACGATAAAAACATTCCCTAACCAGAAACCGTGGATTGATGGCAGCATTCCTGTGAAACTGAAAGCGCGAACCACTGCTTTTAATCAGGGCAAGGTGTCTGGTAACATGACCGAATAAAAACAGTGCAGCTATTCCCTCCGCAAGGCTATCAAACAAGCTAAGCGTCAGTACAGAGACAAAGTAGAATCTCAATTCAACGGCTCAGACACAAGAGGCATGTGGCAGGGTCTACAGTCAATCACGGACTACAAGAAAAAACCCAGCCCGGTCACGGACCAGGATGTCTTGCTCCCAGGCAGACTAAATAACTTTTTTGCCCGCTTTGAGGACAATACAGTGCCACTGACACGGCCTGCAACGAAAACATGCGGTCTCTCCTTCACTGCAGCCGAGGTGAGTAAGACATTTAAATGTGTTAACCCTCGCAAGGCTGCAGGCCCAGACGGCATCCCCAGCCGCGCCCTCAGAGCATGCGCAGACCAGCTGGCCGGTGTGTTTACGGACATGTTCAATCAATCCCTATACCAGTCTGCTGTTCCCACATGCTTCAAGAGGGCCACCATTGTTCCTGTTCCCAAGAAAGATAAGGTAACTGAGCTAAACGACTACTGCCCCGTAGCACTCACTTCCGTCATCATGAAGTGCTTTGAGAGACTAGTCAAGGACCATATCACCTCCACCCTACCTGACACCCTAGACCCACTCCAATTTGCTTACCGCCCAAATAGGTCCACAGATGATGCAATCTCAACCACACTGTACACTGCCCTAACCCATCTGGACAAGAGAAATACCTATGTGAGAATGCTGTTCATCGACTACAGCTCGGCATTCAACACCATAGTACCCTCCAAGCTCGTCATCAAGCTCGAGACCCTGGGTTGCATTCCACCTACAGTGTAAAACATAACACTTGATTTAGAGTAAACTGGACTCATTTTGCTTAGTGCTGACACTGTAACACTTTCTCAGTGCAAGAAATGAACACCTGCAATGTTACAGTAAATCATTTTGGGGTATTGTTTTAACACTGTATGGAATAGAGCCTAATTTGCATATTTAACACCCATGACTGTATTTGTGAGTGACAGAGACATGGTTATTGAATTATTTCATTTGAAAGGCCTGTCACTTTCACCAACTGAGTACCTAAGCAAATGCTATCATTAACATCTATGACAATACAAGACATATATCAAATGACCTTACTTTGATGGGCTAGTTTTACCCTAACACAGAGGTGTTAGGAAATTCCTGGTTTGCATCCCAAATCAAGCCTGCAAGTCCTATTATGATGGCTTGCAAAGTGATGTGTATTCCCTGCTGGAATCCACCCAGATTCCACCTACAGGATGGTTAATTTGTATTCACCCGCAACCTGCATTCAGAGTGACTGTCAGGATTAGGAAAGTTGATAAGAAGACTACCTTAACCATTTAAACTGGAACAACCATTTCAGTAACAGGTGCAATAAATCTAACTAACTGATTGGGATTAGTTTAGAAAAATGCATGTTATTTATTTTTTTGTAGCATAAGATGAATCAGCCAATGTACAGTTGAAGTCGGAAGTTTACGTACACTGTAGCCATATACATTTAAACTCAGTTTTTCACAATTCCTGACATTTAATCCAAGTAAAAATGCCCTGTTTTAGGTCAGTTAGGATCACCACTTTGTTTTAAGAATGTGAAATGTCACAATAATAGTAGAGAGAGTGATTTATTTCAGATTGTATCACATTCCAAGTGGGTCAGAAGTTTGCATACACTCAATGAGTATTTGGTAGTATTGCCTTTACATTGTTTAACTTGGGTCAAACATTTCGGGAAGCTTTCCACAAGCTTCCCACAATAAGTTGGGTGAATTTTGGTCAGGTTTGGTCAGGTAACTGAGTCAGGTTTGTAGGCCTCCTTGCTCGCACACGCTTTTTCAGTTCTGCCCACACATTTTCTCTAGGATTGAGGTCGGGGCTTTGTGATGGCCACTCCAATACCTTGACTTTGTTGTCCTTAAGCCATTTAGCCACAATTTAGGAAGTGTGCTTGAGGTCATTGTTCATTTGGAAAACCCATTTGTGACCAAGCTTTAACTTCCTGACTGATGCCTTCAAAATATCCACATAATTTCCCCCTCATGATGCCATCTATTTCGTGAAGTGCACCAGTCCCTCCTGCAGCAAAGCACCCCCACAACATGATGCTGCCACCCCCGTGCTTCACGGTTGGGATGGTGTTCTTTGGCTTGCAAGCCTACCCCCTTTTCCTCCAAACATAACAATGGTCATTATGGCCAAACAATTCTATTTTTGTTTCATCAGACCAGAGGACATTTCTCCAAAAAAGTACGATCTTTGTCCCCATGTGCAGTTGCAAACCGTAGTCTGGCTTTTTTTTACGGCGGGTTTGGAGCAATGGCTTCTTCCCTGCTGAGTGGCCTTTCAGGTTATGTTGATATAGAACTTGTTTTACAGTGGATATAGATACTTTTGAACCTGTTTCCTCCAGCATCGTCGCTGTTATTCTGGGATTGATTTGCTCTTTTCGCACCAAAGTACGTTCATCTCTAGGAGACAGATAGATTGCGTCTCCTTCCTGAGCGGTATGACGGCTCCGTGGTCCCATTGTGTTTATACTTGCGTACTATTGTTTGTACAGATGAACGTGGTACCTTCATGTGTTTGGAAATTGCTCCCAATGATGAACAAGACTTGTGGAGGTCTACAATTTTTTTTTAGGTCTTGGCTGATTTCTTTTGATTTTCCATGATGTCAAGCAAAGAGGCACCGAGTTTGAAAGTAGGCCTTGAAACACATCCACAGGTACACCTCCAATTGATTCAAATTATGTAAATTAGCGTATCAGAAGCTTCTAAAGCCATCACATCATTTTCTGGAATTTTCCAAGCTGTTTAAATGCACAGTCAACTTAGTGTATGTAAACTTCTGACCCACTGGAATTGTGATACAGTCAATTATAAGTGAAATAATCTGTCTGTAAATAATTACTTGTGTCATGCACAAAGTAGATGTCCTAACCGACGTACCAAAACTATAGTTTGTTAAACAATACATTTCTAGAGTGGTTGAAAAACGAGTTTGAATGACTCCAACCTAAGTGTATGTAAACTTCCGACTTCAACTGTATATGCAAAGACACAGATATAAAAAACAATACTAAAATTTTTACCTGCAATAGAGCATGCTGGGAAATATGATAATGATGGGCGTGGTTTTGATGTGGCTGTTTTACTCTCCACAGTGTAAAACAATAACTCGAGTTATTAACACCAACACTGGGTGTTATTTTACTCCACTGAGTGTTAAATTCACTCTTACAGAATCGACACTAGAAATGTTACAATGAAAATTCAACTGGACAATTTCCTGTGTGGGGGTGGACAGGGATTCAAACAAAGCCTTTCTCAGAAAGACATTAGTTACATCCTAAATGGCACCCTATTCCTCATCCGTATGGGCCCTGGTCAACAGTAGTGGGAATAGGGTCTCATTTGGTATACATCCAGTGAATCGGGGATAATGAGTGCTCTTCCCGCTGCGCTTTAGCAATGTCTCTATGATAATCAGTGTGTGTCGGAAGAGTGAGAGGACAGTGCTGACAGACTGCGTTAGTTGAGAACATCCGTGGTTCAGTGGCTGTCTCTCGTCCGCCTCTTTCTGTTCCTAATCAGGTGACAAATTCTCGACCCATTCTCGTCTTGTCATATTTTTAATTCAAGTGTCGGAGCGGGTGGATCATTAGCATCGTTGTCATAGTAATCATCATCAATGATTTGTTATTAATGTTCATTAGCTATAATATCTTACACTGTATATTATTTATTTTTTAAATTAGTAGCTAGCTATATATTGACATGGCTGTACAGCAAAATATGTATTGTATTTTGCTGTAAAATACAATTTAGGCTGGGATTCAATCCGATCAGTGGTAGATCCGTGTTATAGCGCACTTGACATTTAAAGGTAATTTCCAATTGAGCTGACATATGTGGTCTCCACGAACTCGGGAACATTGCCTTTTTAAAAGGTGAGTAGCTGACAACATTCATGCAGTCATATTGAATCCTGGCCCTAATCTCCAACGTTTTGTCACAAATCAGCATTTTGAACTTTCTTACTGATACTGTGTCTCCCAGTTTGTGCTAAGGAGTTTACTAACATTGTTGTGTGAAAGCTTAGGCTCGAGGATTGTAATAGAACATGGGGGGAAATGACAAATGAATCCGTCTACCGTAAATCACATTCCTGTTTTGAAGTTTCACTTCTATTGGAAATAGTGTGCACGTGTGAATGTGTGTTTGCGTGTGTTGGTGTGGTATGAATGTGTGTGCCTATATGTGTAAGTGTGCGCATGCATGTGTGTAGACTAGAAGCTTGTTCCAAACAACCCCACAACCTAGCGCACACTCACACACTACCCTAGTGAGAAGAGAGACCAAGGGCAAATTATGAGCGATTAGCCCGATTACCACCACCTCCCGCCGCCTCGGATGTGGGGCACACAGTTTGGAGGTGGAGGGGGACTAATTGACAATTCACCAGCCTCTTGGCACAAGGAGCTATCATGCCAAATTGACTTAGGTCTCAGGGCATTTGCCGATAATGTACTTTTCAGGGGTTTGAAACACCAAGAACGTTCATCAGACTCAACTTTTTCAAAAGTCGCACCTGGCAGGCCAAACACTCACATGTTTTATTTGTTGAAAAATACGAGGTCAGGTTGAAATGTTTCTCTCTCTGTGTCTCTGTCTCCCGCCCTCTCTCTCTCTAAGCTAAAATATAATACAATTATACACTGTGTATAAAACATTAAGAACACCTTTCTCAGTATTGAATTGCACTCACCCCCCAAGTTATATTAGTGTTTTATTTTTCATACATTTTTAAACAAATGTTAGAATTTGTTCATCCACTTTGACATTACATGGTGTTTTGTGTAGATCATTGACAAAAATTGACAATTAAATCCATTTGAATCCCACTGAAATACAAAATGCGGAAAAAGAAAAGGGGTGCTAATAGTTTGAAGGCACTGAGTATACCGAACATTAGGAACACCTTCCTAATATTGAGTTGAACAATCCCTCTGCCCTCAGAACAGACTCAATTAGTTCTGGCGTGGACTATAAGGTGTCGAAAGCGTTCCACAGGGATGCTGGCCCATGTTGACTCCAATGCTTCACACAGTTGTGTCAAGTTGGCTGAATGTCCTTTGGTTAGTGGACCATTCTTGATACACACGGGAAACTGTTGAGGGTGAAAAACCCAGGAACGTTTTCCATTCCTTGACACAAATCGGTGTGCCTTAAACCTACCACCATACCCGTTGGTGTGGTAATTAAATATTTTGTCTAGCCTATTCACCCTCTGAATGGCACACTTACACAAACCATGTCTCAATTGTCTCAAGACTTAAAAATCCTTCTTTACCCTGTCTCCTTCCCCCCCTTCATCTACACTGATTAAAGTGGATTTAACAAGTGACATCAATAAGAAATCATAGCTTTCACCTGGGTTCACCTGGTCAGTATATGTCATGGAAAGAGCAGGTGTTCTTAATGTTTTGTATATTCAGTGTAATTATGAATCAAAATGAATGATGTCAACGTTTCATCACAGTTGGAAACAAAGATGTGTCAACTCTCAAATGGCAATACAATGCGGACCATAGAGGATACAATCCAGTTTTATCAAACCATGTGTTTCATTTGCCTTTTTAAATCACTACAGCTTTTGAACCACATTAACCTATAGCGGAACATGAGCGACATAACTACCCCAGAGCTAGTTACGTTGTGTGACATTTAAGACAATACACTGTCACTCCGATGAAGAATGTGTCTGTTCCAGCTAACAGGGGTTCCCCCTCATTAACGTTTTTAATTAGCACATCAGTGCTTCATCATATAAACAATGCACAGCACTAACGGATCTGAACCTGGTTGTGTGTGTGTGTGTGTGTGTGTGTGAATAATGAACAATAGGTGCATGCAGTAGCCTTGATTAAACACAGCTACAGCCTTAGCACTAAAATATTGTATTTTGTGTTTGCTAATGCTTAGGGTTGTTCTGTACTATTATGTGGTGGATATACTAATACATACTATCTAATACACACTACCGTTCAAAGGTTTGAGGTCACTTAGAAATGTCCTTGTTTTTGAAAGAAAAACACATTTTTTTGTCCATTAAAATAACATCAAATTGATCAGAAATACAGTGTAGACATTGTTATTGTGGCAAATGAATTTTGTAACTGGAAACGGCAGATTGTTTTATTGAATATCTACATAGGCGTACAGAGGCCCATTACAGCAACCATCCATCCGGTGTTCCAATGGCACGTTGTTAGCTAATCCAAGTTTATCATTTTAAATACTAGTTGATCATTAGAAAACCCTTTGCAAGAGGGCAAGTGTATTAGAGTGTCTAGTTTGAGAAACAGACGCCTCACAAGTCCTCAACTGGCAGCTTCATTAAGCACCAGTCTCAACTTCAACAGTGAAAAGGCGACTTCGGGATGCTGGCCTTCTAGGCAGAGTTGCAAAGAAAAAGTCATATCTCAGACTGGCCAATAAAAATAAAAGATTAAAATGGGCAAAAGAACACAGACACTGGACAGATGAAGATTGGGAAAAAAAGTGTTATGGACAGATGAAGTTTGAGATGTTCAGATAGATGCTGGTGGAGTGCTTGACGCCATCTGTCAAGCATGTTGGAGGCAATGTCTTGGTCTGGGGGTGCTTTGGTGGTGGTAAAGTGGGAGATTTGTACAGGGTAAAATGGATCTTGAAGAAGGAAGGCTATCGCTCCATTTGGCAACGCCCTGTGGACGGTGCTTAATTGGTGCCAATTTCCTCCTACAACAGGACAATGACCCAAAGCACAGTTCCAAACTATGCAATAACTATTTAGGGAAGAAGCAGTCAGCTGGTATTCTGTCTATAATGGAGTGGCCATCACAGTCACCGGATCTCAACCCTATTGAGCTGTTGTGGGAGCAGCTTGACCGTATGGTACGTAAGAAGTGCCCGTCAAGCCAATCCAACTTGTGGGAGGTGCTTCAGGATGCATGGAGTGAAATCTCTTCAGATTACCTCAACAAGTTGACAACTAGAATGCCAAAGGTCTGCAGGGCTGTAATTTCTGCAAAATGGAGGATTCTTTGACAAAAGCCAAGTTTGAAGGACACACAAAAAAAAAAATCATTATTTATAACCTTGTCAACATCTTGACTATATTTCCTATTTTTTATTTTACTTTTTTTTAACTAGACAAGTCAGTTAAGAACAAATTCTTATTTTCAATGACAGCCTAGGAACAGTGGGTTAACTGCCTGTTCAGGGGCAGAACGACAGATTTGTACCTTGTCAGCACGGGGATTTGAACTTGCAACCTTTCGGTTACTAGTCCAACGCTCTAACCACTCTAACCATGTAGGTTTTCATGGAAAACAAGGACATTTCTTAGTGACCCCAAACTTTTGAACGGTAGTGTATGTATAAAGTTGCATGAAAACATATGCACATGTATTTCTATTGTGTTCTTTTCATGAACATGGACTGCAAGCATTCAGCATCATCACAGATCCATACAGTTACATTCATCATCAGATTTCCCATTTTGAAATGGCAAATCACTGGTAATATGTGAACTCTCAACTCTTCTCTATATTGGATATTGCAGCCATAAGGGCCAAAAAAAGTCTGTTCAAACAGTATAGAAAAGTATTGTATTATGGAATATCATAATAGCATAGATGCTTTCTCCAGTTTTGGTACTTTATGTTGCAATAACGTAAAGTAGAAGCAGCCTTAAGGCATTGTTGTTATAGAGGCTAGATCCATTTCTGTATCCATGGATACAAGGGCAATCATGATTTGATTTGTTTTCAACAGTATCTTTTGCATGAGACAGGATTACTGAACAGTAGACCAGCAAATGTCTGCCTATTTGGCCAAGTATTAAATGTAAGGTTGGTATCTGAAGGCCAAGAGAGACATCTTTAAAACACTGTCCAAGACATATCTCAATACATTTTCTTAGTTTCAAGGTATTTTCTGCAGACTTCTCCACAGGGGGAAAACAACATGTGTTCATGACTTCTTGATTGACACTGGTTGGACTTTCCTACAAAGATAGGGAGAGAAATAAAAATAAAAACACTGCCTAACTGAGTAACTATTTACGGATATAATGTGTCGAGGAGAGGAGAGGAAAGGAAATGAGAGGAGAGGAGAGATCATAACTCCATCTTCATTGACTGGGATCCAGACTGAGTTAGAGAAATGTAACCAGCCTGGAGTAACAGCTGTACATCCATATGCTTCTTAACAAGTATGCCAGAACAAATGCAAGACTTGAATAGGAGTGGAGGAGGTTACAGAAGCAATGTTAGGATCACTTGAGCTTGATAAAAATGTGATGTGTAAACCCCATTCACTCCTGTGGATGAGATGACAAAACGTATCAGAATGATTGTAATGCATGTAGAGTTTTGGTAACTCACAATGCCAAATAGGAAAGCTGTATATACACACATCTATTTTCCCTGAGCAGGTCCTGGATATCAATTTTTGTTCAATAAAAGTTGAAAAGAAACTGAAAAGAGACACTGATAGGTTGTGAAATAACTCCCAATACCAACTTTTCTGTATGTAGCCTATTCAATGAATGACAATCACTTAATTTGAAATAAAAATAATAAAATGTTGTTCAAGGTCTTGGTTGTTCACTTTGTTGTTCAAGGTCATATAATAGTATCAACAAGTTTCTCTTGAGTTTTTTCTTTATTCTTTGTTTGCTCCACTTCACTGCATTGGGACTCAGATTGTCTGTCTGTCTGTCTGTCTGTCTGTCTGTCTGTCTGTCTGTCTGTCTGTCTGTCGTCATCACATAGATTTGGGGGGTTGAAATGACAACATTGATTCAACCAGTTTTTGCCCAGAGGGCTGTCTGTCTGTTAGTATGTCTGCCTCACTGTCTCTCCTTGTGAAAGCATCACACAACAGCATGATCTCAAATGAACCACAGAGACATATAAAACGTTTAGCTGGAGGTATAGTCCCCTTTATGCATCTCTTGACAAGGGTATGGAGACAGGGGTAATTGGGTAGAGCCCTCTTGGCGTCACAGTTTTAGGCACATGTCAATTGAGGTGGAGATCCAGTCGAATTAGCTACACACTCCCACAGCATTGTCTGCTCCTCTCTAGATTAATCACGGTTCATGTTTTCTTGGGCCTCCGTGACGAAACGCACAGGTATAAAAGCGCACCTGGTGACGTTTAGTTGCCAAAGGCGAACAGGCAAGAGGAAGGATTTGGTCTACCTACAGAGCAAAGGGGAGAAGACGAACTACATGAAAATGATTTCAAATATCCAATTTTTCTGTTTAACTGCGCTTGTACTTCTGAACTTGGTCGGAGCCAACCCAATGTCAAACCTACAGGTAAGCTGGTGCGTCATGTGCCAAACTCTCTTGATCATTGCTATTTTTCTGTTCTTCTTATTCCACCAATTCATATATATGATGTGTGTATATATATATATATATATATATATATTATTGTAATTGATGAAAGACTGTTTCAAGTGGCTTTAAGTGACATTGAGGTTAATAATTCCATGGTTTCTCTCCGTTAGAGCTTGAAACAGCTTCTGGAGGAGGAGAGTCGTTTACCATATTACGCGTCGGAGGAGATGGGGGTGGATGGGAAAGACTTGAATACAGAGAACATCGCGGAAGAGGTGCCTCCTTGGGACTCCGAAGACGCAAGGAATTCTGCGCTGACGGGAAAGGAGGACGTAATTGCGCGTCTTCTCAATGACATTATGACGACCCCCAAGCGCTCGTGGAGCCGGTTCAAGAAGGGTGGACTGAGAAGCTGCTTCGGCGTCAGGCTAGAGCGAATTGGGTCATTCAGTGGGCTTGGATGCTAAAGGACAGGTATAGTTATCCTCTGCTTCAATCTAACCGAATGGGATTATCCATTCAAGCTGTCGCTACAGTATGTTGGAGTTGAATTTATATTATAATGGCTTTATTTGAACTATCAAATAAATGCAGTATTGTTTCTCAAGACCAGCTCTATGTTTTGTGTTGTTTCTGCAGGGTTTGGGGTGTTGATCAGAGCACAAGAAACGACCCTTACTTGAACTCTTCAACAAGGATGAACCTCTTCACCTCAGAAAGTCTCGACTGGGAGTTTACAATGGCGTTTGTGATGAGATGTATTTAAATTTGTGGTTCGCATTTGGAATATTTAAATGGTTATTATTTTAGAACTGTATACTGATGAATTTTCATTTTTGTCTCTTGCTATAATATACTATTGTTGTATGTATTTATCTATTTATTTTCTTGTAAGAAAACGAACGTGCAGACTTGCGATAGATTGTAGCCTAATGCGTTGAAATGAATATTTTGCATAATAAATTACTTTGTTGTGAGTTTTATTGTCTCCGTCTTTTTTTTACAATCATGGTCTGGCATACCGAGACTTACGCTCTCCTCACTCAAGCAAGTGAAGCATCTGTTTCTGACTTGCCAATATCATCATCATAACTGCCAACGGCGGTCAGTAGCCTATCGCAACTTCCTTCTCACCTCTCCATCCTCCACCTGACCTATTCTTCATCTCCCATCCTCCTCCTCCTCTGACCCCCAAAGACAAACTATAAACATGACGCCTCAACAGCTACCATCGACTCTACAGAAAATAAGCCTATCCAGTCCAAATAATGGTCCCCAAAAAATATTATCTTAAAAGGCAGTCGGTCCGGGCGTCGCACACAATCCTGCTCCCTTATCACTGTCAAGGCGACGGAATGTCAAGCTGAATTATGTCACAACATGCAGTCCTTGATAAGTAAGCTACTATCTGAAGCTAGGGGTCTACATAAAACGGGCCCCTAGTCATCCCGTCATTAAAACACTGAACGGGATATCTGGAACACCTCAAAAAGACCACAGGGGATTGTTATCGGAATGGCAAAATTTCATATTTTCCTTGGATATATCGTATTAATAATGACGCACAGTGTGAGCTGGGGAAATCTATATGCCAGTAGGAATGTTCAAGAGTTGGAAAATATGAAGGTAGGACATACAGTTACAAGCAGTACAAAAACATAAAAAAAGGCAATCAAGTTAATTTAAGTTCTTAGAATTGTGTCATTTCGGCAGACAAAGTGTACCTGGTGACATCAGCATACATTATATGCGCACAGGCCTACATTCTATATTAAAATCACCTTTCAAAGTAATACGTTATGACTATGTGACACTAATACGCGCCATTTGTTCACTTATAGGACCTGATCCAGCGGCTCGAGGACAAGTTGACGGTTAACGAGGAAAATGACGTTTATCCGTCAGAGTCTGAGGACGTGGTCGCAGCCCATATGGAGGACATTGAGAACTCGCCCGCGGCGATCCGGGGGCAGAAGGAGAGAATGGTAATCAACGCATCCAAAATAATTGCCCCCGAAAGCCCTGTGGTGTCACGCCTGAAAGATCTAATCGGTTTGAGGACGGCCAAATCGTTCAACAGCTGTTTCGGTAACCGGATTGAGAGAATCGGCTCGTGGAGCGGACTGGGGTGCAATAACGTCAAGACTGGTATATTTGAAGGCAATTATTTGAGTGGAATGCCTTTAAAAAACGTACAAATAAGCACAAGAATGTAGTATCATGTCAATGTGTGTGCAAAAAGTCCATACTTTGGGGCTAAAATGTATGCGTAAAATGTATTGGCTTTACGCACGAATTGATTTTACGCATAGCTCTGTCTATTGTAAGACATAACATAAAGGTTGTTGCAAGATCACACACACATCGATATTAACTCCATTACATTATTATAATCAAGAAAGTGCTGTATATGAATTATTCATTGATATAAATTAGGGCTATGACTTGAACTTCTGCATAGTGATGTTCGACAACAATATAACCACAAAAAAATGAAATTAATCAGTTGATTATTATATGATTTGAATTTGTATTTGCAGGTAACAAGAAGAGAATATCTGGGAACTGAAGAACAACGTAGGCCTACCCATTCATGGACGTCAAAAAAACTGCCTAATATCTGACCTCTGTGGAACTCTCCCTGGCATTCTGGGGAATGCATTTTTCCCCCTTCAAACAATAGTCCTAAACTGAGAAATATATATTTCATAAACGAATTTATACTAAATCATTTCGATATTAAAACATGCTAAATTAAATCTCTTAATTTCTGTGTTGGTTGGTTTCTAGACTGTCAGTGACAATTGGACATGCATATTGTATTTCTGCCACGAAAAGGACCATTTGATTCCTAATCGCACTCTCCAGAAATGCCTAATTACAACGCCTTTGTTATGTGTTGGACGCCTGTACAGTATTGTTCACTTGTGTGTATCAAATCGATGTATATGTTTGATCGTGTTGTGAGAGGACATTATTAGATATGGAACCTTTCTTATGTATCATATCAATTATCAAATTATATATTTCTTATGAATGAAACACATTACAGCCTTCCATAGTTGGTCACATTAGTTGTCACACAGAGAGAAAGATAATGAGATCAATTCAAGTCATACCTTCTAATGAACTACTTTCTGCAATACAAGGAATAGTTTATGCGCTGCAATGAAAGCACACGAGGTCCAAATAATCGGAGGATTATTATGATAAAACGATTTAACAACAATATTTCGCATTCTTGTCGTCAAGTAGTATGACACAGTTAATGGATTTGTTCTCATTATAAGCCCAACTATTGCTGTTGGACCAGAATATTGAAAAGTAAAGTTACTAACACTAAAAAAATTCATGCAAGTTCAGATACAAGAATGTGACAGACGCAGTAGCCTATTATTCCACATCGGTATGACACCATTTAATAACGCAACAGAAGTCCAACTTCAAAATCTATAAGGTAGGTCTGTAGAGAGAGCACCTGCCCAGGGCCCAGGACACACCACACCTTAGACACACACATTAGCTAAATTATGTCTAAATGATTCAAATGTACTAAAATGCACATGCGAAAGGGACCAGATGTTGGAGCAGCCTTAAGCACAGTACTTAGCAGGAGGCAGCGGGATCAGGTGCAAAACAGTGTCCAGTTTATTATCAGTGAAAGGTGGTTCCAGGTGAATGGAGAAATCCAATTAATATTTAAATAATCTACAAAAGGTATTTATAAAATACACACTCAAAATACAGGTTTGAATACAAATCAAAACCTAAGCCTCAATCAGGCCTATCCTGCCAAACCAACTATAACAGATTGGATTATAGAGGCTAGGGACAGCCTCCCCACACAGCTCACATACCAGAGCTTGAACATAACTGAAACCTTTAGGTGAAACAGGTATAGCTTTACACCCATGGCCCCTTCCTATGGCCCATACCATTAACCACGGAGCTCTTTACCCAAATATGGCATTAAATCACGTAAGAGGCATTTTCATCATTTACATATTCTGTCCTAATAAGCATCTTAAACCTTCCTGGCTTATCATCAAAACAGGAATCATTTCAATGAATGAATACATATTTAATAATGATAGTCCTGCAGGTCAACATGCAGCAGCAAAACGTATTACTTATGGAGCCGAGCACCCACCCGTGCTCCCATTAAGCACATACATGACAGACAGGATATGGAGCTCACAGACTTTTGAACTTCAAACACTGGATGCATTACAATAAGGAAATAAACAACTTCTTTCTCGTCAGTGTGGCAAGTGTTCATGTGCACCTGAACATCGCATCCACTTGGAGGATTGCAAAAGGATCAATTACTGCATTTCAATATGAAACTGAAATGTGCTACAATGCAACTTGACCAATAATTCCTAGACACATAATTAACCTTGCTCACAGTAAATAGTCATGACACTGGCAAATGAGGAAAAGAACAACAGTATACACTACCGGTCAAAAGTTTTAGAACACCTACTCATTCAAGGGTTTTTCTTTATTTGTACTATTTTCTACATTGCAGAATAATAGTGAAGACATCAACACTATGAAATAACACATATGGAATCATGTAGTAACCAAAATAAGTCTTAAACAAATAAAAATATATTTTATATTTGAGATTCTTCAAATAGCCACCCTTTGCCTTGATGACAGCTTTGCACACTCTTGGCATTCTCTCAACCAGCTTCACCTGGAATGCTTTTCCAACCGTCTTGAAGGAGTTCCCACATATGCTGAGCACTTGTTGGCTGGTATTTCTTCATTCTGCGGTCAGACTCATCCAAAACCATCTCAATTTGGTTAAGGTCAGGGGATTGTGGAGGCCAGGTCATCTGATGCAGCACTCCATCAATCTCCTTCTTGATCAAATAGACCCTACGCAGCCTGGAGGTGTGTTGGGTCATTGTCCTGTTGAAAAACAAATGATAGCCCCATTAAGCCCAAACCAGATGGGATGGCGTATCGCTGCAGAATGCTGTGGTAGCCATGCTGGTTAAGTGTGCCTTGAATTCTAAATAAATCACAGACAGTGTCACCAGCAAAGCACCCCCACACCATAACACCTCCTCCATGCTTCACGGTGGGAAATATACATGCAGAGATCATCCGTTCACCCACACCGCCTATCACAAAGACACGGCGGTTGGAACCAAAAATCTCAAATTTGGACTCCAGACCAAAGGACAATTCGGAAACATATGTCTCCATAGCCACCGTTTCCACTTGCAACAGGGGATACACGTGACCCCTGGGAAGTGCAGCGTCTGCCAGGAGATTTATCGCACAATCCCCCAGTCGATGAGGTGGTAATTGAGTCTTTAAAAAAAAAAAAAATTAACCCCTTTTTCTCCCCAATTTCATGGTATCCAATTGTTGTAGTAGCTACTATCTTGTCTCATCGCTACAACTCCCGTACGGGCTCGGGAGAGACGAAGGTTGAAAGTCATGCGTCCTCCGATACACAACCCAACCAAGCCGCACTGCTTCTTAACACAGTGCGCATCCAACCCGGAAGCCAGCCGCACCAATGCGCCGGAGGAAACACTGTGCACCTGGCCACCTTGGCTAGCGCACACTGCGCCCAGCCCGCCACAGGAGTCGCTGGTGCGCGATGAGACAAGGACACCCCTATCGACCAAGCCCTCCCTAACCCGGGCGATGCTAGGCCAATTGTGCGTCGCCCCACGGACCTCCCGGTCGCAGCCGGTTACGACAGAGCCTGGGCGCGAACCCAGGGACTCTGATGGCACAGCTGGTAGTCTTTTCTTTTTACAGAAGGCGAGAGTCAAATTGGCATAATCTGGGGGGATGCGCACGGTGGAGACCTGGTCCGGACTTTCCACCGTAGTAGCACCAATGGAAACTCCTACACAACACCCCGAGAACTCTCGCGACCACCCCGTGAGAGCCCTCTGTTGCCAGGAAATAGTGGGGTTATGCTGAGCCAACCAGGGAAGGCCTAGTACCACGGGAAACGCAGGACAGTCAATGAGGAAAAGACTGATTTTCTCCTCGTGACCCCCTTGCGTCTCCATGGCAAGGGAGATGGTCGCTTCCCTGATTAGCCCGGACTCTAATGGTCGACTATCCAGAGTGTGAACTAGGAAAGGTCTAACTACAGGAATAATAGGGATCCCTAAACTAAGGGCTAACGCTCTGTCGATAAAATTCCCAGCTGCGCCTGAATTGACAAGTGCCTTATGCTGGGAATGCGGGGGGGGGGGGGGGGATCAGGGAAACAAACAGATACAAACACGCGGTCAACAGATGACTCTGGATGAGTGTGGTTCAGACTCACCTGGGGTGACACCAGAGTGCCCTGCCTGTTGCCTCGACTCCCAGAGGAACCGGCACGGCACCGACCGGCAGAGTGCCCTCTGCGGCCACAGGTGGTGCAAGTGATGGCTCCTCCTCCAGTCTCCCTACGCGCAGCCCCTCCCAACTCCATGGGCACCGGAGCGGGGGTGCTGGAAGATGGCACCGACAGAGCCCCCTGGATGGACAAATCCACCAGTTGGTCAAAGGAGATGGTGGCATCCCTGCAGGCCAGCTCACCTTGGATGTCCTCGCGCAGGCTGCACCGATAGTGGTTGATGAGGGCCCTGTCGTTCCAGCCTGCTCTAGCGGCCAAGGTCCGGAATTCCAGAGCAAATTCCTGGGCACTCCTCGTCCCCTGCCTCAAATGGAAGAGCCGTTCCCCAGCCACTCTACCTTCGGGCAGATGGTCGAAGACGGCCCGGAAGTGACGGGTGAACTCCTCGAAAGTGGTCCAACGCCGCGTCTCCTTCTCCCCACACGGCGTTTGTCTACTCCAGAGCTCTTCCTGAGAGGCATGAGACGAGGGCAGACACTCTCTCCCTTCCTGAGGGAGCTGGGTGCACAGTGGCCAGGTAGAGGTCCAGTTGTAACAGGAATCCCTGGCACTGTGCTGCCGTCCCATCATGCTCCCTGGGAAGGGAGAGACGCATCCCACTGGGACTGGCTCTGGACGGGACGGGTAGAGGTAACCCCGGTTGTGCTGGTCGAGGCACTGGGGAGACTTCCTGTCTCTCCCAGCGGTCCATAGTCTGGACAACGCGATCCATCATGGCACCAAGATGATGTAACATAGCGGAATGTTCCTGGACACACTCCTCGTCTCCTTTAACCGGGGTACCTGCTCCTGCTGACTCCATAGTAGGGTGTGTAATTCTGTTAAGGCTGTGTAAG
Organism: Oncorhynchus nerka; assembly: GCF_034236695.1. Lineage (NCBI taxonomy): Eukaryota > Metazoa > Chordata > Actinopteri > Salmoniformes > Salmonidae > Oncorhynchus > Oncorhynchus nerka. The sequence continues at coordinate 61,648,862 of NC_088402.1, forward strand.
GGAGGCGAAGTCAGGTGCAGGAGAGCAGAGTAGAGTAAACAGGCACACTTTTATTCTGGTCAAAAAATAGGCTCAAAATGACATCTAAGTGCTCAAAAAACAATGAACAATAAACAAAAGTATAGCACATGAACATACACCATTAACAATAAACAATTACACACAAAGACATGGAGGGGAACAGAGGACTAAATACATGTAGTGTGACTATGGAATGAAAACCAGGTGTGTATGAAACAAGACAAAACAAATGGATATATGAGAAATGGAGCGGCGATGGCTAGAAAGCCGGTGACGTCGTGACAGTTTTCTAAAACTTTTGACCAGCAATGTATACATATATGGGTCACGATCATTATAAGGAGTGGACCAAGATGCAGCGTGGTAATCTCGTCCTAAGTCCAGGATGTCCTCCACTCCTGGCTTTCCTCCAGGGCACGCTGCTTGGTCCGTTGTTGGTGGGATCTTCTGTCACGCTCATTTGAAAGGAGTGGACCAAGATGCAGCGTGGTATCTTTCCATCCTCTTTATTAGGAAAAGAAACTCAAAGAAAAAAACAATAAAGCGAAAAAACAAAACATGAAGCTCAAAGTAGTGCTCACAGGCAACTATACCTAGACAAGATCCCATATAGCACAAAGGGGAAATGGCTGCCTAAATATGAACCCCAATCAGAGACAATGATAAACAGCTGCCTCTGATTGGAAACCATATCAGGCCAACATAGAAATATAATCACCTAGATGACCCACCCTAGTCACACCCCGACGTAACCAACATAGAGAATAAAAAGCTCTCTATGGTCAGGGTGTGACATTAGGAGAAATGAATGACTAGATATATGGGGAAACATGAATGCACTAAACAATTTATAAGGGTAATTCAATAAAGTGTGTTTCTGACAAGAGATTCTGTGTCCGCTTCATCCCAGCACACATTAACTAAGTGTACAGGGGTTAACACTTGACATGCACTAATTGAAATATGTAGTCAGGCTGTTATAAGATATTATATAAGCCAATGGTCATCTATAAGGGATTGATTCAGTGATTTTCTTCTTTGTCTAATGTACTGTAGCTATACTGAAGTATTTTTGCAGTGCCTAATCTAAAGTGAGTGGTATTTATACTTTATAAGTACTTGCTAAATGTTTTGACTGACCAGTGTAATTTCTCACAAACATATGGGCATATGCCATTGGTAGACATTCCTGCAGTACCTGGTAAAATAACAAGCACACACCACAGGATGTTAAAGGAAGTGTATTTACATGTGTGAATAACTAGCTTACAAACATTTACAAATGTGGGAATAATGATTCATAAATGGTGAGCAAACGGTTTGTAAATTGTCTTATATTTTGTTTGTTATGGACCCTAAAAATAAAGTGTTACTGCACAGACAGACAGAGAGAGAGAGACACACACACTGACACATGTACTGTCCGTTTATTGATATTTTGCCTCTATAGTATATATGTAACAGTAATTAGGGGAGAACATGTATGACAGCCAGGCACTTATATACTTTCATAAGGTATTATGAGCCAATGGTCATCTATTTGGCATTTATTCAGTAATCTTTATTTTGTATCTAAGAAATGTGTTTATTCATTCACAACTAGGATGTTGCTTGCCCAGCACAGGCAGTGTGGTCCCCTGGTCTTCTGGTGCCAGCGCTGTGGGAAAGGATGTCTCTGGATACCTGTCTCCATACCCGTGTCAAGAGATGCATAAAGGGGACTATACCTCCAGCTAAACGTTTTATATGTCTCTGTGGTTCATTTGAGATCATGCTGTTGTGTGATGCTTTCACAAGGAGAGACAGTGAGACAGACATACTAACAGACAGACAGCCCTCTGCGCAAAAACTGGTTGAATCAATGTTGTCATTTCAACCCCCCAAATCTATGTGATGACGCAGACAGACAGACAGACAGACAGACAGACAGACAGACAGACAGACAGACAGACAGACAGACAGACAGACAGACAGACAGACAGACAGACAGAGACAACAGAGGAGCGCAAAGACAGAGACAGAGACAGAGTGACAGACAGACAGAGACAGAGCGACACAGTTATAGTGGTGAGTTGTAGTGGTGCTTTTACATGTTGTATTTGTCTTAAAACATGAGCTGGTTAAAAAAGGATGACTGTGTTTCACCGGTCACTGGTACAGTAAAAGTTGAGAAAAGGTGTACTATAGTTGCCTATGTTATGTGTCAGTAGCGTTACTGCCTGTGTGGGCGCATGCAGTGATACGGGCAGATGTGGCTGAAATGCCAGGGCTGCATTTTTGTCCCAGTCCACCCCTGGGTATATCTCATTAAACTCACTTTTATGCATATAGTTGACCAAAAACCCATTTAGGCTTATGACATATAGTCATTGAATCATTGAGGTTTACTAAGAACTGACTTAATCATGAATATCGCCACATTTAGTAACAATAAACAAGCCGCGAGGTCTGTCCACAATGCTAGACAGCGGCACACTGTTGGCAAAGCCCGTGTTAAGCCTATGACTTCCTGTAGGCCTACTCCAAGTCGACAGTCTCTTACAATAAAATGTATGAACGTGTGTTTCTAAAGAAAGGATTGAACTGACTAGGCCTATGTCATGGGTATGCCCCATTATCTAGGAAGACAGCGCTTTAAAAGGAGTTGCTTCCGACAGCTACTCTTATCACAATCAGGTGTTGGCATGCAACTCCAATTCCTCGCATAACTGTGCGTGTCAGACTAGATATAAAAGACCATGCGGTAGGTGTGTCGAAACAACGACAACTGCAAAGAAAATCAATAAGCTTCACACACCACTTCACCTTCACTGAAGAAGAAAGAGAATAATGCAGCTCTCCAACATTCCTCTTTTTGGCCTTATCCTGTTCTTAAATCTGCCGCTGCTCAGCGCATATCCTGTCTACAACGGGTTGCTGACCAATGACGACATGGATGTCTTAAAGGTGAGTCCCTTTAAGGCTATAGGCCTATAGGCTCATTCTTACGCCTGTGAGAGATATGGTTGTGGATAGATCATGTAGTTCATATTTCCTATACGTTAAAGCCCAAGGATAGACACCATTGAAAACGTTTGTTGAACCTTGCTTTTGGCATTTTAGGTACTTCTCCATCGACTTGGAGAGTCCATTCCTGAGCGGAGCGAGGTCGAGCGGGTCGCCACAGAAAAGTTGGACAACATGACTCTCGAAGCCATCGCAATGGTTGCAGAGGATGAGCGTGAGCAACAACAAAACCGACTCGACAAATCCGCAATAAGAGAGTTCCTCTCGGCTCGGGACCTGAAAACTGTCCGAAACGACTCAACATCGAAGAGATACTCGGGCTGCTTCGGGCGAAGGCTAGACCGAATCGGCTCAATGAGCTCTCTTGGATGCAACACGGTTGGCAAATACAGTGGGTATAGTTAAGGTTAATATCATAGACTACTGTGCATCAGACAAAATCTCTTAATCAAATAGGGTCCAAGTAGTCGACTCCAAAACCGCGTGGTTAACTTGACTAATATCCATTGTGAGAGTTATGTTGAGAGACAAAATTGTGTTGGCTAATTTCTTGTTTCTCTATTTTCAGATCCAAAGAGAAGATGAAGTCTTACACATTACCTGGAACAGCAAAGTCAATACTTACCAAGGGTTATTCTTATTTATAGTCTGTAGGCTACCTATTTATTTTCAATTTATTACATTTTTGTTTATTGCCAATATATTTATTTGAACCGATGCAAGATGTTCTCTTTATATGGTGTCATTGGTGTACAATAAATGTTTACAATTGCTCATGAAATGTTTTGTCTGATTACTTTCTATACCATCCATTAGGAAAAATGAATTATTCAAAATGACAGAATGCCAGAAGTCATAGGTTCAGGCTGAATAATCAATGAGAAAATAATAAGATGTGAAGTTTGCCTAAACACCTTGGGATCCTATTCATAGGCCTATCATAAGCCAAACTGAGTCAGGTGATTATCAATTGGGATGACCTGACCATAGCCCACTAACTCACAAAAGACCTAGCAGGGTGACCCTCAAAAAACAATAAAAACACACAGAACAATACATTACGGGAGACGCAAATAAAAACGACTTGTGTCACATGAGTTGACGCTGGGGAGACGAAGCAGGTACGGGGAGTAAAACATTTCATAAATAACAGACATGGAACGAGACAGGAACAGCGTCAGCAAACAGAAAACAAAAGACAAAAACAATCAATACAGCAGCGGGGAACAGAGCAGGGAACTGTAGGGGAGGTAATAAACAGGTGATAAGTGAGTCCAGGTGAGTCCAATATCACTGATACGCGTGACGAGGGAAGGCAGGTGTGCGTAATGGATGATGGGAGTGTGTGATGCAGGGCAGCCTGGCGCCCCTAAGCGCCGGGGGGAGCAGAAGTGACAACTTGGTTCTATGTAAAATCACAAGGAATAAACCTCAAATTCGAGGTTTGCTTCAACGCCGTCTTCGGCACTGCTATTGTTATTTCAGCACCATGGAGAGAGAACGCTCGGGAAATAGTCTTCGGCTACCCCTCTGACTCATCCAGACGGATTTTTGACGTGTAACTTTATACTTTGGTTCAATAGTTCCATGATTTCACAACGTTGACAAACCCATGACTCTGGCCAGACATGGGTAGGACATGAGATATGTAGTCTGATATTTAGCACTCAAGATTCTCATCCATATGAATGCCCAACAACAGTCCCCTTAGCAGACAATTCACATGCTTTACCATAATACTGATAGGAGGGCCTGGTAACTATTGCCACAACACAAGTCGACTATTTATTATTGACGACTCGTAAATACCACCACTCAAGATGAATTAAGTCATACATTGCCTCTCATTGGTCTCTCTCTCCCTTGGGCCATGCAAGACAATTAGGAAACTCCTCCAAGAGAAAACACTATAAAGTGGGTCCACACACTCAAAGGAAGATATTCTGCTTCTTTTAAGGATGCTTTAACCATTCTAAACTAGGCCAATGTAAGTGTTTGTTCAGATAAAGGTGTGGATTACACACCATTTAGACAGGGCTAAAGGTTATTGAATGTTCAGTGAGGTACCTACAGGCTTCCTAGGACCATACCTAACACTTATTAATTGTGTATTTTTGCCTTGCCATTATGTCTTGTAATGTCTTTATATATGTTATGTTTGCCAAGTAAGCCAGTATGATGTAATCAACATTCCCTAACACATATTCTAACCTGGAGAAATGTTTCATGAATAAACCCCCACTATATATAGACTAGCAGAGCATGCTTTTAACCCACTATGGATATTTAGGGTTTGTAGCGAGAGCAATGCCAAGTATTTGTGTAGCGGATGGATTCCCGGCAACGCACAGCCATGTCTGAGCGCAGGCCAAAAAGACTGCTGTTTGTGTGACCGGGCCCTACCATGAGTATCCTCTCACACACACGAACACACACACATCAGTCACCAGCCAGCCGCCACTTAAAATTACATTTTACCAGCAGCCTTATCAAACAGAGGTGTCAGAATGCACTTCAGACAATGCACAAAATGATGAGCCACTGACACCAGATCGTCTCCTCTGTGGGTGTGTGTGTGTGTTTATGTCTAAGTGCCTATATAAGAGCGTGTTTGGCTAACAACCTGCCTTAGCACTAACAAACCAGAACCTAAACGGAATCAGGCATGGCGAGGAAGGCCACCTCATGGGGACTCCATGTGGCAGTCCATGTGTTGGGCTGACCCTACCCTGCTAGCAATTTGGCCCAATTGGAGATAGGTAGCTACTAGTCCAGTCAGTTGATGTAGGTAGGGCACACTGATTCTTTGCCCCTGATAGAATTGATAATAAAGTTGTGTTGAATTAGATTGATGGATGGTTGTTTGACAAATGGCCTGGAAACTTTTGTGATCTAAAAACAGCTAGTCAAAGACAAAATGTCTGACCTAATATGCGCTCTTCAAAACCGTATTTTGAGTAAGTTTTTGAGTAAAAAAAAAAGATTTATTTTGGAATGAAGGTTTCTTGTATTTAAAGGTAAATACATTTTGAATTGCCTCCATGTCAATGGCTTCAGGAACTTGTTTGTCTGTGGTAGATGACCAAAACAGTGCCCAGGATACTGCAACTTAATCAAGTCATGAAATATTGTGACGTCCATGTCAATTCCCTGTTGTACAGAATCTACTGGAGCAAATCGAGGAGACCTTGGCTGCGGTGGACTACGAGGGCGCCAACCCAGAGCACGAACACAGTCAGGCTAGCCCAGGGTGAGACGTGGCCCCAGAGGCCCCACAGAGGCTTCTGCTCTCAGACGTCCGGGAGACAGCTGCAGAAGGGAGCTACAGCGGGGTGCAGAGTCAGAGGAGCCGGCTGCAGGACCTGGTCATGGCCACCAGGAGTAAAGCTTTCACAGGGTGCTTCGGAGCCAGGATGGACCGCATCGGGAACTCGAGCGGCCTAGGCTGCCGTCCTGAAAGACGTAGCTACTGTAGTACAGTTAGTTGATGTATACAGTACACAGAAAAACATGTGTACTCGTTTTAACTTCAACGGATGAGTTACCTTCTTATGTCAACTTAGTTGCATTATAAGATACATGTTGAGACAACTTAACATTTGAAGTCATGGCAACTCTTTTAAGTCGTGAACCACTCTTGTGATACTATTATGACACATGCTATTGTTAGAGTAAGTAGAACAGAAAACATTTGTGGACTCAAGATTTTAGTTTCAACTATCATCTACCATCTACAGTACCAGTCAGAGGTTTGGACACACCTACTCATTCAAGGGCTTTTCTTTATTTTTTCTATTTTCTACATTGTAGAATAATAGTGAAAACATCAAAACTATGAAATAACACATATGGAATCATGTAGTAACCAAAAAAGTGTTAAAGATATTTTACATTTTGCCTTGATGACAGCTTTGCACACTCTTGGCAATCTCAATTGGTTTGAGGTCGGGTGATTTTGGAGGCCAGGTCATCTGATGCAGCACTCCATCACTCTCCTTCTTGGTCAAATAGACCCTACACAGCCTGGAGGTGTGTTGGGTCATTGTCCTGTTGAAAAACAAATGATAGTCCCACTAAGCCCAAAACAGATAGGATGGCATATCGCTGTAGAATGCTGTGGTAGCCATGCTGTTTAAGTATGCCTTGAGTTCTAAATAAATCACTCACAGTGTCACCAGCAAAGCAATTCAACCATGAAGGCCTGATTCACGCAGTCTCCTCTGAACAGTTGATGTTGAGATGTGTTTGTCACTTGAACTCTGTGAAGCATTTATTTGGGCTGCAATCTGAGGTGCAGTTAACTCTAATGAACTTATCCTCTGCAGCAGAGGTAACTCTGGGTCTTCCTTTCCTGTGGTGGTCCTCATGAGAGCCAGTTTTATCATATCATTGATGGTTTTTGCGACGGCACTTGAAGAAACTTTCAAGGTTCTTGAAATGTTCCATATTGACTGACCTTCATGTCTTAAAGTAATGATGGACTGTTGTTTCTCTTTGCTTATTTGAGCTGTTCTTGACATAATATGGACTTGGTCTTTTGCCAAATAAGGCTATCTTCTGTATACCACCCGTACCTTGTCACAACACAACTGTTTGGTTCAAACGCATTAAAAAGAAAATAAATTACACAAATTAACTTTTAACTTGGCACACATGTTAATTGAAATCCATTACAGGTGACTACCTCATAAAGCTGGTTGAGAGAATGCCAAGAGTGTGCAAAGCTGTCACCAAGGCAAAGGGGGGCTACTTTGAAGAATCTCATATATATTTTGATTTGTTTAACACTTTTTTGATTACTACATGATTCCATATGTGTTATTTCATAGTTTTGATGTCTTCACTATTATTCTACAATGTAGAAAATAGAACAAATAAAGAAAAACCCTTGAATGAGTAGGTGTGTCCAAACTTTTGACTGGTACTATATGTCTATAGAATAACTTACAGAAAGCACACTACCTTTCAAAAGTTGGGGTCACTTAGAAATATCCTTGTTTTTCTAAATGAAATCACTTTTTTTTCTCATTAAAATAACATGAAATTGATCATTAAATACAGTGTAGACATTGTCAATGTTGTAAATGATTATTGTAGTTGGAAACGGCAGATTTTTTATGGAATATCTACATAGGCGTACATAGGCCCATTATCAGCTACCATCATTCC